>NC_133408.1:21097500-21722500 GCF_049350105.2 Macaca mulatta | reverse complement strand
AATAAATCATGTCCCTTTGTCGATTTAAATATACATTTATATTAAGATATTTTATCTTTCTGACCATTTTTGTGACTTTTTTGGAGAAGCATGCTTTGGTACCATAGAGTACCTTCAGCACAGTGATTCATATTCGGATAACAAGAGTCACAAAAGGAAAAATCACCGTTTCATTACTTTAATGCTTAGTTGCCACAATATATTTGATTTGTATATGACTTTGTAGAAACTATTTTGTGCTCAAGTATATTCCTGTAAATAGAACTTTATATTTCTTAATTGGCCAGGTTGTTGCATTGATTTGTCCCAAGTCTCATTATGAAATCTCAAAATCTCACTTTGGTTTGAAAAAGTAAAGGGAATCAGACCATTTCTGGGTTTTTTTTTTTTTTTTTTTTGGACAAGATTTTTGGTGCACAGTTTGAGAAATGGCAGAATTACCCCCCAGCTAAAATATTATTCGGAGGCTCACAATTCATACTAACCTTTCTTGTTTCCTAAGCTGTAAAAAGTAGCTGCCCAGCAGAATTCTTACGGCAGGTTCTTGTCGAATTCTCACGCTGAAGCAAATCAATGACATATTTGAGAGCAGCAAGCTTCAGAGGAATTTAGCAAACAGGATGTCAGAAACCTTTCAGAAATAAAATCGTTCACCAGGTGGATTTAGGGCTGAGATACTCCATGATATGTGTTTGATAAACTTTCATGCCACTGAAAACATTTCTCCCTCATATTCAGACTTCTAAAGCTTTTCTCACCTATTTCTTATGTTAAAAATTAACCCATCTCATCCCTGTTGAGAAATAAACAATGCCCCACATCTTTGAAAAGATAAACCAAAGTAAGATTATGTTCTATGTCTTCACTTCATCCGTGGGGATGCCAGAATTTCTTTTGGCTGTTTGTCAGGTCCTTGGCAATATCAAACAGAATTATTTCTCAGAGGAGAAGTAGTTGAACTCGTATCACCCTGTGGGAACTGTTGGGAGTAAATTAGATTGTGGAAACGGCATATGCTCTATCTGAAAGTCAATCTCTGTTCATTAACTAGTATCCTAAGAATCTGAAGGAGTTAAGGATGAGAAATAATGTTTCCTCAAATAAATCTTTCTATATTTTCACTATTTCCTAAAAGTTGATAGCTAGAAGATCAATTTAGTATCTCTTCGGGGAGGAGCGTGAGTAGGGACTGTGGTGTGTGTGTGTGTGTTTTGAGATGGAGTTTCACTCTTGTTGCCCAGGCTGGAGTGCAATGGCCCAACCTCAGCTCACTGCAACCTCTGTCTCCCAGGTTCAAGCGATTCTCATGCCTCAGCCTCCCAAGTAGCTAGGATTACAGGCATGCGCCACCACACCCGGCTGATTTTTATGTATTTTTTTTTTGGTAGAGATGGGGTTTCTCCATGTTGGTCAGGCTGGTCTCGAACTCCCGACTCAGGTGATCCACCCACCTCGGCCTCCCAAAGTGCTGGGATTACAGGCATGAGCCACTGCACCCAGCCTGTTTTTTCATTCTGTTCCCTCTGATTGAAATACTTCCTCTCTTTATCCTTCCTTTTCCTTCTTTCTCTCTGCCCATCAAAATTCCCATTATCCTTCGCTGTTCAGAATTGACCAGACTGTCCTTGAGCACATTTCCTTTGAAGCTACACTCAACTGATTTTCCACCTCACTGATCTCTACTTTCGGGTTCAATACTAGGCTCCTTTTTTTCTTCCAACCTCACATTAGGTGACTATAACTTTACAAATCATCTATGCGACTCATAAATTTTAATATCCAGCTTTGACCTCTCCCAGAATCCATTAATATCTCCATCTGCTTACAAGGGTATAAAAGTTAAGACATTTTAATCAAAAAATGGCAAAAGGAATACTTTTTATTTTTATTTTAGACCGAATCTTGCTCTGTCACTGAGGCTGGAGTGCAGTGGCGCAATCTCGGCTCATTGCAACCTCCACATGCCAGGTTCAAGCCGTTCTCATGCTTCAGCCTCCTGAGTAGCTGGGACTACAGGCGCAGCGCCAGCATGATCACTAATTTTTGTATTTTTAGTAGAGAGGAGGTTTCACCATGTTCGCCACGCTGGTCTCAAACTCTTGATCTCAGGTGATCCACCGCCTCAGCTTCTTAAAGTGCTGGGATTACAGGTGTGAGCCACTGCACCTGGCCAGAAAACAGTACTTTCTATTTTCCAACATATCTGTGCTCTTCCCAATTTTCTCTTCCCAATAAACAGCACCTCCGTCGACCCAATTGCTCAAAAGAAAGGACTTAAAATTTTCCTTGATTCCTCTATTTTCCTCATATTTATATCCTATCAGCAAGTTTTCTCTTTTTTTTTTTTTTTGAGACAAGATCTCTGTCACCCAGGCTGGAGTGCAATGGTGTGATCTTGGCTCACTGCAACCTCCGCTTCCTGGGTTCAAGCGATTCTCCTGCCTCAGCCTTTTGACTAGCTGGGACTACAAGTACCCGCCACCACGCCTGGCTGATTTTGTATTTTTAGTAGAGACGGGGTTTCACCATGTTGGCCAGACTGGTCTCGAACTCCTGACCTCAAGTGGTCCGCCTGCCTCAGCCTCTCAAAATGCTGGGATTACAGGTGTGAGCCACCGCGCCCTGCCTTATCAGTGAATCTTCTATCATAAATACCTATCACAAATCCATATCCTCTTCTTCGTCCCCACTGCTACTAACCTAGTTGTCCAAGCCAAAGGTACTCAGTTGGATTTATGGAGATGACTCTTTAAATGTGTTTAATTATGTTGATTGATTTTTGAATCACAAACTGATTTTGTTTTCCTGGAATGAACCCTGCTTAGGGTTCATTATTATTGTTTTCATATGTTGCTGGATTTGGCGTGCTAGTATTTTGTTGAAGGTTTTTTTTTTTTGTCTGCAAACATAAGAGATACTGGTCTGTAATTTTCTTTGTCAGGCTTTGCTGTGGGTTTATGCTGACCCCATAACTAAGTTAGAAGTGTTTCTTTTGTCTCTAATTTCTGAACAGTTTTGGATAATATTGTCATTATTTCTTCTTTAAATATTGGATAGACTTCACCAGTGAAACCATCTAGTCCTGGAGTTTTCTTTGTAAAGGGACTTTTTTAATTAGTGGATTACACTACTTAAGCAGATACAGGGAAATTAAGAGTTTTAATTTCATCTTAAGTCAGCTTGGATAAGTTGACTCTTTTTGCAATAAATTTGTCCACTTCATCCAACTTGTCAAATGTGTTGGCATAAAATTGCCATTATCCATTGTCTATAGAACCTATAGTATATCTTGCTTTCATTCTTGACATCGACATTTGGGTTTGTCTCTTTAAAAAAAAAATGTTCTTGCTAGGGATGAATCAATTTCACTGATCTTTTTAAGGAATTAATTTTTGGCTTTGTTAATTTTCTCTGTTATTTGTTGTCTTCTCTATAGATTTATGCTTTTATCTTTATTGCTTTCTTTCTTGTTTGGGTTTAATATAATCATATCTTTCTGGCTTCTTAACGTGAAAATATATGTCATTGGTTTAACACATTTACTTATTTATTTTTTGAGAATCCACAGACCATTTATTAAGATAAATCTTATTTGATGCCACAGACAAGTCTTGATACATTTAAAAGGATTAAAACCACACAAAGTATGTTCTCTGACTATAAGGGATTTAATTAGAAATCGATAACAGAAAGATATGTAGAAAATATCCAATGATTTGCAAATTAAACAATACTTTTTATTTTTTTACTATATACATTTAAAGTTGTGCATTTCTCCTAAACATAGCTTCAAGCTCCAAATACATTTTAGAATGTCATATTTTTATTATAATTCAGTTTAAATATATTCTAAGTTCCTTTATCATTTTCTATTTTGCACACTTGGATTATTTCAAAATACATTATTTAATTTCAATATCTATCACAGTGGTTTTTGTAACTGGAAAAGTTACAAAAATTCCAAGTTTCTTATGAGACGGTATTGTTTACTCATAAAAACTCAGCCCATTAAAAATGATGTGGCATATGAAATAAGATAACATATAAACAACATTTTATTTTTTTACTTCTTTGTAAAATCCAATTTTAAACATTTTATTAAAAGCAAAAAAATTTATGATATAGCATTAAAATATTTCATTTTGGGCTGGGTGCGGTGACTCACACTTGTAATCCCAGCACTTTGGGAGGCCAAGACAGGTGGATTGTCTGAGGTCAGGAGTTCGAGACCAGCCTGGCCAACATAGTGAAACCCCATCTCTACTAAAAATACAAAAAATTAGCTGGGCATGGTGGCAGGCGCCTGTAATCCCAGCTACTCGGGAGGCTGAGGCAGGAGAATCGTTTGAACCTGGGAGGTGGAGGTTGCAATAAGCCAAGATCACACCGTTATACTCCAGCCTGGGCAACAAAAGCAAAACGCTGTCTAAAAATTTTTCACTTTGAAGCATACATACATCAGTATCTATATATGTAAATCATACGTATTTATGTATATGTTATCTTTACACCACAGGTAACTTAAAAAATATGAATGCCATTCCCTAACAGACCTTTTCACTCTCTTCAGAAACTTCGTAACTTGGATATGTGAAGGAAATCCTAGAGCTGAATTTAAACACAGGGTTTGAGGAGACTGGAGTCATTCTGCATAGTAAAATAAGATTTTGTTGTTTTGTCATTGTTGTTCACCCATAAAAGAGGGAGAAGAGGAGAGCTAAGCACTGTGCCTATGAAGCCTGCGTTGCAGAATCTTTTAGCAAGATTAACGTCAAATGTGGAATTTTAAGATATTGGCATTACTATATGTCAAAGGGTGTTATAACAAAATATCATTAACCGGTGGCTTATAAACAACGAAATTTATTTCTCACAGTTCTGGAGGCTGGAAGTCTGAGATCAAGGTGCTGGGAGATTTGGTGTCTGGTGAGGACCCACTTCTTGGCTCGTAGATGCCACCTTCTCACCACCGTGTCTTCATATGGTTAAAGGGGCAAGACAGCTTTCTGAGACCAATTTTATAAGAGCATTAAACCTGTTCATGAAAGCTCTGCCCTCGTGACCTAATCACCTCCCAAAGGCCCCACCTCCTAACACCATCCCTTTGGTGACTAGGTTTCAACATGTGAGTTTTAGGGAGACACAAATGCTCAGACTATAGCAGTTACAGCCTTCCATGTCCACTACCACCACCTACACATCTGCCTCTCATAAAAATGCACTGAAAAGGCGAGTTTGGAGGCAATTAACCAACAATGTACCCAGTTTTAGATTTAGGAAATGTAACTAAATCTTAAGGAATGGAAAGCCTTCCTGTAGACATCTATGTTGTGTTTGTGTATTTATTTGAGTATATCTGCATATAACTGTTAAAGAATTGGACAATTCACTAACACATATTTGTTATCTGTAGGTGGCAGAAAAAGGATTTTTAACATATTTGCTTATTCCAATTTCTACTCTAAAAATATATCACAGTAGTCATACTCCCACTTATGGTTAAGATGGTGTAACCAGAATGAGGTAAGCCTCATTTATTTATCAGCTTAAAATGAGATTCCAGGGTTGCAGCATGTGGAGAGAGTAGAAACCACTGGGAAGCCAAGACAGAGTTCGCGGAGCAGAGAGAAAAAGATCGCACGGAGATCAAGCTTGGGAGATCTGCAGAGGGTTACCCTGGGGCCGTCCACTGAGACCTGGTCAGTACATATACGGGAGGATCCTACCCAAGGCTGGGGAAGGAGCCACACGACAGGAGCACAGGAACAATCCTCAGAGCATACACAGGACCAGTAGCAGTTGTGCTTCCACCAGGCAGAGAGGAAAACCTTGTAATCATAAGATATAGAGTACTCAGAATGCTAGAGACTAAAGGCTGCCCCGATCCTACCTGACAAAACTTAAAAAGAAAGCCTAGTCTTAGCCGGGCGTGGTGGCGCACGCCTGTAATCCCAGCACTTTGGGAGGCCGAGGCAGGCGGATCACCTGAGGTCAGAAGTTCGAGATCAGCCTGGTCAACAAGACGAAACCCTGTCTCTACTAAAAATAAAAAATTAGCCAGGTGTGGTGGTATGCTCCTATAGTCCCAGTTACTGGGGAGACTGAGGCAGGTGCTTAAACCCAGGAGGCAGAGGTTGCAGTGAGCAGAGATCGTGCCACTGCACTCCAGCCTGGGTGACAGAGCGAGACTCAGTCTCAAAAAAAAAATCCAACAAAGCCTAGTCCCAGAAAAAAATTTAAAATTACTTTTAGGAATAAATAATAGATTATTGTTAATTTGCATTACTTTTAAAAAATATGATCCATTACATATTATATGCCTGTATCAAAATATCACATGTACCCCCAAAATATATGTAACTATTACATGTCAATTTTTTAAAAGTTGTACCCAGTCTTCAAATTCCAACTAAAATGCTAACCGATTTCCTTCATCTAAATTTTTGTAGCATTCTTTTATGGCAATTAACACAGTCTATATTTTAGAGATTTTATCCAATTGTATTGTAAATGGGTTTTATCTATTAGGTTGGTGCAAAAATAATTGCGATTTTTGCAATTACTTTTAATGGCAGAAACCACAATTATTTTTGCACTAACCTAATAGTTGTGCTGTAAATTCCAAGGGACAGGGAACACCCAAGATTCATACATCTCTGAGTAAATATCTTAACAATCTTTCATTATTAGTGCCTTATGTAAATCTGATTTCCAAATATATATTTGCCCAATAAATGAATATTTCAGTAAAGTTTAATCCAAAAATATAAGTATTAACTGGCTATTAATTCATATGAATTTATGTAGAAGTCTTCCTAAAAATGTGAAAGTTAAGAATCATTCTTACATCATTATTGCTAGCATGTTTTCCAAAGTATGAGCCTAAATATATGGACTAGTCAGTTCTCATGGCCATTAGTGTACACATGTAAAATTATTTTTATTATTTATATTGGAATGTGCAAAGTCTATTTTCAAATCCAACTGGGATTATTTTTATGGCACAGCGATTATTAGAGCTATACTTCTAAGTCATGTAGAAAAAAAATGTGAATCTGGGGGGTCCTGTGATGCTTAGAGATTTCAGTTCCAACTTGTTCCAGTTGATGTCACTATGGCAAAGGTATCCCACACATGCGGCATACAGCAGCAGGGGAAGGAGGATACAAATTTAATAATGTGGCTGAATCAAGAGGAAACGTATTTGGGGGCAATGCTAAAATGGAAATGAGAGCATGGCAGAACATCGGGATTCCATTTTTGGAATCAGAGGGGCTGAGTGAACTCATTTACCTGATCTTCTACGAGTCAGCAAAACAAACACACAAACAAAGCCGTTGTGAGTTTGGAAGCTGTGAAAATGCTGCTCTTTGCAATGACCGATCTGCCTATGCTCTGAATTGCAGCAATACATTGAGGTAGTAGCAATTACAGCCTTTCATATGGCTTCTCTGCTCTGTAGAAAGTAGTAAATGGACCTCTTAGGGCTACATTTCTAGCTCTGGGCTGTTGCACCATTTTTCTCCCTGCAGTAAGTCATGACAGACTACAGAGGAAGTCCAAAGCAAGGACAATGCTGTTTATGAAAAGGAGTGGTAATGGTTCAGAGTGAAAATTAACAGATGTTTGGATAAAAATGTCTGCCTGGACACTTTATGGCTCCAAAGTAAATAATATATCTTTGAGTTTTAACAGCTGTTTAGGGACTCATATCTCTTAGCGTTAAACGGCAAGGTAAAGGAACTTATGTAACTTAACACTGTTCATCAACAAGAACTTACTGGATATCTTTCTGAAATGTGAAAACAGATCTCTTTTCAGATATTATTCAACTGTGCAAGGAGGCAAACAGATGTATTCATTAACACTCCCCACAGAGCATATTGTGATATTCGCAAATGGAAAATGCTAGAGCTGAGGTTACACAAATGTTTTCTGTTACGAAACCTGCTTCCATGAGACCATGATTTTCAAGGAGGATCTCATTTAGGACTGTTTTTTGTTGTTATACTTTATGTAATGGGTGATTTTTCTAATTAAGATAATTTGCATTTTAACCTTGTTTTAGAAAATGATTGGTTTTATTTCTGTCTAAAGGTAGATGATTTTACCTGTTTACATTCAGTTTTTTTAACCCAAGTTTTGCCTCAGGATCTATAAAAGTCAATTTTTTATAGTAAGATATTGGATGCCCAGTGAAGAAAAAGTTTTCGCCAAGCTGAAGGAAATTCAAGGCAAGATTGAGAGATGTCATTGGTACAATACACACCAACTAAGAATCCTTGTTTCTGTTTTATACCTATGAACCAATAACAGTGACCAGTGTGGGGACGTTTTGTTGGAATTCTGCCTGAGAAAAGCAGGTGTATTCGGTCCTTCAGCGCCACCAACAGCTCTGGATGCCAAAAGACCATGCCGTTGGGGTTCAGAGTGTCCAGACAGAAGTATGAGTCAGGGTTTAATGGGGAAATGAGATGGGTCTGCGATGGGTAGGAAGAGAGGAAAATGAGCCTCTCCATGCTCTCATAGCCTCAATGCTCTCAAAACAGCCACTGAGGCAATGAAATGGGTTTTGTGTTTTTACTTTTTTAGGTCCAGGGATACATGTGCAAGCTTGTTATACAGATAAATTATCAAGGGGGTTTGATGTACAGATTGTCACCTATGTAATAAGCATAGTATCTCATAGGTAGTTTTATGATCCTCAACCTCCACCCACCCTCCACTAAGCCCTGGTGTCTGTGGTTCCCTTCTTTGTGTCCATGTGTTCTCAATGCTTAGCTCCCACTTATAAGTGAGAACATGCAGTATTTAGTTTTCTGTTCCTGCCTTTGTTCACTTAGGATAATGGTCTCCAGCTCTAGCCATGTTTCTGCAAAGAACATGATCTCATTCTTCTTTTATGGCTGCACAGTATTCCGTGCTGTATTGTACCACATTTCTTTTTTTTTTTTTTTTTTTTTTTAAGAGTCTTGCTCTGTCGCCCAGGCTGGAGTGCAGTGGTGAGATCTCAGCTAACGGCAAGCTCCGCCTCCTGGGTTCACACCATTCTCCCGCCTCAGCCGCCCGAGTAGCTGGGACTACAGGTGCCCGCCACCACACCCGGCTAGTTTTGTTTTTGTATTATTAGTAGAGATGGGGTTTCACCATGTCAGGATGGTCTTGATCTCCTGACCTCATGATCCACCCACCTCAGCCTCCCAAAGTGCTGGGATTACAGGTGTGAGCCACCACACCTGGCCTATACCACATTTTCTTTATCCAGTCTACCATTGATGAACATGCAGATTGATTCCTCATCTTTGGTACCATGAATAGTGCTGCAGTGAACACACATGTGCATGTGGTCTTTATGGTGGAATAATTTACCTTCCTTTAAGTATATACCCAATAATGGGATTGCTAAGGTCGAATGGTAATTCTGTTTTAAGTTCTCTGAGAAATCACCAAACTGCTTTCTGCAGTGGATGAACTAATTTACGTGAGCACCAGCAACGTATGAACATTCCGTTATCTCTACAACCTCACCAGCATCTGTTATTTTTTGACTTTTTTATAGTAGCCATTCTGACTGGTGGGAGATGGTATCTCACTGTGGTTTTGATTTGCATTAATAAAAAGATATTTGAGACAGGGTCTGGCTCTGTTGCCCATGCTGGAGTGCAGCAGTGTGAACAGACTCACTGCAGCCTCAACCTCTTGGGCTCAGGTGATCCTCCTGCCTCAGCCTCCTGAGTAGCTGGGTCTACGGGTGTGCACCATCATGTCTTTCTAATTTTTAAATTATTTGTAAAGACAGGGTCTTCCTATGTTGCCCGGGCTGGTCTTGAACTCCTGGGCTCCCGTGATCCTCCCACTTTGGCCTCCCAATGTGCTGTGATTATAGACATGAGCCACCACAGTCAGCCTGAAAAGAGTTGAAAGGCACAGGGAGAACTCGGGTTTCTGTGGACTCGACCAGGACATGATGAAAAATGGACCTTGAATGAAATTCCTTGACTTTAGGTGGCTAGGAAGACTCCTGGTAAGTATCTGCTGTGGCAACTTCAACCCACAGAGGAGAGACAGAGAAAATGTCCTGAGTCAGGGGGATAATAGTCATGACAAGGGCGAAACAATGAAAAAAAAAAAAAAAAAACCAGAGAGAGGAAAGGTTGATCTTGTTGACAGAATAAACACTATAAAGGAAAATCATCCTTCTGAAGTAAATTCTGTCAACATGAATCTTGTTTGTCAAATTTGATTTTAATATTGAGAGAAAGATAATTTTCAGTTTATCTGCTGGGACCGTGGTGAAGCACTTTCTTTATCTAGAATTTCCCCAGTGATCTTTCCAGGGATTTTTTTCTATATCCCAAGCTTTCAGCAAATTTTGATGAGATGCCCACTTTGTGTGAAGAGATACAAAAGAAGCACATGTGACCCCTGCTTCCCCATGTGCAAGACAAAACTGGCCCCTAATGAATTGAGACGAGATTCCCAAGATTTGGGGATTTCACGGAAGGGTAAAATTGCAAAACAATACAAACAACAATGTTTTAGTTTCCTAAGGCTGACATAACAAAGTCCTACAGACTAGGTGGTTTTAACACAGGAATTTATTTCCTCACAATTCTGGAAGTTGGCAATTCAAAATCAGGGTTGGTTTCTTCTGAGGTGTTGAGGAAGGACCTGTTCCACTTCTCTCTCCTTGACTTTTAGACGGATTTCTTTTCCCTGTGTCTTCACATCATCTTTCTTTTCTTTCCCCTCCTCCCTCCCCTCCCTCTCTCCTTCCTTTTTTTTTTTTTTTTTTTTTTTTGACAGTCTCACTCTGTCACCCAGGCTGGAGTGCAATGGCACAATCTTGGCTCACTGCAACCTCTGCCTGCTGGGTACAAGAGATTCTCCCACCTCAGCCTCCCAAGTAGCTGTGATTACAGGCACATGCCACAACACCTGGCTAATATTTGTATGATTTGGTAGAGATGGGGTTTCACCATGTTGGCCAGGCTTATCTCGAACTCCTGACCTTAGGTGACCCGCCCGCCTGGGCCTCCCAAAGTGCTGGGATTATACGCATGAGCCACCACGCCCGGCCATGTCATCTTCCTTCTGTTGCTTGTTTGTATCCAATGTGCCTCCTCTTATAAGGATAGCAGTCAAAAGGTGGGTAATTAGGCCCACCCTAATAACTCATTTTAATTAATTTATCTTTTTAAAGACTCTCTTCAAATACAGTCACATTCAGAGTTTCTGGGGTTTGGACCTCAATATATGAATTAGGGGCTTGGGGATGGGGGGATATAATTCAGCCCACAGCAAGCTACAACAACAAACCCACAAGCCAACAACCTGAGGTGGATGATACATGCTTTCAAAATTTGTATTTTGCAAAATCAGGATTAAAAAACATGGCTGGGTGCAGTGACTCATGCCTGCAATCCCGACACTGTGGGAGGCTAAGGCAGGAGAACTGCTTGAGGTTAGGAGTTCAAGACCAGCCTGGGCAACATAGTGAGACCCCCCCATCTCTACAAAATAATTTAAAAATTAGCCAGGCATGGTCATGCATGCCTGTGGTCCCAGCTATTCAGGAGGCTGAGGTAGGAGGACTATTTGAGTCCAGGAGGTAGAGGCTGCAGTGAGCCATGATGGTGCCACTGCACTCCAGCCTGGGTGACACAGCAAGACCCTTTCTGAAAGCCAAACAAGCCACAAACAACAAAACAAAACCTATGACATTATTATAATAAAAGAAATTAACAGAAAAATGATGTACTAAGGATATAATCAAAGAAGAAAGGAGTATCCTTTAAACTAAATACATTTAACTTTATAAGCATCTCATAAATTTGTCCTTATTTTTAGGACCAGTGGAATTTGGAAATTTTTATTAGTAACTGGTGAGGATGTGCTAAAATACATTATGGTAATTGTAACATGGTACCCTAGGTAAAATTTGGTTCTGATATTTTCAAAACCTTAAATATGCTGGTAGAAACCCTGCAGGAAGCAAGACCTAAATATATCCTGAGGTCTTGCTTCTGGAAAACCACCAGAAGGGATTATTTGATTATACTCATACTAAGCTGATAGTTTAACCAAAAGAGTAATTTCTAAGGAGGTAGAAGGTTCTGTGAAATCATGAGAGAGCAAGAGTGAGACAAAAAGAGGTGAGGACGTAGAGTAGCACTTTTTTTTTTTGAGATGGAATCTTGCTATCACCAGGCTGGTGCGACCTCGGCTAACTGCAACCTGACTCCCTGGTTCAAGCGATTCTCCTGCCTCAGCCTCCCGAGTAGCTGGAATTACAGGCACGTGCCACCATGCCCAGCTAATTTTTGTGTTTTTAGTAGAGACGGGGTTTCACCATGTTGGCCAGGATGGTCTCAATCTCCTGACCTCGTAATCCGCCCACCTCGGCCTCCCAAAGTGCTGGGATAAAAGGCATGAACCACTGAGCCTGGCCAGATGGCATTTTTATAAAGAGTTTATTTCCCTTTTTAAATATAAGCTACACTATGCCTATGATCTGCCACTCTTTCTTATGGAGGTAGGGTGTGTGTGTGTTATTCTTGTTGTTGCTTCTGTTGTTACAGAAATTACTCATGAGTGATCCGGGGTTGAGACTTAGCCATTGAAAGAAGCTAAGTGAGGGCAGATCTTCATCTCACACGAAGAGGGAAGTCACGAAGAGGGAAGTGACGAAGTGGAATTGAGCTCGGACTATACTTTTGATCTCTTGCATGTGAAGCTATTAAAACAGAATCATACATATTTGGAGAAAGGTTCTGATATGACACTAATGTACTCTGATGTGATTTCCTACTGATGCCCTATGACAGATTCCAAGCCCCATAAGCAAGGATTTTGTTGATCCAAAAGGATATTCTCATCATCAGTTATTTCAGAAAGAGATGCATTCTAAATGAAGAAATTAGAACTGACAACTCAGTCCTTAGATTGGCTTGGCAAGGAGAAAGTATATGGCACCTCTTTCTGCTGTGTAGATCTTTGCTGGCAGCAAAGGACACCAGTGTCAGGAGACTAGCTCAAGGGTACTCTGTCTGGGTAGAGGGTTACATACCCTCTATCCTCATGCACATTGGGCCAAGGCACCCAGTAAAGACGGCTCCTGCCTGAAGAGCTCTGAAAGCTGCAGAATCCATTGGCAGCTGAAATAAAACTGTATTGCATTGAAATGACTTTCTGTCATTTGAGTTCAGTCCTGAACTTTGAGTCTTATTAAAGACTGCAACCTGTCTCAGTTGTGCTGAGCAATAAAAAAGTAGGTTCCATGCTTGGCCCACGTGGGAAGGATTTCCACTCTTTAGACAAGATAATATATTGGTCCTGATGGTATTGAAAACATTCATATTTTGTTCATTATAAATGTTTTACATTAACTAAAAGTATTGCATTAAAATATTACTTATTTCAATCGCTGAGTTTTTCTGTGCCTCTGCAAATTTGGCACCCTATTATCAGCCTTGATTACTTCAACTATAAAATGTCATGATCTGTTTTACAATGAGACAAAGAGTTTTAAGTTTCCAAGTTCATAGGAAATGAAACAAGAAATGTAACAATACGATTTTATATCACAGTAGGAATAAGTTTAACAAAACACATAAAAGTATTTCATGACTCTAAGAACTGTCAGCGTGTGTGTGTGTGTATATATATATATAGCTTTCTCAATAAATGATACTCAACATTGGGTGTAGAAGAAAGAGAAGGGAAAGGAGTAACTATAGCCTTTGGGGTGGGGAAAGCAGTCTAAATGTGACAATCACATCAACAAATCACTGGCAGCATGAAATTCTTGCCCTAAAATTGTGCATTCTGATATGATGTATCAACGATTATTTTTGGATACAGTACCAGGGCAAGTTGAAAATACTTCTACCCAAACTTGGGATAGATCATTACACTTTGGGAATACTATATCACATTTGCCGCATCTTCTTGAGCTTGGAAGTATACAATAACTCAAGTATCTAGGAGCCTTCTGACTGCAACTCTGACATGTAATGAGTTTGGAAATGGTCACTCCTGGCCTTTCAACAGGAAAAGCTGGAAAACTGAAAATTGATGACTTTTCCCGGACCTATCAGATAATTGAGGTTACAGAGTAAACTACCACCCCAAACTGCAGAGGCGTGCAAATCCAGATAGTCACAACCAGTATCTGCTCCTAACAGAAGCTGGGAGAGCCATAACCTGGTAGGAATACTGACCTGGCTATTTTGATGAATGGCTGAAAGCTGTATGTGCACTAGCTTCCGAATTAAAAACTCCTGGGCCTCAGTGTAAGGGGACTCTCACACTTACATAAATTTCCAGAAAGCCCATCTGGTCTTCATGATGAAGAATCAAAATAAATCCCCTCGTGGCTCTGGGAGACGGAAGAAGGAATAACCATTGTGAAACATGCCCCAAGCTTCTGCCACAAGAGGGAACTCTCCAGTAGAAAAGGCTTTATCAGAGCCTTATCTGGGGAAGGACATTTCTCCCATTTCTCCCACTTCAGCCCCTTTAGCCTTCTCACTTAAGGAGGGGGAAAGACAAGAAACACTTGTGAAGGTCATAGCCCAGGGACACAGGCCCATAATACACTGGGATTTAACCGTAAGATCCAGAATGCTTCACTTCCCCCATATCTTACCACCACACCAAGAGGGCTTCAGTATAATGACAGCGGATTACTGTTACAATGTTTTTGATTCTCTGCATTTCTTTGAATTTGTTCTTAGAAGATAAAGAGCGGCAAGCTACAGAGTCTATCTGAGGAGGAGTTCTCAGGGAAGCCCAGAGTCAACAGGGGAGACAAAAATAAGAACACTAGCGGGGCGTGGTGGCTCATGACTGTAATCCCAGCAATTTGGAAGGCGGAGGTGGGCGGATCACCTGAGGTCAGGAGTTCGAGACCAGCCTGACCAACATGGAGAAACCCTGTCTCTACTAAAAACACAAAATTAGCCGGGAGTGGTGGCACGTGCCTGTAATCCCAGCTACTCGGGAGGCTGAGGCAGGAGAATCGCTTGAACCTGGGAGGTGGAAGTTGCGGTGAGCTGAGATGGTACCACCATGCTCCAGCCTGGGCAACAAGAGCGAGACTCCATCTCAAATAATAATAATAAAAACACTAGAGAAGTTTGAACCTACAGTTACAGCTAACATTAAATACAGCCCAATTTCTAGTCAGATAAAATAAAAACTCACCCAAATGCCTTATTACCTTGCTTCCTATTACCTAATACATTGCCATGTCTGGCTTTCAACAAAAAAATTTCCAGACACTCTAAAAAAGAGAAAGACAAAACAACAACAACAACAACAACAACAAAAAGAAAAAACCACACACACACAACACAGGAAAAAGCAAAGTCTGAAAGATGAAGCAAACATTAGAACCAGACTCAGATATGAGACAGATTTTTGAATTATCAGTGAAATTAAAATAACCATGATTACTATAGGGCTCTAATGGAAAAAGTAGACAACAAGCAACAACAGGTAATGGAATAACAGAAATGGAAACTCTAAGGATCAAAAGGAAATGCTAGAAATCAACCACATTGTAACAAAAATGCAGAATGCCTTTGATGGGCTTATCAGTGAAGTGGCGTTGCCTGGAGTAAAATACCTGAGGTTCACTGTCTCACACCAAGGGAATTGAGAACACGGACCCAAGAAGGGGGTTTAAGAGCGGGGGTTTAGTAGGCAAGAAAACGAGAAGGGAGAACAGCTCTCTTTTCTTCGGAAAGAGAGGGGCACCCGAATGGGAATTCCTGCCTGCCACGGAGTGCACCGGATTTTATAGACAGGTTTGAGGAGTTGCTGTCTGATTTACAAAGGGCCCACAGATTGGTTGGACCAGGTGTGATGCTTACAGAGTGCACGAGGAAGCTGGTTGCCCCAGCCTAATCTTATGCAAATGGAGTCTTTGCTTGGCTGGTGCCATGTTGCCTGCTCCTTACTGTAAACATGGCTGGCAAAGAGGAGGAAACATGGAGCTACCATTTTGAACCTGTGTAGTCCCAGGTAGCCTTGCCTATTGGCACAACTGCCAGCGTTCAACGGTGCAAGCTTCCAGCTTGCTTGTCTATGTCTGCAGCTCGATTTTACAGGCTGCTCTTTGTTAGAAGAGAAAATGATATTGGGGCTGCTTTTAATTAAAAGGAAAACCTGGGCCAGGCGCAGTGGCTCACACCTGTAATTGCCAGCACTTTGTGAGGCCGAGGCGGGTGGATCACCTGAGGTCAGGTGTTTGAGACCAGCCTGACCAACATGGAGAAACCCCGTCTCTACTAAATATAAAAAATTTGCTGGGCGTGGTAGCACATGCCTGTAATCCCAGCTACTCGGGAGGCTGAGGCAGTAGAATCGCTTGAACCTGGGAGGTGGAGGTTGTGGTGAGCTGAGATCGCGCCACTGCACTCCAGCCTGAGCAACAAGGGCGAAACTCCGTCTCAAAAAAAAAAAAAAAAAAAAAAAAGGAAAACCTTACCAAGGACTTCCGTGCCCTCACTACCTGCCTAATTTCTTAACCCCCATATCATCAGTAGACGGGACATGACCAAGGAAAGAATCAGTGAGATGGAAGGTTTGTAATAGAAACTTCCGGAACTGTAACACAAAGAGAAAAAGGAATGAACAAAATGGAATTGGCCATCCAACACCTGTGGAACAATTTTAAAACGTATAATAGACACAATTGGAATACCTGAAGGACAAGAAGAAGAGAAATATCTGACGTAATTAAAGCTGAGAATTTCCCCCAAATTAATGACAGACACAAAACCAAGATCCAGGAAGCTCAGAGAAGACCAGAGGATAAATATTCAAAAAGCTACATATTTGTATATCATATTCAAACCACAGAAGACCAAAAACAAAGAGAAAATTTTGAAAAAGATGAAAAAAAAATCCTTATCTATTGTATTAGTCTGTTCTCATACTGCTAATAAAGACATATCTGAGACTGGGTAATTTATAAAGGAAAGAGGTTTAAGTGACTCACAATTCTACGTGGCTGGGGAGGCCTCACAATCATGGCGGAAGGCGAATGAGGAGCAAAGTCACGTCTTGATGGCAGGCAAGAGAGCTTGCGGAGAGAAACTCCCTTTTATAGAACCATCAGCTCTCTTGAGACTTACTACCACAAGAACAGTATGGGGGAAACCATGCCCGTGATTCAATTATCTCCACCTGAGATTTGGGTGGGGCGCTCCCAATCATCTATTGGTGATAGGGTTCAGCTGTCACCCATAGAGAAGAGCTGTTGTCTATCAGCTGTTCAGCTAACAGCTGAACCCTATCACCAATAGAGAACAAAGATAAGAATTACAGATTTCTGAGTGAAATATTTAATTTAATGAGAGAACCCCTGACCCCACCAATCTAGAATTTCATATCCCACAACATTATCCTTCAAAAATGAAGGAGAAATGAAGACCTTGTCAGACCAAAAAAAAAAAAAAATTTGTTGTTAGCAGATCTATACTGCAAGAAATGTTCAAAGTTCTTCAGAGAAGAAAAATTATATTGTTCAGAAAATCAGATCTACATAAAGAAGCAAGAGTGTTGGAGAAGGAATAAATGAAGCTAAAATAAAATATTTTATCTTGTTCTTGAGTGAAAAGAAATCATTTTTTTGTTTTTTTTGTTTTGTTTTGTTTTGTTTTTTGAGATGGAATCTCGCTCTGTCCCCCAGGCTGGAGTGTAGTGGCACAATCTCAGCTTACTGCAACCTCTGCTCCTGGGTTCAAGCGATTCTTCTGCCTCAGCCTCCCGAGTAGCTGGGACTACAGGTGTGTGCCACCATGCCCGGCTAATTTTTTGTATTTTTAGTAGAGACGGGGTTTCACCATGTTAGCCAGGATGGTCTTGATCTCCTGACCTCGTGATCCACCGCCTCGGCCTCCCAAAGTTCCGGGATTACAGGTGTGAGCCACTGTACCCAGCCCGAAATCATTTGTTTTAATTAATAGCTGTAGCAATGTATTGAACAATTATATACATAAGTGAAATGAATGACATAAATGTCATAAGGGGTGAGAGAGGAACTGGGAATACTCTACTGTGAGGTATCTTACTATACATGAAGTGGTATAGTGTTATTATCTGAAGGTGGATTTAGATTAGTTTAAAATGTATATTGTATTTTACTCTGAAATTATAAATACAGATTATATGCTAACAAAGGAGGTAAAATGGAGCCATATAAAATACCCAACTAAAACTGAAGGAGGCAGAAAAAGAGGGGAAAAATAACAAATGCAATAGAAAACAGTTACAAACATGGCTGGTATTAATCCAAGAATATCAGTAATATCACTTTAAATGGGAATGGTCGGAAAATAGCAACTAAAAGACAAAGATTGTCAAAGACTGTCAAAGTGAATTAGAAAACAAGACAATTATATTGCCATCTACAAGAAACCCACCTTATAGACTCAGATGGAAAGTAAAGGGATGGTGAAAGATATCATGCTAACACTAATTTTTAAAAAGCTGGAGTAGCTATATTAATTTCAGACAAAGTGGACTTTAGAGCAAGGAAAATTATTAGTGATAAACAGGGGCATTACATAATACTAAAGTGGTCAATTCTCCAAAATGATAAAACAGTCTTTAATGTTTATGCGTTTAACAACAAAGTGTCAAAATACATGTGGCAAAAACTGACAACTTGAAGGAGAAATGGACAAATCTATCACAAATGAAGACTTCACTCATCTCTGAGCAATTCATAGTTCAAGCAGGTAGAAAATCAGTAAGGGTACAGTTGACTTGAACAGCACCATCAGCCACCTAGATCTGACAGCTATAGAACACTTCATCCAAGCAGAAGAATACACATTATTCTTACATGGAACCTACACCAAGATCAACCATCTGAAAAACAGCAATCATACAAAGTATGTTTTCAGATTACAGTGGAATTAAACTAGAAATATACAACACAAAGAGAGAATATCCTAAAATATTTAGAAATTAAACAACATGCTCCTAAATAACTCATGGGTCAAAGATGACGTCTCCAGAAACACTAAAAATATTTCAAACTGAATGAAAATACAAATTCAACTTATCAGCCAGCTGTGGTGGCTCACACCTGTTCTCCCAGCACTTTGGGAGGCTGAGGCAGGAGGATCACTTGAGGCCAGGAGTTTGAGAGTATCCTAGGCAACATAGTGACACTCTGTCGCTTTAAAAAATAATAAAATAAAATAATAAAAAAATTTAAAAGACAACTGATCAAAATTTGTAGGATGCAGTGAAAGCAGTGCTTAGAGGGAAATTTATAGCATTAAATGTATATATTAAATGAAAATATCTAAAATCAATAAGCTATATGAAACTAGGAAAAGAAACTAGAGAAAAGAAGAACAATTTAAGAGTGACACAGAGAAAAAAAAATAAAAATTAGAGCAGAAATCACTGAAATTGAAAATAAGAAACCAATAAAGAAAATGAAAGAAATCAAAGTTGGACTTCAGTTAATAATATCTTGTCACTACTGGTTCAATAATTGTGCCAAATGTACCATACTAACGGAAGATGTTAATAATTGAAGAAGCTGGATGTGAGATATGTGAGTCTCTGAACTCTTTGTATTATCTGTGCAATTTTTCTGTAAATACATAGCTGTTACAAAAACTATGTTTTTTAAAAAATATTAAATATCTGGTTTGAGAGGGTGAATTCATTACTAAGCAAGTTGGCCGTATCTGCTTTTAAAAAAGCTTTGAGAATGACACTAAGACCCATATTTTAGAGATGGCTCAGATCCGACATGGCCAAGACTCAGGAACGGCATATTTCGGGTTCCTTTTGAAGTGTGAAATTTGAGTATGAAATTGTCTAAGATCTTCAAGCAGTCACCTTCCATCTGTTTCCAAATGGGACAGGATATAAATAAGTTTATTGCTTTTGAAAGATCATGTGTAAAAGGGCTACAAAAACAAGGACATGGAGAAAAGGCAGAAAGGTGCTTCTAGAAATAGGATTTTAAAAAGTGAAAGTTCTGCATTAACAAGACTTGCAAAACCTGCTTAGGTTGGCAAGAGCTATTTTTTGAAGAAGGAATTTTGAAGGAAAGATCAGAGGTGTGTGTCCCACATAAGGTCTGCTTTAGAAAAGAATGGGATATTAATATTGCTATGTCACCTAATTTTGACTTTTAGAACAGGAACACCCCAAATAACAAGGGTGGTTTAACCAAATAGAAATCTTGTCTCATTCTAATATTGAATTTGGAGCCAATTGACCAGGGCTTGGTTTCCTCATCTGTAAAATGGATGGCAACACACATCATGGTGATGGTCATCATCATCATAGTTATTAGACTGTGGCCGGGCATGATGGCTCACGCCTGTTATCCCAGCACTTCGGGAGGCGGAGGTGGGCGGATCACCTGAGATTAGGAATTCGAGACCAGTCTGGCCAACATGGTGAAACCCCATATCTACTAAAGATACAAAAATTAGCCAGGCATGGTGGCAGGCGCCTGTAATCCCAGCTACTCAGGAGGCTGAGGCGGGAGAATTGCTTGAACAAGGGAGGCAGAGTTTGCAGTGAGCCGAGATCGCGCCACTGCACTCCAGCCTGGTTGACAGAGCAAGACTCTGTCTCAAAAAAAAAAAAAAAAAAAAAATATATATATATATATATATATATATATATGTATGTATAGAGACACACACACGTATGTACAACCCAAACACTGACTGAGAAAGCTCTGTAAATGAACATCCTAAGCCTCATTCACATAGGACAGCTTTATAGATTTTTTTTAACATCCCTGTTTTTAGCTATAGAATTGCTAATTGTGCAACAAATGCTATAGAGCTGCTCGCTTGGCATAAAAAGGAACAGTGAATTCCATAAGGCTGAAATCCATCAGCATACTGCAAACCAAAATGTAGGAATACTTTGGGAAGGAAGTATGTGTGTTGTACAGGAGAGAGCACTGGCTTTGCAGCCAGGTAGATATACATTGGACCCTGTCAGAGCCACTCATTCATAGCATAAACCTGGAGACTTTGCAAACTTCTTTGTTTTCTTCATTTGTTTGTTTGTTTGTTTGGAGACAGGGTCTCACTGTGTCACCCCAGGCTGAAATGCAGTGATGTGAACATGGGTCACTGCAGCCTCGACCTCCCAGGCTTACATGATTCTCCCACCTTAGATTCCTGGGTAGCAGGGACTATAGTTGGGTGCCACCACGCCCCGCTAATTTTTGTATTTTTTTGTGTGGAGACAGGGTTTCATGGTCTTAAACTCCACTCCTGGGCTCAAGTGATCCGCCTGCCTTGGCCTCCCCAAGTGCTAGGATTATAGGCACGGGCCACGGCTCCTGGCCTGCAAACTTCTTTCTTCCTGCATTTTCCCCACCTGTAAGGTGAGGATGTTCCCTGGAGGTCTGTATTATGTTAATGATCTTTAACCAGTGACACGCCCAGAAACTAGGACAGGGATGCTACTGGATTAAGAAAATATGAGAAATATGAGGATGGGAAAATGTTTCAAAGCAAGCTGCATGCAACGTCAACTAGATATGAAGACAGGACTGTTATCTTCCTGCCTAAAAGAAGTGGTTCTGTCTGATGGAACTTAGCTTTAGCTGGTGGATATTAGCCATGACATTTTGACTCAATGAACAATAAACTCTCCCATTGTCTCTCACTTCTCAAAATCCCCCAGATGTAACCTGCTAAAACACCTATAGATTATTAATTCTCCATTCATATGCTCTCTGACTTGGTAGCAGGAGAGAGGCACTTACCTTAACATTCTTTAGACAGAAGATTAAGAAACAAATAGTATGTCAACAAATTGTTAGTGTTAGAAGTCCTTTAACAACTTCAGCAAGGCATCCTTTTAGAAGCTTTAAAAGTAAGCTTCAAATTTAAAGTGGCACCTAGAGAGCTGAGATTACAGGTTTGAGCCACCATGCCCGGCCCTATATTTAAATTCACATGTATGCACGCCATACCCAGAAAACTCCCTTTGAAAAAAAAATAACAAAGTTCTTTCTAATTGGCAACATACAGAATCATACAGCTTATTGTTTACAAAATAAATCAAACTCTTAAACTGAACAACAGGAAAGTGAGTGTTTAAGATGAGACCAGTCTTCTGCAAATTGGGACCAATAGCCGTGTATTGATTTTATTCACCATCCCAGGTCTCCTGTTATCTGAATAGTGACTTGTCTGATAGACTAAACTTACACACCATCACTATTGGTTGATAATGCTAATAAACTAGAAATCAATATAATGAACTTTAGCCTGAATTCCTTAAATATAAGTCTTTGCATTATGCTCAAGGTATTTCTATTGTATTGTCTTAAAATTTAGATTTTAACATTTCATTAAGTTTAATGTAAGAAATGTATTCTTTAAGAAAAGCTTCCACTTTGGATGATTTTTTTTTTTTTTGGAAGAAAATGTCAGGGACATCATACCTAGAGAGATTTAAAAATAGAATGAAGCTAAAACCAAAAATATGTTTTTAAAAAATTTTTTGAGATGGAGTTTTTGCTCATTGCCCAGGCTGGAGTGCAATGGTGTGATCTCGGCTCACTGCAACCTCCGCCTCCCAGGTTCAAGTGATTCTCTTGCCTCAGCCTCCCGAGTAGCTGGAATTACAGGTGTGGGTCACCACGTCTGGCTAATTTTTGTATTTTTAGTAGAGACAGGAGTTTCACCATGTTGGCCAGGCTGGTCTCAAACTCCTGACCTCAAGTGATCGGCCTGCCTTGGCCTCCCAAAGTGCTGGGATTACAGGTGTGAGCCACCGCGTCTAGCCCAAAAATATGTTTTTATTATAGAAAATAAGTTGGTTTCTGTGGTACAGATTTTTTCCCCCATAACAACTTGCTATAAAAAAGTAAGACTCACCTCTTCTTCCAGCAACCCCCAGGAAATAAGATTATCCATCCTAGGAAAGATAAATCCCTCTTTGACTTCTGATATTTTATTTTTCTGATGTTTTCTGTACCTCCATTACTGTTTTGACATAATATTTGACCTCTGAATTTTTAACTTTTCCCAGTTGTTGTCGTTCTTGAGAAAGTGAAAAGATTATTAAGTTTCAACATAAATTTGGAGTAAGCTCCAGTTTTCACACAAACACACACAAATCACAAGGCACTTACAATGTTTCGCAAGCTACAGGTCTTTTAAAATACCACCTATTAGCCATTGAACACAGGGCTGTTAAAAACTTTTATTTATCAGAGAACATAGTTGCTATGCTCTCCATATAACAATACTTTCGAAAACTTCCAACCATTAAAACTACATTTTCTGGCCCGGCGCGGTGGGTCATGCCTGTAATCCCAGCACTTTGGGAGGCCGAGGCGGGTGGATCACCTGAGATCAAGAGTTCGAGACCAACCTGGCCAACATGGCGAAACCCCGTCTCTACTAAAAGTACAAAAATTAGCCGGGCGTATTGGCACGTGCCTGTAGTTTCAGCTACTCCGAATGCTGAGGTACAAGAATCGCTTGAACCCAGGAGGCAGAGGTTGCAGTGAGCTGAGACCACACCCCTGTACTCCAGCCTGGGCGACCAAGTGAGACTTCGTGTCAAAAAAAAAAAAACCACAACAACAACAAACAAAAAAACTACATTTTTTCCCTCTCGAATCTTTTGATCCTGAATTAATACAGAAGCTAATTCAAGTGGATGCTAACTCCATTCTTTGGAATTTTTTCTTTCCTTTTCTTTTCTTTTTTTTTGAGACAGAGTCCCGTTCTGTCGCCCAGGCTGGAATGCAATGGCACAATCTCTGCTTACTGCAACCTCTGCCTCCCGGGTTCAAGCAATTCTCCTGCCTCAGCCTCTTGAGTAGCTGGGATTACAGGCCCCCGCCACCACGTCCGGCTAATTTTGGTATTTTTAGTACAGACGGGGTTTTGCCATGTTGGCCAGGCTGGTCTCGAACTCCTGACCTCAAGTGATCCCCTTGCTTCGGCCTCCCAAAGTGCTGTGATTACAAGCGTGAGCTACCGAGCCCAGCCTCTTTGGGACATTTCTTCTTTTCTAAACATACAGCAGTGGTGGTTAAAATATAAAATGAAAATATAAAAAGGCATAGTGATGCTTTAAAATCCAATGAAGAGTCTGCGTAGACTGGGAAGCAGCACTTGGACAGAGACAGGTGAGTGAATTGAAGATCCAGGACTGTGGTTGTGGACCGGAGAGTTGGGCTCTGTTCGGATAAATCGCTCCGCAAAAGACAGGGGCTAGAGTTAGCTCACCGTTGAAAACAAAGGCCGGTGCGGTTTTTCTGCCCCTGAAATGTAATTCAGAACTCCTGCTGCTGACACTTGACACTCAGGTTTCTGCGACACTTGGGTTTCTGTGGACCTGAAGAAGAGGGAGGACACAGACTCACAAGCGGAAACTGCATGCGACCAGCCCCCTAGAGGCTCATAACTGAACTGCAGTGTCCCCAGCAGCGCCCTGTGCAATGATTTTGTTCTGCATTGCGCCCCCTAGAGGTGAGTGGAAGCAAGGTCCAAGCTGTGGGCAAGTGGGATGAGTACTCGAAGGGAGTGAAATAAAACCCCAGAAACAACCCAGGAGCCTGCACACCAAGCATTCAGAATGCATGAAGAAGTATAATGCCAAGAAACAAAACTGCAAGATCATCATCAAGTAAATATGGGTCAGATAAAAATAATAGGACAATCTGAAAGAAGACTTTAAAAATAAATATTTAAGGTACTTCAAGGGAAAGTTAAGGGAAACATTCTCAAAAAAAAATAATAAAAGGGAGAAAAAAATGTAATACAAAATAGGCATACATAAACTACGGGGAAACATGAAAAATGACTGATTAGAAATGAGAAATTAAAAAATCAGAAATATACCTTAAGAAATTGGATAAACTATATTGGACATAACTGCAGTAGAAAATTAGTTGATGAAACCATTTATGCAGAAATAGTGGACAGATGGAAGGCTTTTCCCGTGTATCCAAAAGAAGGTCCAGAAAAGAAAATGGAGGGAAGAGTGGAAAAATGATATCAAACAGTGACTAGCTAAGGCTTTCCCAGGATCAAATTAAAACACAAGTTTTTAAATTAGAAGAGGACTGGGCACTGTGGCTCACACCTATAATCCCAGCATTTTGGGAGGCCGAGGCAGGAGGATTGCTTGAGTCCAGGAGCTCGAGGCTGCAGTGAGCCATAATCACGTTACTGTAACACGGCACTCCAGTATGGGCAAAGAGTGAGACTTTGTCTCAAAAAAATGTAAAAATTAAAAAAATAAAATAAATGTATTAGAAGGGTAGTCCAAGTACCAAGGATAATAAAGAAAAATAAACCCAAACAAGACACATTATAGTAAAACTCTCTGGGAAAATTTAACAGTTACTGGGGAGAAAGATTACCACATGTTAATGACTGAAGAGTTATTATCAGCAAAGATAGATGCATAGAGAGAGTGAAATAATATCTTAAATATCCCAAAGTCCATAATTACTAGCGTAGTGTTTTATACCCAGAGAATGAGGGCTATACTAAGAGTTGGCCACACATATCTTCTCAATTAAAAACCATACTGGTCGGGGGCGGTGGCTCACGGCTGTAATCCCAGCACTTTGGGAGGCGGAGGCGGGTGGATCACAAGGTCAGGGGTTCGAGACCAGCCTGACCAACATGGTGAAATCCCGTCTTTACTAAAAATACAAAAATTAGCTGGGCGTGGTGGTGCACGCCTGTAATCCTAGCTACTCAGGAGGCTGAGGCAGGAGAATTGCTTGAACCCGGGAGGCGGAGGTTGCAGTGAGCCAAGATGGCGCCACTGCACTCCAGCCTGGGTGACAGAGTGAGACTCCATCTCAAAAAGAAAAAATAAAGAAAAAATAAAATAAAAACAATACTAACAACAAAAAACTATTAAGGGATATACTTCCGCAGGAAAAAAACTAAACCCAAAGAAAAGGCACTGAGATACAAAAAATACTATAAATATGGAAACTGATAAAATATTTTGCTGAGAATAATATGGACTATGTAAATAAAATTATACCTCTATGCAAGAAGAAAATGAAAGAGCAGAAAAGAAGCAATAACAAAGCAAATAAAAAGTACGGTGATCAGGAAAAGAAAAAGCAAAGAAAGAAAGAGAAAAAGAAAATAGAAACAATTCCAGCTGTGTAAATAACCACTCTAAAGGTAGACAGATTAAACTCACCTTTTAAAAAGACTGAAATGATCAGATTGGATAATAAAACAAAATCTAGCTACATGTTGCCTTTAAGAGGCATAGGTTAGAATTTTTAAAAAGGGATGTGTAGTTATGCAAGATGTCAACAGTGAGTGAGAAAAGGGTGCTCAAGATCTCCCTGCACATTTTTTGCTGTGGCAAGTTTCTGTGAATATATAGTTATTTCAAAATAAAGAGTTATCAAAAAAGGGAGTGGACAAAACCTATAGCATTCAAGTATCAACCGAAATAAAGGGGCATAGCAATATTAATACCATACAAAATAGAATATAAGACAAAGAATTAATGGGGATAAAAAGATTAGTCCATAATAATTGAAAGAACAATCCACTGAGAAAATATAATAATTGTGAACCTGAATATACCTATAATAAGACCCAGAACTCTATGAAACAAGCTCTTATGGAATTATCAGGAGAGAGAAAACCACGTAGTAGTAAGATTCCAATATATCTCTATCAGGGTCTGATAAATTTGACCAAAATTAGTATGGATAAGATTTACAAAATAAATTGGCCTTATCTAATAGATACCTAGAATTCTCCCTCTGACAAGCAGACATTATACATTTTTAGAGTGTATTTACAAAAAGTATACAGGGCATTTCAAAAATTAACCACACACTGTATCACTAAAGAAGTTTCAGCAAGTGTCAGGGAGTGAATATGACATAGTCAATGTGCTCTCCTCCTAATTCAATTAAATGATAAGTCAACAAATAAAATCCATTTATTTTTTATTATTTTTAGAAATAGGGTATCACTCTGTCACCTGGGCTGGAGTGCAGTGGCGCGATCTCGGCTCACTGCAAGCTCCGCCTCCCGGGTTCCCGCCATTCTCCTGCCTCAGCCTCCCCAGTAGCTGGGACTACAGGCGCCTGCCACCTCGCCCGGCTAGTTTTTTGTATTTTTTTTTTTAGTGGAAACGGGGTTTCATCGTGTTAGCCAGGATGGTCTCCATCTTCTGACCTCGTGATCCGCCTGTCTCGGCCTCCCAAAGTGCTGGGATTAAAGGCTTGAGCCACCGCGCCCGGCGCAAAGTCAGTTTTTAAAACTATTCATATGGCTGCAAACCTAAAAACTTACTTCGAAAGAATTCCCACAAAAGAATTACATAATACTTAGAACTGAATGATAATTAAAGTACAGTATATCAAAATATACAGGATTCAATTAGTCACATTAATACATTTCTAACTTTAAATGCACTCATTTAAAAAAGAAACAAGAAAGAAATGAGTGAAGAAGGTGTCTCAAGAGCTAGATAAGGCTGGACATGGTGGCTCATGCTATAATTCCTGCACTTTGGCAAGCCAAGGTAGGAGGGTGGCTTGAACCCAGAGTTTGAAATCAGCCTGGGCAACATAGTGAGACCTCCCACCATCTTTAGCCTCCCCCCATCAGAATTGTTTTTAATTATCTGGGCATGGTGGTGTGCACCTGTCGTCCCAACTACTCCCGAGGCTGAGGTGGGAGGATCACTTGAGCCCAGCTGTGAAGTTGAGGTTGCAGTGAGTTGTGATAGCATCACTATACTGCCACCTGGGTGACAGAGCAAGACTTTGTCTCTTTAAAAAAACCAACCAACCAACAAACAAACAAAAACAGAGCTAGATAAATAAATAAATGTAAGGAAAGTATAAGAACTAAAATAAAGACAGAAATACGGATGAACGAGATAAAATCAGAAGGAATAGAAAGGGTCAAAAACTAGAGTAGGATTAAGTAAAAGAGAGAGAACAAATAAAAATATAAGAAATTCAGAAATCATGAGTACTTTGAACAATTTTATACCAATAAACCTGAAAAACTGTGCAACTGGAATTATCTAGGAAGGAAAATATTAACAAAATTAACTCAAGAAAAATAGAAAAAAATTGATACCCATTTTAAATTCACTGATACTGTCAAAGCCTCTCTTGACAAGTGTTTCATGGACTCAAGTATGTGTCTCAAATCTAATGGTAGATGCTGAGAATGGCAGGCAGGTTATTTAAGACATAGTCACTTTACTTATAGATAATTCTGTGTAGTTCGTTCTCCGTCCTCTGGAGAGAAGTAGAGGTTTTTCATTTAACAACGATTAATTTTTCTCTAATTTATCCTGGGGAGACTGGCTTGTTATAAACAATACTGGAGTAACAATTTTTTGGTAAATATGGTTTATCTGCCAAATTGATGGTCTCCTTAGAGAGTTTTGTTGTTGTTGTTTGGTTGTTTTTTTGGTTTTTGTTTGTTTTTTTTAGAGACAGGGTCTCACTCTGTCACCCAGGCTGGAGTGCAGTGGTGCAATCATGGCACACTGCAACCTTGAACTTCTGGGCTTAAGCACTACTCCCACCTTAGCCTCCTGTGTCGCTAGGACTATAGGTGCGTGCCACCACACCCGGCTAAAATTAAAATTAAATTAAATTAAAATTTTTAATTTTTTTTTTTTTGGTAGAGATGAGGTTCTCACTATGTTGCCCAAACTGGTCTCAAACTCCTGAGCTCAAGCAATTTTCCCATGTTGGCCTCCCAAAGTGCTGGGATTACAGGTGTGAGCCACTGTGCCCGGCCAAGATAAATTCTTGACTGTGGAATTTCTAGATCAAAAGTTTGGTATTCTTCACCCCCAGTGCATTTACTGGTTGAGAAAACACCATCCCAGGCACCATCTCCCAGCACTACACGGAGGAAGACTATGTGGAGTTAGAACAGGTAGAGTCCCAGGACTAACCCCACCCTGTCACACATCCTTGCTCACTTAGCTACTGCCAGAAAAACAAACCTCTTCAGTCAATCTGTATGTCTAGTGAGATCATGTAATTTATTGTCTGAACTTGGACATATACTAAACTGCATGTCAGGATGACACATACACACGGGGACAGCCTTGGGATGTTTTGTCATCTTACTCGTGACCCCTACTGTTCAAAACACCTCCCCCATAAATCTGACTTGATCCTCTGCATGCCCCCACCACCACACCCACACTCATATTTTTCACTGTGGCCTTCAGGTCTGCAAACAGCAGATCCACATACATTCAGTCTCTTTGCTAAATGTTTCTTTCACTTCCTGAATTCACCGGAAACGCAGCTCTCCCTTGTGAACACTCTTCTCCCTTTGACTCTGTGCTGCATTTTAGGTGTTAACTTGACTGGGTTAAGGGATGCACAGAAACATTTCTGGGTGGGTCTGTGAGAGTGTTTTTGGAAGGGATTAGCACTGAAATCCACAGACTGAGTAAACAGGATCTGCCCTCATCAATGTGGGTGGACATTATTCAGTCTGATGAAAGCAGGGAGAGAATAAAAAGGTAGAGAAAGGGTGAATTTGCCCTCTCTTCTTGAGCTGGGGCATCTATCTTCTCCTGTCCTTGAACACTGGACCTTCTGGTTCTCAGGCCTTCAGACTCTGGGACTTACATTAATGGGACCACTGGTTCTCAGGACTTTGACCTTAGATTGAGAGTGACAACATTAGCTTCCCCGGCTCTCAGATCTTTAGACTAAGACTGAATGACACTACCAGCTTTCCTGGGTCTCCAGCTTGCACACAGCAGATGATGGGGCTTCTCAGCCTCCATAGTTGTGTCTAGTTCCCATAACAAATCCCCTGTTATATATTCTCACCCTGATATACTCCTTGTATATCAGGGTGAGAATATAAAATTCAAAGTCTTCCTTTGTGCATTTCACTGCTATTTCCAGACCATTTGTCCATCTTTTTGGGGCTGGGAAGTTGGGGGAAGGAAAGATTGCACTGTATCTTTGAGGCTTAGACTACCTGACTTGAAATATTCTCTCCTCTTTGTGGCTGTTGTCTGGTGGCATCCCTGCCACTCTTCCTCATGGCTGAGGATCGACTCTCAGCTATAAATATTTATCTCTACATAGACCCCCATCACAATGACCAGCAACTTCAACAATTAACATGACAGATCGGCTCTTTGATAATATTATGTAGTAGCCGGGCATGGTGGCTCATGCCTGTAATCCCAGCACTTTGGGAGGCGGAGGTGGGCGGATCACCTGAGGTCAGGAGTTCAAGACCAGCCTGGCCAACATGGCAAAACCCCGTCTCTACTAAAAATACACAAATTAGCCCTGCGTGGTGGCACATGTCTGTAATCCCACCTACTCGGGAGGCTGAGGCAGGAAAATTGCTTCAACCTGGGAGACGGAGTTTGTGGTGAGCCGAGATCGTGCCACTGCACTCCAGCCTGGGTGGCAGGTCAAGACTCTGTCTCAAAAAAATAATAATAATAAATAAAAAGATAATATTATGTAGTTATTGTTATTAGTTTTAGATTTGATAATGTAGTGTGGAAGTTTTCTCAGAATCATTTTAAAAATTAGATGCCAATCTGATATATCTACACGTATAAACATGTGAGTGTCTGGATTTGCTTCCAATGGTACAGGAAGATTGGCCATGAGTTGATAATTACTAAGATGGGTGATGTATGGATGGAAGTTTATTATGCCTTCTCTACTTTTTTTTTTTTTTTTTTTTTTTTTTTTTTTTTGAGACGGAGTCTCGCTCTGTCGCCCAGGCTGGAGTGCAGTAGCAGGATCTCAGCTCACTGCAAGCTCCGCCTCCCAGGTTCACGCCATTCTCCTGCCTCAGCCTCCCGAGTAGCTGGGACTATAGGCGCCCGCCACCTCGCCCAGCTAGTTTTTTGTAGTTTTTTTTTTTTTTAGTAGAAACGGGGTTTCACCGTGTTAGCCAGGATGGTCTCGATCTCCTGACCTCATGATCCACCCGTCTCAGCCTCCCAAAGTGCTGGGATTACAGGCTTGAGCCACCGCGCCTGGCTGCCTTCTCTACTTTTATATTTAAGATTTCCATAACAAAACAGCAAATGAATCTCTGTGAGTGTTCCAAACCACCACCATGGCCTCTCATTTCCTTGACCACTACTCCCATGGAATCACTCAGTGTCATAGTCAAACTTAACCTCGTCAGCCCAGAAATTATCACCTTCAAAATTCCCATGTCATGCCTCTCATTCTCACAGCACTACTGCCTGTTATTTCAAGCTCACTTACTTATTCTAGAAAATTCCAGCATTCTCAACCTCATTAAGAGCTCCATTTCGGCTGGGTACGGTGGCTCATGCCTGTAATTCCAGCACTTTGGGAGGCCAAGACAGGCAGACCGCTTGAGGCCAGGAGTTTGAGATCAGCCTGGCCAACATGGCGAAACCCCATCTCTACTAAAAATACAAAAATTTGCTGGGCGTGGTGGTGGGTGCCTGTAGTCCCAGCTACTTGGAAGGCTGTGGCAGAATTGCTTGAACCTGGAAGGCAAAGGTTGCAGTCAGCCGAGATGCCACTCCAGCTTGGGAGACAGGGCCAGATGACTCTGTCTCAAAAAAATTTTTTTTTTTTTTTTAAAAAGAGCTCCGTTTCATTGATCCAACCACCACATTCTCTCTTGTCCCTCATCCCCTTCCTGTATTCACTTGCCTCCTTGTCTAGCTTAAATTATGTTGAAAAGTCTTGCCATGTCTTCAACTCCCTTGCTGTTTTTCTTTCTGGCATACTTGACTAAGGAAATTCTGACAGTCGAAGTCTACTGTCTGCCATCTTGGGACCAGTGGTTGAGCAGTTGAACATTTTTAGGAGAAATTCACCCAAATGGGCTGACTTATTTGTCTTTAAATTCATGTTTACAATATTTGAATGGGCATTCAACACTGTCCAGTAACCTACCAACATTTTCCTAATGTCTGCCTACCAAGATGACTAACTCATCAGCCTCTCCTCTTTCATCAGTCCTGTTGCCCATCAGGACTGATGATCTCCCTCATGCATCACTAAAGTGATAAAATTAATCTGAGAGAAATATTTTACCTTCTCATTAACCAAATCTTTAAACCTCTTAAATCTGCATCCCCTTCTTCCCATCTATCCCATCCCTTCCTTTCCCCAAATGACAATTTCTCCACATGCTCTCAGAACAATTTTCCTTCCCAGGAACTTAGCTCCTTTGATGGTCTGCACTCTCTCTGCATTATTAATCTACCGTTCACACTGGATTAGTCCAACCAGGACCTAGGCTAGCTGAGACTTCTCAAACTGAAATTTGCACATGAGTCATCTGGAAGTCTCATAAAAATGAAAATTATGATTCAGTAGGTCTGGGGTGGGGCCTGCAATTCTTCATTTCTCAAAAACTCCAAGATAATGCATGGGTTCATGCATCTCATTCTTTGAGTAATAAGGCTTTAGTGCATTTTAGAATACAAGTAACAGGTGTTCATATGGTAGAGGTACAAGCAGAAGTGCTATGAGAAGTACCAAGCACAACACAGGTACCAATCCTCAGAAGAAAAGCAGGCCATATCTCTGCAGAAGCAAGCACCTCAGGGCCTTCTGCTAGGTCCAGGTTGAACTGTTTAATGTCCAGATTATGGACTGGTCCAGAACTGTCCAGTGGCAGTTGTGGGGGTTGGGGAGCTTAGAACAATGGTTTTTAACAACTGTGCTTGAGTATTTTAACAATCAGTAATTTGTACCGGTATTAACCAGCTGAATGCAACAAATATGCATTTGGATATTCATCTCCTCCAACTCTCATGTTGAATGATCCCTAGTGTTGGAGGTGGGGCCTAGTGGGAGGTGTTTCAGTCATGGGGGCGGATCCCTCATGAATAGGAGTGCTGTCCTCATGGTAATGAGTTCAGCCTCTGTGAGTTCACAGGAGATCTGATTGTTTAAAAGAGCCTGGCACCCCCTCCCTCTCTCTCTTGCTTTGTCTCAGAGTGTGACGCTCCTGATCCTCCTTCACCTTCCATCATGATTGTACACTTCCTGAGTCCTTGCCACTAGCAGATGCTGGCACCATGCTTTTCATACAGCCTGCAGAACCATGAACCAAAATAAACCTCTTTTTTTTTTATAAACTACCTAGTCTGAGATATTTCTTTATAGTGATACATAACTAAGACAGCAATCTTTATGTCATATGACAAATTTGAGAAGAAATTAACAAAAAATTCACAGAGACAGCTCTGAGCTCAACTTGGAAAGAATATTCTTACAGTGCCAACCAAAAATGAAGTGGGCTGAGTGAAAAATAATTTCCTATTCCTGAAAGGATTTAACCCAAGTGAAGTATTTGTCATAGAATATGTAGAGAATTGTTTGTGTTACAGAAAAGGGGTCCAGATCCAGACCCCAAGAGAGGATTCTTGGATCTCATGCAAGAAAGAATTTGGGGTGAGTCCACAGAGTAAAGTGAAAGAAGTTTAAGGAATAAAAGAATGGCTACTCCATAGACAGAGCAGCCCTGAGGGCTGCTGGTTGCCCATTTTATGGTTATTTCTTGATTACAGGCTAAACAACGGGTGGATTATTCATGCCTCTCCTTTTTAGACCATATAGGGTAACTTCCTGACATTGCCATGGCATTTGTAAACTGTCATGGTGCTGGTGGGAAGGTAGCAGTGAGGATGACCAGAGGGTCACTCTCATTGCTATCTTGGTTTTGGTGGGTTTTAGCCGGCTTCTTTACTGCAACCTGTTTTATCAGCAAGGTCTTTATGACCTGTATCTTGTGCTGACCTCCAATCTCATTCTTGACTTAGAATGCCTTAACCAACTGGGAAGGTAACCTAGTAGGTCTCAGCCTCATTTTACCTAGCTCCTATTTAAGGCGAAGTTGCTGTGGTTCACACCCTTCTGACATTTGAACTAGATAATTCAAGATTCCTTCAAACCTTAGATTCGATGAGTTCTACTCCAGTAGATAACCATTATCGCTCCAGTGTGATCTTAAAAAAAATCTAAAATAAACTCAACTGGACTTCAAATTAGAGTTTACTTGAGGTCACAGTTTACAGACTGCTCAGATTTTTTCAGAAAGAAAAATTTTAAAATAATTAATGGATCAAAAACACATATCCTTTCCCAATCTTTCTAATTCTTTTCTAATTTTCTTTTTCTTTCCTTATGGCACCTAATAAGTAAATTTTGCAAGAGCATAGAAAAAAAAGTCAATAAACAAAAAATCAGTTTCGGAAGACCAGAGGTAAACAGTTGGAAAGTGAAATTATGATAAAGAATAACATTGATAAATGCTGCCAGAACATGATATACTTAGGGATAAGCTGAACAAAATACATGTAAGACCTGTTTGTATACCCAAAACTACAAAATAGTGCTTGAAGAAGTAAAAGAAGACATAAATAAATGGAGAGATACACCATGTCATTGGAATGGAAGATTTAATGTTACTAAGATGACAATTCTTCCCAAATTGATCTATAGATTTGATGCATCCCTGATCAACATTGTATAGGCTTTTTTTTGTTTTTTTCAGTAGAAATTGAGCTGATTCTAAAATTTATGTGAAAATAGAAAATACCTGGAATACCCGGGGCAATTTAGAAATAGATGAACACAACTGGAAGACTTACACTACCTGATTCCCAACCTGCCGCAATCATGACAGTGCGACATGGGAGGAAGAATCAATGGAATAAAACAGAGAATCTAAAAACAGACCCCTGGCTTATATGATCAATTAAAATTTTGTTTTCTTTTTTTTTGAGACAGTGTCTCACTCTGTTGCCCAGGCTGGAGTGCAGTGGCGCGATCTCGGCTCACTGCAACATCCACCTCCTGCGTTCAAGTGATTCTCCTGCCTCAGCTTCCTGAGCAGCTGGGATTACAGGTGCGCACCACCATGCCCGGCTAATTTTTTGTATTTTTAGCAGAGACGGGGTTTCACCATGTTGGCCAGGCTGGTCTTGAACTCCTGACCTCATGATCCGCCCGCTTCAGCCTCCCAAAGTGCTGGGATTACAGGCGTGAGCCACCACGCCCAGCCAGTCAATTAATTTTTGACAAAGTTGCCAAGAAAATAAAATGGGAGAATAATAGTTTTTCAACAAATGGTAGTGGAATAATTGGGTATCTGTATGGACAAAACTGAGCCTCAATCATGACATCACACCATACATGAAAATTAACTGTAAGTCAATCATTAATCTAAATATAAAAGTTAAAACTAAAAACTTCTAAAAGAAAATAAAACTTCCAAAACAACCTTGAAGTGGAGGCAGATTTCTTAGAACAGGAAAATTGCTATAATCTAAATAAATGTGTAAATAAATTGGACTTTATATAAATTAAGGGTGTCTATCTTTTGAAAAACTATGTCAAGAAACTGAAAAGGCAAGCCACAGTCTGGGAGAAAATTGCAATACATTTTTCTGACAAAGAACTTGCATTCAGGATATACAAAGAACTCAAACTCAATGAAAAGTGAACAAAATATTTGAACTAACATTCCAATAAGAAGATATAAAAATGACTGGCCGGGAGTGGTTGCTCACGGCTATAATCCCAGAACTTAGAAAGGCCAAGGTGGGTGAATGGCTTGAGCCCCAGAGTTTGAGACCAGCCTGGGCAAGACAGTGAGACCTTGTCTCTACAAAAAATGAAAAATGAGGTGGGAGTGTCGCTTGAGCCCAGGAGGCGGAGGCTGCAATGAGCCATGATTGTGCCACTGCACTCCCGCCTGGGCGATGGGAGTGAGACCCTGTCTTTAAAAAATAATAAATAAATACACAAATAAATAAGGCTAATGGAAGTGAGACCCTGTCTTTAAAAAATAATAAATAAATAAATAAATAAGGCTAATATTACCATAAGAAGATGCTCACATTTATTAGTCATCAGAAAATGGAGATTAAAGCCCTATTGAGATACCACTACACATTCCACATCGGGGAGAATGGCTAAAATTAAAAAGACTGACAGTACCAATTTTGGTGAGAATGTGGAGTAACTGGGACTTTCAGGTATTATTGGTGGGAGTGAAAATAGTATGGTACACAAAGCTGCAATAATAAAAACAAAACTGGCATAGAGACCGACCATAGAGACTAGTGGAATAGAGTAGAAAACACAGAAATAAGCCCTGTCACAAATGGTCAAATAATGTTTGACAAGGCTGCTAAGATCATTCAATGGGGAAAAGGCAATCTTTGAAACAAATGGTACTGGAAAAACTGGATATCCACATGCGAAAGAATGAAATTGGTCCCTTACCTTACAACGTACACAAAAGTTAACTCAAAGTGGGATCAAAGACCTAAACATAAGAGCTAAAACTATAAAACTCTTAGAAGAAATTATAGGGGAAAATTTTCATGGCGTTAGGTTTGGTAATTGTTTCTTGGATATGACAACAAAAGTACAGGCAATAGAAGTAAAAATAGATAAATTGGACTAAATTAAAATGTAAAACTTCTGTATATGCATATGAACAGACACAATCAACACATGAGGAAAAAGCAACTTACACAGTGACAGAACATGCCTACAAATCACATTTCTGATAAGGGGTTAATATCTGTAATATAAATATAAAGAACTCCTACCACTCAGCAAAGAAAACCAAGCAACCCAATTTTAAAAACGGGCAAAGATTTTTTTTTTTTTTAGATGGAGTTTCACTCTTGTTCCCCAGGCTGGAGTGCAATGGCGCAATCTCGGTTCACTGCAACCTCAGCCTCCTGGGTTCAAGTGATTCTTTGCCTCAGTCTCCTGAGTAGCCAGGATTACAGGGGACCACCATCACGACCAGGTAATTTTTGTATTTTTAGTAGAGACTGGGTTTCACCAGTTAGCCAGGCAGGTCTTGAACTCCTGACCTCGAATGATCTGCCCGTCTCAGCCTCCCAAAATGCAGGGATTACAGGCATGAGTCATCACACCTAGCCTTAGGGCAAATAATTTGAATGGACATTTCTCTCAAGAAGATGTACAAATGACCAACAAGCACAAGAAAAGATGTTCAGTATTACTAATCATTAGGGAGATGCAAATGACAACCACAAAGAGATACTACCGTTAAAAACCCGAAAATAGCAAGTGTTGCTAAGGACGTAGAGGAACTGGAGAAATTCACTGTTGGTGGGATTGTAAAATGGTGCAGATGCTGTGGAAAACTATATTGTTTTCAAAAGAAAAATCGAACATAAAATTACCGTATGATCAAACCACTCCACTTCTGGTTATACATCGAAAAGAATTGCAATCAGGGTCTCAACGAGATATTTATCCATCCATGTTCACAGCAGCATCATTCAAAATAGCCAAAAAGTAGAAGCTAACCCAAGCATTCACTGGTGGATAAATAAACAAAATGTGGTATGTCCATGCAATAGAATATTATTCAGCCTCAAAAAAGGAAGGACGCTGCTGCTGCTGCTGCTGCTGCTGCTGCTGCTTCTTCTTCTTCTTCTTCTTCTTCTTCTTCTTCTTCTTCTTCCTTCTTTCCTCTTTCTTCTTTTTTTTTTTTTTTTTTTGAGACAGAGCCTTACTCTGTCGCCTAGGCTGGAGTGCAGTGGCTCGATCTCGGCTCACTGCAACCTCCACCTCCCGGGTTCAAGTGATTCTCCTGCCTCAGCCTCCTGAGTAGGTGGGATTACAGGCACCTGCCACCACACCCGGCGAATTTTTGTATTTTTAGTGGAGATGGGGTTTCACCATATTGGTCAGGCTGGTCTCGAACTCCTGACCTCAGGTGATCCACCCACCTTGGCCTCTGAAAGTGCTGGGATTACAGGCGTGAACCACTGTGCCCAGCCAAAGAAGGACGTTCGGACACACGTCACAACATGGATGAACCTTGATTCAGGACATTGTACTAAGGGAAATAAGCCAGTCAGAAAAAGATAAATACTGTATGATTCCACTTATATGAGGTACCTCAAATAGTCAAATTCATAGAGAAAGAAAATAGCATGATGGTTGCCAGGAGCTGGGGAATAGAGAGAATGGGAAGTTGTTTAGTGGGTACAGAGTTTCAGTTTTACAAAGTGAAAAGACCTTTGGAGAGTTATTGCACAGCAATGTGAATGTGCTTAGCGCTATCGAACCGTATACAGTCGTGCCTCAATATTCATGCAAGATTGCTTCCAAGATCCTGCTCAGTTGCCAAAATCAGTGGATACTCAAATCCCTTATATAGAATGGTAGTATTTGCATAAACCCCTGCACATCCGCCTATATACTTTAAATCATTTTTATATTGCTTCTAATACCCAATGCAATGTAAATGCTATGTAAATAGTTGTCACAGTGTTATTTGTATTAATTTTTAATGTTGCATTTAAAAAAATATTTTGACTGCTCTGCAATTGAATCTATGGATATGGAGCCTGCAGTTACAGAAGGCCTGCTGTACTTAAAAATCGTTAAGATGGTTACTTTTATGTTAATTAATAGTTTTTAAAAATTAATTTTGAATAGTATGGTACAACCCCTTAGGAAAACACTTGGCACTTTTCTATGATTTTTTTTTTGGAGACAGAATCTTGCTCTGTTGCCCGGGCTGGAGTGCAGTGGCGTGATCTCAGCTCACTGCAACCTCTGCCTCCTGAGTAGCTGGGGCTACAGGCCTGCGCCACCAGGCACAGCTAATTTTTCTATTTTTAGTAGAGACAAAGTTTCACCATGTTGGCCAGGCTGGTCTCCAGCTCCTGACCTCAAGTGATCTGCCCCTCCACCTCCCAAAGTGCTGGGAATTACAGGCCTGAGCCATGGCTCGTGGCCTCTTTTCTATAAAACTAAGCGTATACGATTCCATAATATCCAGAAACTCCATTGCTACACTTTTACCCAAGTGAAATGAAAACATGTCCTCGAAATGACTTGTACACAAATGTTCACAGCAGCTTAATTAATAGCTCCAAATTGGAAAGCGCCATTAGTAAATGGATAAGCAAACTGTGATATTTATACAATGAAATACTTTTTAGCAATACAAAGGAATGAGCTATTGATACATACAACATGGGTGAATGTTTGAAACATTATGCTGTGTTAAAGAAGCCAAAATGAAAAAGCACTTACTACATTATTCCATTTATACGAAATTCTAGAACAGGCCAAACAAATCTGTAAAGGTGGAAAGCAGATCATGTCAAAGGGAGAAAACAAAATTGACCCAAAGGGCATGAGAAGACTGGGGCAATAGAAATGTTCTGTATTTTAAGTGTGTGGGGGACTAAATCTACATGTAGTATTGGAGCAAGCAAGCAAGCCATGTTCTTTCTTGGTCAAGCAAATGAAAGGGTTTCCCAGATTCTGATAAAAGGAGCAAGAGACTCTCTGCTAGAATACTGATTTGTTCCCTGACACTTTCAGTGAGGTACTTGAAGAACTCCCACCGAAGCTATTCACAAATGTGAAGCTGCAGAGTTTTATGTACAGTCTTGGGTGTTACTTGCCAACATTTACCCCGACTTCTCTGTACTCCTCCAGCATGTTGATATTCTCAGTAATTCTCAGGTCATTTTTTTTTTTCCTTTTTTTGCCTTGACTTCTCATCAGCTCCAGACCTCAGATCCCTGCTTCCGTCCAATACAATTTCTGAGTCCAGAGTGACATAAAGACTGACATAGCTCATCTACCAAATTGAAGTCCATTGAAAAATCCCCATTGCTTGGCTTATGGTCCACCTTTCTGTACCTCAAAAGCAGTTGATTCACCTCTTCTGATTCCCCATCATGATCCATGTGGTGGTTGCACCAGGCATCCTCTCTCTCTCCTCCTTCCCACAACTTGTCTTTCTGCCGTGACTTTGCTTCCAGCGTTACTGAGAAGATAAGGCCATCAAATGTGACTCCCTCAGTTACACATGTTATTCTTCATGTTATTTTTGTTTCTGCACTTCCAGCTTTGCCAGCAACCTAAGCCTAGGTAGGGACTCCTCTTCTCTCTGTTCATTCTTGGTGCCATAGTGGCTGGTGGGGATTCATTCTACATATAAGCTATTCATTGCCATCAAGGCTTTCACTTGCCAGTTTTAAACAATTTTATTCCATACAAAAATATTCCAGAACTTTTGTACAAGTCACTGCCTCATTTACCAATTGTACCAATTTTACCTCATTTACCAATTGTACCAATTGTACCTGCCCACGAACAATGTGTAAGAGGGAGTTTCACTGCACTCAACAATCCTTAGGGAGGCAATAAAGCACAGTGGGTGAAAGAGCTCCACCAACAACTAGCCACATGACCTTGACTAAATTAGTTCGACTTCTGTGCTTTAGTTTCCTCATCTGTAAAACAGGGATAAATAATAAGACCTAGTAGTGATGAGTTGTTACAAAGAGGAAGCGGCTGGAAGACGGAAAACACTTGGCAGGGTGCTATGTAATAGTGCTTAGTAAGTGCTATACACACACACTAAATCTGTGCACGTTCGTAGCTGAAAATAGCTCTGTTGTGATTTCTGCTATAATTAATAATGTTGAACATTTATTCATATGTTTTTGGTCATTTGTTTTCTTTTGGGAAATGCCTTTTCAAGTCCTTTGCCAATTTGTTTTTGTTTGTGTTTCTTTTTCAACCCTGACCTACAGAACTTTGCCAATTGTAATGGCCCACAAACATTTCCTCACTGATTTTCAAGCTGTTTAGGAACTAAGGCTATTAACTTTCTGTTATCCTGTGTTTTATTATTTGAAAATAGCTTTTCAGTCTGCTGTTGGCCTTTATATTTGTTTATAGCATCTTAATTTTTTTCTTCTATGACTAGAAAATTCTTCCCATTATTATATCACTTAAAGTTTCTGTTTTCTGTATTTGCTCCTTCCCTCCATTCCCAATCTGACAACTGATAGAAGGTGCCTTGAGCTCTTTGGAGGACAGTGCCATCTCGAGTGCTCATTGTTCAATTTGGGGACTGTTTAGTAAAGAATAATAATGTTTCTAAAGAGATAGCTCCATACTGTACTTGTAAATCAAGGAATTTGTCCTCCAGTCTCCTCAAAGGGTGAGGCTATTACTAGAGAAGCACCATAATTGGCTGAAAAAGATGGACATTTGAAAAGCCACATGTAAGAAATGTTACAAAAGAAGCCCTGCTTCTTGAGATTGAACACTGTCTTCTGTAGACTTCCCTCAGGAAATCAACCTCCGAGAGCTGCTGTTGTTGCCTTTGCTTCTCTGGTCATTTGTCAAGCTAAATTGAGTGGAGCTCCCGTGTGTTGTCTGTGTAATCGCCCTCTTTGACAGAAGCTTTCTCATTACCTACCTGGCCCTGTTGCAAACCAGCGCCTGGAGGCAGACATATTGCACACCATTTCCTCCAGGGTCTTGCTGCAGGTTGTCTCCAGGAAGTAATGAAAATCTGGAATGTTCTCAGTGGGCAGGCTTCAGACCCACCTCCCCCTGCCACGAACCCTCAGCAGGCCAGCAATGTAGTAAAAGCCATTATTGAAGAAATCTGGAGGAGTTCACCTCTAGGCAGGATGATTTGACTTCTGGAAGATATTCTGGAGTTAGCCAAGATATTTTTATCTGAAAATTGTTTCTGTCTTATAACTGTGTTCCCTGGAGGCTCTAAGAATAGCCAAAACTGACAAATTATGTTTTTGTTGTGGTTTACTTTCCTTTAATCTGCTAATGAATAGTTTTAGCTCCACATGAGGCTGTGTCTTGGCAGCTGCGTTCTTCAGGGCTGTTTCCTCTCAGTTTTGGGGTATTCTCCTGGCCTTTGATACAGAGTCTTAATCTTAAGCTGCCTTGTCATGACAGGTGTTGATTTTGCCCGAGACTTCTTAGTCAGTTTAGGTGAATGTCAGGCAAAAACTCTTCTCTCTTCAAAAAGAAACGTTAGAGCAGAATAAGAATAAGGAAAACCACCTTCCCAGAGCCTTTTTAATAAAGGGATTCTTTTGTGTTTATAGGTTGTTGCATGACCTTGAGAATGACTTGCTTGCAAAATAAATTATTCAGAGGTTACCACGGTTTTCAAATTAATAAGCAGTTTGTTAAAGGAATGCTTTCAAAGCCCTACTTCTTAGATTTCAAATCTTATTCTACTTATATGTCTAGCAATTTTTTTTTTTTTTTTTTTTTTTTTGAGACAGTCTCACTCTGTTGTCCAGACTGGAGTGCAGTGGTGCGATCTTGGCTCACTGTAACCTCTGCCTCCCAGGTTCAAGCAATTCTCGTGCCTCAGCCTTCCAAGTGGCTGGGACTACAGGTGCACGCCACCACACCTGGCTAATTCTTGTATTTTTAATAAAGATGGGTTTTCAATATGTTGGCCAGGCTGGTCTCAAACTCCTGACCTCAGGTGATCCACCCACCTCGGCCTCCCAAAGTGCTGGGATTACAGGTGTGAGCCACCACGCCTGTCCAAGTCTAGCAAATATTAACAGACACAAGGGAGTGTAGTGGGTTGAATAGTATCCCCCCCAAAATACATGTCTAGCCAGAACCTCAGAATAGGATCTCATTTGGAATTAGGTTCATTGCAGATGTAATTTAGATAAGGATCAAGACGAGATCATACTGGATTTGGTTGAACCCTAACTCTAATGAGAATGGCCTTCTTAGATGCAGGGGAAAAAAAAGACATACAGAGAAGAAAGTCATGTGAAGAAGGAGACAAAGACTCGAGTTAATGCTGCCACAAGCCAAGGAATTCCAGGAGCCAGCAGCGACTTGAAAAGTCAAGAAAGGATTTTTCTTTTTTTTCTTTTTCTTTCTTTCTTTTTTTTTTTTTTTTTTTTTTTTTGGAGATGGAACCTTGCTCTGTCGTCCAGGCTAGAGTGCAGTGGCGCGATCTCAGCTCACTGCAACTTCTGCCTCCTGGGTTCAAGCGATTCTCCTGCCTCAGCCTCCTGAGTAGCTGGGATTAACAGGTACCTGCCACCACACTCAACTAATTTCTTTTGTATTTTAGTAGAGATGCGGTTTCACCATGTTGCCCAGGTTGGTCCTGAGCTCAGGCAATCTGCCCTAGTCGGCCTCCCAAAGCACTGGGATTACAAGCATGAGCCACCGTGCCCAGCCAAGAAAGGATTTTTCTAAAGAATTGTCAGAATTGTCTGTGAGAGAGTGGCCATGCTGACACCTTTATTCCAGTCTTCTGGCCTCTGGATATGTAAAATAAAATAAAATAAATTTCTTTTTTTTTTTTTCCTGAGATGGAGTCTTGCTCTGTTGCCCAGGCTGGAGCGCAGAGGCACAATCTAGGCTGACTGCACCCTCCACCTCCCAGGTTCAAGCGATTCTCCTGCCTCAGCCTCCTGAGTAGCTGGGACTACAGGCACCTGCCACCACATCTGGCGAATTTTTGCATTTTTAATAGAGATGGGGTTACACCATGTTGGTCAGGCTGGCCTCAAACTCCTGACCTCAGGTTATCCACCCACCTTGGCCTCCCAAAGTGCTGGGATTACAGGTGTGAGCCACCACGCCCAGCCAAATTTCTGTTTTTTTTTTTTTTTTTTTTTTTTTTTTTTGAGATGGAGTCTCACTGTGTCTCCCAGGCTGGAGTGCAGTGGCGTGATCTCGGCTCACTGCAAGCTCCGCCTCCCGGGTTCACGCCGTTCTCCCACCTCAGCCTCCCAAGTAGCTGGGACTACAGGCGCCCGCCACCACGCCCGGCTAGTTTTTTGTATTTTTAGTAGAGACGGGGTTTCACCATGTTAGCCAGGATAGTCTTGATCTCCTGACCTCGTGATCCACCCGCCTCGGCCTCCCAAAGTGCTGGGATTACAGGCTTGAGCCACCGCACCCGGCCCAAATTTCTGTTGTTTTAAGCCACCTAGTTTGAGGTAATTTGTTACAGCAGCCCTAGAAACTAATATAAGGAGGTTTGATCCTAGGCTTTATTTACAAATTTAAATTTCTTTAAACAAAACTGAAGCTTAGATATTTGCTTACCTTTTTAAATATTTCAATTATCTAACAAATAAACTTTCCAAGATGCTTGTGTCTTGATTTAATTAGCTATTTCCCTATTTCAAACACTTCTGTTGCTTTCATTTTTTTCTTGAAATCATAAAAAATATAGCAAAGTGTACATTAATTGGAAACTAACAATATGTACATTTCTTTGCAGAGGTAGACTCTGGCATTAAAACTATTAGCATTTGGGCTGGTCCAGTGTGCTTGGCTGATGGGAGCACAGTGCTGATGAGACTAAGACACCAATTAGCTCTAAAGGGAGAAAAGCTGTGTCCTCCACGGCCAGGCTAGAACGTTTGATTCACTTAACAGGTGCATGCCACTGGGCTACCAGGGAGAGATGTACTCACCCATTATTGTTAAAGGATAAAGCTCAAATATTTCTTTTTTTTTTTTTTTTTTTTTTTTTTTGAGACGGAGTCTTGCTCTGTAGCCCGGGCTGGAGTGCAGTGGCCGGATCTCAGCTCACTGCAAGCTCCGCCTCCCGGGTTTAGGCCATTCTCCTGCCTCAGCCTCCGGAGTAGCTGGGACTACAGGCGCCCGCCACCTCGCCCGGCTAGTTTTTTGTATTTTTAGTAGAGACGGGGTTTCACGGTGTTAGCCAGGATGGTCTCGATCTCCTGACCTCGTGATCCGCCCGTCTCGGCCTCCCAAAGTGCTGGGATTACAGGCTTGAGCCACCGCGCCCGGCCAAAGATCAAAGATTTCGATTGGTTTCTCTGATGATACAAACTTTATTTTTCTACGAAGAACATTATTTATAATAACACGTGAAAATAGCTAAAGCTTCATTCAGGCATTAATCTCATAGGAAATGTTTGTACAAAAGGCGGGGAGATGTAAGATCAAGACTTCTCATGACATTTCATCACAGAGCAATGGCAGAATGAGATACAGAACGCAGTTTTAACACTGTATGTCTAGGGGCATAATCCTTCTAGCTTTAACTGGCAGCTTTTTTTTCGAGGACTAAAGACACCAGCATAATAAACACCTTTAAGCTCTGCCTTCACCACGGAATTGTGTTTAGGAAACTCATCTACAATCCCAGGATTCACTGTTTGAAAGGAGTTGCTGGTGTTACCTTCAGAGACCTTAAATTGGTTTGGAATTGTACAGTCACTAAAGAGATTGTGATTATCATTTTAAGTTCTTTTTTTTTTTCTTTGAGACAGAGTCTCACTCTGTCGCCCAGGCTGGAGTGCAGTGGTGTGATTTCAGCTCACTGCAACCTCTGCCTCCCAGGTTCAAGCAATTCTCCTGCCTCAGCCTCCCAGGTAGCTGGGATTACAGGTGTGCACCACCACACTCAGCTACTTTTTGTGTTTTTAGTAGAGATGGGGTTTTGCCATGTTGGCCAGGCTGGTCTCGAACTCCTGACCTCAGGTGATCCACTCACCTCAGCCTCCCAAAGTGCTGGGATTACAGGCATGAGCCACCGTGCCCAGTTCATTTTAAACTCTTTATGCCTCAGTTTCCTCCTCTCTAAAATGGGGATCATAAGGGCACCTACTTGATAGAGATAATTAATACATGAGTTTAACATAATATGCTTAGTAACTGGTACAAAAAATAGAAAGAATAAATAAGACCTACTATTTGATAGCACAACAGGGTGACTATAGTCAATAATAAGTTAATTTAATAAGTTAATTGTACATTTAAAAAATAATTAAAACTATAATTGGATTGTTTGTAACACAAAAGATAAATGCTGGTGGGGACGAAGACCCCATTCTCCACGATGTGATTTTTTTTTTTTTTGTGATGGAGTCTTGCTCTGTTGCCCAGGCTGGAGTGCAGTGGTGTAATATCGGCTCACTGCAACCTCCGCCTCCTGGGTTCACGCTGTTCTCCTGCCTCAGCCTCCCGAGTAGCTGGGACTACAGGCACCTGCCACCATAGCTGGCTAATTTTTTGTATTTTTAGTAGAGACGGGGTTTCACCATGTTAGCCAGGATGGTCTCGATCTCCTGACCTCGTGATCTGCCCGCCTCGACCTCCCCAAGTGCTGGGATTACAGGTGTGAGCCACCGCGCCTGACCATGATGTGATTATTACACATCGCATGCCTGTATCAAAATATCTCATGTACCTCATAAATATGATATACGCCCTCCATGTACCCTCAAAAATTAAAAATTAAAAAATAACATGCTTAAAACAGCCTTTAAACTAGTAGCCATATATAAATGTTAGCTGTTACTTCTTTAGGCTTTGGACAAGGAAATATCTTTTCTGTGTACCAGTCTATTTCCAGTGCCAAACTATAGTGCCAAGTAAATAGTGAGTGCTCAATGAAGATTTGCAAGTGACTTGATAGCAATTGAAGGAACACATAGAGGCATTGACTTTGCTTTGCCTTCTTGATCTGTTTATATTTTTGTTTCCCTTAAGCTTTGTAATTTAGGGATTAGGAGCAGCTGGTTGCTTATGTTCATAACTCAAAACACAAAAAGAGCTCAGCGGGTCTAAGAGGGAGCACAGTAATGTCTTTCACAGCTTAGACGGTGAACGGTGAAAGTTTATTTCCACGTTAGCTATTTTCATCGATGAAAACTGGTTAGAACATTATTTTTGGAGCGTTAGATACTGAAAAGATTGACTGTAAATCCATAATTTTCACAGCTGTGTTCTCCAAAATTTTCTTTACTCCTACAAGTGAAGAATGAAAATAACAGAAATATATCTATGTGTGCATAGGAAGTCCTTTGCCTTTGGAATTCTCCAGTCGGCAATTCAATTACTTTGCTACAGTAACTTATGACCTCCTTCTCAGAATTAACTTCCTGATCCTCTTAAATTGCAGGTGTATTTGTCAGGTGTGGATGGGCAGGTCTGTGGTTGGGCTTGCACCTGCCTCAACAGTTCTACTTCTGCCAACTGGATTCTAGAAAGCCCTGCTGCAATCTGGTGGTTTAACTTGAGGTATAGTTTCCCAGAGAGACAACATTAGGTATTAGGTTTCATAACCAGACCAAGGAAATCAATTAATCTTACTATCCATGAAGGGTAATCAGATATAAACAGCACTAGGAAATCCAGCCACCATTTATGACAATCATTGTAGGGGCTGCTTTTAGGCTGTCAATTTAGTGAGCTAGAAGTACATCTTTCTTAAAAGTGAAATTAGGGAATACACTTCTCTCTACCCTCCAGTTGCTGTCTTTGAACACAAAGTGATAATTCTGGTCAGGCGTGGTGGCTCACACCTGCAATCCCAGTGCTTTGGGAGGATGAGGCAGGTGGATCACCTGAGGTCAGGAGTTTGAGACCAGCCTAGCCAACATGGTGAAACCCCATCTCTATGGGAAATCCAAAAATATTAGCCAGATGTAGTGGTGCATGTACCATCTGTAATCCCAACTACTCAGGAGGCTGAGGCAGGAGAATCGCTTGAACCCGGGAGGTGGAGGTTGCAGTGAGCTGAGATGGCGCCACTGCACTCTAGCCTGGGCAACAGAGCAAGACTCCATCTCAGTAAATAAATAAATAGAAAGAAAGAAAGTGATGATGCTTCTAGTCTTTGCCTAAGTAGGAGATGACTCCTCTGGACAGACAGAGGATGAGAATGAAAAGTCAGAGGGAATCAGGGAGCCCTGGAAAACAAGAACCATCTGCTGGGTAACCTCTGAGCTCAGTCTGTCTTTTTTGAAGTTCCCAGGGCTTGATTTATGGCACACTATGAACTCTGCTGTTACAATTCTTTATTTCCAATTACAGCATGATCTTCTTATGGAAAGATGAGTTCCTAGAAGATTGATCCTTGATATACCCTTTATCATCACTGCTTAATCACAACGCCTGTCACATACTAGGGGCTACATAATTGTTGAAATGAAATCCCTCTAGTTTCTAACCTTTCCTAACCTGTTCAGGAGAATTGTATAACTTGATAGGTTCTTCACTACCTCTCCTGTCACTCAAGGAAGAACTCAACTTTCTCGACATATCTTGTGAATTTCATTCCAAAAAGTGAAACAAATTTCTACCCAGACCCTGTAGAGAAAGACAACAGGCCATGTATCTGATAGGCAGATGCGTTCGCCATGTGCTAGCCCCAGTCTGCGGCTAACTGTGCTCTATGCCCGCCAGTCAGGTAATTCTGAGTGGTAGAGATCGGTTGGATTTCCAATGTACCCTAACAATAGACTGTGTCCTTCCTGCCTTGGTTTACCTGAGACGCTTCTGCATCTCTTTTTTTTGGGGGGGGAGGGGACGGAGTCTCGCTCTGTCTCCCAGGCTGGAGTGCAGTGGTGTGACCTCGGCTCACTGCAAGCTCCGCCCCCCGGGTTCCCGCCATTCTCCTGCCTCAGCCTCCCGAGTAGCTGGGACCACAGGCGCCGCCACCACGCCCGGCTAATTTTTTGTATTTTTAGTAGAGACGGGGTTTCATCATGTTAGCCAGGATGGTCTCGATATCCTGACCTCGTGATCCACCCGCCTCGGTCTCCCAAAGTGCTAGGATTACAGGCGTGAGCCAAGGCACCCGGCCGAATCTTTTCAGTTACTGATCCAACTCTTATCTCTTTATTTGAGCTACCATGACTAGAACTCAATTTCTAGAGATCAAAAAATGTTGGCCAAGACAATAGAGGTACGTCTTTAAGTCCCCCCACCCCCACCCCCAAAAAAACCCATCTTCTACATTTAAGAGGAAAACCAACCTCACAGGTCTTTACAGGGACAGAGAAGGAGAGCAGAGTTAGAGATCTATAGATACATTGATGAAGTCAGGTGTGATGTGCTGGACCTCAGTTGGAGGAGAGCAGATTATCTAGAAACTCAGTGAGGAGGAAAGAGAGCAGGGATAACTACTGATAGGAGAGCATGTATGTCCTGCTTGTTAAGGAGGTGAAGGCAGAATTCATTTATAAGTAAAGAAGATTCGTGGTATAGGGACCAGATACGTTAGGGGGTGATAGTCTCTTATTTTATTCCTGGTAGACTCACTTGAGAAATAAACACGGAGCACCAGTGGCTTGTGCTTAAATATGTCGTTTGTATATTTTGCTCAGTAGAGGTTTAATTGGGATAATTTCTACTTCTAAAGTATAAATAAGCCAGCAGTTAGAACAATTTCCAGAAATATTCACAATGTGTTCTATAGGAATGATTTCCCCCCAGTCTCATTCTGTGACACTAGAACCCTCTGGAATTATACAATATGGGAATCTTGTGTGTGAAAATGTAGAAGAATTAAGCTTACTGGTAATAAACATCTTGATGCCAATTGTTTGATTCATTTTCTTACTTTAATGATATTAACCTGTAAGATGGATTTTAGATTGATGGACTAGGTAGTGGCTTTCAGAGGGAATGCCAAGATCACCAGTGTCTTGCTCTGTCTTAACTCCCAATTAAAAAAAAAAAAAAAAAAAACTTCTAAAATAAACTTTTGTTTAAGAATAGGTATTGATTTTCAGAATAGCTGTGAAGATAGTATGGAGTTTCCATATACTCCACACCCAGCTTCATTTGTTATTAGCATCTTATATTAATATGGTACATTTGCCACAATTAATGAACCCATGTTAATATTATTAACTAAAGTCAATACTTTCTCTTTTCTTTCTTTCTCTTTCTTTCCTTCTCTTTCTTTCCTTCTTTCTCTCTTTCTTTCTTTTTCTTTTCTTTCTTTTTTCCCTCCTTCCTTCCTTCCTTCCTTCCTTCCTTCCTTCCTCCTTTCCTCCATTCCTCCCTCCCTCCCTTCCTCTCTTCCTTCCTTCCTTCCTTCCTCTCCCTTCTTTCCTTCCTCTCCCTTCCTTCCCCTTCCTCTCCCTTCCTTCCCCTTCCTCTCCCCTTCCTTCCTTTCTCTCCCTTCCTTCTCCTTCCTTCTCCTTCCTTCCTTCCTTCCTTCCTTCCTTCCTTCCTTCCTTCCTTCCTTCCTTCCTTCCTTCCTTCCTTCTTCTTTCTTTCTTGGACAGAGTCTCGCCTCTGTTGCCCAGGCTGGAGTGCAGTGGTGCCATCATGGTTCACTGTAGCTTTGCTCTCCCAGGCTTAAACAATTTTCCCATCTCAGCCTTCTAAGTAGCTGGGACTACGGGTGCATGCCACCACACCCTGCCATTAGAAAAAAGTTATTATTTATTTGTAGAGATGGGGTCTCCGTATCTTGTCCAGGTTGGTCTCGAACTCCTGGGCTTAAGCAATCCTTCCACTTCAGCCTCCCAAAGTGCTGGAATTATGGGTGTGAACCGCACCCAGCCAATATTTTCCTTAGATTTACTTAGTTTTTACCTTATGTCTTTTTTCTTTTCCAGGATCCCACCTAGGAAACCATACTGCATTCAGTCATCAAGCCTCCTTAGGCTCCTTTCGGCTGTGAGAGTTCTCAAACTTTCTTTATTTTTGATGACCTTGACAGGTTTAAGAAGTACAGGTCAGATATTTTGTAAAATATCCCTCAATTGAAATTTGTCTAATGTTTTCCTTATGGGTAGAGTAGGATTATGGGTTTTGGAGAGAAGGCAACAGAGAGAAAATGCAACTTTCATCATCACATCATATTATGCTATAGGTATAGACTATCAACATCATTTACTACTATTAATGTTAACTGTGATCACCTGGATGAAATGTTTGGTTTTTGCCGCTCTAAAGTTACTTTTTTTTTTTTTTTGGAGACAGAGTCTCACTCTGTCACCCCAGCTGGAGTGCAGTGGTGCCATTACAGCTCACTGCAGCCTCAACCCCCCAGGCCCAATGATCCTCCCGCCTGAACCTTCTGGGTAGCTGGGACTACAGGTATGTGCCACCATGTCCAGTTGATTTTTTTGATACTTTAATAGAGACAGGGTCTCACTATGTTGCCCAGGCTGATCTCCAATTTCTGGGCTCGTGTGATCTTCCTGCCTTGACTTCCCAAAGTGCTGGAATTGCAGGCATGAGCCACTGTACCTGGCGTAAAGTTACTCTTTATTTTACTCCTTTTTTTTTTTTTTTTTTTTTTTTTTAATTCTAGGGAGCTATGAATGCAAGGGCTACCATATGTTTATTGGAATACTCAATGGTTTCCTCTATGTATTGAAGCTACTCTATTCTGGATATGATTCTTAAGCCTTCCTAACGATAAAAATCACATTGGAGCTTTAAAATGCATGTCACTAGGTTCCCCCACTGAAGATCCTGATTTATTTGGGCAAGGGAGTCCCTGGGCAAGAACTTACCTTTTTGTTTTTTAAACAAACACAGGTGATGCTAATGTAACAGTGTGGGGGGAAAAGAAAGAGAGATCAGCCTGTTACTGTGTCTGTATAGAAAGAAGCAGACATAAGAGACTCCATTTGGTTCTGTATTTGAGATGCTGTTAATCTGTGACCCTACCCCTAACCTTGTCCTTGCAAGAGACATGTGCTGTGGTGACTCAAGGTTTAATGGATTTTGGGCTGTGCAGGATGTGTCTTTGTTAAACAAGTGCCCGAAGGCAGCTTGCTGGTTAAAAATCCTGCCCATCCTGGGCAATGGAACATCTCTGTGTGAGACCCAATTGTATGCTCCGTTTACTGAGATAGGAGAAAACCACCTTACGGCATAAAGTGGGACTTGCTGGCCGGACTTGCTGGCTCAATGCTGCTAAGAGGTTTGTGGAGATATTTGCATATGCATATCAAGGCACAGCATTTTCCTTTGAACTTACCCATGTCACAGAGATCTTTATCCATATGTCTTACTGCTAATTTTCTCCCTAAAATGATCCTATTGTCCTGCCACTCCCTTATCTTTAAGATGGTAAAGATAATTATCAATAAATACTAAGGGAACTCAGAGACCGGCATGGATCCTCTGTAAGCTGAGCGCCGGTCCCCTGGGCCCACTTTTTCTTTCTCTATACTTTGTCTCTGTGTCTCATTTCTTTTCTCAAGTCTCTCGTTCCACCTAACGAGAAACACCCACAGGTGTGGAGGGGCAGGCCACCCCTTCAAACAGTCTCTAGACTACATATATTTTGAGAAAATCAGACCTAAACTGTAAAGGGAAATTAAGAAATCCTTAATACCACTTAGAAGTTGCCATATCCATTTCTGTGATGCTAGAGTAAAGGAAAATTTCATTGTAAGTTGTTTTTTTGGCACCATCCCAGAGCATAACATACAATTAGTATCTAACTCAATCATTTCTCTTCTTAAAAGCACTTTCCTATCCCTCTTGGATGGGCAGGGCCACTTTCCAATGTGCTGCAATAGCATTTTGTTAAAACCAACATCTCATGTTAACACAACTATTTGTGGGCTTACACAACAAGAATAGATGGAGAAATACATCCCGGGAAGGAAAATATTATTATTAAAGAAAAACCTCAACTGACTAGTCACATTTTTATCCTGTAGGGATAGCAGAATTCACATCATGGAAATTTTTATGTTTTCATTTAGAAAAACTACTTACGGAGCCTTTTGGTTATAAAACAAAAAGGCCCAGACCCATGTAGATTAGAGAAGAAGAAACAAAGGGAGCTAAACTGATCTTCATAATGAACTTAAGCGGAGTCCTCCCTGAGGATGGAGAGAATGATCTAAGCTGGAAAGGGCTATGTGGGCTTTCTTTGACCAGGCTCCAGAAGGAATAGGTTTCCAGTCCCTGGAACTTAGAGAAGCCAGCGCAGAAATGGGCTGAAGCAACGTGATGAAAGAATGAGGTGCTAGAGAAGAGACAACCAGAGAGAGGTTCCTCGGGGCAGGGAATGGTGGATGAGATTTAGGATCCGTGCTGCCAGATTCTGTCTGTTGCAAATTATTGCCTTTTATCCTAGTCCTTCATATACATTCACCTTGTTGTGGATCATGTTTTAAAGCACAAGAAAAAGGCAGATTGGACAGACCTAAAGCAGTATAAGGAGGTAGAGTCAGAAGGCCCAAAATGATGAAGGAGAGGATTAGAGTAGGAGTCGGGTCTGGGACTCTTCCGAATTATAGGTGAGTGTGCTGGATATCCACATTCATATGCATGGCACTTTGAGTTCTTTGATCTGGACTCATAATGGCAGATAGACTTAAGGACTGTGGGTTATATTAACAAGAAAGACCCTAAAGATTCTTTTGTCTTCCTGCAGATCTGAAAGATGAATATTGATAGAAACTTTCGTAACAAATGGATATCTCTCCTACCATTTTTCCCCTGATTATGTTGTTCTAGTTGTCTGTGATTCTTATTGTCAGCACCGCACTGAATTTTCAAATAAACTCTTGCTTATGAAGCTGGCAGTATTTCATTATTTATGACTCTGTTCAACTTCATCTAGTCTAAACACAAAGTAGATAGAAGTTGTGTTTTTCTATTGCTGACAGCAAAATTCTCTGGCATGAACATATTTCTTTATACAGACAAAAGATGTTGAGAAAGGCATGATAGGTTTTGCATAGTACAGCTGAGGAGGATGGATAGAATGACTGCTGCAATATAAGAAACTGAAAAAAAAAATTCAAGGCAAAAGAGCACAATCTATAAGCTAGTAAAACTGGGATATAAACATGAAAATTAAAAAGATACATTTTCCTCTAGCCTTTGTGCTATAAATTATATGAAAAGAGTGACTGATGGAAGAGGGAAATTTGTTTTTAATCCTCTGGGAAATGCTAATAGTCTCCCTTCCTTCCTTCCTTCCTTCCTTCCTTCCTTCCTTCCTTCTTTCCTCTCTCTCTCTCTTTCTTTCTTTCTTTCTTTCGGGAGTCTCGCTCTGTTGCCCAGACTGGAGTGCAGTGGCGCTATCTTGGCTCACTGCAAGCTCCTCCTCCCAGGTTCACACCGTTCTCCTGCCTCAGCCTCCATTGGGACTACAGGTGCCCGCCACCATGCCTGGCTAATTTTTTGTATTTTTAGTAGAGATGGGATTTCACCATGTTAGCCAGGATAGTCTCGATCTCCTGACCTTCAGATCCTCCTGCCTTGGCCTCCCAAAGTGCTGGGATTACAGGCGTGAGCCACCGCGCCCAGCCATTAATGAGTCATTTCTGTGTGTTTGCTGGGGGCAGCGATAATGGACTAAAGAGAACATCACATTAGAATATTTCTCATAAACGGGTAGCTGTGTTCCTTCCAGTTTCTGAGAGCTGTCATGGAGCCTGGTAAGAGTTTTGTGATAGTGAAAAGTTTTGTGGATAACAATATTCTCAAAATCAATATTTTCATGGTTGTTTTAATGTTTATATTTTGGGTTGATGTATTGGTTTTCTCTTGCTGCTGGAACAAATTACCGCAAAGTCAGTGGTATAAAACAACAGAGATTTGGCGGGGCGCGGTGACTCAAACCTGTAATCCCAGCACTTTGGGAGGCTGAGGTGGGTGGATCATGAGGTCAGGAGATTGAGACCATCCTGGCTAACACGGTGAAACCCCATCTCTCCTAAAAATACAAAAAATTAGCCTGGTGTGGTGGTGGTTGCCTGTAGTCCCAGCTACTCAGGAGGTTGATGCAGGAGAATTGCTTGAACCCAGGAGGCGGAAGTTGCAGTGAGCCCAGATCATGCCACTGCACTCCAGCCTGGGCGACAAGAGCAAGACTCCATCTCCAAAAAACAAACCCAAAAAATCACAGATTTATTATTTTACAATTCTAGAGGTTAGAAGTGTGACATGGATCACGGGGCTAAATATCAAGGTGTCAGCAGGTCTGCATTTTTTTTGGAGACTAAGGGAAGGTCTGTTGGCTGGGAGGCCAGGCCTGTCTCGCATTTTCACGTTTTTCTGCCTGCTTTATATTTGCTGGCAGTTTATTAGATTGTTCCCACCAGATTAAAAGTGGATCTGCCTTCCCCAGCCCACTGACTCCAATGTTAATCTCTTTTGGCAACACTTACACAGACACACCTGGGATTAATACTTTGTATCCCTCAATCCAATCAAGTCGACCCTCAGTAGTAACCATCACACCATTCATATTCCTTGGCTCACGGCCTGTTCCTCTATCCTCAAAACCCTTAGTGTCACATCACTTGATTTTCTACTCCAGCTAAGAACAGCTTTCTGCATTAAGGACCAAGGTGATTAGAGTGGACCTTCCTGAATAATCCAGGATAATCTCCCCATCTCAAAGCCATTAACTTAGTCATGTCCATAAAGTTCCTTAGCAATTTTAAGGTAACATATTAATAGGTTATTGGGATTAGGACATACATACCACAGATTGACTATAGATTTCATGTTCCAGTTCATTCATTTTTTTCACCGGAGCCACTGAGGAAATTTTTAATATAAGTCATGAAAAAGCATGGGGCAAAATTGGAATTGCAGGATTCCTTGCTTCCAGTAAAAAAAAAAAAAGAAAAGAAAAGTTAAGGATTAAGTAAAGGACTAATTTAAACTGGGCTCCCTACTCCAACCAATTATCTTGTCTCATTTGATAGCCTCAGGGTGCTACTGATACTGAATAATTTGATCCCTGTCTGGAATCTTTTCCTTGACTTCATTATTATACTTGTTCTTATCTACCTCAGGTTGAAATATACATGATGGTCATGGCAGGTTTCTTGGTAAAGGAGTTTGGCTTGTTTTTTCAATCCATCACTAGAAGGTACCTTTTGGAGCTATCAGGTATTGGGAAATGCTGTTCTGGTAAGACTTAGAAAACCATGACAATTAGCACCATTAGAAGAGGAAAATTTGGTTTAGAGCCAGGTAACAGAGACTCTCTTTAGAGAAAGAAAGGGTCATTAAATAATCTAGTGCAACACAATCTAATAGAAATACAAAACAAGCCACATACATCATTTAATTTATCTAAAAGTCACATTAAACAAAGTTTAGAAAGATGAAATAAATGTTTATAGTATATCCAAAGTATCATCATTTCAACATGTAATCAACATAACAAATTATTGTTAAGACACTTTAAGTTCTTTTTCTATACATTATGATTTAGGATCTGGTGCCTACTTCACATGTACAGCACACCTCAGTTCAGTCTAGCCACATTTCACTTGTGCTACAGCTACAAGTGGCTGCTAGCATCTACTTCATTGGTTAGAGTCTAGTAGAAGCTTATTGTCCTTAAGGGACATCTTTAGATAACCTTGTTTATTGAGTCCTTCACAGCATTCTCTACTCTTATCCACATCAATTCTAAAGCTCGACCCCCCTTAGATGAGATAATGGCCACTACTGTCTACCTCAACACCAATGTACTACTTCCTTTTCTCTTGCCAGTATCCACTAGAGAAGCAAGAAAAAGTAGCACTCACCTCCCCATTCTTCTTTGCAGCTAGGGGTGGCCATGTGACACGATTGTGGTCAATGAGCGGTCAGCAAAATTATGATCAAGGGTTTCTGGGAGCCCAAATAATCTCAAAGACACATGGGCGGACACCATGAAATAATTGAATCAACGCTAACATTCACCAACCTCCACATTCCTTTCTACAAAAATCACTGGGCACAGTGGCACACACCTGTAATCCCAGCACTTAGGGAGGCAGGCCAGGAGTTCAAGATGAGCTTGGGCAACAAATTGAGACCCCGTTGCTAAAATAAATAAGTAAACAAATAAATAAAATTAGCTGGGCCTGGTAGTGTGAGCCTACAGAGTAGGCTACTTGGGAGGGTCACCTGAACCCAGGATTTCGAGCCTGCAATAGTGCCACTGTACTCCAGCCTGGGCGACAGAGCAAGACCTTATCTTTAAAATAACAATAATACACTGGGCACGGTGGCTCACACCTGTAATCCCAGCACTTTGGGAGGCCGAGGCAGGCAGATCACTTGAGGTCAGGAGTTCGAGACCAGCCTGGCCAACATGGTGAAACCCTGTCTGTTCTAAAAACACAAAAATTAGCTGGTGTGGTGGCGTGCACCTGCAGTCCCAGCTACTTAGGATGCAGAGACATGAGAATCACTTGAACTCGGGAGGCGGAGGCTGCAGTGAGCTGAGATAGTGCCACTACACTCCAGCCTCGGCAACAGAGCCAGACTCATCTCAATAATAATAATAATATTAATAATAATAATAATAATGAAAAGAAGAAAACACCACAAAAACCTTAATTATTTAAGCCATTGTTCATAGATTTCTCTTTGACTTGCATTTTATTTCATCTCTAAGTGATGCAAAACTTTCTGGAGCCTGCTCTGAACAGACTGCACTCCTCCTTTGCCCTCTGGCTTCCTGCTATCTCTGACAATGGGGCAACACATGGAGACAGGAAAGTAGGAGAAAGAAGAAAAGACTCCCATTTTCCTTTTTTGCTCCAATCAGGGTTGCCCTGAAATACCTAGGGTGGTTTCTAGTTCCCGGCTGGACTCTGACTGATACATCCCCTGCAGCCTCTTCTCTACATGGCATTTGGAAACATAGTTTTAGGCCAGGCGCAGTGGCTCCCGCCTGTAATCCCAACACATTGGGAGGCCGAGGCAGGTGGATCACCTGAGGTCAGATGTTCGAGACCAGCCTAGCCAACAGGGTGAAACCCCGTTCTACTAAAAATATAAAAATTAGTCTAGTATGGTGGCATGCGCCTGTAGTCCCAGCTACTTAGGAGGCTGAGGCAGAACTGCTTGAGCCTAGGAGGCAGAGGTTGCAGTGAGATAAGATCGTGTCACCGCACTCCAGCCTGGATGACAGAGTGAGACTCCATCTCAAAAAAAAAAAAGAAAAAAGAAAAAGAAAAAAATAGTTTTAAAGCATAATTCAGTTCATATCTACAGTGGCTTCTGGTATCAATAAAAATGAAACCCTAAGTTTCTGCTACAGCCAACGAGATGTTATTTATTTGACCTTTTCTCCTACCTCTGCTCTGACACAACTGTCAGAGGCATTTGAACTAGAATGACTCCATCTGGAACAGGGGCTGGGTAATATAAGGATGAGGACTGCTGGGCTATATTTCCAGGAGTTAGGTGGTCTTAGTCACAGGATGAGATAGTAGGTCAGTACAAGATACAGGTTGCAAAAACCCCACTGATAAAGCAGGATGTGGTAAAGAAGTGGGCCAAACTCCACCAAAACCAACATGGTAATGACAGAGACCTCTGGGCATCCTCACTGCTCATTATACACTCATTATAATACATTAGAATGCTAAAAGACATTCCCACCAGTACCAGTTTCACCAGTACAGTTTACAAATGCCATGGAAAGGTCCAGAAATTACCCTATATGGTCTAAAAAGGAAAGGAACCCTCAGTTTTGGGAACTCCTCACGCCTTTCCTGGAAACTTCATGAATAATCCACTTGCTGTTTAGCACATGATCAAAAAATAACCATAAATATAGCCAGCCAGCATTCCTTGGGGCTGCTCTGCCTATACAGTAGCCAGCCATTCTTTCATTTCTTTACTTCTCTAATAAACTCTCTTTCACTTTTCTCTGTGGACTCACCATTAATTTTCTTGCACAAGATCCAAGAACCCTCTTTTGGGGTCTGAATCGGGACCCCTTTCTGGTAACACAATCACCCAGAGTTCCTTGATCTTCCAAATCAAACCAACCCAACATGCTGTCACCCTAGGGACTCTGCCTGGAGTAGTCCTCCTGGATGGATCCTCACCTGGCTCCAACCCTCCATTGGTTCAGCCCTCTGCTCAAATATCACCTCATCAGCAGGGGCTTCCCTCACCACCCATATAAAACACAATTCTCTATCCCTGTCAATCCACTCACCTGCTCCTTGTTTTTCCCTGGTAGTTTCCCCACATGATGTTTTGAAACTGCCATTGCAAAATTATAACCGAGAAAATTATTACAATGAAAGAGAGCTGACCTAATCAACTTTGTCTTGCTTCTAAACTCCTTGCTGTCCTTGTTCACTCATGGGTGTAGGCCAAATTAACTTTGGGAGGAACTTAGTTTATAGTTTAACTTCGAAACAAAGATGATAACAGCCCTTTCCCAAAACAATCCCCTTTCCTTCCTGGGGACTAGACTGCTTTTGTAGGACTAACAAAATAAGCCAAAAGATGAGAAATTATGATTTAGGAGTAATGCAGTTGGAGGTTACAAGATTCTGACCCTCTCCAATTGCTCCTGGGGATAACATCACTATTGTAAAACCTAAGATTAGTGCTTGAGATATTTTGCAAACCCTGCACTTGATGGAGCAATAAAATGGCTCATTTGGTCTTCTGGCCCCACCTAGGAACTGACTCAGTGCAAGAGGACAGCTTCAACTCCCTATTATTTCATCTCTGACCCAAGCAATCAGCACTCTCAACTCACTGGCTCCTACCTAGCAAATTATCCTTAAAAACTCCAATCCCTGAATTCTTGGGGAGACTGATTTGAGTAATAATAAAACTCCTGCACAGCCAGCTCTGTGTGAATGATTCTTTCCCTATTGCAGTTCCCCTGCCTTGATAAATTGGCTCTGTCTAGGCAGTGGGCAAGGTGAACCCACCGGACAGTTATAGTTTTACATGCTTGTTTACCCATTTATTATTCATTTCTCCCAACTAGAATAAAACTCCAAAGGGTAGGAGCTTTACTATTTCATTCATTGCCTTATCCCCATTGCCTGGAAGTTTCTGAGACAGGACTCATGGGAAAAGGATCAGTGGGAAGTGGAAAGAGATGGTATCAGTTTCAAGTATGATGATTTTCAAGTTGCCCCTTGAATATTCCTGTGGACATACCCAGTTGACAGCCAGAGACACTTGAGTCTGGAGCTAATGGAAGACATGTAGTTAGTTGAATTAGATTTGATTAAAGCTATAGGCTTAGATGAGAACATCCAGGAATAGTTCACAGAAAGAGAGGCGAGTCATGATAAAATTGTACAAGACATAATATCAAAGAGAGATATTGATACAATGATAGAGGCAGGAGGCAGAGAAATTCCAGGCAGACAGGGACAGGTCCCTGGCAAAACTCCACCTTCAAGCTGAAAAGCCTGAAACCCATGACCCACAGTGAGAACTTCTATCCGTTTTCCTGCTTAAATGTTGCCTTTTCCTAAACTACCCATGACCCCCCTCACCCCCCATTCTGTGGCTATAAAGACCCCAGACTCAGTCAGAGAGAAGGGGAGAAGTGGCTGGATGTCAGAGAGAAGTGACTTGACTTCAGAGGGATGGCTTGATGGCTTGACTTCAGAGAAGAGTCTGGCCAGAGATGGCTGGACTTAAGGGGATGATTACCTGCCCATCTCATCCCCTTTCTAGCTCCCCTTTCCCTACGAGCCACTTCCTTTGTTCAATAAAATCTTCCGCATTCACCATCCTTCAACTCGTTCATGCAACCTCATTTTCCCTGGAAGCCAGACAAGAGCTTGAGAGCCATGACTGCAGACAACCAAAAAACGGCTGTCACACTGGCCTTTTGCCCTTGGTGGTTGAAGGCAACTGCCTCACGTGATGAGGCAAAGGGCCCACTGAACTGTTAACATTTAAGCCATCCATGGACAGCAGAGCTGAAATAGCACTGTAACATGTCCTCTGGGGCTTCAGGGGTCTCAGGTAGCCCCACCTGGATGCTGTCATGGGGCCTGCACAGAGTTTGCTCCTGCTGGGACCTGAAAGCAGCTGGCCAGATCCTGTATTTGCTCGCCTACTTGCTTCCTCCCACAAGGCGTTGAGTGTGGCAAGCTGAGTAAATGGAGTTTGTTTCTGCCAACCCTCAAAAGCGCTCCCTCTGGTTCCTGCACCTCTTCACTCATATTCTCCCTCCTGCGAGGGGTAGAAAGGGGTGGGCGGAGTAAACAACATGCCCCTGTCTTGAGTTCCCCAAAGGGGTCAAGAAAATATCCTCCTTTAATATCAGAGGGGCTATGCAGCAATGTTATCAGATCAGAGAGAAGTGGTGCCTCAGAAGTCCCGAGAGAAAAAATTGTCCAGGGGAAGGTGACTCGATGCCACAGAGAAGACAGGTGAGATCAGGTTTAAACCTGCCTTTTTGGTTTGGTAACTAGGGAATGTAAGCCAAGAATAAAATTCTAAGCCCTTCCAGCTGACTGATGGACCCCTTCCCCCCAGTCTCTGCCAAGGGCATTCCAAAGAATCATGAAAAACTAGTACAGACCATGATGGGAAGGAAGTGTTGGACATACCTCATTATACCCTCCTCCCTTTGGACTTCAGACATGACTAACCAGCACTAACATTAAAACAGCAATCTTAGGACTGACAAAATAAACTCCTTGTAGCAATAAAATACCAACATGACAGATGGCAGGCCCTGAAAGAAATCAAAGTATTTTACCTGCAAACATATTTCGTTGACATATTTTGAAATGGCCTGGTAAAACTGTATCTTATGGGGAAAATCTACATTCTGTAGAGAATCACTTTCCATTTCCAGGTATTTTCCCTGATCCAGGAGGGAATTAACTAAGAGTCTGGCACCTTTTTAAGTCTGATAAGAAACATTTACAGTCTATTATCTGAAGCCTGCTACCTGGAGGCTTCACCTGCATAATAAGAACCTTGGCCTCCACATCCCCTTGTCTTAACCTAGACAGTCCCTTCTGATTTCAGGTCTTTAGATACCACCTTTACTCTTTCAACCAATTGTCAATCAAAAATCTTTGAATTCATCTATAACCAGAAACCTCCCTCCTCACCCCCTACCCCCACAACATACACCTTACATGTATTGACTGATGTCTTGTGTCTCCCTAAAACGTATAAAGCCAAGCTGCAGACCGACTACCTTGGGTACATATTCTTAGGACCTCTGGAGTCTGTGCCCAGGGCCATGGTCACTCATATTTGGCTTGAATAAATCTCTTCAAATATTTTAACAGAGTTTGACTCTTTTCCTCAACAGGAAGCTTTGCCAATGCTGGTAAGGGCCATTGTGGAATGATGAATTGAGAGTTTTGTGGAAAGCCAGATTACCATGGATTGAAGAGTAAACAAGAGGTGGGAGACTGTGGGTTTATTTTTCATAAAGAATCTCTGAAAGGAGGAAAGACATTTCCCAACTATGAGACAGATTAGGTCAAAAGCAAATTGTCTTTTTTTGGTTTGGTTTTTTAAGAGGAGAGATAGTTGGATGTTCCACACAGCACTGGAAATGAGTGACTGTTGCGAGGACACTGGCCAAGGCCGACTTGGAAGGCCTCTGCACTCTACATGGGCACCATTTCCAGACTTGCTGCTGCGCAAATCTGGGTTCATAGAGGTGCCTTGCTGAGTCTCTGGCTGAGTCTCTGGTATGGATCGGAAAAGTCTTTTCAGTAAGTCCTCTTTTGAGACATGAATTGAAAGCACCATAGAAACAATGGACCCTCCTCCTGTGCTCTGAAGCAGGCCTAGTCCCGGACTCCCTAAGTTACTGGGTGGAAGCCAGTCCTCTCTCCAATTTTGCAGATTTGCTATCTAAAGAATTTGCAGGCCAGGCGCGGTGGCTCACGCCTGTAATCCCAGCACTTTGGGAGGCTGAGGCGGATGGATCACGGGGTCAGGAGATCGAGACCATCCTGGCCAATACGGTGAAATCCCATCTGTACTAAAAATACAAAAACTCAGCCGGGCATCGTGGTGGGTGCCTGTAGTCCCAGCTACTCAGGACCATGGGTGCCTGTAGTCCCAGCTACTCCAGAGGCTGAGGCAGGAGAATGGCGTGAACCCGGGAGGTAGAGCTTGCAGCGAGTAGAGATCGCGCCACTGCACTCCAGTCCGGGTGACAGAGCGAGACTCCGTCTCAAAAAAAAAAAAAGAATTTGCAAAACCTTATACATTCCTCTTTTAATGTGTTTCTTACATGCTGCAGGTCACATATTAAAAGAAGATCCTTGCAACAGACAGATTGGTATAGTCCAGAGTTTCCCAGGGTAAACACACAAGCCAAGCTTTAACAGCACCAGGTTAGGGTAAATAAAAATTTTGAAAGGAGCAAACTTGATTTTGTTTCAAAATGTCATAGTTTAATGAGAAATTTGAGCCTTGGTGACTGTCTTAACCCTTTTCTTGTGAATATTGACGATATGCCTTGATCCATCGTATGCCATGGGTACATGATACTTTCACGAATCTATGGTGGTGAAAATTGTCTCTTTATAATGTGTTGTGTACTGGTAATCTGAGACTGGAAGACTTGTGGATGTGGTAAAAATCAGTCTTTGTGGTTGGCCACATTTTTTTTCTTTGGCCTCTAGCAACTGCACCCTGTGTGTGTTGGCATAAGAACAGTGTGGATCCATCACCTTACTGGCTTGTCAGCAATTACATAAGAGAGCTCCACTTTCACTGAGAGTAACAATATTAATTTCTTCTGCGGACTTTTCTGGAAAAGAAACCCAACTTTAAGCAAAAAGCAGTGATCTAATTTGGAAGCAATACCTAGCAGAAAGTGTATTCATTTCCTAGGGCTGCCATAAAAAAAAAATCACCACAAACTGTGTGGCTTCACACAACAGAAATGTATTCTTTCCCAATTAGAGAGGCCAGAAGTCCAAAATCAAGGTGTTGACAAGGTTGGTTCATTCTGGAGGCTCTGAGGGAGAATCTGTTCCATGCCTCTCTCCCAGTTTCTGGTGGTTGCCAGCAATTCTTGGTGCTCCTTGGCTTGCTGACACCTGACTCCAAATCTCTATCTCCATCACGTGGCATTCTGTCTGGATGTCTCTGTGTCCCTGTCTCCACAGGGCCTTCACATGACACCAGTCATGGAACTAGGGTCCATTCTAATCCAGTACAACCTCATCTTAACTTAGTTACATCTGCAAAGACCCTATTTCCAAATAAATTCCCATCTACTTGAACTGGGGGTTAGGGCTTCAACATATCTTTTCATGGCAGACACAACTCAATCAAGAACAGGAGGCTATTGAGAAATAGGTATTTAGAAGAGCTCAGTAAGAATCCACACTTAGCATACAAGGAAGGAACATGGTATGCTGAGTAGTGAATTTTTGCTTTTATGTATTCAAGCTATGGTAAAAGCTGGGATCCCTCTGAGGAAATTAAAAAAAAAAAAAATCCCACAGACTTTGATAGAGCCTGAAATTTTTGGTAGTGGAAAGCAGATTAGCCCACTCTGTCTAGCACGTATAGCACTTTCCCTTTTTTTAAATTGGATAAACCTGACCTGGAAACTAGAAATCTCAGTTGAAAGCCATAAACCATTTAGAAGTAGTCAGAATTATAGTCATTTTCAATACACCATACCCTGTAAGAAGAGCATCTCCTTAAGCATAATATCCAACTCTCAGACTATCCTTTTATAGACATTGAGGCTGCAAAGGCATTTTCTTGATGGATTCCATGGTACTGGAAACTCTTCAGAATCTGCATAGCTTATTTTGGGAAATTTGCCAGACCTTAGCCTTTTAAATTTGTGTAATTTACATGATGAATAGTTTATTGAATATGAAAGTCTATCAAAATAAACCAAATATTTCTTTCCTTATGATTAGAATACCTGTAGTTTGTCTCTCCAAGTTAGGCATTACATTATGTTTCCTCTGTGTTCATTTCATTTTATAATTTAAAAAAATTATAGTGTATTACTGTCTATCTGTGCCATTATTTTCCTTGAGTTTAAAGATGTCACATCAGACAGAACTCTTTTTTGAATTGAATCTCTATCACTGGGGACCTGCACGTTTTGAAGCTGGCTAGGACTAAACATTTTCTTCATACCAGCTGTCACAAATAATTCAGTCTGCTAAATTCCAATACCCTGACAGAATGGGTGAGCAGTCCCTTGAAAAAAGAATTTTAAATATCAGTCTATTCCCTTTTATATCAGTGTTCAGAAATTCCAATGAAAACATTTGGGGAAGCAGACAAAATTGGTAATAATGGAATTAGAGAGTGCTTTCCACATGCCTATTTTCTGTTGATCTGCATTTAGGTGGAGGTTAGAATTCAATCCCTAAGTCTTGAAAGCTTGGTGTTTGCAGAGCAATGTACTGAAACTATGGGTCCCTGCCCTCAGGAATCTTATTGACTCACCCCTCAAGAAGAAACCAATAGTACTAGTAACAACAAAATGCTGGAGACTGTATTAGTTTCTTTTTGCTGCTGTAACAAAATACCACAGATTTAGTGGCTTAAAACAACGCAAAATCTTTATCTTATAGTTCTGGGGATGAGAAGTCTGATGTGGTCTCACTAGGCTAAAAATTAAGGTATTGGCATAACTGGATTCATTCTGGAGTGCTCTACAGGATTCTACGTTTTCTTGACTCTTCCAGCTTCTAGATGTGTCACGTTACTTGACTCATGGACCCATCTCAACTTTAAAACCAGCAATGGTTGACCAAGTCTTTCTGATGTTGCGTCACTCTGACACTGATTTCTGTCTCCCTCTTCCACTTTTAAGGACCCTTGTGATTATAGGGCCACCCAGGTAATCCAGGATAATTGCTTTATCTTAAGGCCAGCCGATTGGCAATTTTAATTCTATCTGTAACCTTAATTCTCACTTACTACATAGCCTAACATAGTCGCAGGTTCTGGGGATTAGGATGTGGACATCTTGGGAGGTTGTTCTTCTATTTACCACAGAAGAGAGTAAATATATCCCAGAAGTCAGTCATGTATCCTCTTCTGATCAGAAAGGTAGGAGGCTTTGTTCTGAACTGTGCTGCTCTGTAAATATATTTTACTGAGTCATTCTGGCACTGAGTGCAGTGAGAGACAATGCAAATCTCAAACCGTATCCAATTTCTGCCTCATTATTGTTACCAAAATGCCAGGATCCTGCTGCTCACCACACAGAAAGCCAATCACTGAGACAAGGAATATTACCAGGGAAGAAGGCTTTAATTGGGTTCTGCTGCCAAGAAGATGGGATCTAAGTCTCAAACTGGGGGTTTATATAGCAGGGAAGGAATGTAGCTACATCTGCGGTGTTAGTTTATTCTCACATTGCTACAAAGAACTACCCAGCCAGGCACGGTGGCTCACACCTGTAATCCTAGCAGTTTGGGAGGCCAAGGCAGGTGGATCATTTGAGGTCAGGAGTTTGAGACCAGCTTGGCCAACATGGTGAAACTCCATCTCTATTAAAAATACAAAAATAAACCAGGGGTGGTGGTGGGCACCTGTAGTCAGTCCCAGCTACTTAGGAGACTGAAGCAGAAGAATTGCTTAAATCCAGGTGATGCAGGTTGCAGTCAGCCGAGATCATGCCACCGCACTCCAGTCTGGGCAACAGAGTGAGACTCTGTCTTAAAAAGTAAATAAATAAACAAATAAATAACTACCTGAGACTGGGTAATTTATAAAGAAAAGAGACTTAATTGGCTCATAGTTCCACAGGTTGTACAGGAAGCATTGCTGGGGAAGCCCCAGGAAATTTACAGTCATGGCAGAAGGGTCAAGGGGAAGCAAGCACGTCTTCACATGGCAGCAGGAGAGACAGGGCAAAGGGGGAGCTCCTACACACTTTCAAGTAATCAGATCTCATGAGAACTCTCACTATCATGAAAAGAGCAAGGGGGAAGTCCACCCCTATGATGCAATCACCTCCCACCAGCTCCCTCCTCCAACATTGGGAATTACCATTCAACATGAGATTTGGGTGGGAACACAGAGCCAAACCATAACATACAGGAAATCAGGAATTAGGGGGATGTAAGGAAGAGGAGTTGTCCGAATGCAGTGATCTGGTGAGTTTCAATTTCTTGATACTATCTGGGATGTCTGGTGGTCAGTTTCCTGGGAAAGATACTCAAATTAGACAAATGTAAGTTTCAAGTTTTAAGATCAGGAGGGTCAATTTCTATGTTTATTCAAAAAGATCACAAACATCAGTTCTACAAGGAAATTAGGCCAGTTTCATTATCTCCTCCATTACCCTCTAAACCTGAGCACGAAATTGTCATCATCTTTTCCAGTGGCTGGGAAAAGCTAAAGATCTTGATTTTAAATGGCAAATCTAAAGATCTTAAGAAGGGCATCAAGCAGATGCCCTTCCACTCTTCCATCAAGGAAGAGTGTCTGCTTCCTTGTTCATAGATGATGCCTTCTTGTTGTGTGCTCCCATGGTAGAAGAGCAAGGGTCTCTCTCAGGCCCCTTTTATAAGGGCACTAATCCCATTCCTGAGGGCTCCACCCCTCTGACCTAATCACCTCCCAAATCACTTCCCACCTTGCAATGCTATCACCTTAGTGGTTAGAATTTCAACATACAAATATGTAGGAGACACAAACATTCACAGCATAGTAGATATGCGCCACATCAACGCAAGATGTTAACAGCAGGGGAAATGCATGCAGAAAGACGGGGGATATAGGAACTTGTTGTATTTTCAGCTCAATATCTCTATAAACCTAAAACAGCTTGAAAATATAAATTCTGTTTATTTAAAAAACAAACATGCTGTCTAGCCAGTTTCTTTTAGGGTCCAGGTATGGGGGCCATTTACATTTGGGACTGTGTTGCATAAAGGAAAATTATGTAAAACATGAACTGTGTAAGCTCTGACAACATGTCCTTGAGGGCAGGAGCAGACTGCAATTTCTGAGGCATATAAAACACAGGGTCCTCTGCAGGAAAAGAATAAATACAAAATGAAGTAGTAAATAAAATACTTATTTGGAAGAGGCTTTGCAAATGAGGGATCCTGACACTTAAGCTTCATTAACTTTATGACAAATCTACCTTGGTTTGTGTGTGCTAGAGCACAGAGAACACAAAAAGAGAGGCAAAGCTGAGAGACCCAGAGAAAGGAAATAAATTATTTGAAGGCCTCCCTTTCTACTTTTTTGTTACAAATTTTATTTTCTTGTGAAGCTGAAATTTGCTACCCATGAGTATTACCAACAACGTGCCCCTGCTAGCTTAAACTAGTGTGTTGGAACCAAACACCCAGCAGACATAATATCTCCTATGAGGAGGGGAGGGGCAGTTGGAACTGGTTCCATTTTGTAAGCGGCACCACCGAGGCAGAAAGCCAAGCAGTAACCTGCACAAGAAAGGCAGTATAGTGTAGATGCCTCAAACAGAGCCTGGTTCTTTGACTATCAGTCCAATGGTCTCTTCATTGTCTTTGGAGGGGAGTTAACAACTTCTGCGAAGGCCAGTGCCTTACGATCTCATTACTTATTCCCTGCCCACATGACTGGTTCTGAGGTTCCTTGAAATTCAATTCTGTCTCCATTGGAGACTGAAGAATAATGAACTGAGAAGAAACCAGGGTAAGTGTCATCAGAAGATGACATTTTTGACAGTATGTCCAGAGGCCGCTGTTCATTACAGTTGCTTATTGAGACCCTCTCCTGCCTTCCACTGGAGTGATTTGCAGTGAGGGTATTTTTGTAACGTTTCCTCCAGGAAGTTTCCTTTCCACTTTGATGTAACAAAGGAAACAGACAACCTTCATTTAAGCTGAATTCAATTGTAGGCTCCTTAAGCCCTAGAGTTAGGATACAATTGGACAATGTGGCAAAAGACATAACACATATCGGAGACTTGTTAGAAAGAATGCATGCGGCAAACGCTGGCCAATTATTCTGGTGTTACCTGGGGTGGCATGTTATTTTATGCTGTGGCGCTATTGCTAGTGATGGCCGCTGTGTATTTGCTGTCCAAATCCATGGAGATAGTTCAATGCCTTTTTACTATGTACACTTGGCAGCTGCTATCTACAGACATAAGAACAGAATCTCTGAGGGGAGACAGAGAAGTAAGTTATGTGACCATTTTTCTGTGTTCTCAATGCACTCACTGTAGGTAAAAGTAAAGAATACAGTTTCACACTATCTCTCTTTTTAAGCAATTACAAGATGTCCAGGTCAATGCTGAGAGATTTCCAAATATTAGCACAAAAGTCCTGAAAACGGTCTTGGAAAGGAGGAATGATTACCGTCTCCACTGAGGCAGGAGGAGAAGTGGCAGACACAGAATTCAAACCTAGGTCTTCCCGACTGCAGTGATCTGGTGTCCACCCACTGTTTAACCTTCCATCATAGAACTCACCAAATGCCTTCCCAGGTGGGGTCCTCAAGTGCCTGTACCATGTGTCACCTTTGTATCTATAATATCTAGCTCAATGCTTCCTATTTTCTGACACAAGGCCTCACTCTGTGGCTCAGGCTGGAGTGCAGTGGCACCACATAGCTCATTGCAGTCTTGATTTCTCCAGTTCAAGCGATCCTCCCCCGTCAGCCTCCCGAGTAGCTGGAATGACAGGTGTGAGCCACCATGTCTAGCCTCAGTGCTTCTTAAAGGAATTGAATGAATCAATGAGTTGTAACCCCGGCTTTGACTGAGTTGCTCAGAATGTGGTAAAAGAAAAGTGGCCATGTGCATGTTTTGGTGTTCTCTCTCCAGGGGGATTTCCTCCTGTGCTGGAAGTTCTCTCTTGAAAGTTAATGGGTCTCAGCACAGTGCCTGAAGTGAGTTGTGGGTTGGATCCTCTTAGGCAAGAGCCCGTCTGTAGGAATCAACGTTTGGCTTATCCAGTAGACAAATGAGTCTGACATCACTATCCCTTTTGAAGGACAGGCTGTTGTCTCCTTGTCGACAGTGGATCATTTGCTGTTTAGCTTTCCTTCTTTGGTATAGAAGGGCTTGGGTTTGGGGGTGAGGGATTCTGCACTCGGTTAATCAGCTATTCTGCATGGCATCAATGTTTTTGAATTTTTGAAATAAGTCTTGTGGATTCCTCTCCACTCCTCTCCTGTTTAGCACCACCTACACCTTGGTAACTCTGTCTCCTGGCATTCGTTCTCCTTCAGTTTCTCCCCCACATTCCCTTTCTGCTGCCTGATGAATCTCTGGGGGAAAACTACCTCTCAAGGTTTTCCTGTCAAATGTTCCCTGGTAATGAGAACAGAGCTGAGTTTTTGGGTCGTTGCTATGGAGAAAGTGTGTTTTCTCATTGCCCTATTATATTTGAGCATGTTCCCAGTCTGAAATCTGCGGGTGACACTGCATTTGCACCCCCTTTTTAGGTCTATTGTGTCTCAATTATATAAGCCTCAGTGTGCTTTTTTTTTGTTTTATTTTTAACAGTTTTTATGCTCCCCTTTTACCACCCAGTATAACGGATGGCCTCACGTCAGTGGTTGAGGTTGAAGACCATGAACCTAACATCTCTCCTGCATTATATTGCATGCATTCTGCTGCCCTTCATGTGGAAAGAAAACATTCAATTTTTAGATTCATGTGAACAATACAGAAATAACCAATATATGATGAACACTGGCTCCTTCCATACTTCTCACATCTATCTGCTATTCCTGTGCTTCTAACTAGTTTCTATTTAACAGTATTGAATGCTCAGGCATTGATAGATTCTAGAGCTTCACCTTTTTTTTCCTTCTTTCTTTTCTTTTCTTTTTCAGCTGAATCCTTTCTTCTATGGAAATGATATGAAAACCCGACAGGGAAAACAAATAACTGAGGTGAGAGAAAGGGGCTCAGAGCTCACCAGTGCTCTCCTTCCTTGTGGGGGTCCCTCAGGTTCATCCACAGAACCTCTTGGGCTGGCAGAGTTCAGATGGAAACTCACTCTACAAGTTGCCACAAAAATGAACAGACTACATGGCTTTTGGGAGCTTACAGCTGAACAGGCAAAATGTTATGTGATCAACACGCAACTCAAAGTCAAACAATGTGCTAGTTGCTTTAAGAGCAGCAAGGTAGCCCCTGAGTGTCAGACAGTATGGTAGATAGGACAGTGGGCATTGAAGATCCGGTCAGAATCTTGATTCTTCAACTCTCTCTTTGAGGAAATCAACTTGAACAAATCAAACTTCTTTGAATCTGTTTCTGACTTGTAAAATGAAAATAATGTGGCCTACTTACTTTTTCCAGATTTGTTGATAGGATAGGCATACGATCGAGTGCAAAGTACTTCATCCAGTGCCTGGTTTATTGTCAAAGAGAGTATTGATGAAGACATTCCTCACAAGAATAATAGCTACCATCATTGAGTGCTTTCTACATAGTAGTCACAGCACTAGACAGAACTAGGAGTCTTGCACCAGTCATCTCAGTGTCGTCTGTAAGCCTCTTCATGAGAAATCTTACAGATCAGGTCATTAAAATACAGGTTTAATATCTTATTTGTGTATTTACTCATTCATACAACAAATATCTACTGAGCAGCTCTTAAATGCCAGGCACTGGTCTAGTCTTGGGGGACACTACAGAGATCTCTGCCCTCATAGATTAGATGTTGCTTTTTTTTTTTTTTTTTTTTTTTGAGATGGTGTCAGCCAGGCTGTAATGGAGTGGCATGATCTCAGCTCACTGCAACCTCCACCTCCTGGGTTTAAGCAATTCTCCTGCCTCAGCCTCCCGAGTAGCAGGGACTACAGATCCCCACCACCACACCTAGCTAATATTTGTATTTTAGTAGAGAAGGGGTTTCACCATATTGGCCAGGCTGGTCTCGAACTCCTGACCTCAGGTGATCCGCCTGCATCAGCCTCCCAACGTGCTGGGATTGCAGGCATGAGTCACCGTGCCTGGCCAGATATTACATTTTAATGGAGTAAACAGACTATAAAACAGGTATATTACTTGGATGGTGGTTCAAACAGAAGGAAATCTCTGAGACGACCCTCAGGTTTTAATCTTGATGTTTTTACCTGATGATAGTCAAGATCTGGCTTTGCTCAAGGAATCACTGCATATTTACCCCCTGAGTTCTGAGATGGTTCTTTTCTCCTGGAGTTCATAATCATGTCACAAATGCCATGTTTATCCATACTTGTGACTTAAGGTCCCATATCATCTCTTTGAAAAAAAACTTGCATGGAGATTCTGTGCTTGTTCATGCTTCCCAATTTAGTCCATGCATCCAATCCAATTTTAAATGTCTTCTCTTCTGGGAAACTGTCCTAAGTCCTTCCGGTCTCCCCTGCTCCTAGTATAGACTTACGTCTATCATAGCAGTAAGACTTCAATACCCCAATTAGTTGTTTATGTATCTCCCTCCTTACTATTCTCTGTGTTCTCTGAAGGCAAGGACTGTCTTTTATTTATTCCCTTTATATCTCCAGAATCTAGCTCATATAGCACTCCATTTTTTAAGCGAATGATAAAGAAAAAAACCAATAAAAGATCTGTAGACATAATATATGCATATTTACACAAATGTCTATACTAGGGGGAAGAGTACAGCTGAATCTTTCAATATGTTTTACCACCTGCTCTGTAGATGCTGTAGATTGGCAGCTATAACTCATTGGTCTCTGTGGTTGGTGAAGGTGGTGGTAAACCTGGTATTTCTAAACAGGTCTTTGTTTGCATTTATCTATCTGCATTTGCCTACCATGAGCTATAGTATTGAGAAATATGCTTCTAATAGTATTATCCCAAAGTTCTTGCTCTGGAATGTAAGCATCTCGATTTAGATTCAGAGAATGACAGGCAATGAAATCTGGCTGAAACGAATTGGCTAATTGGTTTCAGTTCTCCTAGAGAGTGAATTTTCATCTCTGTCCTTCTGTCTCCTTTCTTCAGATCAGTCCAGGACCCTTCTGATGTGATTTGTCATAACAGAACTGTAATTTAGATCAACCAGCTGAATGTCCCTATGTTAAGTGGATCAGGGATTACTTTTACTTGCTCCTTGTGTGACTCAGTTTTGGAGAACACTCAACTGTTTACTGTCAGAATCTGTTCTTGAACGAGACAGATTTAATGTGAAAAGTTAACAGTGGTCTGTGTCTCTATGATGTTTGCTCCCCCAATCTGTTATGCATTGTTTTCTCAAGAGTCATTTTCTAACTCCCGTGAATGTGATGCATTGATGATCTCTGCTTCAGACTATAAAGAGGGCTTAGAAAGAAGTAAATGCTCAAGTGTAACTGACTTAGTGTTTGGAGTTGCCCTTAATGGGCTCAAGGGATGCCATTTGCCTGTAAAAACCAGCCACTCCAAGTCAGAACAAGATGGAGGTAAGAATCTTGATTTAGATACAGTGAATGACAGGCAATCAAACCTGCCTGAAACGAATTGACTAACTGGTTTCAGTTCTCCTAGAGAGTGAATTTTCATCTCTGTCCTTCTGTCTTCTTTCTTCAGATCAGTCCAGGACCCTTACAGGCAGCTTACAGGCAGAATATTAAGGTTGGCACCTTTCCAAACAAAAGTTCTTTAAATATTTTCCAGCATAGGTAAAGAGGAGAGGCCAAGAGCTGTGTTGGAGAAGGAAAAGGAAGGAGGACATGGGAGTTGTGATCAGTTTCTTTGCTATTGTTCCAAGAAACTGATCTTTGGCCCCAACTTATGTAACCCACATAGCTAAACAAACCACATCTTCTTCTTGGGCCTTGTCTCATCTCTCACCCCAGCAGCAGCTTCTCAAAGTATTCTTCCCCATCACATGGAGTATCTTCTGAGATGTGCACAAGGTACCCCTTTCTTCATCTAGTTCATGTCTAGTGAATATTTTTTTTCTAATCATGTATTAGTGTCCCTTATAGACTGAAACCCGGGGCAGAGGCCTCATGCCCCCCGCTTGTCAATCTTCCTCCAGATAAAAATCTCAATTATGTGACACACTGTATCCTTTAATTCTTCAAGCCTGTATTTTGCACATCAAGCTTCCACAAGAGTAGTTGGTGCTTTTGTCCTGAAGTCAAATTCTATACTCTGTTCTCAGTTGGGTCATGGACCCCATCACTAAAGCACAGAAGAGAAACCTCTTCCTCCTTTGGGCCTATCTATATTCCACTGGGCTATAGGCCTCCCATCTTTACCATGCAGTATAGTCCTCATGACCTTACAGCCACAGACCCTAGCCTCACTGCTCTGAAATCCTTGGACCAGCCATATGTGCCATGCAACATTACCTTGCCTGGACTCTGGCTTGTCACCTTTTCAAACAGTAGAGGAGCCTTTGCTTACCCCACCTGTGGGGCTAGTTTTCCCTGTAGCTGAGCAGGACCTTTACAGCCAGTTAGTATCTGCTTCTCAGACCAGGAAGGTTTACTAAAAGCACTCTACAGAGGCCACTTTCCTGGCAGCTGACTGCATCCCCCATGGGCTAAGCCATCTACATCTCCTTCAGCACCAACCCATTTGCTTTACACCTTTAAGATCTCATACTGTGCTCAAGTTCTCATCATTGTGCCTGAGACTCTGAGGATTAATTCCACCAAGTCTATGTTAACTGTCCTCTAGTCTTTCTGATGCTCTGTTTGTTTCCTTCACAGAACTTCCCTGTTGTAATTACTTTCCTGTTCCTTTGCCTATTAATTTTTTTGCCCCTTGATACAGTTTGGCTCTGTGTCCCCACCCAAATCTCATCTCAAATTGTAATCGCCACATGTGCAGGGAGGGACTTGATAAGAGGTGATTGGATCATAGGAGTGGTTTCCCCCATGCTGTTTTCCTGATAGTGAGTGAGTTCTCATGAGATCTGATGGCTTAAAAGTGGCACTTCCCCTTTCCCTCTCTCTCTCTCTCTCTCTCTCTCCTGCTGCCATGTAAGATGTGCCTTGCTTCCCTCTCGTCTTCCACCATGATTGTAAGTTTCCTGAGGCTTCTCCAGCCATGTGGAACTATGAGTCAATTAAACCTCTTTTCTTTATAAATTACCCAGTCTTGGGTAGTTTATTATAGCAGTCTGAAAATTGACTAATACAGAAAATTGATACTGGGATAGTGGAGTACTGCTATAAAGATAACCTGGAAGTGTGAAAGTGACTTTGCAACTGGGTAACAGGCAGAAGTTGAAACAGTTTGGTGGGCTTGGAAGAAGACAGGAAAATGTGGGAAAGTTTTGAATTTCCTAGAGACTTGTTAAATTACTTTGACCAAAATGCAGATAGTGATATGTAGACAATGAAGTCCAGGCTGAAGTGGTCCTAGATGGAGACGAGGAACTTGTTGGGAACTGGAGTAAAGGTGACTCTTGCTATGCTTTAGCAAAGAGACTGGTGGCGTTTTGCCCCTGCCCTGGAGATCTGTGGAACTGTGAACTTGAGAGAAATTATTTAGGGTACCTGGTGGAAGAAATTTCTAAGCAGCAAAGCATTCAAGAGATGATCTGGCTTTTTCTAAAAGCATATAGTCAGTCATACGCATTCACAAAGAGATGTTTGAAATTGGAAATTAGGTTTAAAAGGGAAGCAGAGCATAAAGGTCTGGAAAATTTGCAGCCTGACCATGTGGTAGAAAAGAAAAACCCATTTTCTGGGGAAGGATTCAAGTCCAAGCCAGCTGCAGAAATTTGCCAATCACCAAGACAACAGGGAAAATATCCCTGAGGAATTTCAGAGATCTTCAGAGCAGCCCCTCTTATTATAGGCCCAGAGGCCTAGAGGGAAAAATGGTTTCACGGGCCAGGAGCAGGGTCCCGCTGCCCTGTGCAGCCTTGGGAGTAGGTGCCCCACCTACCAGCTGCTCCAGCTCCAGCTATAGCTAAAAGGGGCCAAGGTACAGCTCAGGCAGTGGATTAAGAGGATGCAAGCTCCAAGCCTTGGCAACTTCCATGTGGTATTGGACCTGCAGGTGCACAGAAGACAAGAGTTGAGCTTTGGAAACCTCCACATAGATTTCAGAGGATATATGGAAATGCCTGGATATTTAGCAGAAGTCTGTTGCAGCGGAAGAACCTTCATGGAGAACTACTAGGGCAATGCAGAGGGGAAATGTGGGGTTGGAGCCCCCACACAGAGTCCCCACTGGGGCACTGCCTAGTGGAACTGTGAGAAGAGGACCACCATCCTCCAGACCCCAGAATGGTAAATCCACTGACAGCTTGCACTGTGCACCTGGGAAAGACAGAGGCACTCAATGCCAGCCTGTGAAAGCAGCTGTAGAGGCGGAACCCTGCAAAGCCACGGGGGTAGAGCTGCCCAAAGCCATGTGAGCCCATCTCTTGCATCAGCATGCCCTGAATGTGTGACATGGGGTCAAAGAAGATTACTTTGGAACTTAAAGATTTAATGAGTGTCCTGCCAGGTTTTGGACTTGCATGGGGCCTGTGGCCCCTTTGTTTTGGGCAATTTCTCTCATTTGGAATGGGAACATCTGCACAATGCCTGTACCCCGATTGTATCTTGGAAGTAACTAACTTGTTTTTTATTTTATAGGCTTGTAGGTAGAAAGGACTTGCCTTATCTCAGATGAGAGTTTGGACTTGGACAATTGAGTGAATACTGGAATGAGTTAAGACTTTGGAGGACTGTTGGAAAGTCATGATTCATTTTGAAATGTGAAAAGAACATGAGATTTGGGAAGGGCCAGAGGCAGAATGATATGGTTTGGCTCTGTATCCCCACCCAAATCTGATCTCTAATTGTAATCCCCAAGTGTCAAGGGAAGGACCTGGTGGGAGGTGATTGGATCATGGAGGTGGTTTCCCCCATGCTGTTCTCATCATAGTGAGTGAGTTCTCATGAGATCTGATGGTTTTAAAAGTGGCAGTTTCCCCTTCACCATCTCTCTCTCCCGCCACCATGTAAGATGTGCCTTGCTTCCTCTTCACCTTCTGCCATGACTGTAAGTTTCCTGAGGCCTTCCCAGCCATGCAGCACTGTGAGTCAATTAAGTCTTTTCCCTGTATAAATTACCCAGTCTCGGGTAGTTCATTACAGCGGGGTGAAAATGAACTAATAAACTTCTGCTAAACTCTAAGCTTATCAAAAGCTGACAATGTCTAATGGTTCACTACAATACCCTTGAGCAACTAGCATAGTGCCTGTACTCATTGAGCTTCAACTGTTGCTGAATTAACGAATGAATTTTGCACCCTCATTTTAGATGGAATGGGATGCTCTAGGAGAATTTGCTGTTGAATGATTTCATGACCATACGTAGAAAGGCTTGTTCTAGAGGCAGATGGACATGCATAATAATTAAACAAGCCAAAGTTTACATTTGTGTAAAATGCCTATTATCTTGTAGTTGAATCATTTCCAATTTTTCACAGTGTAATTTTCTAATGTGCTAAATTTAATATTTGTAAATGAAGTTTTTATTTGCCTTAATATTCTCTCTTCTTTTCTTAAATAATTCATGACCTGGAGTACCTTAACCTTTTGTTTTGTCTCTCTCCCTGTTCTTTCCTACTGTAATTTTAAAAAATCTCAGGCAACCTGAGAGGCGGCTGAATTCTTTTGTCATGTTGTATCATGTCAACATTACCACACAAGTTTCTCCAGAGGCTGTCCTGTAATTACACTTGATTGGCTGATTATTCCTGAAAGGCAAAATAAATTTTACAGCTGTCTAGGCCAACTTTAAAAAAGTCCTCCAAAATGTGATATATGTGAGGTCTGCCTCGGGATCATGACTTTCCTTGGAACTAAACCAATGGTCAAACCATCATGGAACTAAACCATCATGGTATAGGCAAGTTCACCATCATCAATAAGAAATCAGTCTTTTTTTGTCTTGTGCCTTCAATCTGATATTTCTCTCTACTAGAGAGCAAGAACATGTAGTCCCAAAGCCTATAGAATATTAGTGGTTGCCTAGCAACATCATTTCCAGCACAAGTTTGTGGCTTTCTAAGCAAAGGAAAAGGGGAACCTTCCTTTCTTTCTCAGCTCCCTGTGAGTCTCTTGTATTTTTTTCCACTATCTTGACCTCTGGCTGATTGAAAGCATAGAAGATGATGTGTGGAAAAACTCTTTCAGATAGTTAAGTGTGAATACAAGATGGGATTATCACCTCTCATTAAAGCCCATTCTAGTCCCCGATTCTTTAGCACAGTATCTTTGCAGTCAGAATATGAATCACTGGTCACCAATTTTTGGTATATTCTGTGCGAGCAGAACTGCAAATGTTGGCCCCGACAAGCAAATTAACCAGGTCCTAAATTATTTTGTTTTTTCTTCTGGAGATAAGTGGCCTGTTTTGTGGTCTGTCCTTTTGCTCCTCTGTCTCTCACTCCCCAAGCACTGCAAGGTTGATTTTTAAGAATATGAATTGGTGATTGCTGCTATTTCCAAATGAGTTTGATTTACCTAGTTTGTTTATTTTAGGTATTACTGCACTTTCTATTTGTTGAGTCTCCTTAATTATTTCTCCTTATGTTTTATGTCTTCAAAACTTTTGTGTCATGCATCTGCCAAGCCAAAATCAGGAGTTCAATGAAGTCACTTGAAAATTATAAAAACATTTAGTTGTTGGGAGATAAATCTCTATACGTCTCAAACATTTCTGCATGTCTTGTGAACAGAGCTGCCTTTGTTCTGGGATATCATTTCAAGGATGCTTGCATAGCCAACAGTCTTGGAAGATAGAGATACTGTCTTCCTCCAGAGCAAAGGGAAGATTTGCTTAGCCTGGAAAGATAAAGATAGTATCTCCCTCTGGAGCAAAGAAGGAAGTTTGCTCACAGCTCATTATAAAATATATCGGTTCCCTGCACTTGAGTCCCTCTCTTTTAGCACACTCCATTTCTTAGGTGTCTCTTTATATTTCACCATGAGAATTGGGGCTTGGAGAACTGGTGCAAATGCTAATACTCTGACTATTGCTAATGCTGTGAGTAATAAAGACTTTGCCTCAGACTCAGGAGTCTTGTGTCTTCTGCCTGTATCTGTGAAATTGTGGCCAGACAACTTATTGTTTTGAAAGTATGGTAAAATATCAGACCCTTCATAGTTCTAGTCAGGTTCTTAGTAGCTTAATGCTCACTAGTTCAATAAATATATGTGTTGGAACATATTTAAAATTGGTCTTAAGATACATTTCTTTTAAGGAACACTTCAGAAATTTTAGAGATCTGAAATTCTATCTGAGTTTCTACCAAGAGAAGATCAACTTTCGGGTTGAAAGAACTGAAAATGCAATAATGATCATTGCATTTTATTAATCAAAACTTATTTTCAATAAAATTAAGTTAAAATTTATTAGCTGGCATAACAAAGATAGTATGGATTTGATTTACCTTACCTTTCTACTTATGCCCAAAGCTCCAGAAAACTCAAATGTTGGAAGTAACTGATCTATTTCACTAGACTGTTTCTTTTCTGGTATTTCTCTCAGTGGATGGTACTGTAATCTAGTAGCCATCCAAAATAAAACCTGAAAGCCCATTATTCTTCCCTGTTCTTCATTATCCACATCCAATCGTTAGTGTCTTAAATATCTCTATTTTCAAATATCGCATGTGCAGAGACTAAAAAGTGCCTTGTCTAAAATAGAGAGTAGATTGGTAGTTACCAGAAGCCAGGAAGGGTAGGGGGAAGGGGGAGATGAAGAGAGATTGATTCTTGGATACAAATATACAATTAGATAGAAGAAATAACACCTGGTATTTGATAGATCAGTAGGGTGACTACAGTTAACATTAATCAATTGTACCATTCAAATTAGCAAGAAGAGAATAATTCAAATGTTCCTAGCATTCAAAAAAGATAAATATTTAAAGTGATGGATATCTCAATTACCTTGATTTGATTATATGAATGTATCAAATTATCACATGTACCCTGAAAATATTTACATTTATTATGTGTTAATAAAAAAACTCTAGTCTTTTAAATATGTCCCCTATTTTCCATGCTTAGTATCAGAACTCTCTAATTTTTGCTCATTTGAATCATTGCATTAGCTTTCTAACTGCCTTCTTTAATTCCTATTTGTATATTTAAAATCTATCCTCCAAACTGGGCTCGGATCAATGTGATACATGCAAAACACAAAACCAATGCTGTTTAAAGTGTGCTAGCAGCCCCCCTTTCTACAGAGAATAAAGTCCATGCATTTCAGGATGGCCTCCGTGAACTGGCCCATCTATATCTCTTTGGCCTCATGTTTATTTTATGATCTGTGGGAGACATATGGCTAGTGACCAAGAGCAAGGGCTCTGGAGTCAAAGCAACTGTTTATATTCTGGTTTTTTCATCTATGAGCTGAGTGACCCCAGGAAGATTTAAATAGTATTCCATGGCTTAGTCTCCTCATCTGTCACATGGGAATACAAAGGGCAGCTACTCATAGAGTTGTTGGAAGAATTTTAAAAATAATTTGTATAAAAACCTGCATTGGTCCATTTTGTGCTGCTATCATAGAATACTACAGACTGAATAATTTATAAACAATTGAAGTTTATTTGGCTCATGGTTCTGGAGGCTGGGAAGGCCAAGACTGAGGGTCTGCATCTTGTGAGAACCTTCTTGCTGCATCATAACATGGTAGGAGGCATCATATGGTGAGAGAATGCAAGAATAAGAAAAAGTGAAGGGTGCTGAACTCATCCTTTATAAAAACGCCACTCCCTTGATAATGAACCCACTCCTGCAAAGACAACATTAATCCATTCATGAGGGTGGAACCCTCATGACCTTAACACCTCTCATTAGGTTCTGCCTCCCAACACTGCTGCATTGGAGATTACGTTTTCAACATATGAATTTTGGGGAACACATTCAGACCATAGAATAACATTTAGTGAAGTGTCAGGCACACCACAGATACTCTACAATGTCAGTTATATTAACATTAGGCTGCTTGTTTTCATCATGTGCCACGTTGTTTTTCTATTCCTTGTCTTGCTCTCTTTTATTTTCCTTTGTGTAAAATGTTCTTGCCCTGCTTCACTATGGAACAGTGGTTGACAGCATGGGCTTTGGGTGAGATTAAAACAAGTTTGGATTCAGACACTTTCATGGATTAACTGTGCAACATTGCAAAGAGTGCTCAAGAAGTGATTATTATTATCCTATGTACCCTTCAGGATTCAGCGCAGGGGAAATCATCTCTGTGCCAGTTATTAGGCTATTACCTTTTGTCACCAAATCTATCCTTCTATAGTCAGCTTTTTGATGCTGGGGCCAGGATTCTGCAACCTGAATTTCTACTTTGCCTGCGGGCTCCCTGTTAGGCTCCCTCTACTTGGGGAGGAAGACGGAGACAGCAGGGCTGAGGGAGGAAGAAGGGACTTGCACTTCCTGTTTGTGTCCTGTGTGCTTCCTGCCTGCTGCCTGTTCTTACTGTGCTGTTAGTTCTTGTTTTATCTTTTCAAAAGACAGAGATTAGGGTGAGGTCAATGAAGCATCTGCCTCAGGCACAAAATTTAAGTAACACTAATACTAAGGAATCAGGATAAATTACTGTATATTCAAATATAATATCTTAAAATGGACCAATCAGCAGGACATGGGCAGGGCCAAATAAGGGAATAAAAGCTGGCCACCCGCGCCAGCAGCTGCAACCTGCTTCAGTCCCCTTCCACACTGTGGAAGCTTTGTTCTTTTGCTTTTCACAGTAAATCTTGCTGGTGCTCACTCTTTGGGACTGCACTACCTTTATGAGCTGTAACACTCACTGAGAAGGTCACTCCTGAGGTCAGTGAGACCGTGAACTCACCAGAAGGAAGAAACTCCGGACACATGTGAACATCTGAAGGAACAAACTCCGGACACACCATCTTTAAGAACTGTAACATTCACCACGAGGGTCGGCAGCTTCATTCTTGAAGTCAGCCAGACCAGGAACCCACTGGAAGGAACCAATTCCGGACACACTAGCATTACAGATATATCACAAACTTTATCTGTCCTCCAAGCCCAGATTGACTCTTTAGCTGCAGTTGTCCTCCTAGGTAAATCAAGGCCTACTGCCTAGGTCTTGATTTACTCACTGCTGAAAAAGGAGGGCTCTGTATATTTCTTAATGAAGAGTGTTATTTTTACTGAAATCAATCTGGCCTCGTATGTGATAACATCAAAAAACTCAAAGACAGAGCTCAAAAACTCGCTAATTATGCTAGACCCACCTGGCCACTCTCTAACTGGGTATCCTGGCTTCTTCCAATTATTAGTCCTCTAATACCTATCTTCCACCTTCTCTTATTTGGGCCTTGTGTCTTCCGATTAATCTCTCAATTCCTATGGAACTACATCCAGGCTATCATTAATCACTCTATACGACAAATGCTGCTTTTAACAACCCCACAATATCACCCCTTACCCCAAAATCAGTCTAATCTCTTCCCACTTTAGGTTCCCGTGCCACCCCAATCCTGCTCGAAGCAGCCCTGAGAAACATCGCCCATCACCCTTCCATATCGCCCCCAGAATTTTCACCCCAAGTTTTCACTACCCTGTCTCATTTTATTTCTTCATTATTAACATAAAAAGACAGGAATGTAAGGTCCTCTGAGCTGGCCGCACCATGGTGAAGCCAAGACATTCCCCCGCCCTTGTGATAATGTACTTTTTGATATTCCCCTTCCTTGTGAATGTACTTTGTAACATTTCTCCCTGCCCTTGTGACAATACATCCTCCCCGCCCTTGTGAATGTGCTTTGTAACATCCTCCCCATCCTTGAGAGGCAAAATTTGCTCCTGACTCCACCGCCTATCCCAAACCTATAAGAACCAATGATAATCCCACCACCCTTCGCTGATTCCCTTCTCAGAGTCAGCCCACTTGCACCCAAGTGAATACACCGCCTTGTTGCTCACACTAAGCCTGCTCAGGTGGTCTCTTATACAGACGCACGTAACAATATTATCTTCTCTCTGTGATTTCTACCTCCTGAATGGATTCCGAATTATACAACCTCAAAGCGCAGAGTGGATTTCTTCCTGTTCTCTTTCCCTCCCTTGGGCACTTCCCCCTATTTATACTTTGCTAATTTTCTGTATTCCAAGAAATACAGTCCTCCCTGCCCTGCACAGGCATTCATTTCTTCCTGTGCAAATTCAATCCATTCTTCAAGATCCATTTCATATGTCGTGAAATCATTCTTTACCCTGTGCCGAATGAATATGTTTCCTCATTTCATGGGACCACAGAGCCGTACTGGCATCCATACCATCTTACGCTGCCTTGTTTTGTTGTCACTTGTGCACATTTCTTCTTCTGCCCCCTCCTCCCATCTGAGTTGTAACTCTTTGAAGATCAGGGACTGATCTTCCGGTCTTTCTCATCTTTGAACATTTCCTGTTTGGTGAGGTCAGGAGCTTTGGAGCACAAGGCACAGAGAGAACCGGAGAAACAGCTGGGTCATGAAACACTGGGCTTGTGCACACTGGTGGGAAGCAACGTGATTAGGTGTTGAAGTTAGTTTTCTTTACATTCCCAGTGATCTCAAAGCTTGCTTCCTTTTTTGCCATTTCTGCCTTGATGCTCAATTTTGGTCCTGAAAGGAACGATTAACTCCTCTTCTTTCCTTAGTCTGCTGAGCACAGGGTGGCATTTAAAAACAGTTGAGAGCACTCTCTCCCCTGAATTAGAACGAGAGTGATTTCCAGGAAGCAGAAGTTCCCTGTGGGATGTTTGCCAGTGGGAGTCAAACAGCCCTGCTGTGAATGGCTTTGTGAGCCAAGCCCTTCTCTTCACAGAAGTGATGTGATGCTGGCAGGACCCTTTAATGAAGGGACCATGGCAATTGAGATCAGTGGGGATATTCTGCTTACTTCTACAGCAATCAAAACACCTCCTACAAAATCAAAACATTAGGAACAGCCCATCCTCAGCCTCCCACCGGCCCCAACTTTGTTCTTTTGGAAAAGTCAAAGCCCACTGAGACTGGGGGGTAACTTTGTCAGAAGTTTGTTTATTTATACGGCATAAAGACGATTATTTTCAAAGTGGAAGCCAACTGACTTCAGACTACAAAAAGAATTTTCCAAAAACAAATCTATGAGGTCAAGTTTCAGCTTCATAGAAGGGATAATTTGGGCAAACTTCGCCAACCACAATAGAATATGGCATATTAAATTACTGCTCCGGAAAAGGCATTTGCGTTTGTGGACCTCAGGAAGCCCTGAATCTTGAGTGCAGTCTGAGCTGAGAGCGTTCCCTGAGAAGCTTGCATCTTTATAATACTGACTGCTGACCTACTTTAAGCTCTTTGTCCCCAAACCACAGAGAGAAAAAACAAGATAATGCAGGTCATACTGGAGACTCTTGTACTTGGTGTATTTATGCACCAGCTGGTGGGCATTGCATTTGCAGACTAGGGCCATGGTTGATCTCGTGCTCAACCTCATAGCATTATTTACTGCAGAATACTGGATGAAAACCCCAAAGTATCACACTAGATTCCTGGTCCTCTCAGTATCTTTTCAAAAGCTTGGTGGGGGCCGGGCGCGGTGGCTCAAGCCTGTAATCCCAGCACTTTGGGAGGCCGAGACAGGCAGATCACGAGGTCAGGAGATCGAGACCATCCTGGCTGACACTGTGAAACCCCGTCTCTACTAAAAACTACAAAAAACTAGCCGGGCGAGGTGGCGGGCGCCTGTAGTCCCAGCTACTCGGGAGGCTGAGGCAGGAGAATGGCGTGAACCCGGGAGGCGGAGCTTGCAGTGAGCTGAGATCCGGCCACTGCACTCCAGCCTGGGTGGCAGAGCGAGACTCCGTCTCAAAAAAAAAAAAAAAAAAAAAAAAAAAAGCTTGGTGGGGTTTTCTTAGAGTCAGCCACATTAACTCTTTTTGATCATTAAGATGCTCTTTGCAGTAACCTTCTGTAGGTAAAGGGAGACATGGTATACACCTAGAGGTAACCAAAGGAAAAAATATATGTCCCTAGGTCAGTCTGTTTCTTGTTTTGCCTTCTCATTTATTCATTCACTGAGAGCATATTCTGGGCCTGCACCATGCTAGGAGCTGTTATGCAGCATAAATAGGAAGTACATAATCACTGCCCCCAAGGAATAGCCTCTTCAGATACTCAAGCCTAGTGTAATTAAGGTAGCTCCCTCTGGATCTTCGAAAGGCTTTCTAACAGCGAAAGCCCCTCAGCTGAGAAACTTTGGATGTACTCAGTGAACTAAGTCAAAGCCTCAGATATTTGGGCATGGGAATTTTATGCAAAAACTAAAGGTGCTTCTAAAATATCATAAGTGGCTATTATTCACTCTGTCCCCCCTACCCCAACCAAGTGGTTTCAACCAGTGGCAATTTTGCCTCCCAGGGATATTTGACGGAGACATTTTCAATAGTGACAACTGGGGAGAGGGTGTTATTAGCATCTGACAGGTAGAGGCCAGAGATACTGTTAAACATCCTACAATGCACAGGACAGTACCCCAAAAAAGAATCATCTGGCCTTCAATATCAGTAGTGTTGAGTTTGAGAAACTGTTTTCTATCAATACAACTGTTAACTTTTCTTTCTACTTTTATTCAAGAAAGACAACTATTTTGAGAAATAATGCTATACTTGCCGAGTTTCTAACTTACATTTCACATTAACAGTAAGCTGTAATTGATATTTACATTTATCTTGACTATAAGGTTTTTTTTTTTTCCCCCTAACCGTTTTTCACTTGTTATCACATTAGATATTGGGAAAGAACTAATATTTTTGATTCCCAGTAGTTCTGCCTGACTCTAGCTTACGAGCAGAAAACCTCTTTTGATCTTCAACTTCTTGCCTCTAATGGCCTCAGCAGACATCCTATGCATCTGCCCCCATCACCTCTCGTCTCTTTCTCAGAAGGGTCCTGGGAGTTTAGTATTCTTTCTTTAGAGATAGAAAACCCGAAAGCAAACGGAGAAGGCTTAATCAAGGTCACCCAGCAGGGCTTTGCACGGGCTTTCTGCCTCTCCTCCCTTGGTTCATTATTCACTGGCCCCTTCAGGAGAAATGCGCACTATAAATCAGAAAAGACCATCATCCGTATTCCACTAAATGTGTAAAGGTTAAGTTTAGTCAGGCACGTGATTTATACTTGCTTATTTCCTTTAAAACCTCATGGACAATTAGGGGAGTTTTCAGCTAGGATGATGACAAGGAAGGAAATCTAATATTTTAAAGCTCTGCTGTTGTTCTTCTTGGAGTAGGACACTATCATTTGTTTAAAAATTCTATGTGTCCAGGAAGGCTTACATCAGAATACATTTTTGTAGTCATTAACTCATAATTTGATTAAACAAAGAGTTTGGTGTTGCATCCGTTAGGGATATCCTGAGTCACATCATTCATCCAAGGCATATCCTGAGTTACACTATCCACCCAAGGCAGAGAAACTGGTCTGCAAAAACAAGGGTCGAGAAGTCTCATGAGGAATGGAATAGACCGACTGGGAGGAAGTTTCTAAAAAATGATATGAAAGGGCTTGGTTTGCTTATGGTGATCATAAAGTGACAGATTTTCATAAAACTAGTGGAACTGCCAGCTTAGGAGATTTTTATGAGCTAAGTCAGGCCATTCACTTTCTTTCCTTACTCAGGAGGCGAAAAGCAATAATTTACAGTTATACATAGGAAACAAAGCATATTCCCTCCTTTCCAGTGTACCTTCCTACCACATTTTCTTCTTACTTTTCTTTCTTCTGATTTTTTCTTTATTATTATGATCAACACATATCAGACAATATTTGGTATCAAAGATGTACTTACAGCGGCCGGTAGCGGTGGCTCACGCCTGTAATCCCAGCACTCTGGGAGGCCGAGGTGGGCGAATCATGAGGTCAGGAAATTGAGAGCATCCTGGTTAACACAGTGAAACCCCATCTCTACTGTCTCTACTAAAAAATACAAATAATAATAATAATAATAATATAATAATAATATATTATTATTTATAATAATAAATAATTATTATATTTAATAATTATTTATTAAATAATAATAAATGGTGTGGTGGCGGGCGTGGTGGCGGGCGTGGTGGCGGCGCCTGTAGTCCCAGCTACTGGGGAGGCTGAGGTAGGAGAATGGCGTGAACCCGGGAGGGGGAGCTTGCAGTGAGCCGAGAGGGCGCCACTGCACTCCAGCCTCAGTGACAGAGCGAGACTCCATCTCAAAAAATAATAGTAATAATAGAATAAAAAATAAAAGATGTACTTACAGTAAACAGCATTTCCTAAGGCCTTGTTTACAATGTTTGAAACTTGACCTGGATAGCAGCTAGTTTTTTGTTTTTGGAGACCGAGTTTTGCTTTTGTTGCCCAGGCTGGATGGAGTGAAGTGGTGTGATCTCGACTCACCACAACCTCAGTCTCCCGGGTTCCGGCGATTCTCCTGCCTCAGCCTTCCTGAGTAGCTGGGATTACAGCCACCACGGCTGGCTAATTTTGTATTTTTAGTAGAGACAGGGTTTCTCCATGTTGATCAGGCTGGTCTCAAATTCCTGACCTCAGATGATCCTCCCGTCTCGGCCCCCCAAAGTGCTGGGATTACAGGCGTGAACCACCGTGTCTGGCCAATAGCAGCTAGCTTTTATATTAGTGGTTCCACTAAGAAACGGAGAGCAAAGTGGTTCACCATTGCGCAGGGCCATTTTGTGTTAAGCATGACAAAATATTTGTTTGAAATTACAGTTACGCCCATCACCGCAGTAAAAGGTGACTTTCAGAATACTTTAAACTTCAATAGCTTAGTAATGCGTGATCTTCATCTACCCCTCCATCCCCACCTCCCTTTGCTATTTCTGAATTTAAGACTTGTACTCTTATCTGAGGAACATGACTGAGAATAGAGTACATAGTCTGTGGAAAGATCATTAGCCTTGACTTCCCGGGCTCAGGTAATACTCCCTTCTCAGCCTCCAAAGTAGCTGAGAGTGCAGGCACACACCACCATACCATGCTAATTTTTTTTTTTTTTTTTTTTGGTAGAGATGGGGTTTCTCCATTTTGCCCAAGCTAGCTCAAGTGACCCGCCTGTGTTGGCCTCCCAAAGTGCTAGGGTTACAAGTTTGAGCCACTGCTTTCTTTATATCACTTTCATATGTAAATGACTTCTTAGTTGTGAATACATTTGATTTACTGGTGAATAAATTTCTTCTCCCTGGGTTGTGGAAATCTGAGTTCATAATTTTATGACAGAACAACTCAGCAACCAAGTGTATTTCTTAATTATACTTTTATCTGAATGCTGCTTGTCTTACTTTCTTATGCTACAAATGACATAATAGTAACCCAAAGATATGCCTTCTAAACACAGCTCTTTTAAACGCTCAATAACTTAATGGTGCATTTTTGGCTGAAACCAGTGTTTTGTTGGTACGATTCATAATTGCTTTCTGTTAAAAAGCATGACTGTGTGTATTAGAATAGAATTTAACCCAATTTAGTATGCTAAGGCATGAACAATCAATGGAACATAACCAACGATTCAATGACAAGACTCAAAGAAAACAACTGCCAATCAACCAAATATTCGCAAAATTAGCTGCAATAGGCTGAATTTTGTGTCCACTCTAAAAATTCATATGTTAAAATCCTGACACCCAAGATGATGTTACTGGGAGGTGGTGCCTTTGGGACTGGGGCCTTTTGGGAGGTCCTGCCGTCGTGGATGGAATTAGTGATCTCGAAAAAGAGGCCAGAGAGAGAAAGAGAGTGGGGAAAACTCTGGCCCCGGCTCTCGTCATGTAACTTACATGAACATTAGCGTTCCAGAAGACAGCTCAGCGGTTCTTTGAAATAATCTGGAATTAGGGGATGTTGCCTAAATTTATCTGCCTGCATCTTGTTCCAATAAATCTACAAATTATAGATCCAGGGCTTTCAAAACAGGGCAAAAACTGAAATACCAGAACGCATGGCAAAAATAGTTACAGCTAATATTGAGAAACAACAAATTGTATATACATATGCTCATAAATTTCTCTATTTATGATTTATTTATTTTCCAAAAGGAGTAAGACCCACAGTTTTCAACATATTCTCAAGTGATCCATAAACTATAAGAAATTAAAAACCGCCTGTAAAAATCTGCATAACTAATATTTATCATAATAATACTAGAATGTAAACTCCATAAGGGCAGGTGTTTTGTCTATTTTGTTCACTTTTCTATCCCCAGTACCTGGGACATAGTAGGGACTCAATAAGTGTTTGTTAAATGAAGGAACAAATCACACAAATGCATTGCGAGAGCATAGTATTCTACTAAATAGCTAAACAAAGACCAAATGTTATTCAATGCAAATTAAATGTTCCTGCTTTCTCTCTTTTTTTTAAAACTGGTAATCCAAATGTGATTATAGCTGTTAAGCAGAATATTCAAATGACTAGTGCCTTAGGCTACCATAAACTGGGTGGCATACAACAATAAAAATTTACTTCTTACAGATCTGGAGGTCTGGGAAGGCCAAGATCAAGGCACCAGCAAATATAGTGTCTGGTGAGGTCATGCTTTCTGGTTCACAGATGGCTTTCTCACCGTGTCCTCACATGCCAGAAGAGACAAAGGAACTCTCCTCCCCATTATCTCTCTCTGGTCTTTTTTATGAGGTCACTAATTCCATCCATGAGGGCAAGGGCTCCCAAAAGGTCTCACCTCCCAAAGGCGCCACCTCCTAATACTATCTTCATGGGTGCCAGGATTTTAATTTATGAATTTTTAGGAGGAAAACAAAGATCAGTCTATTGCAACTAATTTTGCAAATACCGGCTGATTGGCAGTTTCTCCACTTATAATGCCATCCATTGGCTCATGCTGCCTAAGCAGTCTTGTGACTTTTGCGCTGTCTTTTTTGCTTTATCTGCCCATTTGTCCGTTTTCTGCAAGGCTGGTGGAGACTAAGCAACTCAATTAGCCCTTCCTTTTCCTATTGCCCTCAGAGCACCTCCTAGTAGCAAAAAGCAGGCATAGTAATCCCAGCAAGCCTTTTAAAATTTCCTTCCTTCATTCATTTATTTAGTTATCGCCTACAAATGCTTCAACAATAATGTAATGATCCCTCTGCTGTCCAAAGGTTTGGAGAATGTTATAAAAGAACATTTTTTTTTTTTTTTTCTGTAGCCTCTGCACTGACCTGTATTTCTGTTCCCAGGTGACTTGTGGTACCACAATTTGGGGCAACAGAACATGCATGTAATGTTGGGTATAAACTTTTAATAATTAGAAAACTGAGAATGCCAAGGAACTATTACATGATACCTCTGTATAAGAGTATTCAGAATAAAATGTATGTGTTTTCTTAACACAAATCAAATAATTTGGGGGGTTGATAAAAGGCTAATAGTTCAGAAAATGAAAATGATGTTAAAGTCTTCTATGCAAAATATTTAACACAATTGTCATGTGACAGAGCTGGTAAACATTAGTGAAATTTCAAAATCAGTGCATAGAAGGGGACATGGTGGATGGTTGACAGTAGACAGCAAACTGGCCGGAAAGCTGATTACAAAGACCATGCAAACATGTACAGGGCCTGAAGATACCAAATTCCTTCTGTTTTTAACCACATTGATTTTCCCCTAAAAGACTGTTAATAAAATACATTCACAGAGTGAGTTTAACTTTTCTTTCTCAGTCTCTGAGTTATCAGGTATACCATTGTTCTTGATGAATTGCTTCTTCCTTATTTTATGTTTTGTGTCATTTCAGTCTAAATTGGTTCAAAGGGACACCTTGAGATTTTCTTCATTGGCAATGACTATGGAGCCCCTATAAGAGTACAGTAGTCCCCCCTTATCTGAGGGAAATACCTTCTGAGACCCACAGTGGACATTTCCTATACATACATACCTACGAGAGTTAATTTGTAAATTAGGTATAGTAAGAGATTCACAACAATAACATAATAAAATAGAACAATTGTAACAATATGTTGTAATAAAAGTTATGTGAACATGATCTTTTTCCCAAACTATCTTATGGTAATGTACTCACCCTTCTTGTGATGATGTGAGATGTGAGATGGTAAAATATTTACGTGCTGAGATGAAGTGATGTGAATGACGTAGGCACTGTGACTTAGCATTAGGCCACTATTGACCTTCTGACCTATTGTCAGAAGGAGGATTATCTGCTTTGGATGATTCTGGATCATTGAGCCACAGTGATGATGAAAGTTGGGAGTCAGGAACAGACAATGTCAATGACTGGTGGGTGGGTTGCGTCTACAGGATGGATCTGCTGGATAAAAGGATGATTCCTGTCCAGGGCAGGACAAAGCAACACAACATGAGATTTCATCTGAGATTTCTACTCAGAACCATGTGCAATTAACAACTAATGAGTTGTTTATTTCTGAAATTTTTCATTTAATGTTTTCAGACCATGGTTGACCACAGGTAATTGAAACCCTGGAAGGTGAAACTGCAGATGAGGGGGACTACTGTGTTCAACTATTTACAAATAGTGACGGTGGCCCCAAAGATTACCTTGAAAAGAGACTGTGACACTGTGCCCGGACTTCCATGTGTCTCTGCCAACTCCTTTTTAAGGTAGTATACCACATAATAATGTTTTTTACATCTTTTGTTTGAAGTGATTTTTTTTTTTTTTTTTCTTGAGACAGAGTCGCACTCTGTCACGCAGGATGGAGTGCAGTGGCAAGATCTCAGCTTACTGTAACCTCTGCCTCCCGGGCTCAAGCGATTCTCCTGCCTCAGCCTCCTGACTAGCTGGGATTATAGGCATCTGCCACGATGCCTGGCTAATTTTTGTATTTTTAGTGGAGATGGGGTTTTGCCATGATGGCCAGGTTGGTCTTGAACTCCTGACTTCAGGTGATCTGCCTGCCTTGACCTCCCAAAGTGCTGGGATTACAGGTGTGAGCTATTGTGGCTGGCATTTTGAAGTAATTTTAGACTTTAAAAAAGGTGCAAAAATAGAATACAGTACTCCGCATAGTCTTCATCCAGCTTCCCCTGTATAACTATAGCACAACATTTTACGTAACTGTAGCACAATCATCAGAACCAGGAATGCAGTACTGTTTCAATTTTAAGATAATGTGCCCTAGCTGATGGTGTTCTTGCTATACTTTTCTTTCTCATCTCTTTAAGTCTGTTGCTTCTCCCCTTCAGAAAGAGTAAAATTGAATTCTAGAGAGAGGGCCACTCGTAAGAGGCAGACCTGGGCAATGAACTCGTTTCTTGCCCTGTGCTCTTGAAGCTGGATTCTCCTTTTTCAACAGCCTTAAGCTTCAGTTCTCTATGTTGCCAAAAGCCAAAGTTTTAGCCTGGGGCTCAGAATATTGGCTTCTTGTTCCTGTATAAAGAACTGTCAGACTCTTCTTGATGGGGGTTCATATTAATAACCCCAATCTCCATCTCACGGTACAACATGCTGTCTGCTTAATAAGAACTTTTGCCCGTTTTCTGTTACTGCCATCCCTTCACACAGAAAATGAAATATATGTATTATGAATCTAATTATGTTCAGCTTAAATATTTATTTCAGGATGGTTCTAAATCTTATCTCTGGTCTGGTTTAGTGATTTTCATAATGCTTAGACATGGTGACCATTTCAAACTAAAGCCAAGGAAGAATATGAATATTTCTTTATAAAAATAAAATTTTTTTAAATTAAAACAAAAAAACAAGAAGAGTCATGTGAAAGATCACATTTCTAGCTCATGCTCTCTTGTCAGCATACTCCTCCAGCCTTCTTATTCTGTGTGTGTGTGTGTGTGTGTGTGTGTGTGTGTGTATGTGTGTGTGTGTGTGTGTGTGTATGTGTGTGTGTGTGTGTATGTGTGTGTGTGTATGTGTGTGTGTGTATGTGTGTGTGTGTGTATGTGTGTGTGTGTGTGTGTGTATGTGTGTGTGTGTGTGTGTGTGTATGTGTGTATGTGTGTGTGTGTGTGTGTGTGTGTGTATGTGTGTGTGTGTGTGTGTGTGTGTGTGTGTGTTGTTTTGGGAATGTGTATAGCATCTTATCAGGAGCTGTTGGTTTGAGGTCAGTGCCATCTCCAGTGTCATCCTGATCAACAGTAAATACAAGAGGAGCTTCATGTTCTCCACAACAATAGAAAAATCCCTCCTGGGATGTTCTTTGTGAAGTACAAGAAAAAGCCATTAAAAGTTTCATGTTGACCTTTCTTGCTTTACAGAGGTTTGTTGGCAGGAAGTGCCTTGGTTTTCTTGATGGAAGAGGTAAAGAAAAAAACAAACATTGTGAAAAATCCCGAGGATCAATTTGCTGTTCGGATTGGAAAATAGTTATTTACAAGAAGCACTGTGGCATCTACAAGATCTTGCTACCTTACCCAACTACTCCCTCCCTAATCCAAAACAATGGGAGAAACCCATTGCAGTCTGTGGTTGGGGTTGGTTAAACATCCCCTGGGGCCCTAATTTTGCCCTCAAAATGATTTGAAATCACTGAGTTGTGTATCAAAAGGGCAGGGCGAGCTCCTGGCTCATCTGACTTTAATCTCAAATGGCTCCACACTGGTAGTTGAGAACAGATAATTACTTCATTAACTTTTGGAAAGTCTGAGGCATTTGTGTTGCTTTCTGGACTCTGTTCTGCTACAGGGAGAGAAAAGGCGAAATCTAACGAGGCCATTCTTGCCCGCCAAGTTTTCCTTTCTTTCCAATCCAGGAAACATACATTGGTAGTGGATAAGATCCAATATTTTATAATGCTAAGACAGACAGACTCACTCACTGAACAGCCCAGAGTGAATACTCCCCAAGTCTTGGTTGGCCTGTAAGCCCAGAATCCTCACCCTTACTCTCAAACCTTTTGCCACCTCTAACCAAGAATTATTTTTAATAATGTCATGTTCTTTTCCTTCCCTTAAATAAATCCACTCATATATGAAAATTAAAAAGATTTGTGTGTAGGGAATCATACACATTTGTCAGATTTATCTGTAACTTTAGGAATTTTTGTTTTTGAGATGGAGTTTCGCTCTTGTTGCCCAGGCTGGCATGCAATGGTGCGATCTCGGCTCACTGCAACCTCCACCTCCCAGGTTCAAGTGATTCTCCTGCCTCAGCCTCCGGAGTAGTTGGGATTACAAGCATGCGCCACGATGCCTGCCTTTTCTTTTTCTTTTTTTTTTTTAGTAGAGACAGGGTTTCTCCATGTTGGTCAGGCTGGTCTCCAACTCCCGACCTCAAGTGATCTGCCTGCCTTGGGAGCCCAAATGCTGGCATTACAGGCGTGAGCCACCGTGTCCGGCCAACTTCAGGATATTTTAGAGAAGATTTAGGGAAAAATATTATGCAGGAGACGTTGAATTGTTAGGAAAAGCCACTGTAGAATTGGGGGCTGTTATTGTCAAAATATTAGTTTGGTACAAAAGTAATGGCGTTTTTTTGCCATTATTTTGAATGGTAAAAACCGCCATTACTTTTGCACCAACCTAACAGTGAAACCAGCAAAAGCGACATACATTTTACAAAAGAGTCATGTAATTCTGTATCTGAAACTGCCAGCAGCAGGGTGATCTTTCATCCATTACTGCCATCTGAATATTTTCATCTTTTTGCCTTTGGGCATTAAAATGCAGCTCATCCACCACCCACAAAACCCATTAGCATAAACAGTAAAAAAATGAATGGTCAGACTACACAGTGATAGCATTGAAATTACTTTAGTAAAATGCAGATGTGATGAGGATGTCGGTTTCAGAGCAGTTTGCATCATAATAGACTGAACTGTCTTGGACTTCAATTCTGGGTTCTTTTCTATATGACTATTGTCCTTTTATTTATTTATTTATTTTTTAAGAAAACATCTGTGTCCTGTTTTTTTTTTGTTTTTTTTTTTTTTTTGCTTTCCCCCAAAGTTTTCTGATGTTAGAATTTAGAATTTTGTCTACTGTTTAGAACAGGAAAAAGAAAAATTTTCCACTAGCTCTCCTTTGAGAGAATGAGAGAATTCTAATTGCTTCTCCACTACAAAAGCACAAGCTTCCGTGAAAATGGTCACCGGAGGGCAGAGGTGACAGGAGGTATACTGCTGAACTTTTTTGCCTCCATCCTTCTAGGTAACTGCTGAGAGAGGCCCCCTTTAGTTTTGATATCCAAAAGGCAAAACGCAGAAGGTAAGCACCTTTCAGCAGGGCAAGGACAACCCATGTGTTTTTCTGCCCACTGCAGCCGAGACCCATGGTGCACCTGCACTCTTTTAATTGAGACAACAGTTAAGTGATCTGCCCACCCCCGCCTCCCAAAGCACTGAGGTTACAGACGTGAGCCACCGTGCCCGACCTTTCTGGAATTCTTGAATCTTTAAGATTCTAGGCTGTCTCCCTTTAACCACCCTTTTGGAAAGAAGAAGGAGAGAGTACTACCATGATACATGTATTTGCCTTTCCTTACCTCTTTGTTCCTTTTTGCTTTTCAGACAATAAAATCATTACAATTACAGGAATAATAATAATTATTATTCCTAGTAATTTAGCAACTTTCAGTCCTGAACAAGCCTCCTTGGCTCCGACAATCCCATGCTCTGCTATACATCACAATGAAAATTGGGAGCATAAACTCATTCTCTTGCCTCAACAAAATTATATTATGGAGTGAAGTCTATTGGGAATGGGGCAGGGCACTTCGTAGCACGAAGAGAATGTAGAATAATGTTCTTAGTCCCCTATCTGTGTGGCCTATTGGAAGGGAAGATATTATAAACCCTACTGTGGAGTCAATAAAAGCAGAATCTTTAGGCCAGGGGCTGTACGCAAGTTGACCTCTGTCAGGGAAAGCTCTGGGGCTACAGTGCTGAGGACCTCTCCTGGGAGTGTTTTTTGAATTATCTTTCTGTTTGAAGAAGAATCTGCCTTCCATTCATTCAGGGCTCTTTTGAAGAGCCCATGTTTAAAAGGAGCCAGGAGTGACCAGACATGTGATGATAAAAATACATTGAAATTGCCAAGGTGGAGTCTACAGCAGTGGTCCCCGACCATTTTGGCACACGAGGGACCGGTTTTGTGGAAGACCATTTTTCCACAGACCAGGAGTGGAGAGGGGAGGATGGTTTCGGGAAGATTTGAGCACATTACCTTTCTTGGACACATTATTTCTATTATTATTATGTTGTAATATATAATGAAATAATTATACAACTCACCAAAATGTAGAATCAGCGGGAGTCCTGAGCTTGTTTTCCTGCAACTAGACTGTCCCATCTGGGGATGATGGGAGACAGAGCGAGATCAGAAGGCATTAGAGTCTTACAAAGAAAGAACAGCCTAGATCCCTCCCATGCACAGTTCACAATAGGGTTTCTGCTCCTATGAAAATCTAAAGCTGCGGCTGATCTGACAGGAGGCGGCGCTCAGGCGGTAATGTGGGTGATGGGGAGCGACTGTAACTACAGACGAAGTTTCACGTGCTGGCCTGCTGCTTGCTTCCCGCCGTGTGGCCCTTGTTCCAGGGATTCCTGGTCTACAGGAACTCATCTCTCCTAGGTGTTTTCCCTTGAAGAGGGATTCGCTTTCTCAAAAAAAAAATTTTTTTTTTTTTTTTTTTTTTTGAGACAGGGTCTCCTTGCCCAGGCTGGAGTGCAGGGGCACAACCTTGGCTCACTGCAACCTTGACTTCCTGGGTTCAAGCGATCCTCCCACCTCAGCCTCCCGAGTAGCTGGGACTACAGGTGGGCATCATCATGCTGGGCTAATTTTTTGTATTTTTAGTAGAGACGGGGTTTCACCATGTTGCCCAGGCTGGTCTTGAACTCCTGGGCTCAAGTGATCTGCCCAACTCAGCCTTCCAAAGTACTGAGGTTACAGGAGTGAAGCACCGTGCCCGACCTTTCTGGAATTCTTGAATCTTTAATAAGACTCTAGGCTATATGTGCCTTTGGTTGAATTCTCCTGAGTTGTTTCTATTTCTCTGAGTTTGCCATTTTTCTCCCTCTGTTAAATATCTGTATTCCAGGGTTTTGTGCAATTCACTAAAGCTTTCATAATAATTTCTAAGAACAATTTTGATCAAAGACCTAAGAAGACTCTTCAGTAATAGGTATAATTTTCGTCAAGTGATTGCTTTCCATTTTTTATTGTTAGGCTCTATCGCTAACTGTGAAAGGGGAGCTGTGCCATTGATAAAACCCTCTGGTTCTGAAGGATGAATGGAAACATTGGAGGCAATTTATCAGAAGCCTGTTTTTCTCTGCTGGGTCCTCCAGCCCATTGCTCCCAGGCCCATGGAGCGGAAACTCTCATAGGAAACTGACATAAACACAGATATTTCACTTCGGTCCAGCCAATCTACCATTAAGAATATTCAAAACTATTCCATTTATGAATGGATCTTGAGACAGAAAAACAAAATATATTGTTATGTTGGTTATTTTGTAAATGCCCAACGGGTTCACTTTTCCTGCTGCCTAAACAGAGCCAATTTATCAAGACAGGGGAATTACAATGGAGAAAGAGTAGTTCACGCAGCACAAGCTGTGTGGGAGACAAGAGTTTTATTATTACTCAAATCAGTCTCCCTGAGCATTCAGGGATAATTTGGTGGGTAGGGGCTCGGGAAATGGGGAGAGCTGATCAGTTGGGTTAAAGATGAAATCATAGAGGGTTGAAGTGAGTTCTTGCTGTCTTCTGTTCCTGGGTGGGATTGTAGAATTGGTTGAGCCACATTACCAGTCTGGGTGGTGTCAGCTGGTGCATTGAGTGCAGGGCCTACGAAATGTCTAAGCACTGATCCTAGGCTTTACAGTAGTGATGTTAGTCCCAGGAGCAATTTGGGGAGGTTCAGACTCTTGGAGCTGGAGGTCGCATGGTCCCTAAACTGTAATTTCTAATCTTACAGTTAATTTGTTAGTCCTCGGAAAGGGTTATTATTAACAATTTTGTTTCAGATTTAAACTATAAACTCAATTTATTCCCAAGGTTAGTTCAGCCTATGCCCAGGAATGAACAAGAACAGCTTAAAGATTAGAAGCAAGATGGAGTCAGTTAGGTTTGATCTCTTTCACTGTCATAATCTCCTCAATTATAATTTTTGCAAAAGCAGTTTCACTTTCTAGTATCTAATATTTTAGTAAGTCCTCTGTCCTCCCATTTTCCTACCTTTTTGATCCTTCCTCTGTGCTACTTGCCAAAGCATGTCAATTTCAATTCACTCATTTATTCAACAACTACTCTTTGAGCATCATCATGCACAAGGCATTAGACTAAGCACCAAGGATTCATCCATGAAGAAGACAAACAAAAAAATCTTGTCTTTGCAAAGTTTGCATTGTAGTGAAAGGAAGGCAATAAGCAAATAAAAGAGTAAAACATACGAGTCAGATGGTGCCCAGGAGAAAAGTGATGAAGAGAAGGATATATGAAATGCTTCTTCATGTGCTGTTAGGGCAGGGTGGAGAGTTAAGTTTTGGCAGCCATGGTCAGGCAAAGCATCATCAAAATGATGACATTTGATCAAAGACCTAAGAAGACAAGGGATAAGGTGAACAGATAACCAGTGAGTTGCGATTTTTGGGTAGGGCTCAGTGGTGAATGCTCCTGTCTGCTCCACACAGCATCCACAGAAGCAGCTCACCTAAAGGATGAGGGATATGTTTCCACGACGGCGCCCTCATGTGGCTGGGGGGTTGGTGTTGGCTGTCAGTTTGGGAGTTTGGCTGGGGTCCTCAGTTCCTCTCCATGTGCAATGTGCACCTCTATCTGCAGGAATGGAGGAATGGAATTATTATGTATTGAGAAGTGAAAGGCTAAAGGAGGAGCAAGACTTCTGGAGTCTGATGTTGGACACATTAAGTGTGAGATGTCTGTTAAATATTCAAATGATGTGAGCAGGCAACTGGGAATCTGGAGTTCAGAACGGAAATTATAAAAAGAAATTGCCCTACCCAAGGGAATTAAACCACATCCTTTTATGTCCCAGTCTTTCATTACTAGTTAATTATGCTGAGCTGATCAAGACAGGGAAATGGCCATTACCCTTACTTATCCCTAATAGAATGTATATATTTTTCCTAACGCGGTAGTTTTAAAACAAGTTCTTTGACATTCTTCCCATCAAGAGATGGAATCTATATCCCCTTTCCTTGACCTAGACAGGCATTTGTGGTTGCCTTGGGACCAACTGGGTACGACAGAAATAATGTGATGGAACTTTTGAGGGTGAGGCATAAAAGGCAATACAATTTCTGCCTCTCTCTTTGGGATGTTCATCCTTGAAACCCAGCCACCATGCTCTGAGAAAGCCAGGGCCATATGGAGGTGCACATTGTTTGTGGATAGGAACTGAGGCCCCCAGCCGAATTCCAAAACTGACAGCCAACACCAACCCACCAGTCACATGAGGGCGCCATCTTGGAAACATGTTCCTCATCCTTCGGTTCAGCTGCCTCTGTGGGTGCTGTGTGGAGACCGGAGCATTCCTCACTGAGCCCTACCAAAATTGCAGATTTGTGGCAAAACACAATTTTTACTGTATAAACCACTGTTAAAGGTGGTAATAGTTATCCAGAGACTTAACATACAAGGTGTTGGAATTAGGACCTTTTTTTTTTTTTTTTTTTGAGACGGAGTCTCACTGTGTCGCCCAGGCTGGAGTGCAGGGGCGCGATCTCCATTCACTGCAAGCTCCGCCTCCCGGGTTCCCGCCATTCTCCTGCCTCAGCCTCCCGAGTAGCTGGGACCACAGGCACCCGCCACCACCCCTGACTAATTTTTTTGTATTTTTAGTAGAGACGGGGTTTCACCATGTTAGCCAGGATGGTCTTGATCTCCTGACCTCGTGATCCGCCCGCCTCGGCCTCCCAAAGTGCTGGGATTACAGGCGTGAGCCACTGCGCCCGGGCCAGGGCCATCTTTAAACATTTTTTTTAACCATTGTATTGCCAGTGCTTGACATTATCTGAGTATATGCAGTAGGCATGCAATAGCTGCTTTACATGAATGAGCCAAGATGAAGCATCTGTGACCATCTTCCAAATGAAAGGAGGAAGGCTGAAAGCACTGAGAAAGGCTCCTAGTTTGGAGGAATAGAGTTCATCTCAGGAAGAACACAGTTCAGAGTAGTCAAATTTTTTTTAAATTTATTTTTATTTTTTCATTTTTTTTGAGACGGAGTCTCCCTCTGTTGCCCAGGCTGGAGTGCAGTGGCGCGATCTCGGTTCACTGCAACCTCCGCCTCCAGGATTCAAGTGATTCTCTTGCCTCAGGCTCCAGAGTAGCTGGAATTATAGGCACACACCACCACCCCCGAGTATTTTTTGTATTTTTGTAGAGACGGGGTTTCCGCTTGTTGGCCAGGCTGATCTCGAACTCCTGACCTCAAGTGATCCACCCGCCTTGGCATCCCAAAGTGCTGGGGTTACAGGCATGAACCACCACGCCCGGCCAAGGTAGTTAAAAATTGTATGCACTGAATGTGTAAAATAGGTTGTCCAAGAAATCTTATGGACAATAAAAGTCATTTACTTTGGAAATTATTCTAAAACCTTTTGAAATACAGCAATGTTAGAAATGAGATGCAGCCCCTGCTAGTTGCCTCAGAGCTGGTTAGTTAGTGGAGGATAGATTTTCTTGGTTTAATAGCCATAAAGGAACTTCATATTCTGATTTGATCTGCACATGTATTCAACAGAGTAAATACATGATGAAAGCAAGAAAATTATATAATTTTCACTCCAATTTTTCCTATATGCGCAAAGTCATACCAGTGTAGAGCCTTAACATGTTTGTGGGTAGGGGAGAGGGGACAGAAGAGAATAGACACAGGGCCATTCAAGGATCCTCTACAAGACTGTCATTCCTGAGTAACCAGTCTAATCAGAAAATGGTGTGTATGGTTAGGCCAAAATTAGTCTCTTCTTTTTCTGTTTTTGTTTTTTTTTTGAGATGGAGTCTCGCTCTGTCGCCCAGGCTGGAGTGCAGTGGCGAGATCTTGGCTCACTGGCAAGCTCCGCCTCCCGGGTTCACGCCATTCTCCTGCCTCAGCCACCGGAGTAGCTGGGACTACAGGCGCCCGCCACCATGCCCGGCTAATTTTTTGTATTTTTAGTAAAGACAAGATTTCACTGTGTTAGTCAGGATGGTCTCGATCTCCTGACCTCGTGATCCGCCCACCTCGGTCTCCCAAAGTGCTGGGATTACAGGCGTGAGCCACCACACCAGGCCAGTCTCTTCTTTCATTTCAATTTGGTGATACATGACATTACTCAAGTCCCTTAGTCCTGGTGGTACCTTGAGGGGGCACTCACATTCACAGCTGATGGAAGTGGGATTTCCTTTTTTTGGAAGTCAATTTGATATTATGATTAAAGAGATAAGAATTAAAAATATCCCTCTACTTAGACACTCTCACGAGTAGCTAACACATAAGTACCATTTACTACATATCAGGCACTGTTCTATACCTATGTATATTAATACATTTAATCCTCATGACTGCCTTATAAAGTACTATTATCTTATTTTATGAAACAGAGACTCAACCGAGGCAAGTCTTGGCTGGCCTCAGCCTCGGTTGGGTCTACATTGTTGAAGCAGATGCTGAACTGCCTTTTGTTGTAAAACAAAAACAAGGTCGGGTGCGGTGGCTCACACCTGTAATCCCAGCACTTTGGGAGGCTGAGGTGGGCAAATCACCTGAGGCTGCGAGTTCAAGACCAGCCTGACCAACATGGAGAAACCCCGTCTCTACTAAAAATACAAAAATTAGCTGGGCATGGTGGCGCATGCCTGGAATCCCAGCTACTTGGGAGGCTGCAACAGGAGAATCGCTTGAACTTGGGAGGCAGAGGTTGCAGTGAGCTGAGATCGCGCCCTTGCACTCCAGCCTGGACAACAAGAGTGAAACTCTGTCTCAAAAGAAAAAAAAAAAGAAAAGAATGAGAGGGACTCCTTATCCTTCCACCATGTTCTGACACAGCTAGAAGGCATATCTGGGAACCTAAAAGTGGGCCCTCACCAGACAGAAAATCTGCTGGCTCCTTGATCTTGGATTTCCCGGCCTCCATAACCATGAGAAATAAATTTCTCTTTGCCTATAAGTCACTCAGTTTATAGTATTTTGTTATAGCAGTTCGAATGGACTAAGACAGTATATATGCAAATGTATTAATAATATTTATCTCTGGATTGTGAAAATATGAGTAAATCCCTTTTCTTCCTACATTCTGTTTCCCTTCCTTCTTTCCTTCCTTCCTCCCTCCCTCCCTCCTCTTTCTTCTTTCTTTCTTCCTTCCATTTTCTTCTTCTCTCTCTTTCTTTCTTCTTTCATTCTTCTTTTTTTTTGAGAAAGGGTCTGGCCGTGTCATCCAGGCTGGAGTGCAGGGGTGTGATTTCGTCTCACTGCAGCTTTGACTTCCCGGGTTCAAGCGATTTCCTGCCTCAGCCTACCAAGTAGCTGGGAATCACAGGTGCGTACCAACATGTCTGGCTAAATTTTTTTTTTTTTTTTTTTTTTTTTTTGAGACGGAGTCTCGCTCTGTCACCCAGGCTGGAGTGCAGTGGCCAGATCTCAGCTCACTGCAAGCTCCGCCTCCTGGGTTCACGCCATTCTCCTGCTTCAGCCTCCTGAGTAGCTGGGACTACAGGCGCCCGCCACCTTGCCTGGCTAGTTTTTTGTATTTTTTAGTAGAGACGGGGTTTCACCGTGTTAGCCAGGATGGTCTCGATCTCCTGACCTCGTGATCCACTCGTCTCGGCCTCCCAAAGTGCTGGGATTACAGGCTTGAGCCACCGCGCCCGGCCTAATTTTTGTATTTTTAATAGAGACAGGGTTTCACCATTTTGCCCAGGTTGGTCTTGAACTCTTGATCTCAAGAGATTCACCCACCTCGGCCTCTCAAAGTGCTGGGATTACAGGTGTGAGCCACTGTGCCCGGCGTACATCCTGTATTTTCTAAAACATGCATTGCATTTATAATCATAATGTGTATTTTAAAACAAAGACAGGAATCTGGGTCTTTTAACTCAGGAAAAGGTTTAGGTTTAAGCTATTGCTTTGCATATATGAATTATAATAAATACTTTTCATGTGGCTGACATTAGACAGTGTATGGAAGAGAAGCAAGAGCAGAAACTCAGGGTCCACCAGTATCCAAAGCCGTGATTTTTATGATCCTTCATAGCTTAATCATGGGTGTGTGTGCGTGTGTGTGCTTGTTGAAAATGCAGAGTCCTGGGTCTCCAGAGATGATCTCAGTAAGCCCAGAATGGGATCTGGGAAACTGCAATATTTGGCGAGACTCATAGGTGATTCTGATGGAGGTGAATTCTTTGACAAACAGAGATGTGAAGAACAGTGCTTCTCTTACCTACAGGACTCGGGTAGGAGAAAAATGAGATAGTCATGGCTGGGAAGCCAAAGGAACTTTGGGAAAATATACGTAAAACATATTTAAAAGCACATTGTGATGATATAATAAGATGTTCTCCACCACGGCTGCATATTAGAATCATCTGGGCGCTTTAAAAATATACCAGTGTGCAGATTTCCTCATAATGGTGGTAAATGTCCCTCTTTCAGCATGACTAAAAGATAAGACAAGCTGCAATTTTCCAATTATCTGTGCACAGAAGAAAAAAAAATCCAACAGAGTACGCACTGCGGGCCTGCAGCAAGCAGCCACCACAAACCCGTGGGTGCAGAAATCAGGGGAGAGAAGTCTCAAGAGATTGGGGAAAAGGGTGGAGGGAAGCAGAGAACTTAGAGAAAAAACAGACAAAGCCACTCCCAAAAGAGAAAGTGAAACAATATTTACAAAGAGAATGAACAAGGCCGCGTGCGTGGTGGCTCACGCCTGTAATCCCAGCACTTTGGGAGGCCAAGGTGGGTGGATCATCTGAGGTCAGGAGTTCCAGATCTCCTGGCCAAAACGGTGAAACCCCGTCTCTACTAAAAATACAAAAAATTAGCCGGGCATGATGGTGTGCGCCTGTAATCCCAGCTACTCAGGAGGCTGAGGCAGGAGAATTGCTTGAACCCAGGAGGCAGAGGTTGCAGTGAGCCATGATTGCACCATTGCACTCCAGCCTGGGCAACAAGAGTGAAACTCCGTCTCAGAGAAAAAAAAAAAAAAAAAAAAGAGACAATGAACACTGATGGGTACCTGGCAGTTCAGAGCCCAGGCTCCAGAGTGGGGCCTGACAGTGTGCAGCCCAGACACGGAGAAGCCGAGCTTGTTGGGGAGAATCAGACACAGGGAGAGAAGTGGTACTCCTGGGAGACAGGCAGGGCAGGAGAAGAGGAAATAGAACAAAATTAAGGATCCTGCAGAAAATAGGAGACACATCAACTCTTCTATCTTTCCCATCAACATCATCCATGAAAGAAACTGCACAGAACATCGCTGAACTGAGAGAAGAATCTGCTCCTAACTAGGCCTCCTGCCCACAGAATGAACAGGAAGAGGAAGAAGTGGAGCAACGTCTTTCGAGAACGAATGCCAAAGTCAGAAGTTGCAAATCAAAGTTTCTCTGCTGGTGATGTCTCCTCTACATAACCATGAACTTGATGAAAATTCTAAGCCAACACTCAGTATTTATGAAATATTCTCCAACCTGCATCTGGGAGCATGGAAAATATTAATACATTGAATTGAAAATATAAAAACTAGGTAGAGAAATCAACAAAAAATAGGAGAAAATGAAGCCAGAGCTGCTGAAATTCAGGAAAAAAAAAAATAGAAGAAAATTACAAAACTTTATCAGTAATAAAGAACAGATTACAAGGTGCCCCGAAGAGAATAGGTTCAAATAAAAACTGAATAAAGGGTATTGAATACAAGAAGGACAGCCAAGAGAATGAAAAGGAGATAAAGAAAATAAAAAGGATCACAGAAGAAGGTTGAAATGGAAGCCAAAGGAGGCCGCATATTTGTATTATTGGTGTTCTTGAAGAAAAATAATATAACAGAATATTTAAAACTCTAATCCAAGAAAAAGTTCCCGAAATAAAAGAACCAAGTCAACTATAAGCTGCAAGGGCCCAGTGGGGTATATAGGAAAATTGATCACAAATAATCAATTCTGAGATAGCTTGGAAAATTATTAGACTTTAAAGATTAAAAGAAAAAAAATTCTGAAGGCCTCCAGGCCCAAAAAATATTTACAAAGATAATTAGATTGGCCCCAGATTTCTCAAAAATAACATGCAAAGCAAGGAAACACTAGAACACCATTTTCAAGAAACCCAAGGAGAAACAAGCTGCTCTTCAAGTTTCAAGGTCACAGAAAATCAGTTTCAAACTCACCAGAATTCCAGGAACAGAGTACACGTGCCCTTGCTGAGCAGCTTACTGGAGGGTGAGTTTCACCGAACCAAAAGACTTCTGGGAACAAAAGGACCAACAGAGAGCATTTCACATATTTGACAGTAGAGCTGAGAATAATGTAACAGTTGGATCATGGGTTAATGAAACACAGGAAGACATGTAAACATTATATACTGATAAAGTAGAACAAATACAACTAAAAAGGTGGGAGAAGGGAGAGAAAAGTGGAAAAGTAGAGTAAGACCATTGACTGACATATAGGTGGGAATCAGTATCATCTAGAAAAGACAGATAGTAACAGGTTAAGACAGAAAAAAGGGAATAAGAGCACTACAGAAGATTAGTATAAAAGTAACCAGTAGAATAAAGATACAAGGCCGAGCGCGGTGGCTCACACCTGTAATTCCAGCACTTTGGGAGGCCAAGGCAGGCAGATCACCTGAGGTCAGGAGTTTGAGACCAGCTTGACCAACATGGTGAAACCCCGTCTCTACTACAAGTGAAAAACTAGCTGGCTGAGGTGGCACGTGCCTGTTGTCCCAGATACTTGGGAGAGTCGCTGGAACCCGGGAGGCGGAGCTTGCAGTGAGCCGAGATCGCGCCACCGCACTCCAGCCTGGGCCACAGAGTGAGACTCCGTCTCAAAAAAAAAAAAAAAAAAAAAAAAAGATACAAAATTCATAAACCAAAAGAAAAAAAACACAAGAGGACACAGTAAATATAAAAGTATAATACATTCAGCAATTGCAACGTGAAATATGACAGAATTGACACCAAACACGAACATGGCAGTTATATCAATAAAACTGGATGAGCTTAATTTGCCTATTAAAAAAAGATTATATTCAGATTGGCTTGTATAGCAAAACTTCAACTCTGTGTTGCACACAAGATATACACCAGAAATGCAGTCATTGAAATAGCTAAAAATAAAGGAATGAACAAAAATGTACCAGACAAATGGAAACAGTAAGACAGCAGGCATTGCAACCCTGATACTGAAGTAGAGACTTCAAGCCCCAAACAAAAAACATAAAAATGGCCCTTGGGCATATAAAAGAATAGCCCACATTATTCGTAAGATAAATACAACTTAAAATTGTACTGAGATTGTACTCTTCCCGACCCATCAGATTAGCCACAGCAAAGTCTCTCAAAATCTCATTAATCTTTTTGGCCCGGGCAACTACTACTATAATTCTATTTAGTAGCACTTCAGTTTTGTATAAATTACCTATTGATCAATCCCCAGACCACTGGAAGAATCCTATCAATATACCTCAATTAAGAATCAAGATTATAAGGCATTATCTTTTCATAGTTATATATATATGTATATATATATTTGGCTAGAAATTTTTTTCATTAGCTTTGAAATTGTCAGAGGCGTTTGACCCAGAGCAACTCCATTTTGAATAGGGGCTGGGTAAAATAAGGCTCAGACCTACTGGGCTGCATTCCCAGATGGTTAAGGCACTCTTAAGTCACGGGATGAGATTGCAGGTCTGCATAAGATACAGGTCATAAAGACCTTGCTCATAAAACAAGTTGCAGTAAAGAAGCCGGCCGAAACCCACCAAAACCAAGATAGCGATGAGAGTGACCCTCTGGTCATCCTCACTGCTACACTCCCACTAGAGCCATGACGGTTTACAGATGCCATGACAATGTCAGGAAGTTACCCTGGTTTACAGATGCCATGGCAATGTCAGGAAGTTACCCTATATGGTCTAAAAAGGGGAGGCATGAATAATCCAGCCCTTGTTTAGTATATAATCAAGAAATAACAATAAAATGGGCAACCAGCAGCCCTCAGGGTCACTCTGCCTATGGAGCAACCAATTTTCCATTTTTCTACTTTCCTAAAATTTCATTTCCTTTTACCCTATGGACCTGCCTTGAATTCTTTCTTGCATGAGATCCGAGAACCCTCTCTTGGGGTCTGCATTGGGACCCCCTTTCTGGTCACAAAATGATCAAAGTTAAAGCTGTAGTTACTGTAACTGAAGGTTGGCCTTGGAGTGCCATCCCATACAGTGCCATGTCTGAGAGCTGGTTTTCATTTCATTGGTGGCATTAGAAATGTACTATTATATTAGGGTTAATTCGCCCTGACACCCCAACTAGCTAGCTACCTCCCCTTGGGCCAGGCAAAATGAAACAGTAGCTTGTATATATAAATTGTTACATGTACATACCTTCATACAGCGGTCGTGTCTAACTGCCCCTAACAGGGCAAGGGAGATAACCATTTTGTTCTCATGAAAACAAGATACACTCAGATGAGTTTTGACTTTGTTCATAATGCAGAACGTGATGAAGCAAGTTTAATTTTCCAGCTTAGTGTTTTTAGTTTAAAATGTTGCAATCTAAAGCTAAAATGTTCACCTGAGGCCAAGGACAACACAGCAAACACACCAGGGCCAATGTGTCCTCAGACCTTTGGAATCGCAGTCAGATATCACTGTGAACTGCATGTTTGTGTTTCCCCCAAATCCCTATGTTGAAACCCTGATCCCCTATAATGGTATGTGGAGGTTGGACCTTGGGGAGGCACTTAGGGTTACCTTAGTAACCCCATGAGGACAGAGCCCTCGCGATGGGACTAGTGCTCGAGGGAAATGAAGAGACCATCTTTCCCTTCACCATGTGAGGATATGACCAAGTACCCTCATTTTTCTAAGAAAAAGAGAACGAGTTATTACTTTTTTCTCTTTTCTCCATTTTCCAGTTTCCCATGTCCTATTTAGCCCTTTAGAAATGCAATTATAATTGTTTACCTCTCCTTCACCAGACAGTCCCTACAGGGCAAGGCCGTCTAACTATGTGCTTCCAAGCTCCAGTGAAACTCTTTCTCACCAGGAGACTGCTCGGGAGACAACAGTCAACTTACAACCCAAATTATACCTGCTAAAAAACTCTCCCTAACCTGGAGATATGACAGAATTGACACCAAACACGGACATGGCAGTTACATCAATAAAACTGGATGAGCTTAATCTGCCTATTAAAAAAAGATTATACTCAGATTGGCTTGTATAGCAAAACCTCAACTCTGTGCCGCACACAAGACACACACCAAAAATGCAGTCATTGAAACAGCTAAAAATAAAGGAATGAACAAAAATGTACCAGACAAATGGAAACAGTAAGACAGCAGGCATTGCAACCCTGATACCAAAGTAGAGACTTCAAGCCCCGAACAAAAAACATAAAAATGGCCCTTGGGCATATAAAAGAATAGCCCACATTATTCATAAGATAAATACAACTTAAAATTGTACTGAGATTGTACTCTTCCCCACCCATCGGATTAGCCACAGCAAAGTCTCTCAAAATCTCATTAATCTTTTTGGCCCGGGCAACTAGAATTCTGTAATCGAATTCTGTCCACAAAGACATTGACTCAGTCGCCTGGTAGATAACGCACCAAAACGAGTACAGGGACCCCCACCTGCTCGCTGCCTTCCCTGCGTGTTATTCGTGCCAGGCCCTCCTTTTAAAAGTGCCCACTTGGCTGGGGGCAGTGGCTCATGCCTGTAATCCCAGCACTTTGGGAGGCTGAGGCGGGCAGATCACGAGGTCAGGACATCAAGAATATCCTGGCCAACATGGTGAAACCTCGTCTCTACTAAAAATACAAAAATTAGTTAGGTGTGGTTGTGCGCGCCTGTAGCCAGCCCCAGCTACTCAGGAGGCTGAGGGAAGAGAATTGTTTGAACCCAGGAGGTGGAGGCTGCAGTGAGCTGAGATCGCCCTACTGCACTCCAGCCTGGGCGACAGAGCGAGGCTCCTGTCTCAAAAACAAAAAACAAAAAACCGTGCCCACTTTCTGCTCCAAAAGTGAAGCAATATCCTTAAGGCAGGAAGCCTGCACGTCTTCCCCCAAGCTAGCTTTGGAATAAAAAGTCATTTTCTTTATACCATTTTCTCACTCTTAATTGGATTCGGCAAGCAGCAAGTGACTGAACCTGCATTTCTGTTACAGGGACACAGCCAGGAGGCTGCCATCTGTGAACCAGGACAGGGCCCTGGCCAACTTGACTGTGCTGGCACCTTGATCTCCTACATCCAGCTTTCAGAACTGAGGGACAGAAGTATTAAAGCCACCCAGTCTATGGGATTGTTACAGCAGCCTGAACTAACAGAAGGAGACTTTCCCAATAAAAAATTATGTTACATACGACATTATTTTAAACTACAGAGCTGTGGTTCTCAAATGTGATTGACTCTGTCCCCTAAAAGACATCTGGCAATGTCCAGAGACACATGTGATTGCCAGTGGGTAGATGCTGCTAAATAAATATCCTACACTGCTCAGGAAAACTCCCTTTGACAAGTAATTATTCTCCACAAAATGTTAGTGGCATTCAGGATAAGAAACCCTGCTTTGGCCGGGGGTGGTGGCTCACACCTGTAATCCCAGCACTTTGGGAGGTCAAGACAGCTGGATCACGAGGTCAGGAGATTGAGACCATCCTGGCTAACATGGTGAAACCCTGTCTCTATTAAAAATACAAAAAATTAACCGGGCGTGGTGGCGGGCACCTGTAGTCCCAGCTACTCGGGAGGCTGAGGCAGGAGAATAGCCTGAACCCGGGAGGCGGAGCTTGCAGTGAGCTGAGATCACGCCACTGCACTCCAGCCTGGGCGACAGAGTGAGACTCCGTCTCAATAAAAAGCAAACAAACAAACAAAACCAAAGAGAACAAAAAGAAACTCTGTTTTACAGATAACAATCAGCTGTCTTAATTTTTATTTCCCTGGAGCTTTTCCCTTTGTCTCTCATTTGGGTCAAACCTGAGGGCCAAAATATGGAAGCAAAATATTTTAGATCAAGTAAAGACTGTAAATGAGGTCTAGGAAATATTTTGCCAGCACTGGGAGACACAAGTTGGCCCTAACTTCCTACTCAGACTTGCAATTAAGACACAACAGGTGTGGGTACTCAACATGAGAAGATTTCTCACTGGGTACCCACAGTTCTTACTGTAGGTCAGTAAATGGTCAATATTGTTACCATAGAATCATTCACACCAGCACAATGGTGCTCCTCCAAGAATGTATTTATTTACATGAAAACACCATTTTATACAAATTGAAGACACATCTTAAAGAAGGGTTTGTCCAGGCATGCCTTCCTCCTTCCCTTATATTGCCACTTCCATTTTCATCTTCTGTTGTATCATAAATAAAACTTCAGACTGGTTAAAGAAAATTGAATCTGCCTCTTCTCTCCCTGCCCAGAATTACTTTGACTGTTTAATGTCTGGAGTCATCCTTCAAAGAAAAGTCTTGCCCAGGGTTATTTTATTTAATTTATTTATGTAATACAGTGTAGAAAGCGATCATGTCATAAGCAATGATTCTGTACAATCATCCTGCAGAAATTTTTTTTGGAGAATTCTTGGTAATTTAAGACCAGCAGAGCACCCCTCCCCACCCGCCCCGTAAAAGTGCTTACAATGAACAGGGATTCTTTTCTTTATCAAAGACCCAAAGATACGTGGACAAAAAAAAAAGCTCGAAGTCTCAATGCCTAATGTGTGCACATAAAACAGGCACAAAGAAACAAACGTGTATCCTCTTAATTCCTATATCACAAATATAGCAGAAGCAGCAATCTGTACAGTAAAATGCAATCGTGGAAAAAAAATCTCTCTAAAGCATCTGAAGTACTTAAAAATGTTTAACTTTAAAATGCATAGTGATCAGGAAAGGAATACTTAGGCAAGAGAAGCAGCTAAACTCCCACGTTCACATGAAGCATCCCCCATCGATTCTTAAAGCATATGTAAAGTAGGACTTAATTGGGTCACAAACCACAAGAATAATATACAACTGGCTAAGGGGCTATGTGATAAATAATCAGGAGAGAATCTATTCATGCACTAGTTTGATACAGCTAAATTCTTTACAGTACACAAAACCCATTAATAATGTAGTGTAGAGACCAAAATGTAAAGAGAGAGAGAATACATTACTGATTTGTGGATTAATTCAAGTTCAGGCATCTACTTGTGTTACAGCACAGCTGTCAAAAGGCGATAATGAGTAAATCATAAAACAGAGGGGTTTGTTTCTTCCGACAGTATTCTATAAATGGACACCGATGGGTAGTGAAGCAATGGTTTTGCTGTCCAACTTCAGAGGCTGCTGTGGCGGGGGTCTAGTTCTGCATCTGCTCAAAGAACTTGTAGGTTGGATTTTCATAGCCGTTCTGCTGCATCTTGGACAGGTGGCGCTCCTCTGGGGTGACAGCGGCGTCAACCTGAAAAACAAGGAAGAGGAGAGCTGAGTAAAAAATAAAAATCAATCCTTTAAGGGTGAACATGGAGAAGCGGTAAAAAGATAAGGAGTACAGTACTCTTCGTTGCAGAACACCCATGATTTTCTCCCCCACTTTGACATCTTGGAGAACACCTTTGCCCACCAGTTATACAGATGCTGTGCTCCATCTAGCCACCAGGTGGCGGTGGAAACCTTGGTGCGCTTATGAGGTGTCCAGTGGTGGTTTCTGGTTCCCCAGCTCCACAGTAAGTGGATAAACCCAGTGCAATGGTATTTTTTCTTCCGCTGTTGGCTCAATAAAGGACAAATGGTGTCAATGAAAGCCTGTTTTACTTGGAAGTGTTTTGGTAAGATAGATAAAACCACAAGAGTATCATGGAGGGAGATTCAGCAAAGTATACTGTATCTTGGGTGACACTCAAATCTGTGTAGAAAAATACTCGATTTCCTAGACCGCTGAATATCTTCCCATGCTGATTTTAGTCTAGCCCGTTTCTATCAAATTTTATGTTTGTTAAAATGTTAAAGAGAGGTTTGAGAATCACTTAATTAAAACAATAACATACATATGCCAAAGGGGGCTATTATTTGGCACAAGAAAAAAGGAAGAGCAAGGACGACCCCATTCTAGATTATGTAGTTTTTAAAAAACTGAGAATTAAGATACTATAGAATTATGTTCAGCTAAAAGTTTAAAATCAGACCCTCTCTGTTAATATGTTGCTTTACCTCTAACTAAGGTGAGGCCAGTAACTGAAGACGTTTTCCTTCCCGTGTCACTGTTAGAGCTGTGTGGGGAATTTACTCTCTGCAGGTTGGGCAGGGTACTTACCACTACAACTCTGCAGGTTGGGCAGTGGCTGTTCTTGTTTTACTATATTTGTTATACCTCTCCCTGTTCATAGAAGACAGGAGGTCCTTAACTCTGCTGAATGAGTAAAGGCTTACTTTTTTGTCTGTTAAAATTCCTTTTTTTGTAAAACCATGGTAAGATGGAAGAGAATAAATACAAAATCATCACAATGAAAAGGCATGTTTTCCAGAGAAAAATTTGGATGTACCATACAGAAGATAGTCCTTCAAAGGGATATTCCCTAGAATGGGCTGCTCATTCACCTCTGGGAGAATACTTCAGGCCCATTCCCCCTTGCTGAGTGTTGCTAAGTGACATTCCCCCACTTATGCAGTTTTTCCCCCTACACACCCTGTCTGGCACAGATCTGAGCCTACACAGCAATGCCCCTGAAGCCAAAGAAGAAAAAGTACCAGTGAGGACGTGGTGTCAGCAGTAAGACATGAGGTCTCGAGATGGAGCTAGATATGTCATGACTAGACCACACTGGCTGATAATAATTCAGACTAAAGGATCTGTCAATATGGCTAGGTGCGGTGGCTCATGCCTGTAATCCCAGCACTTTGGGAGGCTGAGGTCGGTGCATCACTTGAGGTCAGGAGTTCAAGACCAGCCTGCCCAACATGGTGAAACCTTGTCTCTACTAAAAATACAAAAATTAGCCAGGCGTGGTGGTGCACACCCGTAATCCCAGCTGCTCCAGAAGCGGAGGCAGGAGAATGACTTGAACTTGGGGGGCTGAGTTTGCAGTGAGCCAAGATTGTGCCACTGCACTTCAGCCTGGACGACAGAGTGAGACTCCATCTTAAAAAAAAAAAAAAAAAAAAAAAAAGGCCAGGGGTGGTGGCTCACAATCCCAGCACTTTTGGGAGGCCAAGGTGGGCGGATCACAAGGTCAGGAGTTCAAGACCAACCTGGCCAACATAGTGAAATCCTATCTCTACTAAAAATATATAAAAAAAAATTAGCTGGGCATGGTGGCACATGCCTGTAGTCCCAACTCCTCTAGAGGCTGAGGCAGGAGAATTTTTTGAACCTGGGAGGCAGAGGTTGCAGTGAGCTGAGATCGCACCACTGCACTCCAGCCTGGGCAACAGAGGGAGACTCTGTTTCAAAAAATCTGTCAGTATAATCAGGTCCCCCGTGGTCCCTTTGTACAGCCCCCCTTCATGAAGTGATTGACTCTTTTCAGTCTGGGAAGGAGGTGGAATGACTAGCAGTGGCTCATCCCAAGGCAGCTGGAAAAGGTAGATATACAGCTCCCTCGTCCCTTGGGACAGTGTTCCCTCCATCATGTGCCCTGATTCTTTTTTTTTTTTTTTTTTTGAGTTGGAGTCCTGCTTTTGTCACCCAGGCTGGAGTGTAATGGTGCAATCTCGGCTCGCTGCAACCTCTGCCTCTGAGGTTCAAGTGATTCTCCTGCCTCAGCCTCCCGAGTAGCTGGGATTACAGGCACCTGCCACTACGCCTGGCTAATTTTTGTATTTTTAGTAGAGACGGGGTTTCACCATGTTGGCCAAGCTGGTCTTGAACTGACCTCAGGTGATCTGCCTACCTCGGCCTCCTAAAGGGCTAGGATTATAGGCGTGAGTCACCACGGCCACGTGCCCTGATTTTCAAGTTCCCATTTATGGAGAGACTGTGTGCCACTGTGAATCCCTCTAATCTACCATCCTATGGCTCAGAGCTGCCTGAGTTCCCCTGCAGCCAAACTCTCATGTTACTCCAAAGACAGACCTAGGCATCTCCCCTTAGCACATTCCCACCAACAAGCTCTAACCAAGGCCAGTCCTCAGAGGACACTACTCGAATGGATGCTCAGCTTCCCTGTCCCTCTGTGAGCAAATCACAGATGTTTTCCTCATCCTCTCCTCTTTCCTTTGATCTGCACTGTTGTCAACAAATGAGGTCACCTGGCTTTTAACTGGTAACTGTGTAATTAGCCTCCAACTTGTAAGTTAAAACACCATGGTTAAAGATTAGCACCAATCATGAGAGATTTCATTCACCCTGTAAATCTGCGTGCCAGGAGACAGCCTACCTGCAGCAGTATGCCATTCGAACTTGGGCATCATTTCTGCTCCCCGCCACCTCGTAACTGACATCTCAAAGAATGCCCAGGTTAAAAAAAATGATCTTGCTTAGGAGATCAAGCACAAAGCTGCTACGTTTCTGACTGTAGAAGAAAGCCCCCATGCTGCTTCATTGTTGGAATATTACGCTTTCATCTCTTCCAGGAGGCACATCCACCACCACACTCGCTGTCAACAATCATTTGCATGCGTCAGGGGCAGGGGAACACCTGGCAATTTGATAGGTTTATCTCCCCTTCAAACTCCAAAGCCAAATAGTTGAGTCCCTGGCTAGAGAGGCGAGGCTCCAAGGCTGGCGCACCATCCAGGCCTGTCTTTTCTTGGCTTCTGTTTCGCTACTTGCTAACCCTATTACCTTTTGCCACTGAGAGGACAGTTACATTGTGCCATTCCTGCCATACCTCAGAGGGCTCAGGAGCTACAGAAGGGATTATCTTGACAAAAGGGCATCCAAGGAGTATGGATTGGATCTTTAATCTCTAAGCCCTTGAAAGCTAGATGTGAAAAACTGAGTACTCATGTCTATGGATAAAGTTACTGCTAAAGGAAGAGCAGCAGGTAAGGGTAGCCTTCCTCTCCAGCAGGCTCACCAATCTCTTCCTCATTGCTAAGCTACAGCAGTGGCAAGGCCACCAGGTGAAGGCCAGCCCCACCATGCCCCTGTGCAGACAGGGCCTCTGCATGGACGCAGTATTATTCCTCTTAAAGCAGAGCCAGGGGAGGTTTGAGCCCGTGGTGCTTGTTCTGGAAGGAATAAGACAATGAAGTTGGCCAGGCGCGGTGGCTCACGCCTGTAATCCCAGCACTTTGGGAGGCCGAGAGGGGCAGATCACGAGGTCAGGAGATCGAGACCATTCTGGCGAACATGGTGAAACCCTGTCTCTACTAAAAAAAAACCCAAAAAAACCCAAAAAAAGTAGCCGGGCGTGGTGGCAGCACCTGTAGTCCCAGCTACTTGGGAGGCTGAGGCAGGAGAATAGTGTGAACCTGGGAGGCGGAGCTTGCAGTGAGCTGAGATCCAGCCACTGTACTCCAGCCTGGGCGACAGAGCAAGACTCTGTCTCAAAAAAAAAAAAAAAAAAAAAAAAAAGACAAGTCAGGGACAGAATTTCCATTTTTCCAACCAGGTAGGAACATCTGTCACTTTCTGGGATGAAGACACACATACCTACAACCACTGAATAGTCCTTCTCTTCCCAGACTGCCTGGAACACACAGCAGCAGGAACTGATCTGAAGTCTTCATTTGGTTCTCAGTACGCTGCACCTTCCTGAGACCTGGGTCCCTGTACTGCATGGCGGCACGGCTTCAGCTGGCTGCTGCCTATGACACACGCTGAAAAGAGCTGAGCCCAAACAGCCTGACCCTGCCTTGCCCCAAAATAGCTTTGAGGAGAACTTTTGACACTCTTTGGCTTACCTCCATACCCCCTTACCCTTTTCTCCCTTTCTCCCTGAACCTGATTCATTGGAACCATTTAGTCCTTCACTGTATCCAGAGTAATTTAGAGCTCAGCTATCCGCCTGCAGGGACAACATTCTATTTGGGTGTCCTTAGTTTCCAGGTCTCCTCCTATTGTCCCTTTACATGGAGGTGTGTGAGCTAGGAGAAGAGGCAGGAAACACAACGTTTACATTTTATTATGTACAGTAACCAGCAGGATGCGGATTGATAGATGTCCTTTTATACAACGGACTGAGTCAGGCCAAATGACAGAATCCTGTCATTGAGATGGACCAGACAAGTAAAGGAGGGTAAGGGAACTAAGACGTACAACACAACAATAGTGTGACACATCAAAGGAGCCACAAATATGAGGAAAAAAAAAATAAAAGCAAAGAAAACAGCCAGGAAGTTTTCAAGCTAGTGACTTATCTCTCCTAGTAACCTCCCAGTAATTGCTTGCTACTTAGTTGTGTAGATGCTTGTTTTCCTAATTTTGATGCCATCTCTTTATAGTTATATATAAAACTAGAAAGCAGTTGACTGTGTTTATTGCCAACATCAAGCAATTCTTCAGGCAGGTTCAGGAACTCCTTTGCTATCCCTTCATAATCTTTTTTTTTTGACAGAATCTTGCTCTGTCACCCAGGCTGAAGTACAGTGGTGTGGTCTTGGCTCACTGCAGCTTCCGTCTCCGGGGTTCAAGCAACTCTCCTGCCTCAGCCTCCTGAGTAGCTGTGACTACAGGTGCACGCCACCATGCCTGGTTAATTTTTTGTATTTTTATTAGAGACAGGGTCTCACCATGTTGGCCAGGCTGGTCTCGAACTCCTGGCCTCAAGTGATCCACCTGTCTTGGCCTCCCAAAATGCTGGGATTACAGGTGTGAGCCACTGTGCCCGGCCTGTAATCATTTTTGATGCTTTCCTTTGATCTTCCAATTTCTCTTCCTGCTGCTCTGTAAGCAGGAAGCCACTCCTAGGTTCTGCACCCACCCTCACTTCTCCTTATCGTGGCTTTCTGTTCAACCTGACCACTCTCTCCAACTACTCTACAATGCCGACGTCAGTATATCTGTACCCTTGTGGGTCAGTTTCTGGCTGGGAAGAAAGGACCTCTAAGGACATCTTTTTATGAAGTCACTAGTATGACAGCACATTTCTCAGAAGAAGTCATATGCCATACCTCCATAAAAGCCAAATAAGGAACTCTCTTCTTATTTAGGTCATTAATGAGATGACCAGGAGGTGGGACGGGGAGACTCCTGGTGTTCCAGTGATCAGATCTGTGACAGGAAAACTTTTTCACATCCTATAATAAAGAGAAGCTGTGCCCCCAACTTCTCCTTATTAAAGGTGACATCTCTGGGGAGAGTAGCAGAAAGAGCTACAATACGTGTTTTTAAATATCCAGTGTCTGTGTATGTGAATGTAGAAAAGTACCGCTTGCACTAAACAGATCCTGGGATCAGTGGGCTTTGCAGGAATGTCCTAAAACAGGAGCAAGGGTGGGTGATTCAGCTAGTGCTGAGATTTCCAGCCACCACAGGGGTATTCTGACATGGAGGGCGCATTTGGGGAGTGGTAATAATAAAGGGCTATTGCTTCACTGCTTGAAGCACCAATAAGGCACAGTTACCTCCTTGGGAAAGCACGGCCAGCGGCTCACAGAGTGACTCTCTGGCCTTATGGCTAAGTAAATCAGTAACTCAGTATGTACTGCTTATTATTATTATTTTTTAAGAAAACAAAAGTAGCAAGTGTTCATTTCCAAATGCTAACAACTCTACCAATAAAAATACAGTCATGGGCCATATACTGACATTTTAGTCCATGACAGACCAAACATGATGGTGGTCCCATAAGATTCTAATACTGTATTTTTTTACTGTACCTTTTCTATGTTTAGATACACAAATACCTGCCAGTGTGTTGCAACTGTCTATAGTATTCAGTGCAGCAACACGCTGCACAGGTGTGGAGCCTAGAGGCAATAGCTTGTAGGTGTGTAGCCCAGGTGCGTAGCAGGCTACCATCTAGATTTATGTACGTGTACTTTATGATGTTTGCACAGCGATGAAACCGCCCATGACACATTTCTCAGAATGTTATCTCCAGTGTGAAGTGGTATGTGACTGTTCTAGGCTTGTTTCATTTACACATTTGTTCTCAGGTTTTTTTCCTAGGGTTCCTATCTCTGTGATCTTCGGCAGGCATTTTTCACTCTAAAAACGAGCAGTTTCCTGGAAACCAATGCTTTCATCATGACTTCTTCATGCACCGATGGTATGTAAGTACAGTGGTATTCTGTTCTGACTGACTGAGGTGAGTCCAACTGGAAATATTCATGTACTCATTTTTGTTCTTATTGAAGTAGGGTTACTGATTAATGAAGGTTAGCCAGAGCCGGAAATAAAGGTATTTCCATGTACTTGAGTGTGAGAGAGCCTGTTAAAGTAGGAAGAGGATGTTTCAGAAGCATCACTTCCGTTCCGTGCAGACGCTGGGATGCTGAGAAAAATGGTGCTCTGAAAGCCCACAGTGCTCTCCCAGCTGAGAACATGCATAGGCTGGGTTGCAACTCCCTGTGTTCAAGTTCTACCATCCCAGCTAGACTACACCTTTTTTGAGGACAGAAAAGGGGAACGTGGTCTATTTCAACACTGCTGTACAGACACACCACAGCACTGGACAGAGGGCTGCTTTCAGGAAGGACAGCCACAAAGGTCTTGAGAGGAAGAAGGAGATGAGAGGACATAAAACACAAACGAGGTGGGGCCCTTCATTTAGAAAGGTTTCCAGTTGCTCTCAAGTAGACAGCAAAATGAGTATCTAGAGAAGAGCTGAACAGCCATCTTTCCCGACTTTGCTCCTGCAAGGATACCTTCTGGCTTAAAAATTAATTTCAGAATCTGGGTCAAAATGTCAACTTCTCCTCTGACATTTTAAGTCCAATGAGACACTGCTTGGTAACTGACTAAATAAAAAAACCATTTTAATTCAGGCAGCTGGAAGAGCACTTAAAGGGCAATTGGTCATCTGGGAGGCAACTAAGGCTTGTGCATAGAACTGAAAGGAAGGAGTGTTACAATGATGTGTCAGTGATTCTCAAATCTTACTGCACGTCTCATTCATCTGGGGAAATTTTCAACACTCAGATTCTCAGGCTCCTATTTGGGAATTCTGTTTCCCTAGGTCTGAGGTAGGACCTGGTAAGTCTCATGCACAGCCAGGGGAAAGAGCTCCTGGTGGAGGCCTTGCTTTTATGCTCAGCATCCCTGGGGCCTGTTATGGGCTAAAATGTGTCCCCCTAAAATTCACATGTTGAAGTCCTAACCTGCCAGTACTTCTACCTGTGACTGTATTTGGAGATAGGGTCAAAGAGGTAATTAGAGTTAAACAAGGTCATCGGGGGGATCCTAATCCAATATGACTGGTGTCCTTATAGAGAGAGGTTAGGACACAGCAGAACAGAGTGAAGGCCACGTGAAGACACAGGGAGAAGACAGCCGTCTGCAAACCAAGGAGAGAGGCCTGGGGAGGAACCAACCTGGCTGATACCTAGATCTTACACTCCAGAAATGTGAGAAGGTAAATTTCTGTTGCTTAATCCACCCAATCTGTGTTACTCTGTTATGGAAGCCCTAGGAAGCCAAGTCTTTGGCCTTTGGCATCAAAGACAGGCAACTTCAACGGATAGACCGGCAGCAAAGATAGAACTATATTAAATAAATTAAAAAGGGCTCTTGAAGGCCGGGCACAGTGGCTCATGCCTATAATCCCAGCACTTTGGGAGGCTGAGGAGGGTGGATCACTTGAGGCCAGGAATTCGAGACCAGCCTGGCCAACATGGCAAAACCCTGTCTCTACTAAAAATACAAAGATTAGCCAGGCATAGTGGTGTGCTCCTGTAATCCCAGTTACTCAGGAGGCTGAGGTAGGAGAATCGCTTGAACCTGGGAGGTAGAGGTTGCAGTGAGTGGAGATGATGCCACTGCACTCCAGCCTGGGTAACAGAGCGAGACTCCCATCTCAAAAAACAAAGAAACGACAACAAAAAAGAAATCAACAACAAAACAATAAAACAAAACAAAACAACAGCAAAAAAGAGCTCTTGAATTATTCAAGTATGAGGACATCTTTATTTGCTCAAATATGGAATTAAAACTTTTAAAAAAATTAATTAGAGCAGAAATGAAAGAAACTGATACTAATGAGAACATATCTTACACTGTTTTGAGGGACACAAGCTTAGATACCATTCCAAAAGGTGCAATGACCGAACGTGACAATGGGGTCACTGCTTTTATGTGCTCACACTCTGGTCTATGAGCCAATCCGTTCCTTTCCACCCTGCTACCTGTTCTCCTCTTGGTTTCCGTCCTCACACTGCTCATCCACGTCAGTATGAATGGGGAAATAAGGCTCAAACCTAACTTCCATCAGCAGCTTCTGTTGTAGTCTGCAGAGGTTTTAAGTGCTGAGCAAAATGAAATTCTGGCTTCACCACAAATTTCATTTATTTAAACTCTGTCCTCTTCTAATCAAGAATGGTTTAGAGCACAGTTCCTTGGGGACAGTGGAATCTTTAGCTCCCTAGCAACATCTGGACTTTTCTCTGATGGAAAAAGCAATGGGAGCTGGACGTGGTGACTCACACCTGTAATCCCAGCACTTTGGGAGGCCAAGGTGGGTGGATCACCTCAGGACAGGAGTTCAAGACCACCCTGACCAATATGGTGAAAACCTGTCTCTACTAAAAACGTAAAAATTAGCCAGGCATGGTGGAGTGTGCCCATAGTCCCAGCTACTCAGGAAGCTGAGACAAGAGAATGGCTTGAACCCATGAGGCAGAGGTGGCAGTGAGCCAAGATCCAGCCTGGGCAATAGAGTGAGACTCTGTCTCAAAAAAAAAAAGCAGTGGGGAATATGAGGGGAAATATGGACTCTGAGCTTGACCCTGCGTAATTTGAACACTTCTGCCTTGGCCTCAGTTCCCTCATCTACAAGATGAGAAGATGAATTTGACTGATCACCATCAATATATCTTTCAGCCCTAAAAATTCCATAACTCTTAAAATATCACAACAAAATGTCACACAAATTTTTCAGTTTCCCTGTGCATATAAAAGCTATGTTTATACTATATTTTCTGCAAGACAGTTTCCTAAAAAGTTGCATATACCGTGAGATTTTAACACTTTTTCCCCCATCCAAATGGCATTTTAAATGCATAAAAATAACTTATTTGTAAATTTTCTTTCTCTCTCTCTTGTTTTTGTATAGCACCTTGAAACTAAGATATTTCAGGTGGAAGTGCAGGGTAATGGGTTGAAGAACTCTCAAATAACAATCATTTATGTTTTGGTGGGCCATTTGGTATAGTGTGATTTCCTGAGGAACTTGAAAGGGTAAAAGTCTGCACTGAAAAATCACATTATTTACTATTACCTGGTTGTATTCAGAGGCCAGACTATTTAAGACATAAGAAATCCAGGAATAAATATGTTTAGTTTTTTTTGGAAAAAGCAACTTCCTACTTCTGTTTTTATTTTTAACTTCTCACACTGATTTTTGTTGTCTTTGAAAAAAAAGTCTAAGAGTAATCATACTTTTTAAAAGTCATGCATTATCATTTGTGTTATTTTGATAACTTCAAAACAAATTATAAGTTGAGATAACAACACGCAATCTCAATACCTTGATCAGAATATTCACGATAAGTTGCAATGAACAAAATGCAAAACAAGAAAGAACAGCTGTAACCCAAGCACCATGGAAGCACATTGATTCATTTTTTGAAAGAGATACTTAGCTAGTTCTTAGCAAAAAGCTAAGCCTAATTCTCTCATAGTCTTCTTTAATTCCCACTTGCAAACATGCAGTCAAGTTTACCCACCTCCACCACACCATGATGAATGGACGTGTACTGTTTCTTCTTCAGCATCACCAAGGTGATGACGATCACTGTTGCTATGACAACACCGCCCACCATGAGACCAATGATTGCACCTTTGTTTGAACCCACATCTTCGGCAAAGAACACCTTGAAAACAAATTAAGAAAAATAATTTTAATTTGTAAATGCAATATAATTTACAATTTATAAACGCAATTAGAAGAATTTCATTTCTTAAATGCAGGGGACATTTGGATGAGGTTATATGAAAAGTTTCAGTATATTCTCTGGCCAGCTGTTTGGTCATGTATTTGATGATTACTTAAAAAAAGAAAAGAAATCACATATTCTCCTTACTAAGAATGACAATCATAGTTTACAGAACGATGTACAACATGTGGCTTCCCCAGTCTGAGGAAGTCTACTTTCCCCTCACATGTCAAAACCAAAGTCTGCAGCGACCTGAAACTCTGACAGGTGGAACATTTGGTGAGTGGTGGGAAGATGGCGCTTGTATCTATCAAAAGCTGGAAAGGCACGGATCATACTAATGAAAGGAGGTCAGCATTTTCCCAGTCACAGCAGGTTTGAAACTCTGAGCCCTGATGTCTGACTCTAAGTGACTGAGACTTGGGTGTTTTTCAACCCTGTAGATGTCCTAATTTCCTTGGAGGGACACTTTTAATGCACAGGAATAGGTATTCTGAAACCAAGGAGTTAAACAATAGAAAAAAAGGTATCTTGTTACTTATAGTAATTCAGCAGAATTCTAATTAACCTTTAGCAGTGTAATGCTTTTTAAAGCATAATGTTATTTCAAAGGGAAGTATAGGCAACAAGAATTTTAAGTCACTCATAACTCATGCTTTCTTACTCTTGTCTCCAGAAACCAAAATCTGAAATGTTGCTTTATTTTTGCTCTTTATTTGGATTAAACATAAAAAGAATTTTGAGAACACTGTAAAGAAGAAATAAAATTTCATTTATTGCACTACATTGCTTCATACTGTTTATAAAAGCAAGTCATTATTTTTCAACTTTATCTACTTGAATGAAATGATAGAAGCACACCACAACGTTTATCATCTTGTTATATAAGGAGTTGATCTTATGCCAGATGAAGTAAAACTATAGCTAAACATTATCATGTTTGCTCTGCAACTTAATGAAAATACAGGCATACCTAGCTTTATTGCACAGTAGTGTTTACAGATAGTATTTTTTTTTAAAAAGAAAACAAAACAAATTAAAGGTTTGTGGTAACCCTGTATGAAACAAGTCTATTGGTGCCATTTTTCCAACAGTGAACACAGGTTCACTTCATGTCTGCGTCACATTTTGGTAATTATTTAAATATTCAAACATTAAAAATTATTATATCTGTTTGGTGATCTGTGTGATCAGTGGCCTTTGATGTTACTATTTTAATTGTTTTGCAGTGTCATGAAACATGCCCATAAAGACAGCAAACTAAATCAATAAATGTTGTGTGTGTTCTGACTGCCCCCCAAACTGGCCACTCCGCCCCTCAACTCCCAGGCTCCCTATTCCTTGAGAGACCACAATATTGAAACGGGGCCAGTAAATAACCCTACAATGGTCTCCAATTGTTCAAGTGAAAGGAAGAGTCACACGTCTCTCACTTTAAAGCAAAAGCTAGAAATAATTAAGCTTAGTGAGCAAGGCATATTGAAAGCCAAGATTCTTGTGCCAGTTAGCCAAGTTGTGAATGCAAAGAAAAGCTCTTGAAGGAAATTAAAAGTGCTACTCCAGTGAGCACACAAATGATAAGAAAGCAAAACAGCTTTATTGCTGATGGGAGAAAAGTTTTAGTTGTCTGGATGGAAGATCGAACCAGCCGCAACATTCTCTTAGGCCAAAGCCTAATCAAGAACGAGGCCCCCAACTCTCTTCAATTCTGTGAAGGATGAGAGAGGTGAAGAAGCTGCAGAAGAAAAAAAAGTTGGGAGAGGTTGATTTCACGAGGTTTAAGGGAAGAAGCCGTCTCCATAACACAAAAGTGCAAGGTGAAGCACCAAGTACTGATGTAGAAGCTGCAGTAAGCTCTCCAGAAGATCTAGATAAAACTCCTGATGAAGGTGGCTACACTAAATAACAGATTTTCAGTGGAGATGAAACAGACTTATTTGGAAGAAGATGTCATCTAGGACTTTCATCATTAGAGAGAAGTCCTGCCTTCAAAGTGTCAAAGGACAAGCTGACTCTCTTGTTAGGGGATAATGCAGCTGGTGACTTTTAAGTTTTTGAAGCCAAGACTGATTTACTATTGTAAAAGTCCTAGGGTGCTTAAGAATTATTCTAAATCTACTCTGCCCATGCTCTATAAATGGAACAACAAAACTGGGATGACAGCACATCTCTTAACAGCATGGTTTACTGAATATTTTAAACCCGCTGTTGAGACCTACTGCTCAGAAAAGATTCATTTCAAAATATTACTGCTCACTGACAAAACACCTAGTCACCTAAGAGCTCTGAAGGACAGGTATAAGGAGATTACTGTTGTTTTCATGCCTGCTAACACCACATTCATTCTGCAGCCCATGGATCAACTTTCAAGTCTTATTATTTCAGCCTCTTATTACTTCAAAATATATTTCAAATATATTTTGTAGGGCTATTAAAACTGCCATAGATAGTGATTCCTCTAATGGATCTGGGCAAAGTAAACTGCAAACCTTCTGAAAAGGATTCACCATTCCAGATGCCATTAAGAACATCCGTGATTCATAGGAGGAGGTCAAAACATCAACAATAACAGGAGTTTGGAAGAAGATGATTCCAACTCTCATGGGTGATTTTGAGGGGTTCAAGACTTCAGTAAAGGATGTCACCGCAGATGTGGTGGAAATAACAAGAGAACTAGAATTAGAAGTGGAGCCTAAAGACATGACTGAACTAACTGCTACCATCTCATGATCAAACTTGAATGGATGAGGAGTTGCTTCTTAGGGATGAGCAAAGAAAGTGGATTCTTGCAATGGAATCTACTCTTGGTGAAGATGCTGTGAACATTGTTGAAATGACAACAAAGGATTTAGGATATCACATAAACTCAGTTGATGAAGCAGTGGCTAGATCTGCAAAACTGACTCCAATTTTGAAAGCTGTTCTACTGTGGGCAAAATGCTATCAAACAGCATCACATGCTACAGAGAAATCTTTCATGGAAGGAAGAGTCAATCGACGCAGCAAACTTCATAAGAAATTGCCACAGCCACCACAAACCTCAGCAATCACCACCTGGATTAGCCAGTAGCAGTGAACATCAAGGCAAGAATCTCCGTGAGCAAAAAGATTAGGACTTGCTGAAGACTCAGATGATCATTAGCATTTTTTAGTAATAAAATATTCTACTAATAAAAGTAATTAAAGTAGGTACATGGCTTTTTTTTAGACATAATGCTATTGCACATGTAACAGACTATAGTATAGTGTAAATATAAATTTTTTTTTTTTCTTTTGAGATGGAGTCTCACTCTTGTTGCCCAGGCTGGAGTGCTAACTCGGCTCACTGCAACCTCTGCCTCCCGGGATGAAGAGATTCTCCTGCCTCAGCCTTCCGAGTAGCTGGAACTATAGGCATATGCTATGCCACCACATGTGGCTAATTTTTGTGTTTTTAGTAGAGAAGGCATTTCACCATGTTGGCCAGGATGGTCTCGATCTCCTGACCTTGTGATCCACCCGCCTTGGCCTCCCAAAGTGCTGGGATTACAGGCATGAGCCACCACGCCTGGCCAATAACTTTTATATGCACTGGGAAGCCAAAAAATTTGTGTGACATTTTATTGCAAAATGTGTTTTACTGTGGTGTTCTGAAATTTCCAAGGTATGCCTCTACCTCCCTAAAAAATTCTTTCAATATAGCCTCAAGGTAGTCAAATGACTGATTCTTCTAAGTTAAAACTAACATACTAGCAATCTGGAAGGCAATATAAAATACAGCAAATGAAGCAACTTCTAAAAGTGTTTTACTCATGGTTTATAACAAAATGAGAAATTGTTCATAATTATTCCCTTTACTAAACAAATATGCTAGCTCAATATTTTTATGAAAAGCAAATCATTAATTAGCTAATATACTAGTGTGAGGTAATCAGGAATAAATGCAAGTCTGGACATATTCCTGTGCCTTTAAGAAAATACTGTAATTCTGTGATATTCATTGCACTAATTATAGTACATTATCTTATCAACTAGTTCAGTAGAGGGAGCTGATTCTCCTAATTGCTGCCGCTGCCATTAGTCACTGTCACATTATAGGCGTTAGTGTAATTGTGGAGATGGGCTTATATGACACAAGCCCCAGTGAATGCAAATTTTCTGTACATTAATCTTCAGCTTTCTGCCCTACCAACTCTGAACTCTTCAGCGGTTTCCCAGTTTTTATTAACCTCTTCAGCAACAGCCTCATCAAGAGAAACCCTGATTTTATAATAATTGATACTAGATTATCTTGCCAATGAAAACCATGCTTCAAAAAGCTAAATGTCTTAGTGTAAAAAAAGAACGATGGGAGTTAAGAATGCAAATCCAAATCCCAAGTCAGTTTTTTATTTGCTACAATTATTTAAGAGTCAAGTGAGGCATAAATAATAATTTGAAGGTGTTTCTTTTCGAGATTAATACTAGGATTTATCAACTTTACTTATGAATACTGAAAAGACATTTTCTGCTTGAAAAAAGCTAACACACACACACACACACAAACAAAAGAAGTGCCTGAGATAACTTCAAGTATAATTGCTATGGAAATTTTATTACCATTTTTCTGTCCACCACTGAATGTGATAAAATTGTCTTATTAATTTAACCCCTTACTGCACCTACTGATAAGATGGAACCCTAACAGAATCCACTATTTGATTTATCTGAATTTCTAAGCTTTTGGTAAAGGATTTTATGTAACTACTAGAGCTGACCACAAAAGAGATGTGGCTTTTGATTTACTCCAATTCTAACATTAGGGGGGAAAAGTGATTTCATCTGAAAAGGAAGCTGCTGTCTTCTTTGCATGAATAACACTATCAGGAACATCACAGGGTCCTGCTCACCCCATGATCTTATTCTTGCAAGAGAAGTTAAAGCATGGGAGGTAGGGGAGGGAATGAAAAGAAAAAGCTGGGGGAGAGATGAATGAGCAAAGGAAGACAGTTCCAGATGTGAACTTAAGCTATATAAAGTGTTCTAGAAAACCAAGCAGCGTATGCACGCGTTTGACTCTGATCCTTCAAGTAAACCTATTTTCCCAGAAAACACAGTGGAAATTAAAGTGGCTGCTATATTGAAATTAATTCTACTTTAAGTCCCGAGTCCTGCACGAACTTAGCTGCCCTGTAGTCTGAAAGAACTACACACAGAGCCTCTTAATTTTCTTTTTTTGAGACAGTCTCGCTCTGTTGCCCAGGCATGATCTCGGCTCTCTGCAACCTCCACCTCCCAGGTTTAAGCAATTCTCCTGCCTCAGCCTCCCGAGCAGCTGGGACTACAGGCACATGCCACCACACCCAGATAATTTTTTTTTTTTGTAGTTTTAGTAGAGACGGGGTTTCACCATGTCGGCCAGGCTGTTCTCCAATTCCTGCCCTTGTGATCCACCCGCCTCAGCCTCCCAAAGTGCTAGGATTACAGTCGTGAGCTACTGCGCCCAGCCTAGCCTATTTATTTTCTTCACGTTTTCATGGTAATCCTATAGGCAAGCATTGTATTTTTGTTTTTATCTTTTCCTTAATTTGATTTCTAGCACAGGATGTACCAGAGTTAATAGGTCATTTGGCAAGACAAACAGAGTAGTGGAAAGAGGTAAATTATTTTACGTACCAATTTTTGATGATGAACTTCATAACCTGAGTCATGTCGGAATTCTGCATCCATCTTCACTTCAGAGATCTCCTCTGTCTTGATATTTGTCAACCCAGAACCTGTATTATATCACAATGAAAGTATGCAGGACAACCAATTAGTTTTACTCATAAATAATAACATTGTAAGACAAAGCCTACCCCAAACTTCTTTCTAGGCCTGAAGTTAGAGGAAAATTGATGAATGACTTTCTTCAAGAAAAATGATACCCTATATTTAAATCCTTAATTACTATCTATTTTAAACAAAAAGAAATGAAAAGGTAAGGGAAACCTGAACGTAAGCCTTCTGCTGCCTTTAATTACATGCTATAATTTTTGAAAATGGGGGAAATGCAGAAGTTAAATGCTGGTTGAGAGGTTGGCAAGGATTTGTTCCTGGAATATGTTGGCTTGGCTTAGGGGCTCATTGTTTAGCCTATTATGTGTCTTTTTCCATGGGCACTCATTACTTCAGAAATAACAATAAAAGGCTTTAAAAATGAGCATTAATTACCTAGTGGAACAAAACTGCTACTTTGGGGCTTTGTTCCAACTACAAATAAATTATGTTCATGTATCTATGCAGTGAAGCGTTGTAAAAATTATATGATTTTAGTCAAGTGTTCTAGTTATAGACACAGATTGTAATTGGTTCGTCTGCTGAATAAAGAGCTACAGTACATAATTTTTAAAATGCTTCTTAGCGACTAACAGATTTTATAACCTACAAACTCTTCCTTCTCTATAAATTGCTATATGATTCTTAATACGAATTGTTCTGATGAATTTCATTATTCAAATAATAATTTGAAGCTTAAAACAAAACGCAAAGTCATTTAAAAACCAAAAACTAAGTACAAAATATAAATGTCAGTGTCCATGCTATAACATTTAATTATCAAACATCAGATTTTAGGATGAAAAGGGCTTTGAAGTCATCTCTTCTGCGGTGTTCCCACCCAGGGGCAGACTGTCAGTTCCTGTTTGAACACAGAGGAATGTATCAATTTCTCTCCAGTTTTTGATAGATTTGCCTGCCAAAATGGCCTTATTTACATGAAGCCAGAATCAGTTTCCCTGTAACTTCCATCCTTGAAGTCTGATTCAACACAGAGCAAGCCTAATTCTCCCTTCCACAGTAAAACCTTGAACAGGCATCACATCCCTAAAGAGAGGCATGCTCCTGCTGGTTCTTGTCTTACTTGGGCTACACATTCCCAATTCCTTTGGCTCCCAGGGGAATTTACTTCTTGCTCTTGGCCTAATCACTCTTTCAGTCTTGTCTATGAGATGCTGGGAAACTTGTCACACATCTTGCTGACACTGAAAAGCACAATGTCCACAGCATATGCTGTGCCAGTCTAACAGCACAGCCCATACAAGGAGAAGGTAAGGATAATCTGACAAAACCTAGGAAATCCACGCTGGTTGTGACATAGCCCCATTCCCTCATCCAAGTGTTCAAAAAGCTTCCACTTGATAACCTGTTTGAAGAGAGATCCATAATCAATGTCAATCTATACCTGGCTTGTAGACTGTGAAGTTACCTTCTCTCCTTTTTGCTATTCAGAACTTCATTTTCCTATCCCTACCTTCCCAGCTTTCCACAAAGACCACAGGCAATGGTTCTATTTCACCTTCAGGTTCTCTTAGCCTGCGATTGGTCTGAGTCATAAGAACTTGGACTTGGGTAGCCAGATGTCAGAGCAAGACTCCTTCTCAAAAAAACAAAAACCAAAAAACAATTTTTTTTTTAAAAAAAAGAAAAAAAACATTGACTGGTAGTGTCACCTCTTCCTGGAGATTTCAATAGTAACATATAGGCTCTGCTGGCCCAATGGAGAAATTTGATAAAACTGAATGAGTCAAATGAGCACTTTCTAAGTTACGTTTTATGCTTGTAGATGAAAAGCAAATCTTTTAAAGTGAGAAGCACCATGAAAAAAGTCCCAAGGCAAATGACCAACCTCAGCTGGCTGTGGTTGCAATTAGAACTGAACTGACCGTCAGCCCGAGGCCTTACAAGTTGGCTGAGCAGAACAGGAATGTCAACTCCTGGCTCCTTGAGATTCCCTTACATGACACTGACAATAAGGAGGACATCAGAAGAACTGAAACTGTCTCTGACTCACTATAATTTAAATTCCCCTTAAAAGCCTACAGACAGAAATTCATAACATCAACGAGACCAGCTGTCAAGACGGCTCACGCTACTGTCTCTGCTGCCATTGTTAATCGCAGCATAAAGGCATGAAGATGCCACAAGGCAGACTCTGAGTCTTCACGAGTGACTGTGCTTGGAGGAGGCGGTCATGGCTTGAGCCTGTGGTGGAAGCGTGAGGGACAGCGTGGGTCTCCTTCTGGCTCTGCTGCTGACTGTATCTGAACCAGGCAGCAAAGGCTGACCTCTGTGTATTAATATCTTCGAAGAAGGTTCATTCCCTGTTCTTTGATTATTGCCTGGGGACATGATGAGGATAAAGAAGAAAATAAATACGGGAAAGTATGTGTTATTTAGGATTAAAATCTCTCTGGAATACACAGATTTGTCAATTCAATAACTTTCTTCCTCTTTTTGATTCACTGAAAGCGTTGGCTACTCTCAGTTGGGTGAGGCTGTTCATGGAGTAGACACCAGGCACGTATGTGCTTCTGCTGTGCTACGACATTATTCATAAAATAAAAATGTGTTTCTTCTTAATGCCTGTGAAACTGTAAAAAAAATAAGTGTCTATTTCAGTGTTAATGGGATTTTTAAGTAATATAAAAAAATAAAGGGCTTATGTGCAAAATTATGCATCTACATCTGTTGTGTTACTTTAGCCACTCATTGAGAATAAGTACATACAACCCACAAAAGAGAAGATATATTTCTGGCTCTGGAGAGAAACCAATTCTGGTATTTTCAGGAAATCATGTCTACTTCAGTAACTGATTGAAGTTGGAGTGCAGTTTAGTTAGAAGGTGACCCATCTGGACACCAAACAAGAAAGGAGAGATGTTCACACTGGTATCCAAGTCATCACCGGACAGTCTACATCTGTCTGGGCTTCTGTTTGTAAGGACAGGAGCTATATAATCTTCTCTGTTTTTTGTTTGTTTGTTTTAAAGAAAAAATAAAATAAAATAAAATTAAAAAAAAGCCAAATTTGGAAGGGCTCTCTTTGAGGTTTCAGAAGGAAAGCTCAGAAACAAAAAACCAATCACTTCACTCGGAATTTCGGAAATGAAAAGTAAGGAAAAGTCAAGGGGAATTTTTAAAAGTGTGGTTTCTAAGGTCACTTCAGGTTCTACTCTACAGTAAGCAGTAAGAGGCTTATTAACATGCAGAAAGGAGACAACGTCTGCTCAGCTCAGGCACAAGATGCGGAGAGGCAGAAGTCAAGCGGTTCCAATACCTGGTCGAGTGGTCAGTCCTCGGTCGGCAGCAGGGCGGGCATCAACAGGCTCAACTGGGCACAGGAAGCAAGAGACACAGAAAGCAAACAAGACAAATCGAGATGGTAAGTCGTGGCTCCCGAACATAGTCGAGCAGGAAAAAAAAGCATATGCAATAAACAAGTTACAAAAAAGGAGCAGCCAGGAAGGAACCACAGTGAGTTAATCCCGAGCATCGAGGACCAGGAGGGGCAGCACTTTAAATGGTTGATCGCTATTGATGTGCCAGTCCTGCTCCTTAGTTTTCTAATAAAAGCCCTCACCAGGATAGGCAGCAACTTCAAAGAAGAGGGGTTGGGAGGGTGGATTTTCCTCTGAGCTAGTTTAGAGATAGTTTCTTGGCTTTTGATTAGAAATAAAATATTCCCAGCCTAGCAGAAAACCTTAAAGATACTTCCTTTTACAACTGCCCAATCTTATCTTATTTTACAGTTAATTAACTACAAAAGGACTCTTAAATTTCCAGGGGAAGTGCAAATATGAATTTATCAGGAGAGCCAAGTTTTACCACATCATCTGCCATTTAGTGAGTGAATCAAATTTGTCCTTAGTATGAGGGCAGAAGAGGGAAACCGCAGTCTGTCTTTCTCTTTTTCAAAAAGGCTGGTTTCCATTTGACAGATGACACACAGCTGAAACGTGTGAAATGAGGATATTTCATTTTATATTTGCCATTGTTCCCAATTTTTCCTTTGTATGTGTTCTGGGTCTGACCCAAAGAAAGCAGTGTGGACAGTACGATATTCCTCACCACCATCTGACCTTTCCAAAGCACTTCTGATGCTCAGAAAATACTTCCTTGTTTACACTGGTGTTTGAAGAAACAAGGAATGGGGACAAAGGCGAAGTTTTTAGGATTAATAAATGGTCATAGGGTAAATGAAGCCATGGGGTGGAGGCACAGGGGGAAGCCCCTTTGGTAAGGTGGCAAGTGTAAAGGGAAGAAGGTAAGACAAAGTGAGCACAGGTGCTGAGGGAGACACGGTGTGCTCGATGAGATGGCTCCTAACAATTTCAGTAAAACCATCCAGCTTACTGATGCACACATGCCAGGCATTCAAAGGTGGGATTCTCAGTCCAAATCAGTTTTGGATGACACATGTTAATAGAAACAGTGAGGCAGGAAAAAAGTGGCAGTAAGCCAAGTCTCCAAAATATGAGAAAATATTTCGGGGAGCACTAGGACATTTGGATGAAATAAAAGAGTAAGGTGGTTTGGTCCTTTCTCATGTAGAGACTGGCAGCATGGTGGAGCCAAAAGGAGGGTGAAGCATCTGATCCTAGGCCTGGGCCCAACATTGACAACATCTGTGACCTTGGGCAAGCGCCCACTTCTGTGGCTGCTTCTCCATATGGAAATAGAAATGTTAACATCTGCATCTTCTAATTATAGTGAGGAACAAATAACCTTTAAAGCCTGTTTCAGACACTACCAAATACTACAGAACTGCACTGATTAAATATCCTATGATTAAATATTCCGTAGTAACTGATGCGAGAATGACTATTCTCTAGTTTTCCACTAGTGCATTTAGAGGAAGACATACTTCACTTTCTTCTGCAACTCCCAAATACATTTTGACAATGAAGTTTGGTTGTTCTATACTTCATGTTTTTTCTTATCTGCAACAACCTGTAATGAGTAACTGTTATTACTCCTTGTAAAATGCAGTTAGTTGAAAGGTCATTGTACTTTTTGAGAATTTCCTGATGATGAGGAACCCAAATAGTGCTTCAACTGCAGTTAAGAACACACCAAACCACATGCACGAGGGCAAACACGTACCTTGAGGTGGTGGTGAGCACATACATCAATAGTTACATTATTAGAAAATGTATATGCAACTCAGGGGAAGTAAGTGAAGTGGACCTGTGGTTTAAATGCAGGTTGAGGAGCTAGTGGTCCCAGGGGCCACTGCTAACGTCACCACTTACTTTCTCCGTGATCTGGGGCCAATCACATTCTTTCTGAACTTCAGTTGTGTCACAGAGTAAATGGTTTTTTCCAGGGTTCAAATGAGTATACTTATGCGAAAGAAACTTACAAATGATATAGTCCTGTAAGTTTCTCTGCCTCTCCCCACTCTTCTTCTTCTCTCTTTTTTTTTTTAAATAGGCATGTATTATTTAAAAACAGTAATAAAACCTTTCCTATTTTTTAGGAAGATTAAACAAAACTAGTTTCAGTGACATAAACCTTAATCTGCTTTAAAAGATTGAAGCTGATTTAGTATAAATTAATGCTAAAAAAATAAGTGGCACAGGGAGCAGACATTAAAATACAGTTCTTTTTTAAAAGGCAATTATGATATCATTGCCAAAAAAAAAAAAAAAAAATACACACCGACAAAACAAAGTAGTGTTTTTCCCAATCCATTGCAAATACTTTCCAATTTTTCCAATGGACCTTTACTTAATCGGAAAGTAACTTCATCAATAAAGTGTTAAAAACATTTTACATTGGCCGTTTAGTAATTTAAAAACAAGAAATAGATTATCTTATCTTTAACTTTTAATAGAGTTAAAATAAAATGTAAGCAGCAATGAGTTATTCTTTTGATCTCAGTAGCTTTGAATCTAATCCTTTGCTGTAAGAGGAGAGAAACAGAATGGTCAGACCTCTGGGATTTTTGAGTTTGCTACTTCTGGTGTTCTTTGTAATAAACCTAAACTATTAACAGTGCTGCCTTGTACAAACTCTCTACCAGGTCAAAGGTAATGAGGAATCAGCAGTACACCAGTTTTACATATGGATAAGAGGCCTGACAAGAACTGGTTTGTAAGTTTAATGAAATACTTACTTAATCTAAATTTCAGCATTTAAATTGGCTTCCTCATTGCCTCTATAAAGCTAGTTAAAAATATACTAGAAGGCAGCTTCACACTTTGCAAATACATCCATACAGTCTTATAAGACCTGCTGTGTCTCTTTAAAAATATTACAGTATTTTATCTACATATTATATCTAGGTATTATTTACGAAGAGGCAGACTGATGGCCACAAAGGCTTCCTGGCGGTTACTGCATGCTATGCCGCTCTTTGTGGCTGCCCTTCTCAGGCAGTCAGGAAAAAGCAGAACAAACACAAATGTCATTAACGCTAATGCTCCCAGCCAGATCATTTCACGATTTGTGAGCACAATTCTGTAACAACAGCTTCATTGCAGCCTAGCCATTCATTTACGTTTTGTGAATGTGAAAACCAAAGAATAAAAATGTCTTAAGGCAAATTGCAGCTGTTCAAGAGTATATCATATTGGAAAACTCTGATATGCTTATTTTTTTCAATGCAAATTTAAAAAATGGGCATCAGACCCTCCTCTGGATTTCCCTGATTGTTCTTGAGAAAAACAACACATTTTTGGCAAGCATTTGAAACTATGATAATGAGGACTGCCTGAAGAACAAAAGGAAATCCTTTGAGAATTTTAGATGTTTTCAGTAGTTGTGTGTGTGCGCGCGCACATGTCTGTAAAAAGAAAGACTAACAAGTTTCTGGGGACAGGTGGGAGACGGTGTGAGAAGAGAGATGGCTTTAGGACTGTATCTCATTATATGGCTTATTATATTCATTATTTTAAGGATACATTGTTCAGGCCATCTTGAGACAGGCTGATAAAGTCTCTCTAATAAGATCCTGGCTCCATTAAAAAAAAGAAAAAAAAGAAAAAAAAAAAAAAGCTACCACTGACATTTACTATGTTCCAGGAATTTTGATAAGAGTTATTTTATGCCTTCTTATTTAATGCTTGTACTATACCTCCGAGTTAGGAATTATTATCAACCTTATTTTACAGATGAGGAAGCAGCCAGAGAGGCTAAGTAACTTGCTCATAAGCGCAGAGCAGAGCTGGAATTTAAACTCTGGTCTGTATCATTCAGGAGTTCACGAGTGTGGAATAGTATTTAATATCCTATGAGATGACGGCCATCAATTTTATTGAAAAATTGTTGGAGAGGTTTTTCAAATTGTTTGCTATAATGAATATATATCAGTGTTGGGACTGATAACGAAGAGTACCCCAACTCAAGACTCTGACACTGCAAGTCCTATTGCCTCCCAATACTGTTATACTAGATTTTACTGTTCAAACGGAATCCTTATTTAACAAGAATATCAGCTCTTTTCATGAGGCCTAGGCAATGTAATAGCTGCATGTTTGTCAAGTATCCAGAAGTACTTAATCAAGCTCTTTGCTGAAATGGACATCTTGGCAGTACCCAAGGGTTTCAGTGTATGTGTGTGTGTACATTCACACGTGTGCACGCAGATTGTCTCCTAAGGCTGCTGCTACACGTTATGCTGTTAGTGAAAGAGCAAATTTAGTGTGCCTTCAATTTAGAAAATGAGATTGGACATTTTTCACTAAAAATTCTCGTTAGAGACTGAATGAAAAGGACTTTCAATGATCAAAATGTATCTACCTGTAAAGAAAGAACACAATCTGCACTCTATTAATAATACATTTAATAGGGTAATTGCCCAGGTCATTGATAATGAACTGTCCCTAAATTTGTTTTCTTCTATGTGATTAAGAATTGTTTTCATAAATGGTAAAGTTTTAATTATTTTTACATCGTCAGTAACATGCTGTTTGTATTTGCTATTACTATAAGGTGCCCTTTTTCGAATTAAGGAAACAAATTTGGGGTGATGACTCACATTGTGAAAACAGTCCACATATTTTCTGCAATGGTTCTTTAAAAAAAACTTGTACAGTGCACTTAAGGTCTAATATTATATTTAGATTTAGTCTGAGGAATGTACTAACTGCATGTTATAAGGTATATTATATATATATTTTTACTTTTAAAAAATTATGTATGTATGTATGTATGTATTTATTTATTTACTTTTTGAGACAGAGTCTTGCTCTGTCGCCCAGGCTGGACTGCAGTGGGCGCGATCTCAGCTCACTGTAAGCTCCGCCTCCTGGGTTCACGCCATTCTCCTGCCTCAGCCTCCCGACTAGTTGGGACTACAGGCGCCCGTCACCACGACTGGCTAATGTTTTTTTTTTTTTTTGTATTTTTAGTAGAGATGGGGTTTCACCATGTTAGCCAGGATGGTCTCGATTTCCCGACCTTGTGGTCCACCCGCCTTAGCTTCCCAAAGTGCTGGGATTACAGGCGTCAGCCACCACGCCCGGCCTATAAGGTATATTATAAATATGAAATCTCCATCAACATTTGCTACCTTAATAAAGAAAATCAGGTAAAATGCTGTGTTCTTAAAAAACATGTTATTTGTATCTAGAAATCAAGGTGTTTGTGTGTAATTTTATACTTCTGAACATGAATAAAAAAGAAAAGAAGCTGAAAGATGCTCTCGCTTGAACAGATATTTCTGCTAAGAAATCCCTGTGAAAAACGATGCCATCTACTGCTCAAATTTGTTGATAGAGAAGAATATTACTTCTTTGAGATACCAAAGGAAAAAACATTTAGAGCAATGTGCTCCTTAATTTTGGCAGCTGCCTTGAATTTAATTTTCTAAACACAAATTAAGTCTTAAGCAAAATTAAATTTTATTTATATGCAGTTCTCTATCTTTGCCTTTAGCGTTTAATTCAATCTGAAATTTCATGTACAAGTAAGTAGCCAATGAAGACTACTTTGGTGCCTGTCAAATCTCCATCTCCGCAGGCCCTGTCAAACCTCCTCTCTGTGGATAAATTGTAATTGTCCTTATTTCACTATCTATCTGTTCTTTTGGAAGGTGGCATTCTAGGTCATTATGTCATAAACACAAGTTGAATTTTGTGCTTCCACTCCAGAGGAAACAATATACCTCATAGTTAAAAAACATTTCTAAAAAAATTCCTACCAAAAGTCATCGCTTAAGAATTTAGTCTCCTAGTGCCTCCACTTCCTCATCTGAAAAAGTCATAAAAATGGTATATGACATACAGTACATGCTCTTTATGTATATGCTTTTATTGTTATACACTGTATTATTTTATATTAAGAAGAAGAACGGGAAAAGAAAAATTAGAAGAATGTTATTGCCACACATGTTCCATGTGAAGAACTGCCTCTTGAATAATACACTGTGGCTCCCCTTTGTCCAGGAGTGTTCACTCGAAGGATAATATTCCCTAGAATATAAATCTGGACATTTGGGAAACAAGAGGTCCTTTACTTGCAAATGTTATGTAAATCATTACCATTCTGTTTTGCCACCTATACAGTGGGGTTGTTATCTTTTCCAACAATTGGCAGTTTACTTGCTTTGCAGCATAAAAAATATAAAGAATAATTTACACAGATAAAATATTATTTTAATGACATAGTAACTCCTAATAGTTACTTTTTAAAGTAAAATTGAAAGGAAAATATTTATTATTACATCAAAAAAATTCACCACTCAAGAACATACAAAAGATAAATCTCTCTCTCCCTCCTACACACATGTATGTATGTCTACATATACCTGCCGGAACGCCCTTGCTGGTTCAGGGGACTCTTACCTTCGTTTTCTGTGTTGGCTGGCACAGAGTCAGCCCCGAAAGAATGCCACGGCTGGAGATCGTCCAGGCTGAACTCTCCATTCACGGGAAGAAGCTCCACGGTAGTTTTCGTTTCGGTCAAAGACGGCATGAGAGCATCGTTTCCGTAACTGATCCTTGGTTCACTAATCATGTTGGCCAAGACGTCATCTGAATAGTTTTGCTCTTTCTGAAGCAGCTCATCTAAACCAAACAAAACCATCTCTTTGGTGAGTAACAACAATCACAACAGCAGCAGCAGCAGCAGCCACCATTCACTTCTGCCAGGCATGACTTCAACTGCTTCCACAGGCATGACCTCGTTTACAGCCATGGCATAGGTACCATTATCATCTCCCTTTTACATCTTTGGTGAATCTTTGGTAACATAAGTGAAGACTCACAAATCTTGATATCCTGGGGTCAGTTTTTAAAGCAGTAATTACACAAGATACAAGATTATATTCTAAGCTCTTTTTTTCCAGTAAAAAAAGATAAGTCAATGATATTCTGTAAAGTTGATTCTTGTTTAATCCATTTTTAAAGTGGGGGGTAGGCAGGCACTGACAGCATTCTTTGGAAAGGGAAGCAACAGAGGAGCAACAAATGAGGAAGTGGAGGCACTAGGAGACTAAGTTCTTAAGCGATGACTTTTGGTAGGAATTTTTTTAGAAATGCTTTTTAACTATGAGGTATATTGTTTCCTCTGGAATGGAAGCACAAAGTTCAACTTGTGTTTATGACGTAATGACCTAGAATGCCACCTTCCAAAAGAACAGATAGATAGTGAAATAAGGACAATTACCGAGGCACATGGCATTCAAGCTACTTATGCAAAGTCACAGCTCACAAGAGCTGCTGGCAGGACTGGCGTCAGGAGCATGGTAGCGGGCCAGTGTGCTGCAGCGTGGCACCCCTAGAGGTGAAAGGCCACAGGAGCTCCGTTGCCATTTCCTCCTGACACAGTTAGACGTCCCCAGTATACAATGATCGCACAGGAATAAACACCAGGCTTTGGTGTGGTGGCAGTAAGCGAGGCACAATTTCATTCAAGCTGAAAGACAACGGGGAATCTCCTGTCTTGCCTTGCACACTTGCAAGGATAAGCAAAGCATTAATGGGTCAGCAGTTTGCTACCTTCTTGAATAGTTTTCAGTTTTGCTTTGAAAAAAAAATCTGCATTTCCTAAATGCTCCTCTTGTGCTGCATGATCTATGCCCTGAGGCAACAAGGAAACCGTTCCCTTGCCCTTCCAGATGTAGCCCTGCAGACGGACATCCAGCCTTCTCTGGACTTAACCACCCCTGGCTCCCCACATTTCCCAATGTGAGCAGACGGCAAATGTCCTGCCTTTCTCCTCTGTTGCTTCCCTTTCCAAAGAATGCTGTCAGTGCCTGCCTACCCCCCACTTTAAAAATTGATTAAACAAGAATCAACGTTAAGCAACATCATTGACTTATCTTTTTTTACTGGAAAAAAAGAGCTTAGAATATAATCTTGTATCATGTGTAATTACTGCTTTAAAAACTGACCCCAGGATATCAAGATTTGTGAGTCTTATGTCACCAAAGATTCACCATGTTTTTCTCTGATTTTTTACAAATTAGAGACCGACAGATAGCATCGCACTAATAACAATATTTGATTAACCAAAATGTCTCATTTTCCAATCATATCTGTGTTGAGTTTGCCATAGTATATATTTCAGACATATTGCTGGTTAGCTTTATTGCTAGAGAAAATGAAAAGATCAGGATTTAAATTTGATTTGTAACATTTTATAATCATCTTTCAAATTCTTTTTTATATCGACAAAAAATGTATCTGAAAACTTAAAATTCTGTTCAAATATGCCCATTAAAATAATGTGATGGAACAGCATTAAAGCATGTTGAGTAATATCTTTTCATGGAGTCAGTTTTATTGCAAGAGATTTTAAGTGATGAAATCTCAAGCAAATCAGTCCTTTTGAAGTCTAATCTGAGTTATAATATATCCCTATTCACTGTGGCACCGTTTCTAAAATTCAATACTTGATTCCCATGATGACTTTGAGGATGTATACGAGGCATACTTAGAGTAACAGGGGGTAGAAGCCTTACCACTTAGCTATCATTGTAAATACTTAAAAAACCATGTGGTTTTATTCCCTTACAGATAAAAGGCCCTCATTACATTTCCTCCAACTTTTTCATGTCTTACAAAGCCATAGGCAGTGGCTGATAACTTAGCCAATGTCCGATTAAATAAATTAAATGAGCATTTCCTTTATATAAATCTTTTGCTTGTGACTGTTATGCACTTACTATGCTAAAGAGAAGATATTCTGGAATACTAATAATTATTGGTGCTTACACATTCATCTTGAGAGGAAATAACCTTTGCCAGCAAAAAAGCTCTTGGACCCCCCAGGGGCTATGCTGTTCTTGGGCCTGTGGTACTTACTATAGCCTACCCTGTCCTTTATCTGGAAATGTTTTTACTGTTTTGCATACACAGTACTTACCTTCTTCCCTGTGGCATCTCTGAATAACTCTTCTCACTCTTTTTTCCTCCTCTCTTCATCCCTGTCATTTTCTTCTTGTATCTCTTTCTATCTTTTTCTACACTTCTCCCTTTGGAAATCCCATTGACTCTTGAAACTATAAAGATCTCCTACCTTTGGATGAATCTGAAATGTATTTCCCCAGCTTTGACTTCTCCCTCCCACTCAAATTTGTATATTTCCAGCATTTTGCTGGAGATACCAACTTAGGGCTCCCTGCTGATCCATGCACTTGGTAGGTACACAACTGCACTCAAGGTCCCTGGCTTTCCCACCCGCCTTTTCTGTTTTCTAATCATGGCAGAACCATTCATTCTCCCTCCCGGTCACAGGCCTGAATCCTTCAGAGCCATCCAGGACTCCCTGTATTTCTTCGTGTCTGGTACTTACACTACTGACGAATCCTTTTGCATTCTATTTCTGAATTCTCTCAACCACTTCCCGCTTGCTTTTCCACACCACCTGCACCGCCCCTGGGAGTATGATTACTTTTCGCCTGGATAATTACAATAGTCTCCTCACTGCTTGTGAAACTAGGCCTCATAAAACTTAGAAACTAGGCCTCATATAGAAAAAAATTAACACCAGGTGGCTCTGGATAGAGTCCCACCCTGCCTCGATAAGGACCCACCCTGATAGGGTCCCACCCTGCCAATTCCGGGAAACAACCTCATGGGGTCCCACCCTGCCAATTCCGGGGGTCCCACCCTGCCTCGAAGTTCCCGGAATCAACAACTCCAGGAAAAAAACCTCATAAGGTCCTGCTCTAACCAATTAGCATAAGACACCTTGCTCAGGCCATAGCTAGACCCAATCATTTTGCGCCTTAAGCTTTGTTTGAATTTCGCGCCATAAGCTGTGTTTGAACTTGTGTTTGCCTATATAAACAGCCTGTAACAAGCAGTCGGGGTCCCAGGGCCAACTTAGAGCTTGGGACCCTAGCGCGCTAGTAATAAATAACTCTCTGCTGTGAATCTCGTGTCGGTGATCCTTCGCGGCGACCCCTGCCCAGGAGGGAATCGACAGTTCGGTTCCAACACTTGCTATGGTCTGAATGTCCCCCAGTCATGTGTTGAAACCTCATCTCCACTGTGGTAGTAGTGAGAGATGGGGTCTTCTGGAAAGCAAGTCATGAGCGTTCCACACCCCCGAATGGATTAGTGCCTTCTAAAAGCGCTAGAGGAAACCAGCACAGGCCTCTTTTTGTGCATCTGCCATGTGAGAACACAGGGTTTGCTGCCTTTGGAGGATGCAGCCGCAAGGCGCCATTTTAAAAGTAGAGAGACCAGGCCCCTGGCACACGATGTCGGGCCCACTCTTGAACCTGGCCTTCTCGGCCTCCAGAATTGTAGTATTTCTATTGTTTACAAATTACCCAGTCTCTGGCATTGTTCAAGCAGCACAAACCGACTGAGACAATGGTTTCCCTGCTACTTTTTATTTTTTGGTTCCCCAAATATTTTCCTGACAGAGAGGAATGAGGAATGGCTCCCTCTGTTTCAGTAGGTCTTCATTTTCTACTGAATTAATTCCAATTCTTTTGCCAGATGCTGAAGGCCCTGTGTGGTCTGGGCCCACCCCATATTTAGCCATGAAACTCACAGCTCCCAGCTGTCTACACCACACCTCTCTCTCAGGCTAAATATCTTGGGGTATTCCCACGAAAGACCATGTATACCCATTCTGACACTTTTGTTTTCTATTCCTGCTATCTCGGAAGCCCATCTCTGCTCACCTACGTTATTTGAACTCTTTAGAGCCCAGCTCCAATGCCCTCTCCTATATGACTCTCCTCTCCCAAGGCAGGCATTGTCATTCTGATGGGATAAGGAGACTGAGGCTGGGAAAAAGGAACCAATCTCTTTGAGACCCAATGGCCAGTAAGCACCAGTGCTGAAATCCAAGTCTTGGGCTTCTAAACACCAGTCTTCCCACGTTCAGCCCCTATCTATTTCAGCCTCTCGTATTATCACAAAAGTAGCTGCAGAAATCAGGCATTATTAAGCGTGTCTGTTCCAGTGTCTTTAGCAGTCTCTTCCACTCTTGTGGACTCGTAAGCTGACTTAATCACTGCGAGTCCTATGGAATGGTTATTGCTTTTGGTCACCAAATGGCATTTCTCAGGCAGGGGCAGCTGGAAAGGGCCCTGTACCCATCTTATCCCTTGGCAGTAAAAAGGCAGAGTAGCAAAAGATCACAGAGAGAACTCTTACACTCGTACTTCACAGAATAGCCAGGGCATCTGAGGTTGAGGTACGCTGTGGTACCCCGGTTTCTCTTTTCTCTGTTACACTGTTGGTAGAAAAGTTCCTCCAACTGGCCACCAGCATGCTGAGCTCCATGGTGGTTAATTTTCCTGGTTTACTATGTTCATTTTCAGAAAATGTAAGTGAAAGAATGACAGACTCAAGAAAAGTTACATTTTTAGCAGAGTGAAATACACTTAGCTTTTGTTGTTGTTGTTCAAAATAGGAACATGTCTATCTTAATTCAACACAGAAAATTTAGAAATAACCACCCCTGGCTATGTCATTTAGAACAGTGATGCCAGTGTGGTTTTATTTATTTATTTATTTAGAGACGCAGTCTTGCTCTGTCGCCCAGGCTTGAGTTCAGTGGCGTGACCTTGGCTCTCTGCAACCTCTGCCTCCCTGGTTCAAGTAACTCTCCTGCCTCAGTCCCCTGAGTAGCTGTGATTACAGGCACACACCACCATGCCCGGATAGTTTTTGTATTTTCAGTAGAGACAGGGTTTCTCCATGTTGGCCAGGCTGGTCTTGAACTCCTGACCTCAGGCGATCTGCCCGCCTCGGCCTCCCAAAGTGCTGGGATGAGGTGGGAGCCACAGTGCCTGGCTGTCAGTGCAGTTTTAAGATTAAAAAAAAAGAGGCAGACATGATGGATTACCATTATCAGAAGTAGAATTCAATTTCGTCATCATAAAATGTCTAAGGCAGCCAGCTACCTGCAGACACGACTAAGGGCTCAGGATTTTACCAGTTGCTAACACACTGGCACTGGGCAACTGAGCCTATGACAAAATACCCAGAGACAAATATGATTCTTTCATTGTTCATTCTGAGTGGGACTTTGACTTCCATGGTGAGACTAATCACACCGAAACCACACTTCCACTACATTAGTGGCCCTGATGGATTATCCTTTTATCCGAATTAATTTAATACTTAATTACAGTGCTCTGATGGTCTGTATTGGGGATTTTCAGAGGTTTTAAGCATCTACATTTGCCAACCGCTATATTAAGAGACTTTGCTTATTTTCCTCCCAGGACTTATTTTTCCCCCCTAAAAGCTCTCTGTTATGACCCGAAATTGTAGCAGTTATCTTTGAAGTCAAATATCTTCTACACTATCCAAGCATTTGAGCCTTGCAGTTAAAAGTGGAAATATTTAACTGAGTTTAGTGATGATATTTAAAATATGGCTTAATCAATAACAGAGGTATTTAATTTCAAATACCAAACACCCAATGAACAACATCACCGCGCTCTTTAAAAAATGCTTTGAGGCGGCTGGGCATGGTGGCTCATGTCTGTAATCCCAGCACTTTGGGAGGCCGAGGTGGGTGGATCACGAGGTCAGGAGTTCATGAGCAGCCTGGCTATCCTGGTGCAACCCCGTCTCTACTAAAAATACAAAACATTAGCCAGGCGTGGTGGTGGACGCCTGTAATCCCAACTACTTGGGAGGCTGAGGCAGGAGAATTGCTTGAACCTGGGAGGCGGAGGTTGCAGTGAGTTGAGATTGTGCCACTGCACTCCAGCCTGGGTAACCGAGTAAGACCCTGTCTCACAAAAAAAAAAAAAAAAAAAAAAAAAAAAAGCTTTGAGGGTGTATACAAGGCATACTTAGAGACACTTAGAGTAACAGAGGGAAGAAGCCCCACCACTTAGTACCATTGTAAATACTTAAAAATACTTTAAAGAAAGCATCAAAAGATAATAGTAATTTCATCTTCAAATAGCTAAAGATTTTGTTTTTTTTAGACATTCATGATCATTCATTTTGAGAAAAATAGCCTCATAAATAAAACAATCACTGAATAGGAAGCAGATGAATTCATCTAATATTCTTTTAGTTATTAATCCACTAGCAAAATGCCTTCTAAAAATGTAATGGTCACACGTTAGGTTTAAAGAAAATAAAATGTATAGGCATTAAATCAATCAGTTATCTTTTACAAGTGTCAGTTATAATAACTGAACAGCCTCTTCCATACATTGAACACATTTGGGTTGGAGAAGAACATTTTCTTCATATAAAGGAGATGCCACCTTAGCCTTTTCCCTGTAAAGTTCGGCTGTTAAAGCTCTGATTTGAATCTATCCATCTGACAAAGGTCTAATATCCAGAATCTACAAGGAACTTAAACAAATTTACCAGAAAAAAAAGAAAAATAACCCCGTCAAAAAGTGGGCAAAGGATATGAACAGACACTTCTGAAAACAAGACACGTATATGGCCAACAAACATGAAAAAAAAGCTCATCATCATTGGTCATTAGAGAAATGCAAATCAAAACCACAATGAGACACCATCTCACACCAGTCAGAATGGTGATCATTAGAAAGTCTGGCAACAACAGATGCTGGCGAGGATGCGGAGAAATAGGCATGCTTTAACACTGTTGGTGTGAGTGTTAGCTCAATCATTGTGGAAGACAGTGAGGTGATTCTGCAAGGATACAGAACTAAAAATACCATTTGACCCAGCAATCCCATTACTGGGTATATACCCAAAGGATTAGAAATCATTCTACAATAAAGACACATCCACACATATGATTACTGTAGCACTATTTACAATAGCAAAGACTTGGAACCAACCCAAATGCCCATCAATGATCGACTGGATAAAGAAAATGTGGCACATATACACCATGGAATACTATGCAGCCATAAAAAGGATGAGTTCATGTCCTTTGCAGGGACATGGATGAAGTTGGAAACCATCATCCTCAGCAAACTAACACAGGAACAGAAAACCAAACATTCCATGTTCTCACTCATAAGTGGAAGCGGAACAATGAGAACACGTGGACACAGGGAGGGGAACGTCACACACCAGGGCCTGTTGGGGAGTTGGGGGGAAAGGGAGGGAGAGCATTAGGACAAATACCTAATGCATGTGGGGCTTAAAACCCGGATGATGGGTGGATGGGTTCAGCAAACCACCAAGGCACATGTATACCTATGTAACAAACCTGCACGTTCAGCACATGTATCCCAGAACTTAAAAGTAAAAAAATAGAAAAAACAAAAACAAAAACAAAAACAAAAAAACTCTGATTTGGACACCAGTGAGAATATGAAGTCCCTAGGCTTGCTGGTTTTTCTTCTGGCTAGGATCGAACCTCCACTGCTATTACTGTTTTTCTTATTTTCTGATTCTTTTGGTTCCCAAAATGGAAATTTGTTGTTAATCTTATCTAACAGGAGATTCACATATGACCAATTCTTATCTTTTAAATAAAAATTTACTCATGTGCCTGCCTGAAAGGACTGAAGATCACACCCCCACACGCTCCTCCATGTCCCTTTTTCTCTCTCCCCTGACACAGCTGCATTGGAAGTATCTGTAAATAGGATGGGCTAATTTTCCCTATCAAGAAGCTCCACTAAAAATCAGCGGTCACCCACTCTAGCTAGGCATTTTGCCCACACCAGGACTATGAGATCAGATTTCATTTTCCAATCAGCAGTTCTGTGCATGTCTGATTCTTGGCTCAACATACAACTGCTATGCTGTTTATTATATTTAATCTCTCCATGGCCTCTGAAACTCCTCAAGGCTCGGATTCCTCATCCGCAAAATCGTGGGAGGCTGGTTCCGTGGTTTTTACAGTTCCTTCGCTTTGAATCCTTTTGTCCATACTCTTGCTACATGGGTGTTCTCTGGGAGTTTGTTAGACATGCGGAACCTCAGGTCCCACCCAGATCCAGGGAATCAGAATCTGCATGTTAATGTGATCCCCAGGTGACTCTCATGCATGTGACCATCTACCCTCCACCACACTGACCACAGCCACCAGCTGTACCAAGACACCACCACACAACAGCTTTGGTTATCCCTTCATGAAAGAAAAACAAGCATAATGGCTGGGCGCGGTGGCTCACGCCTGTAATCCCAGCACTTTGGAAGGCCAAGGTGGGTGGATCATTTGAGGTCAGGAGTTCAAGACCAGCCTGGCCAACCTGGTGAAACCCCGTCTGTACTAAAAAAATACAGAAATTAGCCAGGCATGGTGGTGTGTGCCTGTAATCCCCGTTATTTGGGAGGCTGAAGCAGGAGAATTGCTTGAACCCGGGAGGTGGAAGCTGCAGTGAGCCATGACTGCACCAAGTGCACACCATCCTGTGCAACAGAGCGAGGCTTGGTCTCAAAAACCAAAACCAAAACCAAACAAACAAAAAAAAAGTCTCAAAAACAAAGCAAACAAAACAAGGCATGAGATGAGTGTGGGCCAAGAAACAATATTGCCAGGGGAATATTGCCAAAACACCTTAAAAGTCAAGTTCTGAGAGCCCAGAGTCATGCCTTGAAGTTTCTTATCATCAGGGTCACATTTCTGAACCAGAAAGCCACAGGAAAGACTGGTCAAGGACTTCCTTTTTCCCTGGACCATGTGTTATGGGAAGCTTTCAGGAAACAGGTCAGTAAGTGTAGAAGGCATCATAGGACAAACTTCATTGCTGGGTTTCCCAGAAAAGAGCAGCTCTCCCCTACTGAAGACACTTTTAGCAGACGGGCCTTCACTAGTGAGTAAATATGCTTAAAAAGCATGGACTTACTTGTAGGTCAGTGGAGCAGCTGATTTGGGGGAGAACCCACGTGATCGTTAAGGATGGTAGGGATGTTTTGATTGGCATATATGCTACAGCCATCTGCGATGCCAGAGCCATACTGTGATGGGACTGTGCCAGCTACGACACCTTCATAACCATGAGAACTGCACTCATGGCTTCTTCATACCTATCTGCTGATTTGATAACCACAATAACCTTCCTTAGTGGGATCACTACTCCCATTGATGGTTGAACAAACTGACATACATCCTGAGAAGTACACTTAAAACTAACAAGTGGGCCGGGCGCGGTGGCTCAAGCCTGTAATCCCAGCACTTCGGGAGGCCGAGGCGGGTGGATCACGAGGTCAGGAGATCGAGACCATCCTGGCTAACACGGTGAAACCCCGTCTCTACTACAAATACAAAAAAATAGCTACTCGGAGGCTGAGGCGGGAGAATGGCGGGAACCCGGGAGGCGGAGCTTGCAGTGAGCCGAGATCGCGCCACTGCACTCCAGCCTGGGTGGCACAGCGAGACTCCGTCTCAAAACAAAAAACAAAAACAAAAACAAAAAACTAACAAGTGGCAGAACTGAAATCTGAACCCAAGTATCCCAATTCCTAATGCAACCTTCTCACTGTTCCATGGAAAGTTCCATTTTATACAGCACATGGCTATATAACTTGGATTAGAAACTAATATTAAAGAAGGGTATCACGCCTGAAATCCCAGCACTTTGGGAGGCCGAGGTGGGTGGATCACGAGGTCAGTGGATCAAGACCATTCTGGCTAACATGGTGAAACCCTGTCTCTAATAAAAATACAAAAAAAATTAGCCGGGCATGGTGGCGGGCACCTGTAGTCCCAGCTACTCGGGAGGCTGAGACAGGAGAATGGCGTGAACCCGGGAGGCGGAGCTTGCAGTGAGCCGAGATCGCGCCACTGCACGACAGAGACTCCGTCTAAAAAAAACAAAGCAAAACAAAAAACAAAACAAAACAAAAAAAGGAAGCATAAACCCATCTATCATCACAAGCACCCTCTTTTTCAACTTTGAAATGTATGAACATTTCAAATTTTTGATAGGTTTCAAAAGGAATGAACTTGACGGTATCTTTTTTTTTCTCTTTCATATAAAGAACCCAAGGTAAAAGAGATTAAAGCAGCAGTCCAAGGTCACGGATGTTCCTGATGGCAGAGAAGGGCTGAAAAGCTCCCTCTTCTAGCCAAGTGAGGCCTGCCTGTCACTCTGTTCGGACAGCCCATTCTCAATAGCACTTTCCCCCTAGAACATTCTCCCAATTCCTTACGTCTCCCTTTCTCAGGATGGACACGACGGCTACGTGAATGGCCAGAATTTTTTTTTGAAATAATTTAGACTCCTTTTAATTTTGAGCTATTTAAAGGCTTGAACAGTATATTTATTCTGCTGACTCAATCAACCCAAATATCCATCTGCATTCACGATGCAGTGTAGTGACCTGAGCACTTCAATGGTCAAGAGTGATACAACCCTGTATGACGTGGCCACATTTCCCAACTTGGGGAAAAATTTATACACACATTATCACAAAGTAAATGCTGTACCACAAATCCAGTTTTTATCTTGACCTCCAGAAAATCAGGTAAGTTATTTTTAGCTACACTATCAACCTTGAAAATCTCCCAGAGTTCAAACTCAGACTACATGTCTAAATCTGGGTTTATTTTTGTTTAAAGTAAGTTTCCTGGCCACACATTTTTAAATGAAGCATGCTTTGTCCCCTTATGGTAACAAACTGTCCGTGGAAGGGACACAAACAAAGCTCCACATCACTTGTGAAAATATTCCTTATTGCTAGGGACGTTTTCCTGAAATATCACTTGTCTAGCTTAGACTGAGGGTACAGAAGGAGTCCCTTTTCATTTAGAACACATTTCCTTTTGGCTTTCAAACATCATAAATCAAAGAACTTAGATCTACCAGTGGCATCAGTCAGTAATGAAGATAAAGACCAGCCAGGCTCCCTGGCATCTAAAAGCAGATTGTGGGCACCCTTTTTCCCGTTTATCTGTAGAACTTGTGCCAATGTACTGATATGATTTCCAACTACATTAGGGAGTCTTGGTCCTGCCTGGGTTGTCAGGAACTTAAAGTACAGACTAAAAAACAAGTTTACATACTATAGAAATAATCTCTGAACGATGCTATTAAGATTAACACACACACACACACACACACACACACACACACACACACACACCCCTCCTTGTTTTGAGGAAACATACAGTGAAGTATTTAGGTGTAAGGGGCCATTATGTCTGCAACTTCCTTTTAAACATTTTTAATTTATGGCTGGGCACGGTGGCTGAAGCCTGTAATCCCAGCACTTTGGGAGGCCGAGATGGACGGATCACCAGGTCAGGAGATCGAGACCATCCTGGCTAACACGGTGAAACCCCGCCTCTACTAAGAAATACAAAAAACTAGCCGGGCGAGGTGGCGGGCACCTGTACTCCCAGCTACTCGGGAGGCTGAGGCAGGAGAATGGCGTAAACTCAGAAGGCAGAGCTTGCAGTGAGCCGAGATTGTGCCACTGCACTCCAGCCTGGGCGACAGAGCGAGACTCCGTCTCAAAAAAAAAAAAAAAAATTTTTTTTTAAATTTATTTTTAAAACTTTTCTCTAAGTCTCCAATTATACTAAAACAAAAAGTTTAGTACTGTAGGCATTGTCAGCTTTAATTTATACATATTTGGATGTTTTCCTCTGGTTCGATTTATAGTGAAATTACATCATATGCCCATTAATGTGATACAAACTGTATGTCTTTTACAAACAAAAATAAAAATGAATGTGATTTTGATGCCTCATATCTTTTTTTTTTTTTTAATTAGAGACAGAGTCTTGCTCTGTCACCAGGTTGGACTGCAGAAGTGCAATCTCAGCTCATTGCAACCTCTGCCTCCTGGGTTCACGGCATTCTCCTGCCTCAGGCTCCTAAGTAGCTGGGACTACAGGCACGCATCACCATGCCTGGCTAATTTTTGTATTTTTAGTAGAGACAGGGTTTCACTATGTTGGCCGGGATGGTCTCCATCTTCTGACCTCATGATCCACCCGCCTTGGCCTCCCAAAGTGCTGGGCTTACAAGCATGAGCCACCGCCCCCGGCCCAATGCCTCATATCTTTTAAACTTAAGTCAATTATTTCACATGGTCTTTAACCCAAGAAACAGCTATCTCTTCACATGCTGGAGGAAAAGCTGGCTGTCTGGCTGGTTGAGAGATGTGTGCTTTTGATGGCTGACCTGAAGAAATTTCAAGGTGATTGTTACGTGAAATTCTCTCTTCAAATCTGACTTCAACAGCCCAACCTCTGCAGCATATGTCATGACTTCACTGTGAGTCTTCTTTTATTTTAAAAAAATCAGTTTTTACTAATTATAAGAGTAACATAAATTCAGTGCCAAAAATGTAGAAAAAAGAAATAAGAATAATTCATTTGCAATTCTACCAGCAGAAATAATCAAGTAGTGTTTTTTTTTAAATGGTTTTATTCTTTACCGCATTATTTCATCTCTTCCTTATCATCACTTTACTGCATAATTTTTATGACTGCTTAATGAGAGTAAATTTTTCAAAGTAATTGAGACACACGGAGAGTCCTTGGAATGACGATAATTAGGCTTGAGGACACAGAGGAATCATGAGAACGAATTATCCAGTTTCATTCCTTTTCCTGGGTATAGTTTGTTTGTTTCTCCTTCTAAGTAAGTTCTTAGATGTAGAATGAATTGGAAAAAATGAAATGTGAGGTTTGCTCCGTTTACCACAGTATCACATTTCATTTTTTAAAACTAATGCTTTCAGTGAGGACAAGAAAGTACAGTGAGAAAAAAAATTCCTCAAATATCAGTTTTCATACTCTTGTGTGCATTTTTATAAAGGCAAAATTCATTCTGGTGCCTATATGAAATCTAAAGGCACAATCGCCTGGAGCCTTCAGTGCTGGTTTTGGGGTTTTCTGAAAGTTAATCCACAGTGTCCCATTTTCTCTACTGGAGCTCTGAACCCTCTCTCTTAAGAGAGAGCAAGAAGAGATGTAAACCGCTCCTTTACTTCTGATAAAACCAAGCCCTTACTAGTCCCACATTTTGCTTTCTCTGGGGAGCGAGTCACATATAGGACACATGGCTTGTCCAGCTGCGTGCTGGACTGAATTTCAGCTTCAACTTGAACTTTCCGACAAAACAAGCGACGGAGGAGTATGGGCCTTAGCAAGACATGCCCACAGCACTGCCATAACAGCCGTGCAGGCTGTGGGTACAACTCTAAAAGCAGCACTCATTTTGTAGTTTCAGTGAGCACTGTCCCTAAAGCTGTGTCCTGTGTGACCAGTCACCTCTCTCAAGCTCATGAGAGAGGTCTGTATGACTGGGGTAAGAGAGATCCTGGGGTGGGCCAAAGCAAATGAATTAAATGGGAAACAGTGCCCCTCCCGGCAGCCAGCAAAAACTGCCATGCCGTGAAGAAAGTGCATTTTAATTGATTCATGTTGATACGTGCTGAATTGATGGAATTTTATACTTCAAAGGATGCAAAGAATTGGTTAGCAAGTCTGATGAGCTCATGGTAGAAAGGATGATTTTCAACATCCATACATAGTTAATTTCATTCAAAGAGCCTAAAAAGCCTTATGCAGATAATTATAACGGGATCAGGCAAGTGTATAAGATTAGCACAAATTATATATATATATATAAAATCACAACACAGGATTGGCACCTTTTCCCACACACAGCATATCATTCTTTTATATATGATAGCTCATTTGAAGTGTATATTTATGCAGATTAAAAAAAGCACACAAACCCTCCATGCACTTCTGCATAGTGGCCTACTGTGTTTTCTTTAACACAAAACTTGCTTTCTGGGGAAAAATTCTAGATATAGCAATGGTTCTTTCTCTTCTGCTTTAGCTTATTCACATGCTTCTTTAACAATGTTCACGCCTGTAATCCCAGCACTTTGGGAGACCGAGGCAGGCAGATCACAAGGTCAGGAGTTCAAGATCATCCTAGCGAACACGATGAAACCCTGTCTCTACTAAAAATACAAAAAAATTAGCCGGGCATGGTGGCGGGCGCCTGTAGTCCCAGCTACTCTGGAGGCTGAGGCAGGAGAATGGCGTGAACCCGGGAAGCGGAATTTGCAGGGAGCCGAGATGGCGCCACTGCACTCCAGCCTGGGCGACAGAGCTAAGACTGCGTCTCCAAAACAAAACAAAACAACAACAACAAAAAAACATGTGGGGAAACCAAGCCTGGCAACAGAAAGCACTTCACATGGGGAGCTTGGAAATGAATGGAAAGTGTCTGTCCTCAGGAGAGCATTCACGATGCACAGGAGTGAGAGAAGCTGAAGAGTCACTTTAAAAGAAATAATCTGCAACCAAGAAAATCAAACCACTTTATCATAAACTAGTGAGCCCCTCCCTCCCTGCCTTCCTTCCTTTTTCCAGGCGAGCGCTAGAAATAACTTCGTCAATGTCTTTTCACTTAACGGGCTCATGGTTCAGAGGAAAAGATGGGCATAAGAATAATTACCATACAAGTGTTACGGTAGGGAAACAGACAGAATAGCAAACAAGCCTGGGCTTTAGGGATGTGACTAGTGATATTACAGTGGGGCCCAAGGGAAAGAGAGCACTGTCCTGGCAGATGCAAGTGCATGTACCAAGGCACAGAGGATGAGCTGCCCAGGCTCCGTGACTCTTCTGGCTGCTGGGATACAAGGGAAGTGAAAAGGGAAGCAGCTTAGCCAAGAGGCTTTCAGTTCGTGGGATCCAGAGGGCAGAGGAATACACTGGCCTATACCATGACTATACAATTAGTAAAATCCCAACCTATGGGAATTCTACGGGTCAAGTGACCTGTGCTTCATTAACAGGTCAACTGTGAAGAAAGGATGGAGGAGAAGCCTGGAGATTATAAAAGACTAACCAGACGAGCCAGCAGTAAAAAAATGGCCAGAAGCAGGCCGGACGCGGTGGCTCAAGCCTGTAATCCCAGCACTTTGGGAGGCCGAGGCGGGCGGATCACAAGGTCAGGAGATCGAGACCACGGTGAAACCCCGTCTCTACTAAAAATACAAAAAATTAGCCGGGCGCGGTGGCGGGCGCCTGTAGTCCCAGCTACTCGGGAGGCTGAGGCAGGAGAATGGCGGGAACCCGGGAGGCGGAGCTTGCAGTGAGCCGAGATCGCGGCGGGCGCCTGTAGTCCCAGCTACTCGGGAGGCTGAGGCAGGAGAATGGCGGGAACCCGGGAGGCGGAGCTTGCAGTGAGCCGAGATCGCGCCACTGCACTCCAGCCTGGGCAACAGCGTGAGACTCCGTCTCCAAAAAAAAAAAAAATGGCCAGAAGCATAGCCGATAAGGATGCCCACAAGAGTGATAAAGCCAGAAAGATATTTCAGGAAGTGGCCCAAGGAAAAACAGTGGGCATGTTGGTGGCGGTATTTGGGGGAGGCTGTAATTGGGATAGGGCTGAGATGCTAATGGGGTGGAGGGCAAACTTCTAATTCTTGACCTGAGTTTAATGTATGAAAAGAGCAAATATGGGGGAGAAAGGTTCTATTTACCCATGTTGAGTTGCAATCTTTCAGGACATTGGGTGGAGCCTTTGGAAACACGGACCGAGAGCTCACTTCTATGCTGAAACAGCCCATAGGGAAGCATCAGAATGAAAATGGAAGCCTTCCCAATACTAGAGGAACTTCGCAGGTGCTTTGGAAAAAGCATCCACATTAGATTCCCCAAAGGGGATTTATCTGGTATCAAATTGTGCTAGACAATGAACAGCTCCACCCATGATAAAATCATATGTCCTTGCTGAAATTCTTTGTATTTTTCACACCTTGTCTAATTGCAGTGCTTAACACAACACAACCAGGCTGGTGTTATTGTTAAGAACTAGAGAGCAAAGCATTTTTTGTCCAAATAAAATGCAATGGGTCTTAAATCAAACCATTTTAGTATAAGAATCTATGAGATAATAATAAAATGCAACTTCATTTTTTCCTCCCGAGAACAAAGAAAATAGTGTAGGAGATGAAAAGTAAAGCGGACCCGACCTTTCTGCTGATTTGATTTTAGATATGTCCTCCATGCAGACAATGGTGAAGTGAAATGAAGGGGGTGTCATTTTTATTCACCTAGAGAACCACAAATCACGGATGTACATCTTCAGGCCTCATATGGGGGGATCTCACTCCAATCTCTCCAAACTTTTTCTAATCCCCACACTTTCCAGTCTCAGCACAAGACCTCATCCAGGCTTCTGAGGCTTTGTCGAACATTTACACAGAATTCTAGAAATGTATTTTCTTTAAGAAAGTTACTTTACAAATGTTATTTTCATCTCAGCACAGTTAGCCTTTCCTTATCAGATCTTACAATGTTTCAGCTTGAAACTAAAAAAGAAAAAAAAAACACATTTCATCTGAAATTATGATATACTAAATAGTTATTGACTTGGCCTTAAACATTTCTACTCTTTCCTTCTTACACAATCAGATTAAAAAATGTAACTACCTTTTCTAAACATACAATGTTAAAGCATGTTCAACTTCAGTAACAGGTAATTAATGTACCTCAAAAGTCAGAGCCTCTATGTTAATTACCATAGTGCTCCAACATCGTTTTCTACATTTTTAAATTTTTGTATTGATATTATGTATCAATAATTGTGTTGATATTTTGTATTGATTGTATTTTGTATTGATATTATGTATCAATAATATTAAATGATTAAATATATTATGTATCAATAATGATATTAAATGATTAAAGATATTAAATATTATGTGCCTATTTTTAGATTATATGGGAAAACAATATATTCATATAATTTAGAAAGAGCAAATCAGTATAATGGGATATCCATCACTTATATGTTTTTCTTTTCTTTTTTCTTTGAGACAGGGTCTCTCTCTGTCACTCAGGCTGGAGTGCAGTAGTGTGATCATGGCTCACTTGAACCTCGAACTCCTGGGCTCAAGTGGTCTTCTCATCTCAGCCTCCAGAGCAGCTGGGATTACAGGCAGGCACCATCACACCTGGCTAATTTTTAAATATTTGTTTTGTAGAGACGAGGTCTTACTATGATGCTCTGGCTAGTCTTGAATTCCTGGGATCAAGCGATTTTCCAACCTCGGCCTTCTGAAGTGCTGGGACTACAGGTGTAAGCCACCGTGCCCAGCCTGTCTTCTTTACACTAGAAACATTCAAATAAGGTTCTCCTAGCTATTCTGAAATATACAATAGATTACTGTAAATTAGTCACCTTGCTGATAATTAAATACTAGGTCTTACTTCTTCTATCAAACTGTATATTTGTATCCATTAATGAACTTCCCTTTTTAAGTGTGACATATGCAATCCTTATTTGGCTACACTATAAACTTCAACAACAAATTAAAACATGATTCACATTATAGAGCATTTATACATGCCTTTTCATCTTCCAATGTGGTAAACATTAATTAACCTGGCTAATTAAAACAGCCACAGTTTACATATTTACTCATTAATCAGCCTCAAGCAAATGCAAAGCATTAAACTCTTTCACGATTTGGTACCAATTAAATGTTTTTTTTTTTTTTCAAATGAAGAGGTCATAAATTTAAGACATGTAGTTCTTAGATTTAAATTTGATAGTGGTTGAAAAAATCTGACAATATTTCACATTCTTAAAAGTCAAGGAAAATAAAAAAATAACTGCATTATGCGTTGAATTTTCCCCCAAAATGTATGTTGAAGTCCTAATGCCTACACCTGAGAATATGGCCTTACTTGGAAACAGGGTCTTTGCAGATATAATTAAGTTAAGATGAGGTCATACCGGAGAAGGGTGGGCCGTCAATCATACCAGAGAAGACACAGAAACAGAGACACGGGGAGTAACACCACGTGAAGACAGAGGTGGAGACTGGAGGGGTGCATGTACCAACTAAAGGAATATATCAAGGGCTGGCAGCGTCACTACAGCAAGCGAAAGGCATGAAACAGAATCTCCCGTAGAGCTGTAAGAGGCAGTGTGGCCCTGGCAACACCTTGCTTTAGGACTTCGAACCTCTAGAATAATGAGATAATGACAGAGTACATTTCTGTTGGTTCTGGCCATGCGGTTTGTGGTAACTGGTTCCAGCAGCCCTAGGAATCTAATACACTGCCCATTGAAGTGAATATTAGCTATTTGCTGATAAGACAGTAATTTCTGGTTATAATAAATCTACTGGAATAGAATGTGGTTTTTTTTTTTTTTTGAGATGGAGTCTCGCTCTGTCGCCAGGCTGGAATGCAGTGGTGCGATCTTTGCTCACTGTAACCTCCGCCTCCCGGGTTCAAGCAATTCTCCTGCCTCAGCCTTCCAAGCAGCTGGGACTACAGGCGCCTGCCACCACCCCCGACTAATTTTTGTATTTTTAGTAGAGATGGGGTTTCACCATATTCGCCAGGCTGGTCTTGAACTCCTGCCCTTGTGATCTGCCTGCCTTGGCCTCCCAAAGTGCTGGGATTAGAGGCGTGAGCCATAACACCTGGCCGAAGGTGGTTTCTTAGTGAGTCCTTTACTCAAGGCTGGAATTAAACAGATAAAGGAGAGGAATCACGAGCTCTATGATAATAGTGTAATAGTCTAATCTAGCCGTTAAGTGCAGAGATGTTTCCTCTCGGAACACCCGTGTGTTTCAGCTCTGCTCCTCTTCCAATGCCCTTCCACAGGGAACAGATCCTTTACTGACCACCAATGGCCGCATGTCTTATCCTGAGAAGACCATGGGATTTTGGATGCCAGGTCAACCCTTACACTCAGCAAGAAAGTGGAAGGGCCTCAGTTTCAAACGCTTTGTAAACACAGAGGTTAGGTCATTTCCTCTCCAATAAGCCAGAAGCTCAGCTGTCCCTGGCAGCAAACTCTGTGTCAAATGCCTGGCGGGTTTCAGGTTTTACTAACTCCAGAGTGATGAAACATTACCACCTCTAATGCCAGAATGAAGTCAGCTGTCGTACCTGTGTGTCATAACTAAATTTACTGAAGTCAGGGCAGCTGAAGTAATCTATAAAACTTAGCACGTTAATTTCAATTTAGGGTTCACATTCAGCAAACTGTATTAACAACAACAACAAAAAATTCTCCAGTAGTCTAAAAGTTTTTATTTTATTCTTATATAAAATCTGGAAGACTGGAATATAATGTTTTATGGTACAAGTGTTTAGTAGCAACATTGGTTAACTGTGACCTTTTGGCTCAAGACATGAGAAAATATAGCTAACAATGCTTGGTTATGGGTTTGTCACACTATACTTTGTTATACTATCCAGCAGTATCCCCCTGCTTTAACAGTGTGGATACACCAGTTAAAAATTAATTTAAAAAAATCTGGGCTGGGCGTGATGGTTCACGCCTGTAATCCCAACACTTTGGGAGGCCGAGGTGAGTGGATCACGAGGTCAGGAATTTGAGATCAGCCTGATCAACATACTGAAACCCCATCTCTACTAAAAATACAAAAATTAGCTGGGCATGGTGGCGCGTGCCTGTAATCCCAGCTACTCAGGAGGCTGAGGCAGGAGAATCACTTGAAACCGGGAGGCGGAGGTTGTGGTGAGCCAAGATCGTGCCACCGCACTCCAGCCTGGGCGACACAGTGAGACTCCATCTCAAAAAACAAACAAACAAACAAATAAAAACAAACAAACAAAAAGAAAACCAAACACACATCTGTCAAATCCTTCCATACAAGTATATGCTCTTCACATACCAAGGAAGTCTTGGATTTGAAGTTCATCAAGGCCGAGTGTAGGCTGCCGGACCACAACCTGGTTTTAATGCCTTAGGTGTAGAAGCAGGAGAAATAATGCCTTTCATGCCTCCCCTGACTTGTTTTAGGATAAAGAAGCTGTGCACTCAATAGATAGTAGCTGAGGAACGATAAAGAGGATCTACTCAAAGTATGAATAAGCCAACTGCTATGGACTGAACTGTGTCCCCCTGAAAATTCATGTATGGAAGCCCTAATCCTCAAGGGACCTTTGGAGATTGAACCTTTAAAGAGATAATAAAGGTTAAATGAGGTCATGGGGGTGTGACTCTGATCCAAGAGGACAGGTGTCCTTAATAAGAAAAGGAAGAGGTTGGGCGCAGTGGCTCACGCCTGTAATCCCAGCACTTTGGGAGGGCAAGGCGGGTGGATCACCTGAGGTCGGGGGTTTGAGACCAGCCTGACCAACATGGAGAAACCCCATCTCTACTAAAAGTACAAAATTGGCTAGGTGTGGTGGTGCATGCCTGTAATCCCAGCTACTTGGGAAGCTGAGGCAGGAGAATTGCTTGAACCCAGGAGGTGGAGGTTGCCGTGAGCCAAGATTGTGCCATTGCACTCCAGACTGAGCAACAAGAGCAAACTCCGTCTCAGGAAAACAAAAGAATAAGAGGAAGAGACACCTCTTTTTCTCTCTGAGAAAGACCATGTCAGGGCATGGTGCATAGGTGGCCATTTGTAAATCAAGGAAGAGAGGCCTCCTCAGAAACCAACCTGCTGGTACCTTGATCTTGAACTTCCAGCCTCCAGAAGCATGAGAAAATTATTGTCTGTTGTTGAAGCATTCAGTCTGTGGTATTTTGGTATTTTGGTATGGCAGTCCTAGCAGACTAATGCATTTATGTAGTCACACCCAGACAAAAGAAAAAGCAAAGGTCAGAATAGGTTTTTCTACAGGATTCTGTTTTTTTTCTTTCTTCGTCTTTTTTCTTCCCCGAAGGCAAAAGCCGAATCTGAGAGTAACAAGGGCTCACCAGGGATGTGCAAGGAATTACTTATACTGTCCCTTTCATGGAAATGACAAGGAAGTGATTTATTTCAGATGTGACTCAGTTCAGGATTTGAAAGCATAACTGACCTCTGGGCTTTTCTTTTTCTTTACTTGACCATTTGCCATGTAAGTTCTCAAGTGCTTCCTCCCTATCTTGCTTCACTACAGGCAGTGGGAAAAATCCAGTTTCCCCCTGTGTCTGGGACATCTCCAGCTCTGTGGTCTATTTACTTTGAAGGAAAAAAAGGAGATAGTATATGACTTCCATCCCAAGTCACTATAGGAGATACTTTAAGAAACAAGGGAGTTTAAATTGCTCTTCTGTATAACCTGCAAAATTCATCTCCTATTGCAGAGTAGAGTGAGTTGCTTCTCAGGATTCGCACCTGGAGTTGGTATTCAGCATGTGTTTTCTTTGTAATATTTTTGTCAATTCTCTAAAAAGACCACACTTTTTGAGCTGGCACTAGGCTCTCTGACAATCTTCCAAGATGAAGCTTTTACAGTCCATTATTTACAATGCTGACAACTCCAGGCATATTTTGTCAATTTTCCCTTTCATCTCTTATTAAATAATATCACTTTGGATTTGGAGAGAGCCTAAATGGATAATTCTTTAAGCAGAATGCCAGTATCAATGATAGAAAGGGAAGAATCTAAGAGGGAGGTGAATGTTCTGTAAGCAGAGAAGTAGGTTCACAATTTCTGAAAGAGCAAATCAAACAGCAAATGGGGGAAAGTTAGGAAAGGCAGAATTTTGTGACTCAAGCCCGTCCTATGTTTATACTGTTTTTTGTTTTTGTTTGTTTGTTTTGAGATAAGGTCGTCCCTTTGTCACCCAGCCTGGAGTGTAGTGGTGCCGCCAGGGCTCACTGCACCCTCCAACTCCTGGGCTCAAGCGATCCTCCAACCTCAGCCTCCTGAGTAGCTGGGACTATAGGTGTGTAGCCCTAAGCCCAGCTTATTATTTTTTTGACTTTTTGTAGAAACAGGGTCTCCCCATGTTGCCCACGCTGGTCTTTAAAACTCCTGGGCTCAAGTGATCCTCCTGCCTCAGCCTCCCAAAGGGCTAGGATTACAGGTGTGAGCCACTATGCCCGGCCTCTTATACTGTTTATTCCCTTTAGATACAGTTAATGGACATTAATAAGCAGTTTATGCCAATCTCTTTTTGTAGCTAATAAGATGTCTTATCTTGGATAAATAAAACCTAGCCACTAATGCTGCCACACCCAAACAAACTCTCTATGCATCTGAACTTCTTGAGGTCAACAATGCTTCATTGTAATATATTATAAAATCACCACTTTGGAAGTGACCACCACTAGAAATTCACATGGCCAATTTATAGATGGGGACTGGGGGGGGGGCGGGGAGCATCTCTGCAATCCAGTAATTAAGCTCTGCCAGAATGTATTTAGAGTTGGCTAGACTAAGTCTCTGCTTCATTTTTTTCCCAATGAAAATGGCAATGTCTGTCATCCTATGTTCAAGACAAATATAAATATAACCTAAGTTTCTAAGAATCCTTATATTTTTGTCATTGCATAGAAGCATGAGTTTTAAAAACCTCTGAATGTTTAGAGTATCACCTGGGGGAGTAAGAAAAATGCAGATCTCTGTAGGTCTGAGGCAGAGCCCAAGAATCTGTATTTTTAACTAGAACTCCTCTAAACTAATGTGCTTCACTTGGCCCCAATTACACATTAAGAAACAATGATTTCAAGATGACATTCAACCTCTTCCATCCAAGCACTTAAAGCAACTAAACCAAAGACACCAACAAATACCAGATACTTTTCTCTGTCTACTGGCTGATGGCACAAAAGTGCAGAAGTCACATAGCGCAGCACAGAAAGCTCGAGCTAGGACTGGAGTCAGCGAGACGCTAGCTTGCCCTGTTTGTGGATTCTGAAGCCTCAAGCCCACATTAACAAGGCTTTAGATGACAGTCAACACCCAAACTCAGGCTCCTGCAGAGGGCCTCCAATTCTGCTCTAATATGTCTATTTTTCTTTAAAGAAAAAACATCTGATTTTTGCACCCCAGGTATTTAAATACCCACTTTGCTTTCTGAAAGGCTTTGGCAACACATGAGGAAGTCCTTGGGCCTTGACCATTTTTAGCACTTTCACAGTTTCTGATTTTGATCACGCGACTTAATCACCCAGTATTCTGAATCTGAAAACCAGGAGGGTTTAATTCCACTTTCATGTTCCCTTGAGGAGCTGTTGGCACCAGAATGAAGGCAGGTTCATACTGAACGTGGGAAGGAAGCCAGGAAGCCAGCTCTTCCTTTCACATCAGAGATCTAGAAAGCAAAACTTGTCTCACATTTGCATACAATATTAGACTTACATATGGATGCCACGTTTGTCAAAAGACAGGCTAATTAGGACATTAGTTTCCTTAATGGTTGCGATTTAGTAATTCACAGATAGTCCCACTTAATTTTTCATCCTATACCTGAAGGAGCTACTTCACACTTCAAGTGTAAGAAGGCTTCTCCCTTAAGATGGAAAGAAGGCATTCAAGTGTCAAAATACTGGTTTTCTGCCAAAAAATAAAGGATGAGAAAAAGCAGAGACTTCGTTTATCAAATCAAAACACATGCTGGCAGGGAAAGACTACTGGATTACAAAGTTCATTCCCCCAGCCTGCACCAATTCCTCTTTTTCTCTAAAGTTTCCTATTTGTTTCAGTTTCTCTCATGATACTGACATTGCCAACCAGCAGTCTGGAAACTGTTCAGGTTGATTCTTAGCAGAAAATCGAGGGGCTTTCCTGTTATTGTTAATATCCTTAAAACACTTAAATTTGGTTAGTTTGCTTCAAGCATTCTCAGTATATTACAAAAAAAAGTACTCCAGCATTTCCAGAATTTCTTTTGACTGACATCAGCTACTCTAATGAACAGCAGGGGACAACAGCAAGGTATATGAGGAGCATATCCTTCCTTTTTAATCAGAATTACATAGGAACTAAGAGCTCTAAGGCCACAGTAGAGTATAATATCTTGGAAGAAGAAAACGGAGAATGTCTGACATTTTCATTGATCATTTAGGCTGATGGCTTAAACCATTTCCACCCACGTTTCTTAAAATTTAGCATTTCCAGTCAACATTACCTACTGCAATTTCTCTATAATCTTAAGGGTATTAAGGCCCCAAGTGAGGGACAGAGAGATGTAAACTAAAGGGGAGTCAGAAAAGGAAAACTGAGTCTGATGCACATCATTTATCCTTTCTTTAACATGATTTTAAAAGTAATAATGCTTATGAAAAAAATATTAGCAGTATTAAGGGATATCAGGTGACAAGCAGAAGTGCCCCCTCCACAGATGTGCCGGTGTACTTGTAGAAATACGGTGCTAAAATTAGAAAAGATGCCAGTGTATCTGTAGAAATACGGTGCTAAAATTAGAAAAGATGCCAGTGTACCTGTAGAAATATGGTGCTAAAATTAGAAAAGATGCCAGTGTATCTGTAGAAATACGGTGCTAAAATTAGAAAAGACTGAACATTTATTAGGTAGAGCCACATAGTCTAAAAGGTTTCACCTGTACATTTACCAATAGTTTATGAAAGTTCCTTTTCACCTATCCTTGTCATGACAAGGCATAACAGATTTCTAAAAAATTACATTTTCATTGGTATTAATCATGAGAAGTTGTTCACCTTTTGATCTACAACTACTTATCAGATATGCATGCATTTTTTTATATGAATTGGAGCTGTTGTAGTTTTGTGAATTAATCAAATGCATCAATTCCTTTGGGTTTTCACCTTAGACGTTTTTGTGGCATACAATTTGTATAATGTGAATTTAGAAGATAATAGCATAGGTAACTCTAATTGGCTTATTGGGGTGCTACAATGGATCCCCGCCTATTTATTAACTTTTCAACAAGTTGATTGGTCTCTAAATCACTACTTTGCAAAGTTTAGCATATATCAATGTCACCTGGACAGCGTGATAAAATATAGATTGCTCAGCCCCATCCCTAGCTTTGCTGATTCAGGAGGTCGGGGTGGGATCAGGGAATGTGTGTTTCCAACAAGTTCCCAGGTGATACCAGGTGATGCTGATGCTGAGAACCACAGCTCTAAAATATTCACTGGGCATGGTGTTTGCAATCCATACTTTATACCTAATCATTTGTTTCAGGACACACAAAGGCACGTGAGATTTGATACATACTCTCAAAAAGCTAACAATCAGTAAGTGGTAATTCACTGACATGTACACATCAAAGTAATGTTAGACACATGTAATAGGCCAAGATTGGGGATGGGCATTGTAGGTAGATGGAATAACATAAATAAAGGCATCCAGGGCTATGGATATTCGATCAGCCTGGCTGGCACCATGAAGGAGATTAACGGGAAAAACTATCTTTGTCTGTCTCAGGTTATTTTGAGGATCAAGTAAAACTTAGACACAACAACAACAAAAAAGTAAAGTCTGTGATCAAGAAGAATTACTCTGTTGCAGCAATATAAACTAAGAAAAAAAATACACAAAATTCTCTGCTGCCTTGGGAGGTGACCTCATGAAGTGTATTATTTTTTTAAATTTTAATTAATTAATTTATTTATTTTTGAGATGGAATCTTGCTCTGCCGCCCAGGCTGGAGTGCAGTGGCGTGATCTTAGCTCACTGCAACCTTTGCCTCCCGGGCTCAAGTGATTCTCCTGCCTCAGCCTCCTGAGTAGCTGGACTTATAGGCACGCGCCACCATGCCTGGCTAGTTTTTGTATTTTTAGTAGAGATGGGGTTTCTCCACGTTGGCCAGGCTGCTCTCGATCTCCTGACCTCGTGATCTGCCTGCCTCAGCCTCCTGAAGTGCTGGGATTACTGGTGTGACCGACTGCGCCCAGCCGATGTGTATGATTTAATAGCCAGCAGCAACAGGCCACTAACACGCCATCTGCTAAGAGGGGCTCTAGCTATTAACAGCCACAGAGCTAAACTCTGTATGTCTGATCCCCTGCAAATGGCGAAGGCCTGGCTGAGAATTATTATCTCATGCTTTCAGAGAAACCTTTGCTTGTCCTGCACTGAAAAATCTGGCTGCAATAATTACATGGAAGAAGGTATGTTTGTTGGCATGTTTCATGTGCTGGCTTATGACTTCTAAGCAGAAGATACAAAATAATATAAAAATCCTGCAACACGCACCATGTATCTGATATTCGTGTTCTCTTTAAATATCTTAACACTGACTTACATATTTAAGGGTGTGGAGCTTTGAGCTTGGGAAGCATCTTAGTACTGAGTCACAAATGCTAAAAGAAGGACATTTCTTCTACATACCACATTGTCAATGAAAAGATGCTGAAAGTGAATAAACAGCTCTGCAAACCCAGTTTTGTTTAACTTGGCAACAGCAGTAAGTAAGTATCACTGGACACAGGGACACTGGAATAGATTCAGTCTTTAGTCTTATTCACCACGTCTGACCTTGGGCATATTACATGGTTTCCCCGAGCCTATGAAATCATCTGGCTGAACGAACTGAAAACTAAGGTTCTTTCCTTCATTAATAAATTTCAGCGAACAACAGGAGTAAGAACGGTTGTCTAATGAGACTACCAAATGCTACGAGACACAGCAACCAATTTCCCTTGACCTCATGGATGCAGCTTCTTTCTTGTTTATCCAAAGTCTCCCCAAGCAAATTCTAAATTATTCTAAATTACTTGAGGAACAAAGATTGTGCCCTCATACCTGTGATGTCTCTGGCAATGGCAAAGAATATGGAACATGGGAAGCATTTAATACATATTTATTGAAGATCCTGTGTCCTTATTTCTTGAATCTCCTTGCTATTCACAATGGCAAATGATATGAATGTACGTATACATATTTATCATGGTAAAATACATATAACATAAATCTTACTATTTTAACCATTTTAAGTGCAAGGCTCAGGGTATTAAGTATGTTCACGCTGCTGTGCAACTGTGATGGATGGTGCATTACGGCCATCCATCTTCCCCGCTGAACTATTTTCAGTATTCCCAAACTGAACCTCTGTGCCCGTTAAACACTAACTCCACAGTCCCTCATCCTCTCAGCTCCTGGCAATCACCATTCTACTTTCTGTATCTATGAATTTACTACCCTAGGCACCTCATATAAGTAAAGTTTCATATAAAACACTTTACAAAATTTGCATGTCATCCTTGCACAGGGGCCAGGTTAATCTTCTCTTTAATCATTCCAATTTTAGTGTATGTGCTGCTAAAGCAAGCATCATATATACACTTTTTTTTTTTTTTTGAGATGGAATCTTCCTCTGTTGCCCAGGCTGGTGTGCAGAGGCACAATCTCAGTTCACTGCAGCCTCTGCCTTCTAGGTTCAAGTGATTCTCCAACCTTAGCCTCCAGAGTAGCTGGGATTACAGGCATGTGCCACCATGCCCAGCTAATTTTTGTATTTTTAGTAGAGATGGGGTTTTGCCATGTTGGCCAGGCTGGTCTCGAACTCCTGCCTGCCTTGGCCTCCCAAAGTGCTGGGATTACGGGCATGAGCCACCGTGCCCAGTCTATCATATATACACTTGTGAAAACCTCTAAGACTTCCTTACAAATGAAAGTGGTGACTGAGAACTAAGTCATATACCTAGTGATATCTCAATGGTGATGATAAAGTTAGTTTTTACTTGACAAAATCTATTTGCTATCAGAATACTATACTTAAAAATCATAAGCATTAACAATTAAATCACATGTACAAAAATTTTAGAGAACATGCAGCTATAGCAACTTCAATACTATACAGGAAGCTGAAGACATAGGTCCACACCTAAACATCTGTCCTCAGGGGATGGGCAGACAAATTTCAATGCCCCCGGAACCAAAAGCAAAGACAAAAGAGACACGTACAAGACAAAACAAGTTGTTGCCAAGCACTGTTTCAAAAAAGTAAGATTTAACTCACGCTTTCATGAGCATATGTAAATGCATAATTATCAAAAGACAAACACATAAAACATGCTATTTTAAATGTGCTATCTGAGGTCACTGAATCCATTGACAGGAGCTGAAATTAAGTAACACCCTGCCCTTGACCCTCTGACCACCTGTTTCATGCTCCAAGTCCAAAGCCTCTTCATAAATCGTGTTTAGATTGCACACCAAGTCAACATTCCTTCGGACACGTCTCATAACTTGGAACTGGCTATTAGATGGATCCACTATTTTTGATGAGATATTATAACTAACGTTCTATGATTTGCTTTCTAAAGCAGTCCATAGTGTATATGGCAGGAAAACTGTTAACTAATAATGGAGCTTACTCAGAGAATACATGCAAAATTTGTTTCTGAGTTGAACACCAAGAAGCAAATTAACATGCCTTCCAAACTCTGTCTCACATGAAACAAATTCATGTCATTCCCAGTTAGTGTTTGTGGAAACATATTTCAAAATTAATCTCAATTTGGATTCATCTCCATACTCAGGGTGGCAAACATCACTGATTTTTTCTTTCCTCCTCTTTTAAAAAAATGAACCTTGAAGGCAGATGCTTGTGAAAAACAGAATAACCAACCCTTGTTCCAGTCCAAAATCATTGGTTGTTCCCAAGACTCAACAAAAAAATCAGGACACATCTGCTCTAGTGTTCCATGCCAGGAAGTAGTCCCACAGCCACCACTGTGGTCTGACTTCACTCCCCAATCATTTTACTTCAGATTTCTTTTTAGATTTTGTTTCAAATTACAGGGCCATACAAACGAGCTGGTGAGTTGAGAAAATAGCTTCGGAACTGCATTGGATCATCAAAAGAAACAGCAGACTTTGGCGTGGGAGACCCTGCCTCAGGCTCCATCCATTTGGTTGAGGTGCCCACACACGCACAAAAATAAAAGAATGGCATAAAAACAGACAAAAACTACTGACATGTCACAGTCATTATGGTTTAAGGAAAAGCTCACAAATAATTCCTCTGGAATCTCACCATAATTTGGAGTAAAAGATGACAGCATACTAAATCAATTCTCTTGCTGCTTCTAAATACTAACCTTCCTGAATGGGGCTCAAGGCGGAATCATTTCACACCAGATATCAGCTCTAGTAGTTAAAGTGTTGTTTAAAACCTCATTAACAAATTTATATATAAATATTCCCCCAAATGATCTACAGATCCAATGCAATCCTCACTTTTTTTTTTTTTTTTTTGCAGAAATGGTGGTAGGGGTGAGGAAGACCTTAAAACTCACGTTGTAATGCAAGAGACCTCGGATACTCAAAGCAATATTGAAAAAGAAGAACAAAGGTAACAGACTCACACGTGCTGATTTCAAAATTTACTACAAAGCTACAATAATCAAAACAGTTTGGTACTACAATAAGCACACGCACACAGATCAAAGAAAATAACTAAGAATTAAGAAATAAACCCATATTATCTATGGACAATTGATTTTGTGTAATAGTACCAACACCATTCACTAGGGGAAATAAGTCTTTTTCTTTTTTTTTTTTGAGACAGGGTCTTGCTCTGTTGCCCAGGTGGCATGATCAAGGCTCACTGCAGCCTCAACCTACCCAGGCTCAGGAGATCCTCCCACCTCAGCCTCCTGAGTAGCTGGGACTACAGAAAGATGCTATCATGCCTGGATAATTTTTTGTAGAAATGTGGTCTTGCTATGTTTCCCATTGTGGTCTTGAACTTCTGGGCTCAAGTTATCTGCCCACCTTGGCCTCCCAAAGTGCTGAAATTACAGGCATGAGCCATTGCACCTGGCAAGAATAGTCTTTTGCAACAAATGGTGCTGGGACGCTGGATATTTATATGCAAAAGAATGAAGTCAAACCCTTACCTCACAACATATATGAAAATTAAAATGAATCAAAGATTTAATTGTAAGAGCTAAAACTACAACTCTTAGAAGATAACACAAGTATAAATTGTTGTAACCTTGTTTCAGACAATGGTTTCCTAGATACAATATCATAATAACTGCCATAAAAGAAAAAAATGATAAAATAGACTTCTAAATTGAAAACTTGTGTGTGTCAAAAGGATCCTATCAAGGAAGTGAAAATACAACCTACAGAATGGGTAAAATATTTGCAAATAATGTATTTGATAAGAATTTAATAGTATGAAGAATATATAAAAATTCTTACAAATCAATAATAAAGTCAGGCAGAGTGCAGAGTGGCTCACGCCTGTAATCCTAGCACTTTGGAAGGCCGAGGTGGGCAGGTTGCCTGAACTCAGGAGTTTGAGGCCAGCCTGGGCAACATGGTGAAACACCATCTCTCCTATGCTAAGAATACAAAAAATTAACTGAGTGGGGTGGCACGTGCCTGTAATCCCAACTACTGGGGAGGCTGAGGCATGAGAATCGCTTGAATCTGTGAGGCGGAGGCTGCAGTGAAGTGAGATCGTGCTGCTTTACTTCAGCCTGGGTGACAGAGGAAGACTGTCTCCAAAAATAAAAATAAAAGTAAAAATAAAAATAAAAAAAAGAAAGTAAGAAAGGTAGATAACCCAATTAAAAAATGGGCAAAGAATCTGAACATACATCATTTATTTGAACTGAACAAAATAATCCATAATAAATCATTGCAATGGCATGAAGAAAACACTGTGGTTGATGTTTAATTCATCAAATTTCTGCCAGCGTCCATTTGGAGCACAATAAACAAGATCAATATACTGCACTGGATTATACATATTAAGGTCAATAATTTGTCTGACAGAATGGTAGAGATAGTTTTTTTTTTTTTTTTTTTTTTTAAAGGAAACAGTTTTTACACTGATTATTCCTAGAAAGTGTATTTTTTTTAAAATGTAGCTAAAATGATTTACTTTTTCCTAAAATTATGGAGTAGAAATACACAAAAGAAAGTATCTGTTTGCCAAATGGGGAAACTATAAAAATCATTCAGGAAAATAGATGCTGTATTACATGTGAACTTTTAAAGGTCATTATCAATGACTTCTACAGATCATCTGGATGACATACACTATATTTACAGATTCTATAATTAAACTCCAAAGCAAGAAAAAGAGAACTTACATATTATCACAACCAAAAAAGGCATAGAGAGCTAAATGTATACAAATCACTCTACGAGCCACTACTATGGGTGAGTTCGACATCTGAGGTCTGTAACCTCAAGTCTGTAGACAGACCAGTTGGGGACCTAAAGTATCAAGTGTACCGGCATGTACACATTTGTATCTACGTGTGGAGACATTTCAACATGGCAGTCCAACTTGTGGGGAAAAGAAAGAGAGATCAGACTGTTACTGTGTCTATACAGAAGGAAGTAGACATAAGAGACCCCATTTTGTTCTGTATTTGAGATGCTGTTAATCTGTGACCCTACCCCCAACCTTGTCCTTGCAAGAGACGTGCTGTGGTGACTCAAGGTTTAACGGATTTTGGGCTGTGCAGGGTGTGCTTTGTTAAACAAGTGCCTGAAGGCAGTATGCTTGTGAAAAGTCATCACCATTCTCTTAATCTCATTGTACCCAGGGACACATACACTGCCAAAGGCTGCAGGGACCTCTGCCTAGGAAAGCTAGGTATTGTCCAAGGTTTCTCCCCATGTGATAGTCTGAAATATGGCCTCGTGGGAAGGGAAAGACCCGATCGTCCCCCAGCCTGACACCCGTGAAGGGTCTGTGCTGAGGAGGACCAGTACAAGAGGAAAGAAGGCCTCTTGGCAGTTGAGACAAGAGAAAAGCATCTGTCTCCTGCCCATCCCTGGGCAATGGAACATCTCGGTGTAAAACCCGATTGTATGTTCTGTTTACCGAGAAAGGAGAAAACCACCTTAGGGCGAAAGGTGGGACTTGCTAGTGCAATGCTGCTCTTTATGTACTAAAAAGGTTTATGAAGATGTTTGTATATGCATGTCAAGGCACAGCACTTTTCCTTAAACTTATTCATGTCACAGAGATCTTTATTCATATGTCTTACTGCTGACCTTCTCCCTATGATGATCCTATTATCCTGCCACTTCCCTTTTTCTAAGATGGTAAAGATAATGATCAATAAATACTGAGGTAACTCAGAGACCGGTGCCCGCGTGAGTCCTCTGTATGCTGAGTGCCGGTCCCCTGGGCCCACTTTTTCTTTCTCTATTCTTTGTCTCCATGTCTCATTTCTTTTCTCAAGTCTCTCATTCCACCTAATGAGAAACGCCCACAGGTGTGGAGGGGCAGGCCACCCCTTCACAACTGTTAGAAAACTAGGAGGCTGTTGTAATAGTATACTGTACTTTGCCATTTTGAAGCATAAAATACTTTATATGTAGGTCCATTCATTTGACAATGCATTTTCATTTATAAATGAATGGTTCTATTTTGGAATAGAAGTTGTCTTGGGTCAAAGATACACATTTAGACATAGGCAGCTAAACTTATAGGTCATGTCTGTTAGTTAATAACACTAGGGAATATATGAATAAGGGGCTCTGAGACTATTATGAAACCAATGGGGGAACAAGGCTTTGGTTGTTGATGGTAAGTATAACTGTTCCTGCTGGGTGCGGGGGCTCACGTCTATAATCCCAGCACTTTGGGGGGCCAAGGTGGGCAGATCACCTGAGGTCAGAAGCTCCAGACCAGCTTGGCCAATATGGTGAAACCCTGTCTCTACTAAAAATACAAAAAAATTATCCAGGTGTGGTGGCACGTGTCCGTAGTCTCAGCTACTTGGGAGGCTGAGGCAGGAGAATCACTTGAACCCGGGAGGTGGAGGTTGCAGTGAGAGAGTTCTTATATCTAAATACTTAAGTCAGCTGTAAACTATTAAATCTATATAAATTTAAAAGTCATTTCTTATGATAAACAAAGTGACAGCTATGTTGTTATAAGAACAAAGTGACAGCTCTCTCTCACTTTATTTGCTTTTATGATTTTTTTTTTTTTGATGTTCATCCTTGACTAACAATTACACATAGGGACACTTGAAATTCTCAATAGTATTAACTTTCTATTTTGTTGGACTGAGAGGTGCTATAAATATTCTATTTTAAACCTTGTCTACTTTGGACTCACTAAACCCCCAAATCAATAGGCTTATTAGAAACAGAATATGGAAACACTGTCTTTGAAATAACCATGCTGCATTTTTCCTGAAAAGTGGAACATTTTATGAAGAGGCCACAGTAAAATTGTAATAAAAAATAAGCATTCTTTCATTATTGCGAATTTCTTGATTCCCCGCCACAACTTTCAATCTCACCCCATTCACTATGGATTTATTCAGGCAGAGATCTTTCCTGCATCTGGTTTATAATAATTCATGTTTTTATTAATTTTGAATGCTAGAAGAAAAAAAAATGGATATGAAACAATTATGTCTTTGTTCCCTCTTTATTTCCTACTGCCTTTCTCATAAATTGGTTGTTACAGCATTCTGTAAAACAGCCATCTCTGAAAAGAGCTACATTTTTAGCCTTGAGGTAGCTGCAAAGAGAAGCACACTTTGATAAATAACCTCAGTGCCAATACAGAGAGTAGAATAGAATCCTTTTAGCAGAGATTTAAGGAAGATTACAAAGGACAAAAAAACACCAATCATTTTTAAATAACAATTTGACAAAGCAAAGGTTGAAGGGATAAAGGGATTCTGCCCTTTTGAAGGATTAAAAAATAATTAAAGCAGAATATGAACATTGAAGAGCAGCCATATTTTCACTGAAATAATGATTCCATCGTTTGTTGAATGAAAAAAATATTAAGAAAGTTCTACATAGTGATTTAAAACAGAGGAGATTTTATCCATATACAAACAATGCCTGACGCCATTCTTTGCAAAAAATCTTCATAATCTGCCTGAAAATAACTTTTTTGTTTATAAAAACATTAAGTAATAAATGACTGAGCCTGGGAACTTGCACATAATAATTAAAATGGAATGAAAAAATATGAAATTATAAAATAAAACATGGGCCGGGCGTGGTGGCTCACGCCTGTAATCCCAGCACTTTGGGAGACTGAGGTGGGCGGATCACGAGGTCAGGAGATCGAGACCATCCTGGCTAACACGGTGAAACCCCGACTCTACTGAAAATACAAAAAATTAGCTGGGCGTGGTGGCGGGTGCCTGTAGTCCCAGCTACTCGGGAGGCTAAGGCAGGAGAATGGCGTGAACCCGAGAGGCGGAGCTTGCAGTGAGCAGAGCTTGCGCCACTGCACTCCAGCCTGGGCAACAGAGCGAGACTCTGTCTCAAAAAATAAAAAACAAAAATAAATAAAAAAATAAAACACGGGCCTTTTATAACATAACTAACAGGAAAATTCACAGTTATTTGTCACATGAATAGCTTCAGACTATGCTTGGCGGTCAAAGAGGGCAGCATAATTAAATCAAGTGTCAAGGTATGTGAATTGGGTAGATGACCAAAGAGCAGAGGGTCATGGTACAAAAAAGGACCATGTTGTAAAATTTTATTAATAACAGTCCTCCGAATCCTGATTTATGCTTTGTTATCTTTGCCAACCACATCCATTTAGTTGACTTGATCAATTACAGCTTTAGAGAATGCTGTGGCCTAGGAAAGAAATTTGTTTTGTGTGGCGCTTATGCTAGACGTCAAGGAAGGAGTTTCGGGCAGTTCTTTAGGGTTATGGAGGAGCTCACTTGATCAGTCCAAGTTAAGGAGCATCTGCCTTTTTATCCTGGGGACTGGCTTCAACCTTATATTTATAATTACTAATATCTAAAAAGTACCAGGGTCCCTGCTGGATCTTGAGGGGGCAAGGATGACCAACATATATCTGGAAGAGTTCACAGGATAGAGGGTTGGTAGATATGTAAACAAATAATTTACTACAAATTAAGAGTATGGTATTGGAGGTGGATACCCAGTGCTTTCCAACTGAGGTTAAGTAGGGGAAAATTCTACTTCAGAGAGGAAAATGGGTAGGAGAGAGAACCCCACTTTTACTACTTTACTATCTGGGCGGGGCAAGTTGGTAACCTGTCTTAGGTTCAGTTTCTTCAGCTGTAAACCGGGGATGCGACCACTGAATTTTGCGAGGTCATCACTAGCCCATATGCTGCCTTTGTGTGAAATGCAAGAAAGCCACATCTCTATATGGGGTTCTGTACCTCGGGGGGAACATTCATAAAGAAAGAACCTGACCGTCAGCATCATCACAAACAGGCACTATTAGTTGGCTACATGGCTGTCACTCAAATGCCAGCTCTTTTCTCTGTTCTCTATGCAAATTAGAACGGGTTTATAGGACTTGGGCATTTTACTTGAATCTTGAAAGGTACAACTTTTCAAGCAAGGAAAAACCACAAGCAGTTTGTTTTTTTTTTTTTTTTGGAGACGGAGTTTCGCTCTTGACGCCCAGGCTGGAGTGCAATAGTGCAATCGTGGCTCACTGCAACCTCTGCCTCCCAAGCTCAAGTGATTCTCCTGCCTCAGCCTCCTGAGTAGCTGGGATTACAGGCGCCTGCCACCATGCCCGGCTAATCTTTCTATTTTTAGTAGAGATGGGGTTTTACCATGTTGGCCAGGCTGGTCTTGAACTCCTGATCTCAGGTGATCCATTGCACCCAGCCTACAGTTGTTTTTTTTTTTTTTTTGGTTCCTGCAGGGAAGTTGCGTAGTTCCGAAAAGGAGGAATTGAAGTGGGAGGGGGCCAATGTGAGACAAGAGGTAGGGTGACTGGCTGGGAGTCTAATGACACTGATGAGAGGACAGGATCTCAGGTAAGGAGTGGATGTGCAGAGATTTCACATGAACACAGGAGGCAGAATATACAGGACTTGCAACTGATAAGAAATAATGCGTGAGAGAGAGGAAGGCATCATGGATAAGTTTAGGCCAACCAAGAGAACTCAGAATAGTGTGTGTAAAACAAGTAAATTTCCAGAAGGACATGAGTCTTACACACATTGATTGCCCATTCAGAGGCACATGGGATATTTGGGGTCTGGAATATGGCACTGGGATTCAGTACGCTGGCTGTGGTTAGGCCTATGAATCTGGGATTCACTGAAGTTAGTGGGAAAGTAGCATAAACAGACAGGCTGCCTCAGGGAAGCACAATGGAAGACAAAAGGGCCAGGGCCAGAACTCACAAGCATGATGAACCCTATGCTCTGGTTGCAATTTACTGCTCACAAATTTGATGTCAATTTTCCCCTTTACCCACAGCACTCTTTCTTTCTAAGCATGAGTCTATTCTTCCTTTCACCTATAAAAGAGAATTCTAATTGGAAGCGTAATTTACGGAAGCAGATATACTTGTCCCACTAAAGATACTGGCAGTTCCCTAGACTGGTGAAAACCTCTTATCCATAAAGCACCTGTTACCATTATTTCATTAAACCATTGTACCTCCCTACAGATGTTTGACTGCATTAAGCACATCCATGCTTGCATTTATAAGCACAAACTATTATACAAAAGACACGCATTTTTCGGGACTTTAAAATTTTCTCCTTTTGCCAGTGTCTCTGAATTTTAGTATCCTATCTGTACTGAACTGACTCCAAATCTAAAATTTGATTATATATAGAAATGGCAAATAAATGCAACTCAGACTAATGACAAAGCATTTAATCAGAGAATATTAGAAACAGTACAAGACATAACCCGGAAAAAAAATCTATGAAGAACCTACTTAGAAAGTAAGCTAAAAGTGACACTTTTTATTATGAGAAATTTCAAACACATACAAAAGTAAAAAGAGTAACATAAGGAACCTCTAATAACATTTGGCTTAAGCAATTAGCACCCGTGGCCAATCTTGAAGTTTCAACTATATTCCTACTAAAAAGTGGCGTACTGTTTTAAACGTTCCTTCAAATGAAAAAAGGACTATAGATGACAGCTAGGTTCAACCCAGAAAAGCTATTCTTCCCAGCGAACCACTTCTGTAGCTTTGACACTAGGAGCTCAGATAGTGTACAGGGTTCATTACTGCAAACTTCTCTTTCTATAGAGAACAGTCATTTAAAAATGGAAGCACCCATGATTCCAAATGAAAGATTTTTAAAAAAGATTGTCTTTCAGAATGTGGCATTTCTAGTATATTTAGAATGACACACACACACACACACACGCACACATATATGTGTCTGTATGTGTGTGTGTGTATATATATATAGTCATTAATAAAAAAACTCAGCCATTAGGTTGGATTAAGAGCATATTACATACACTCACACACAGACACACAACACACACACACACATACATTAAGAGCATATATGTAAAATGTTCTTAATCCAACCTAATGGCTCTTTTTTTCTTTTGACAGAAAAAGATTCCACGATACGAACTATCTAAATATCCTCCCTGTTACTGAGATTTGAAGTTTATTGTGCTGTCCTGTTCTTGGGTATTTCGTAATACTCAAGATATCTGAACCACCATCTGTTCTGTGGAAGTGTGACTAATTACTGGCTAATGTGTTCAGCAGTATAGTGCCAAATAAAAAGTTCTAATAATTTAATTATAAAGAGTCAACAGTAATTGCTGGGTGAGGGTGGAATACTGGTCATCAGCTTTTTAGTCCTTTGTAGTGGCTGATTTCCCTATAGTCTGGTATTGCCTATGCCACTTCAACTGAAGTCACATGTGAAAATAGGCTTAAGATAGCGAGAAAAAAAATGTTATCTAGAAGATTTTAGCTTCAGTTCATTAAGACTGATACATTATTTGATTTTGTATCTTCTACAACTTTTTGGAGAACTCTTTTACACTTATTTAATATACAGTATTTTAAATGTTCCTTACTGATGTCTATTCTCCAAGTATATCTGAAAAGTATATTCGTTTGCTAAAGAAACTTGATACAGTGAAAAATTAATTGGAAATCTCTGTTCTCAATTCATGGTGTAGACTAAAAACTCCACCTCCACTATCGTCATGAATTCTTGCTCAACACTGAGTTGCTCCTTCTGAACAAAAGCTTGGCACACTATGAAGTTGCTTTTTTTCTTTTCTTTTTTTAATAGAGAAGGGGTTTCACCATGTTGGCCAGGTTGGTCTCAAACTCCTGGCCTCATGTGATCTGTTCGCCTTGGCCTCCCAAAGTGCTGGGACACTGTGCCTCCCTGAATAATGAGGTTTCTTTTGCAAGTTACGCAGCTCAAAGTATAATTTCCGATTCCATCCATTAATGTGCAGTACTGAACAGAACATCATCACCTGACACATGCCAACTATTTCACAGCAATACAAACAACATTTACAAGGCCATATAAGTCAGGAAAGTAGGAGCAGAGTAACACTGGCACAAAACAGAAGAAGTGAGGGCCAGCTGTTCTCCTGAGTGGTGTTTCAGGCACTTCAAAGTTGGACTTACTTTAATGGGTACATCCATCAACAACATGCTGGGAGTTCTGATTCCAGATGATAACCTGTATCTATTTCCAACCCAATTAACAAAGGGCACGATTCTTTATGGGGAAGGATATGCCAGACACATACTGCTTATATGTTGGTAGACTACACACTAAATCTCCAGGATAGGTACATATGCTTACGTTGAAAGATGTACCAACATAATTGTCATCTATGTACCTTTGTGAAGTAAAGTTAAACAGTTATGGGCATTTTGGCAGTTGACAGAGACTCATGTGATATTTTATTCCCTTTCCCAGAAAAACAGAAACGGGAGACCTTAAATGAAATCATTAGTTATTAGGAAAGTCATTCGGAAAAGTAGGGACATAAAAGACGGTGGGCACACAATGTCAGTTTCCTGGTTTTGATAATGGACTATAGTTATGTAAGACGTCACTGGTGAGGCAAGTGGGTGATGGACGCATGGGCCCTCTCTGTACTATTTTTCCAGGTTCTTGTGAGAGTATAATTATTTCAGAATACAAGTTTAATAGCCCACTATCTTTTCAGTTTAAACAACGATGTGGTTCAAAGAACACTCATGGCTTCCCCGCTCCGCCATCAAAGAGAGCTGTGACTTACTGAATATAACAATAACCTCAAAGTCAGAAGTCACAGTTATGTGTTTTGGCTGTGCTACTCAGAATGCATGTGACACAGGCCAGTAAATTACTCAAATTTTCAGTTTGAGCTTTTCCATTTGTAAGATGGAACAATCATGACCCTCGAAAGATGAAAAATGAGTTTTTTCCCCCCATTAATTATAAAGAACCAAAGCATCATAATTTGAGAGCCATAACAAGACTGGGCAAATTAGAAAATAATGCTGCCATGTACAATTCAATAACAAGTGTCCAATTATTATAAAACTATACCCTAAATCAGGTGACATTCCTCCAGCCTTACAAGTATGCAGAGGTTCTAAGAACTGATTCAATTGCTAAGGCTAGTTCCATCCTGACAGTTTCATCATAAAAGACAACCTGTTCTATGAACTTTCATATTCCTCAAACAGATAACTTTTTCCTCTGGGGGAAAATATATTTCCATGTGCAGCATCAAGAGCACAGCTTACTTACCAACTTCATCCTGAATCTCCTCGGCCACTGCAGGCACGTTGTAGAGCAGGGAGAGGGACTGATTCATGCGCTCGTAAATCACACGGAGGTGTGTCATAACCTGCATTAAAGGATGACAACTCCAGGTCAACTATGTCTGGGGTAGGAATGGTTACTTTTCTTACCAAGCACTGCAGGTAGATACAAGCTTCCAAAATAAAACTGGCAAACACTGCTACTGCTAAAAGGTTTAACTGAAAGGACAACTTTATTTTTCTTGTTCTCTATTTCTGTTCTCTAACTTTTAAGCTCAGGTTTAAGGCTTATCTTTAAACTGACCATTATCTTGTATGCTTATAACAGCCAATTAAAAAGGCCACCTCTGCCAAGTCTGATTCCTAATACTGAGGCTCTCTAAAACAGACCCTGATGCCCTCAACACATTTCTTTGCAAATTTCCTCATAGAAAACAACATATCTCAATTTGATTGGCTATTTCATGCTAACTATATATATATTTTTAACTCTTCCATTCAAGAAAATTTAAAATTTCAGAGTTCCTAAGGTGGATCCCAGTTTTCAGCCTCTGGGAAGCGGGGAGTATAAAATACATTATTACTGGGCTTCATTTAGGTTCACATTAAATCTAAACATTGCGGCAGGTTTATGATTGCAAGCCATACTTATGAACAAGATTTTAGTTCACACAACTTTTGTTTTCCTCATTTTAGTCATTGGTTTTAATCAGTTCCTTAGCAATCAGCAGTAGACTATTAAGATTTTTATATTTCTTGTTATTTTCACAAGTCAAGAAAATTGCCAAACCACATACTGCTTTAAGACAAGTTTTTAGAATTTACCAGAAGTTAAAGAGCTCTTGCCACAGGGAAAACACCTATAGATGCTCGGAGAACGCCTAGGATCCTGTCTTCAACCCAAGAAGCAAGAATCCTGGATTGTCAAAGCTGCAGAAGATGATTATACCCCGCGCGTACCTGAGACCGGATCTGAGCAGCTTTCTTGGGATCCACCATGCGTACATGCTCGAAATGCTTCAGGGTGTGCTGTCTGTCCTTCTGTTCTGCGCGGACGTACTTCTTCAGCATATTGAACACGTGACGAGGCTGTGGGAGGAAAATGAAAAACTCTTTTTCAAGTTTGTGCAAAATACTGCTTCTTCCACTGGCGTTGGGTTAGAGGTTCCACTAATGCATCTGGTGATGTGAACGCGCTGTGAATCATCTTTCTGCAGGTCTCCCTTCTAACCATTTCTCCTACTCCTTTCTTAATGGGTAATTACTTAGATCGGTTGCTTTCCTTTCCTTTTTTTTTTTTTTTTTGGAGACGGAGTCTCGCTCTGTCGCCCAGGCTGGAGTGCAGTGGCCCGATCTCAGCTCACTGCAAGCTCCGCCTCCCGGGTTCCCGCCATTCTCCTGCCTCAGCCTCCGGAGTAGCTGGGACTATAGGGGCCACCACCTCGCCCGGCTAGTTTTTTTTTGTATTTTTTAGTAGAGATGGGGTTTCACCGTGTTAGCCAGGATGGTCTCCATCTCCTGACCTCGTGATCCGCCCGTCTCGGCCTCCCAAAGTGCTGGGATTACAGGCTTGAGCCACCGAGCCCGGCGATGGGTTGCTTTTCATTTCCACAAGAGCATTTAGCATTCTCGACATATACGATGATTGTCCTCCTTACTCAATATTTTCTTTCTAAATAGGAGTATTCTGCTATAGAAAGAGAAGAGATTTGAGGTCTTTCAGGTTAAGTTAGGTCCTTCTCTTTTCCCACCCAAGTATACAGGGGTATATGTGAGACTACATTGCCACGTGCGTATTCTGAAGACCAGAGTAACGTGGCACAGATAATCCCATCACCAGTAACATGTAATATACGATAATCAAAATGAGAAAACCAGGAAATTTAACCACTATTTTGTAAGCCAAGGAGTAAGTGAGCTGTAAGAGACATTATATTTTTCTAGGAGAAAGGTCATTGCTAAACTGTATTTATTTTACTTTGAAATTTAATTAAGTTCTTTCTGAGCTATCAGAGTCTACTTCTTTCAGCAACAATTACATTGTCTTAAGTGCTTCTATTTTCTTTCTGATTGGTTCCATTTCATTTTTATTTTAGTTTTACCTGAAAACATCCATCCTAATAAAAAGTAAGGACAAAGGTTCCCTGGTCTTCAACAATTTCATCACTATATCCTTTCCACTATATGATTTTGTAGGATGATTTCCAAAGACACACATTTCTTCTTCATTAAAACAAACAAACAAAAAACCAGCTGTGAAAATTCATGTCAGGAATAGAATTTTGGTCATTTGGGCAAACCTAGTTATTATTAACCCATGTGTCATGAGTACCCTGAAAACCAGTTGGAAGCTACAAAATTTATTCCAGAGATGGTGTGTGTGGCGGTGGGGCAGAGGGTAATGGGGCTTCTGTTGTGTTATCCATGTTCTGTGGGATGTGCCACTCCTTCCCCTTTTGCTTAGTTAACTTAGGAGCCATCTCCCTGCCATTTCAGGTGGAACGAGGTCCCCTTTTTCTGTGCTCCCATGAAATATGGTGCAAATCCCCATTAACGTACCTAACTCAACTTATTAAATTATGTATGATTCTTACTCCCCTCTTTAATGTGAGATCCATAGGGCTGGATTTGGTCTTCTTTTTTTTTATTTGGAACCCCAAAAACATAGTGCCTGACCCAGAGGGTGCTCTGTATTTGCTTGGTGAATGCCTGCCACAGAGGCCATGCTCCTATACTCGAGAAAACAAATACATATACACAATAAAAATAAAACAAACTTGCACTCATCTGCCTTATTTATTCTTTTTTCCTAAAAGAAATGTGCTGCTCCATAATCCCCAGACAGACATCACAGCTTGCAACAGTTCTTGGCAACATATCATTACAACTCTCATCTGTACTGTGAAATCTGGTCGAATTTACAAATCAGAATATGACCTTTTAAATCTTAGAAGAAAAGCAGTAAAAGAGGTAATGACAGACAAGCTAGATCTCTATATATCGAAAAGAGGACAGGTTATACATGTGAATTAAAAAAAAAAAAGCACATTTGAAAACATCAGAGATTAAAGGCTGACTCTTGTTGATTGTGAAGGGTATTTGATATGCAGGGTTGTGTGATCAGGATCTTACCCAACCACCCTCAATGCTTGCTTGTTATTAAGCACCAAGGTCTTAGAAATCTCTAGTTCTATTAACATCCCCCTTATACATCCAAGGTTGGAGACAGAAGGGGTTGCAACTAATTGCATTTAATCATGATGTTCCTTCCTGGCCCTCATGGATGCTTTCTTAGTTGCTCTATTTCATTTTTCTCCCTTGGAAAGGATTTATTGTTTTGAAGAAAATGGGATGAATTTTTCTTTAAAGAGCTTAAATAAGGAAAAAAAAAAGCACTTCAAGTAAAAAAGTAAGGATTGCTTTGGGAGTCTGAGGCAGCAGGATCACTTGCAGCCAAGAGTTTGAGATCAGCCTGGACAACATTACAAGAACCTGCCTCTACAATAAAAATTTAAGAATTAGCTAGGTGCAGTGACACATGCCTGCAGTCCCAGCTACTTGGGAAGTTGAGTCAGGAGGATTGTTTGAACCCAGGAGGTTGAGGCTGCAGTGAGCCCTGATTGCACAACTGTACTCAAGCCTGGGAAACAGAGTAACAGCCAGTCTTTTAATTTAAAAAAAAAAAAAAAAAGTAAGAACTGCTTTTCATCATGACTTCTTTTTTTCCAGTTAGTTACCTATGAATGTTTCTGTACGATATTTTGTCCTAAAAGGACTGTCACCAACAAGCAGGTGTACCAGGATGCTATGGCCCCAGGCTGGCCTTGGCATTACTACTTCAAGCTAAATTTCAATTTAGAGAACGTGGAGGTCATTTCAGATAACCAACATCTGGATCTCCCTTTTTCTTCTACTATCACCACAAACAGCATATGTTACCACTTATTATTATTATTATTATTATTATTATTACTATTCTTTGAGACGGAATCTCGCTCTGTCTCCCAGGCTGGAGGGCAGTGGCACGATCTCGGCTCACTGCAAGCTCCACCTCTCGGGTTCAAGCGATTCTCCTGCCTCAGTCTCCTGAGTAGCTGGGACTACAGGCATGTGCCACCACGCTCAGCTAATTCTTTTGTATTTTTAGTTGAGACAGGGTTTCACCGTGTTAGCCAGGATGGTCTCCATCTCCTGACCTCGTAATCCGCCCGCCTCAGCCCCCTAAAGTGCTGGGATTACAGGTGTGAGCCACTGCACTCAGCCAATTAATTATTAATGTTAACATACATTTAAAAATAAACACGAAAGCCTTGACTTTTCCCATCTATGCAATTCAGATGGCAGTATCTTTCAGATAGTATTTTCAGATTAAACGTGTTCTGTGATAGTTACCCAGCATGGCGTGTAGTACATTGCTCATACTCAATACACATTTATTTCTTTCATTCAGGCCTTATCTATAAATCATAGACCCCTTTCTTTCCTCTAGGTAGTAAGAGTTCAATGTGTATTGACTGCTTCTGAATGAGACAGTATATTAAATGCTTTTTGCTGGTAACTCATCAAATCTTCATCTCAGCCCTACGACAGAGTCATAGCAGCTCTCCCCACCTTACTGGTGAGGCATGAAGCACAAAGGAGATTGTGGTTACATAGGCTATATCCCTGGCCCACGGTTACACAGCTAGTTACTGTTAGAGTGAGAACGGGTTAGTCTCACTGCCTGGCTCCAGAGCCTCTTCTCCTAATCACTTTGTGATCTGGTCCTTCAAGGAGAATCTAAACTGGACCCAGTTTAAGATAGTTCTATAAAGCAATTTACAAAGTTAAAAACTGGCCAGACGCGGTGGCTCATGCCTATAATCCCAGCACTTTGGGAGGCCAAGGCGGGCAGGTCACGAAGTCAGGAGTTCCAGACCAGCCTGGCCAACAAGGTGAAACCCCGTCTCTATTAAAAATACAAAAATTAGCTGGGCGTGGTGGCGGGTGCCTGTAGTCCCAGCTACTTGGGAGGCTGAGGCAGGAGAATTGTTTGAAGCCAGGAGGCGGACATTGCAGTGAGCTGAGATTGCACCATTGCACTATAGCCTGGGCGACAGGATGAGACTCCGTCTCAAAAACAAACAAACAAATAAACAAACAAAGGAAAACAAAGTTAAAAACAAAGAAATAACTGCATGGTTAGAAAAGACAGTCTGTTCCAGGAGTACTTGCCTGACTTTCTAGTTCTTATAAGTGCAGGTAATATTCTGTGGGCCATGCTAACATCAGCTCCTTTAATTGTGCAGAAGGTTCAGATTTAGCTTGTTCAGTCTCTCAATTCCTGTCCTAGGTTTCTGGAGTTCCATTATTCTTTAGCTAATGCATAAAATTATTTAGCTAATTACTAAGCTAATGTGTGGGGAGAAGAAATAGCAAGATAGGAATGTCCTCTGTCAATCTGGATAAAGGATTAGGATTACTGGAAAGTGATTCAAGGTATTAACGTTAGGCTTTTGTGAAATTCATGGTTTCTAGTGCTAAATTCATCCTTATCTTCTATTGAGACAGATAATTAAATGGTGAATGTCTTCGCATGTTTTCAATTGCTGATCTCATTTACTACTGCCATTCTGCTTCAAAATATATTCCTAACTTACCCTGAAAATCCCCAGAGTTTGATGATAATGTTCCCGGACTGAACTGAGGGTCGGGCTACTGTATCTCATGGCCCAATAAAGAGATGCAGATGAACTGGGGAGGAAGAGAGTTTTTATTTCTGTAACCTGGTACAGGGAGACGGCCTGGAAATTAGTGCCAGACCAACTCAAAATCACAAAGTTTTCCAGAGCTTATATGCCTTCTAAGCTATATGTCTACGCATACGTGTACATCCACCTCAAGACATAAGTGATTAACTTCTTTTAATCTGTAACTAAGCTCTGAGTCCTGAAGACCTTCCTCTGGAGCCTCAGTAAATTTACTTCATCTAAATGGGTCCAGGTGCTACGGTGATCACTCTTATCTTGTCTCCTGCTAAATCAGGGAGGTTTGGGGAGTTCCTTTAGAACCCCAGTAAACTTGTTTGTGGAGGCCTGGAGAGTTTCTTCAGACCCTCAATAAAACTTGTGAATCCTAAATGGGTCCCGTTAAGAATTCCTTTATTTTGCCAGGAAAGGCCTAGGCAAAACTCTTGGTGGGCTTTTGTTACATTCCGGCCTTTGTATAAGGGCACTGGCTTTTTTTAGCTTTTAGTATTTAACTTAACCACTGGGTCAGTACTGAAAGAGTTGTTATGGAGGCCTGCATTAGTGAGATTTGGCCCGCCACAATAACAGAGTAGCAAAGCAGGCTCTCAAGATTCCCCAGGCCTCAGCTCCTCCAGGGATAATGAGACCTGGGAAACCCCTTCACTGTTTATCTGAGCTGAGATGAGCATTGTGTGAGAATCTACATAAACTCAAGCCCTTTCTTCCTAATGCCTATTGGATAAGCAAAGCCTGGGAACATCAGATAATTCAGGAAGACCTTAGGGGATCTCCCAATAAATGAATGACATACAGGGTTCTGCTTCATTGATTTGGCCACCTAAACACATTTCTAGGAATCATGCTTGGAAATGAAAACAAAATCAGATTAGCTTCTTTGTTGGACAGTGGGCAAATAAATCATACCAAATAAAATGGTAGTTATGTCTATCCCTCAGAAACAAATACTACTTTTAGTTAAGAAAGAAAAAAAACAGGTGTAAAAAGAAAAGAAGTCTTGGGGCCCCCAAATCACTAAGCTAAAGGGAAAAGTCTAGCTGGGAACTGCTTAGGGCCAACTGCTCTGCTCACTGACATAGACCCATATCTGACTGTCTCCTTTGGAGAGGCTAATCAGAAACTCAAAAAATGCAACTGTTCATCTCACCTATCTCTGACCTAGGAGCCTCCTCCCCACTTCAGGTCTTCCTGCTTTTTGTTTCAAGCAGTCTCTCCTTTCCAGACCAAACCAATGTACTTCTTACATATACTGACTGATGCTTCATGTCTCCCTAAAATGTGTAACACTAAGCTGTGCCCCAACCACCTTGGGCACACGTCGTCAGGACTTCCCGAGGCCGTGACACAGGTGCACCCTCAACCTTGGCAAGATAAACTTTCTTTTTTTTTTTTTTTTTTGAGACGGAGTCTTGCTCTGTCGACCGGGCTGGAGTGCAGTGGCCGAATCTCAGCTCACTGTAAGCTCCGCCTCCCAGGTTTACGCCATTCTCCTGCCTCAGCCTCCCAAGTAGCTGGGACTACAGGCGCCCGCCACCTCGCCCGGCTAGTTTTTTGTATTTTTTAGTAGAGACGGGGTTTCAACGTGTTAGCCAGGATGGTCTCGATCTCCTGACCTCGTGATCCGCCCGTCTCGGCCTCCCAAAGTGCTGGGATTACAGGCTTGAGCCACCGCGCCCGGCCAAGATAAACTTTCTAAATTAACTGAGACCTGTCTCAGATTTGCGGGGTTCACACAGGTAACAGTTCCCTATACTTTTATATTTTTGTTTAGGTTAAAAAAAAGACCTCCCTCCTTTTGATATGATTCATGCATATTTCATTCAAATAAACAAATAATTGCCCTTACAACTTTTGGCCAAAACACAAATCCTCCAGGCTTAACATTTGTTATTTCTAGAGCTATAATAATGTATCTAAGAATAACAAGGTCTCTTGATTGTCTAATGAGGTTTATTTTATTAAGGTAGGACATAGATGAATTTCTTAAAATTTTAATTCAAAACGCAGAAACCTTCATACAGGAATGGTAGGGAAAAAAACCCCCTCTGTTATCTCTATAGAAACATATTCTCTGAAAGTAATTGCTATTACTATTGTCACAATATTCATATAAGATGGGTTATTCATATGATCAGAAAAACATAAGAATTTAGTGGCTCACGAAAAGGATATTGATAAGGAGAGTTTAAGAGACACTTTTTTTTTTCTTTTAAACTGCAGGCATATGAATCTGGATCACCCTCATGTCTTTAAATCTTCTGTTACTAGCAATAATTTTTCTGTGTATTAATACTACAGTCTGCTTATACTGGCATTAGATGGCTAATCTTATTATTAACATATATGGCAAAGAACAGAGGAAGAGATGTGTCGCAGGGGGACTAATTATACCGAATCCTATTTATTGCCACTACTGTTTCTGAAAGAGTGTTTAGCTCACAATTATGTGCTGTTTGCAACTGATGTGGCACTTTTTAATTTGTACTAAACTCACCTCACAATCACACTGTCTTTTACAAAAATCATTCAAAATAATTTATTAAAGGATTCAGAATAGGCACTACCAAAATGGCTTAGACATCATTTACAGCAAGAGGAAAGAGAAACATAAGATTTACATTTTAGAACATTACTCATTTTCCTCTCTGGAAACAAGAGTGTAACGTATTTCTACCTCTAGGCACAGTTCCTGCCACAATTTGGTTGCTTACAAATATTTGTTAGTTAAATTAATGGGTAAACTACAGCTAGATACAATTTCAGAAATAGGCCCAGTAGTGTAGAATATCCTTCGTGGTCTTCAAGTAGAAAACAAGCACCTCGCTCCTCAGAACAGTGGCCTCCCCAATTTTCACAGAAATATTGATATTAATAAACCCACTCGATTTATCTATATAGTGTGCTTGGGTGCTTTGGAAAGTAGTTTTAACTGGGAACTCTTCCCAGAAAATATTTAATGGACTCCACAGCATGTACAAACTCATCTCAAAAAGATTTGTTTCATTAATTTCAAAACATCTCACATATTGTGTTCTTCTAGTTTGATGGCAAATTGATGTGGGTAACATTGAAGAAAATTTAATGGCCTTTCCTGATAAAAGCTAATACTTTTTTTTCTTTTGGAGATGGAGTCTCACTGCACTACAAGCCCAGGTTGGAGTGCAGTGGCGTGATCTTGGCTCCCTGCAACCTCCACCTCCTGTGTTCAAGCAATTCTCTTGCCCCAGCTCCCTGAATAGCTGGGATGACAGGCATGTGCCCTCACACCGACTTAATTTTTGTATTTTTAGTAGAGATGGTGTTTCACTATGTTGGCTAGGCTGGTTTCAAACTCCTGACCTCAGGTGATCCACCTGCCTCGGCCTCCCTAAGAGCTGGGATTACAGGTGTGAGCCACCGCCCCCAGTGCTAGTACATTTTTTTAAATTAATTTCCCCATTTTTCAGATGCATTTACTTTTCTTTTATACAATTTCTCAAATTTGGCGTTGCTGGGACTTGGGAAAAGTCTCATACATTTGACTAATGGCAGGATGACTCGATGCCAGTCATGGTCTGAATATGTAGCTTATTACTTGACAGTTCACATGGGAAGTGTACTAAAATTATTCAGTCCTATTGTCCGACTCCATAGCTTTATGCTTGATCTAGAAATCTGGCATCTTATCATAATAGACACTTGTGCCATGAACCCGTTTCTTATGGAAGGGAGTGAACTGTCAAGAGCCTTTAAAAGCCCTGGGCATAATCCTGCCAAGAAAGAAGTAAATGACTCACTGTAGGGGAATCACCCTAACCTTTCCAGGTCACAGAAAACCCTCTCCTGGAGCATTAAATTGCACCCTGGTGGTTTCCAAAACTGAACAAAGGAATTCTCTCTTGCTTTCCTAAACAGGTTCACAGCTATTATTTTCACAGTTTTACACCTTGGATTTCAAGAAATCTTGAGCATATAAAATGTAGAAAATTGTGTGCAGGTTTAAAAAAATCACACTTTAGAGAGTTAAATCTCTCTGTGCTTGACATGATCTTAGTTAAACATAACATTTGGGAAAACTGCCACGGGAACCTCCGAATCACAACCTTTATTGTCTTTAATGCCAGGAGTTGAGCTAAATTTTAAAAGTCTACTGCAAAATTTACCTACCTTCTTTTCTTCAGAAAGGCAAACAAATGATTTTTGTAGTTTAAGGTGAGTATAAAAGGGCAAATGATAATCCCATGCAAAGTTGGACACAGAAGTCTTGAATGAAGCAATGGAGAAAATGGCAGTGGATTCTCACACTCTCCTGCTTTGGTGTTTTCTTAAGTTTTGACAATATGGATGCATTAGATGGAAGGACATGGAACAACTAATCTCTATTAATCCCCTTAGTTCATAAGGCCAGAGCAAAACTTTTGCTTATGGCCAACGAGTTATCCCAATGTCCCTTCCCAGGGTATCCGGTTTGCTGATACGGCTCTGATTTTGTACTGGACGTAACACAGGCGCGTCCAGGAGTCATCTATCATCTGTTCTCTCCTTCCCGTGGAAGCAGATCACTTCCTAATAGGGATGTGTCACCACAGCCTCCACGTTATTTCCCCTAACAATCTTTCTCCTCTTAGGGAGGGAGACATCTTCCTACTTTACAATTTTGTCTCAACTTTCGATTAATCCTTTTGCTTTTCTAATTATGAATAACAAAAGCTAGAACAACATTAACTGCAGAAAGAGCAGAAAAATTAACTCCAATTTGCAGACGGAGTAGGAGGAATCCCTTTATTAAATCACTTGCTCCTAGTTAGAGGTTATAAAGATGGCAAACCTGGGAATTAAAGACAGGAGTTTATATAAAAGGCAGAAAATAGGAGTGTTTTTAATTCTCTCATCATTTAGTGACCTTTTTTCTTTTTTTTTCTGAGAAGGAGTTTCACTCTTGTTACCCAGGGGGGAGTACAATGGCGTGACCTCCCCTCACTGCAACCTGGGTTCAAGTCATTCTCCTGCCTCAGCCTCCCGAGTAGCTGGGATTACTGGCATGCGACACCACGCCCAGCTAATTTTGTATTTTTAGTAGAGACAGGGTTTCTCCATGTTGGTTAGGCTGGTCTGGAACTCCTGACCTCAGGTGACCAGCCCGCCTTGGCCTCCCAAAGTGCTGGGATTACAGATGTGAGCCACTGCACCCGGCTGAGCTTTTTTTCAAATCCGGTAGGTTTCATAAATTTTTTCCAGAGTATTTTGCTAGTTCTCAGAAATAATTTATTTTGGTTGTACAGACCACAGTCATAAATTAGTGAAGACAGCATACAGAACTGAAATTTAGCACCCAACACAACTCCATGATTCATGCTTTCAGACAAACTCTAGCATAGAATGGATAAAGAGCTAAGATCTTCTGACCTAGGAGTGCAGAAAGGACAGAAAATGTTTGGACTAGTATGTCTTCGAGCTTTGTTTAGTCAAACAGTGAAACGTGTAAGCCCTTAATGATGAACAGAACTATTAGTACAACCCAGAAGGTGAAGCCCACAGTGCTGCTGACATCATAAACAAAAGATATTTTCAACTAACTCAGACCCTCGCAAAGATTTGTCAAACGGTCTGATCATCCGAAAAATGTCAACTGTGACATATTCTTGACTTTTAGAGAGATTTACAGCAATCTACTTTAATTTTGGACATATTCATACTTGGACTATGGCGGTCCTGCTTCATACATTCTCTAACTGGTTAGCCTATTCAAAGAAAAGTACATTTGTGCTTCTTTTAATTTTACCCTCTCCTTTTCCCACACCTAGTCAGTGTTATGACCTATTAGAAATTGAGTATTTTTGTTGATTTTAAAACATTTATATAAGGAAACTCAAGGTAATGATGCTTAAAATCCAAACACCACCTAGCATCTTTAAACTGGGATCCATGGTCAGCTTTCACACAATGAATAAACCCCTTACAGCTTATGTGAGACTGTGTTTGCATGTGTGTGCGCACGTGTTTCCGGGGTGAGGATACTCTGCTGCCCATCTGTTCTTTAGGACAAATATCAGTCATACCAGGCAGGTGAATAACTACTGGATCTTTAAATAATGTGCTATTTGTCTACAAAAACTAAATATTTATATTTTCATAATACATTTTCATTCTCAAGGATAAAATGAACATATATATTAACATTACAATACGTATGTTTGCTGGAAGAAAGCAGAGCTTCAAACCATACGGTGCTATGGGTTTTAATGGCATCCTATGAAGACCTGTTTGCATTCTGAAGGCAGTGACTGAGCAGGGCTCCACTGTGGAGGGAATCTGGATGATGAATATGGCCTCAGTGGCACAAGACAGCTCTTAAGCTAATGCCTTTCCAACATCCTTCTTAATGTTCTATGTAACTTAATGAAAACCAGAGACCACTAGTATCTCTTGTTACATACTTCCCATTTGCATGTAGCAAGATCTGTTTGTTGAACTTGGTAAACATTCAGAAGGTAGGGAAGTAACAGCACTCAGTGGTTTTACTGAAACAGCATGTATACCATTCAGCATAGTTTATAAGATTTTGTTCAATAAATGCTAATTCTCCCATCTGCCTTCCCATCCATTATTTGTTATTGAGTTTGCCCTTAGAAGTGCTCAAGCTAATGAGTCCCCCTTTGCTCACCAATGTATGCAGAACTCAACTAAAAATAAATGAATGGTGAACAAATAAAGATTAAATATGTAGGTACAGAACAATTATTTACTTTTCCGAAAGATGATTTTTTTTGCCTGGCAGTCTTTTAACTTTTAATTCCATTCTGATTAGCTTTATAAAATTTTGATTATGGAATGCCTTAAACATTGCAATATTCATCTCTCCACATACCAAGAACTCAGCGAATAATTTTTAACTTATTTATTATCAGTTACATGGAGGTACAGATGTCCCATATTTGCTTTGGAGATATATGCTATATACATATATTTTAAAAGATAATTTCTTTTGCAACGAAAACAGATGAGTAGAAATAATTGGTTTGTTTCAGTGAAGGGTAATTAGCAGTATCATATAAAAGCTCAAATTTAGTAACTCAATTTCTTTTTTGCTTTAGAAAACAAAGTTACACCAATACCCACATTGATTAAAGTTTGGTTGAGTTGCAATCCACATCGTATCATGGCAAAGAATTTATTTATGAGGTGGTTAAAACCTCCTCATGCCATCACCTGTTTACCTGTGGGAAAGCTCCCATTAATTCCTATCCTTGTTATCTCCAATGACTGCTGCTTTCTGTTGAACATTTATTGCTCTGCTGCTGAAATTTACCAAATAGCTTTGAGCAAAATCTCAACTTAGAGATGAAACCATACTCTTTAATGAAGAGTCTCACACAATTCATGTTCTATCAAAGAATTCTATGAAGAAATTTTCAGAGATCTCAGCAAAATTTAACATTTGGCTGAACCATTCAAAAATGAGAAAGGAAAGAAGGGTGCCGATGCTATAGAAACTGCCAACATTCTTTTTTGCTCAATTAAACTGAGAGCCTGAGTGTGAAGCAGCAGATACAAGCATGAAATGAATTTTAGTATGGATAAAATGGCTTCAATCGTAAGACACTGGGAAAATCAAAACAACACAACTGGCATAGATAAGTAGACAGATGTGCAGGAAAATGTTTTCTAATTCTCATTTCCCTCTAGCAAATGCAAAAGTTGTTGAAGTCAGAATAATAATCATGATACTGTCTAATGAAAGATTTATGCTAAGTATCTGTAAAAACACCAAAAATCTCAGAATTACAAAGAAGGGTTTGGCTGTGTATCCCTTATCTTTAAAACACTTCAATTCTTTTTTTTTTTAATTTATTATTATTATTATTATTATACTTTAAGTTCTAGGGTACATGTAAATAACGTGCAGGTTTGTTACATATGTATACTTGTGCCATGTTGCTGTGCTGCACCCATCAACTCGTCAGCACCCATCAACTCGTCATTTACATCAGGTATAACTCCCAATGCAATCCCTCTCCCCTCCCCCCACCCAAAACACTTCAATTCTTACTAATTAGGGGGTGCTAAGGTTTTCCAGACCTAGGCCTACAATAGAAAGTTGATTTAAATAAAAAATCCCTATCTAGCCTTTGGTTTAACTGTACAGGATCACATTAAGTCTAATTTCTCTTTAACAGTCAGGACATATGATCATCTTCTGTCTATGAAGGATAAGTAGAATCCTGAGAGTTACAAGAGGAAAGGCTCAGACAGCATTTAGTTCCTGTTTCATGAAGCTATGAATAGCTTGAGTACCAGCCCTAACAAAGCAAAAAGCAGAAGTGCATGACTGTAGAGGGCAGGTCAAGAAATGATGAATGCTTAGCTTTAAGTATTTAATTTGGTAGCCTGGAGGCCTACAAAGGTGATGGAAGTTTACCACGGGTGCTGCAACTCCGGAGAGGCATTTAATTTTTCCAGGGGGAAAAAGTGCTAACTCCTTGATTTTCCAAAGAAAGTCTTAGGAAAGTAAAAAGGTTAAGGGGTTGGTACTTAGAAGAGTCACTAGCCTTCAACAGATAAGAGTTTTTTCTGAGTGCAAAGACACCGCTCTGCTCAACTTTTTTTCCCATGGGGAAAACAACTGTTTTAATAATTGTAGTATTTCAAGTATTTATTTCATTTTTTAATTTTTAATTTTGGAACAGGGTCTTGCTTTGTTGTCCAGGCTGGAGTGCAGTGGCACCATCAGAGCTCACTGCAGCCTTGACTTCCCCGGCTCACGCTCCCACCTCAGCCTCCCGAGCAGCTGCGACTACAGGCATGCACCATCATGCCTGGCTAATTAAAACAATCTTTTTTTTTTTTGGTAGAGATAGGGTCTTTCTATGTTGCCTAGGGTGGTCTCAAATTCCTGGGCTCAAGGGATCCTCCCACCTCAGCCTCCCAAAGTGCTGGGATTACAGCTGTGAGCCACTACATCCAGCCCAAAGTACTTATTTTAAATACATGTGCATATATACATATGACTCTATGAGTTGAATAATGCATTTTTAGGTTGACCATTCAATGTATTTGCCTATAGGTATATAATTAAATCAGAAATTTGAAACATGGCCGGGCGCGGTGGCTCAAGCCTGTAATCCCAGCACTTTGGGAGGCCGAGATGGGCGGATCACGAGGTCAGGAGATCGAGACCATCCTGGCTAACATAGTGAAACCTCGTCTCTGCTAAAAAAAATACAAAAACCTAGCCGGGCGAGGTGGCGGGCGCCTGTAGTCCCAGCTACTCGGGAGGCTGAGGCAGGAGAATGGCGTAAACCCGGGAGGCGGAGCTTGCAGTGAGCTGAGATCCGGCCACTGCACTCCAGCCTGGGTGACAGAGCGAGACTCTGTCTCAAAAAAAAAAAAAAAAAAAAAAAGAAATTTGAAACATACAGTATACTCAGACACAGGGACTCACAAAATGATACTCATTAGTAGAACAAAGAATTCTAGCTGCACAAAAACAACATCTCATACCACTTCCACGTTTAGACTGAAAAACTGTGTAAAAGTATGATTTAAATCCGAACTTCAAAGAGACTGAAAACAATCCACACTGTTTTGGAATCCCATGTTTGCACAATCTGAGAATATACAGTAGAATTTGGTGAGGGTTAGAGAGAGAATTAGTCTAAGTGATAACATCTACAGAATCTATAGAAAGAACACTTTTGATTTACTTATATTCAAATAACATTTACTGAATACAGCTGTCTGCATTTTCCAGGCACGGTGGTAAGTAAGAGAGAGATCTCAGAAATATTTATGTATGACTCCTATTACAAGATGTGACCTTTTCCAGACAGCCACCAGCAAGCTCTGGATTTATGTCTTCAAGAGGAATGTATATAAGTCCTCAAGAAGGGATTTAATTGTGCCTGTAATCCCAGCACTTTGGGAGGCTGAGGCGGGCAGATCACAAGGTCAGGAGATCGAGACCATCCTGGCTAACACGGTGAAGCCCCGTCTCTGCTAAAAAAAAAATACAAAAAATTAGCCGGGCATGGTGGCGGGCACCTGTAGGCTCAGCTACTCGGGGGGCTGAGGCAGGAGAATGGTGTGAATCTGAGAGGCGGAGCTTGCAGTGAGCCAAGATCGTGCCACCGCACTCCAGCCTGGGCGACAGAGCAAGACTCTGTCCCCACCAAAAAAGAAGGGATTTACAATTCTGCCAAAGTGCAGACCTAAATGCCAGGTCAAGTCATACAACATTAAAACTTAAATGAACACTTAAAGATGGTAACTTAACAAAAATGGCAGGTAATGCCCCCTAGACTCCAGGCCTGTGACTACCCAGCCACATTTTATTACAAAGGAAAGATATAAAGGTGAGTCATGGTGGCTCATGCCTGTAATATCAGCACTTTAAAAAGCCGAGGTGAAAGGTCAGTTGAGGTCAGAAGTTCAAGACTAGCCTGGGTAACACAACGAGATCTTGTCTTTACAAAAAAATTTTAAAAATTAGCCACACATGGTGGAACGTCTGTAGACCCAACACTCAGGAGGCTGAGGCTAAAGGATTGCTTGAGCCCAGGAAGTTGGGGCTACAGTGAGCTATGACTGGGACACTGCATGCCAGTCTGGGTGAAAGAGCAAGATGCTGAAAGGAAAGAAAGGAAAGGGAAGGGAAGGAAGGCGACAGGAGGGGAGGGGAGGAGAAGGGAGGGGAGGAGAGGGGAGGGGAGGAGAGGGGAGGGGAGGGTAGGAGAGGGGAGGAGAGGGGAAGGGAGGAGAGGGGAGGGGAGGGAAGGAGAGGAAAGAAGAGAGAAAGAGAGGGAGAGAGAGAGACAGATGGAAAGAGAGAGAAAGAAAGAAAGAGAGGGAGAGAAGGAAGGAAGGAAGGAAGGAAGGAAGGAAGGAAGGAAGGAAGGAAGGAAGGAATTCCGACGTCAGAATTTAACAGGAATCGTTAGATGAATCAACAACAGTGATCTGATTTTTGACGTAAAATATTTCTTCCTAATCCAGTTTTTAATTTTTATTTCAAATGAACATGTTGTCTAATTCCATATGAAGTGATGCGGAGGCCCACAACAAGCATGATTACAAGCACTCTAAAATTATCCCCTTTGATAAAAGATGACACTTTGGCAAACGTTCTTGCCACTGCCTTTCCTGTGATGGCTGAGGAGACTAAACTGAGAGTTTAAATGTACATTTGTTAAAGCCTCCATTCAGTCCTCATCTTATTTTTAGTCCCATCAATGTCCATTTAGCAAAGATCTGACTAAGGAGATCGGACTTTCAGCTGGAACGCTTCACAAGTGTCTGCTATGAAGATTCTGGTCTCAGCACCCACCACCCCCTCCTGCTCTGGCAAATGATCACACGGCTCCTCTCCTGAAAGCGTGTTCTCCAAAAAAGAGAAGAACCAAGGAGCTTTTGTTCTGCAGAGACATAAAAAAACTTCCTGACAAGTGCCTTGCTAAGATGAAAATGAAAACGCTAATATGAATATTCTTTTTCAAAAGCTCTTTGTTCAGAGAGGAAGCTTGTTCTAGTGAGAAGGCACCGCAGTGACTCGCGGCTCTACCCTGCCCCTTCCTAGCAGTGTCACCCTGAACCAGCCACTCCATCTCTCGAGGTTGCAGTGATATCATCGGTAGAGCAGGGTCAATAGTATCTTACTTCTTGGAAGAATGCCACGAGCTCTTTAACAGCTCCTCATGGCTTTCTGTGCACTGTCACTTTATCCATAGAAAAATCAAAATGGCGAGGAAGATCAGTGCAAATGGGTGACTTTTTGGTTAAGTTGCATAAAATGCACAAACAATTCCAGCCAAGATTGAGTGAGAAGAACTGGATTTACCCTCCCGCCTGACCAACCAACAAATGGCCAATATATTCATATATAAACAATGTTTCTTTCTCCACGCCCCCCCTCAACCACCCAGATGGAGTCTGCTCTGTCGCCAGACTGGAGTGCAGAATAAATGGACAATATATTCATATATAAACAACGTTTCTTCTTTTTTTTTTTTGAGATGGAGTCTGCTCTGTTGCCCAGGCTGGAGTGCAGTGGCACAATCTCGGCTCACTGCAACCTCTGCCTCCTGGGTTCAAGCAATTATCCTGCCTCAGCCTCCTGAGTAGCTGGGACTACAGGTGTGCACCACCACGCCCGGCTAGCTTTTTGTATTTTTAGTAGAGACAGGGTTTCACCATGTTGGCCAGGATGGTCGTGATCTCTTGATCTCGTGATCTGCCCACCTTGGCCTCCCAAAGTGCTGGGATTACAGGCGTGAGCCACCTCACCTGGCATAAATAACATTTCTGCAAGATACTAGACATCAAGTGAAGGACACTGATTCCTGAAAAGGGGAAACACATGAGGACTTACAGCTGCCAAACTCATGGCCCTGAATTTCCAGGTCATGACTTCAGGTGGGGAAACCCACACAGAGCCTAGAGGACTCACAGAGTGGAGGACATGAAGTGTATGGAGAGACCAAGGTCACAGGACAGGCTGGTGAAGAGAGAGTTGCTCCAAAAGAGAATCCAGAGACGTGCAGAGTGATCCTTGAGAACACAGCTGAGTAATGATGGGTACATGAATGTGAAAGAAACTGAGGCCAGGGGGAAAATCACTTAGCATTAACAGTGCTTGGTGTTCACACAGGAACAGGAATAATGCCTCTTTCCACTAAGTCAGATGAGAAAACTTAACATTCACGGTAGATGACTGAGAAGGGTCTTGCCTCACTAGTAAGGAATAACTAGTTCTAGGCTGACAACTGCTCCGATTCCACCTAACAAATCTAAAAATGCAAAGCTCAAAAGGATCAAACTGTTTCCAAGTAATTCGACTACATGACAGAAAAAAGCTCAAGAATATTACAAAAACACCTAGCATTCAACAAGCTTAATTTCAGGGTCTGACATTTAATAAAAAATTATGAGGCATGAAATGATACAGGGAAATGCCACATGCAATCATAAGCAATCAAAATTGATTCAAAGTTGACAGAGGTGTTAGAATTAGCAAACATGGATATTTAAACAGTTTTCATGTAATAACCGTAGTCGTTAGGTTCAAAAGTTAAGTAAAGATATAGACAGTATATAAAAGTTAAGTAAAAATAGACAATATTAAGGGGGTTGAGCGGAGCCTAGGTCAAATTTCTATATATAACAACTACAGTATGTGAAGTGATAAGATGAAAAATGGCCAGATGGAATTAAGGGCAGATTGAACTATACCATGGCATATCAAAATTAAATTGTTAAAAACCAGTGAAATAGAGAAAACTGTAAAAACAGAGGAAAAAAAAAAGCATGTTATTTATAGAGAAATAAAGATAAAGATATCAACACAAATAAGACAGCAGAGTATCATCTTCCAAGCAGTGGGAGAAAAACCTCAACCCAGCATTTTATACCCAGCAAAAATATCTTTCAAAAACCAAAGGTATAAAAAAGACATTTTCCGTCAAAGCCAAGCAAAAGATTCCATCACCAACTTACATGCACTCAAACTTTTTATTTTTTTAAAAGAGACAGGAATGCCCTTTGTCACCCAGGTTGGAGTGCAGTCAGGCAATCATAGCTTAATGCAGTCTTGAACCCCTGAGTTCAAGGGATCTTCCTATCTCAACCTCCTGAGTTGCTGGGATTGCAGGCACAAGCCACCAAGCCCAGTCTCTAAGACATTTGAAAAGAAATCTTTTAGGCAGAAGGAAAATGATACCAGTTGGATCTGCACAAAGAATTTAGAGCATCCAAAATGGTGACTTCATAGGTAAACATATGGTTTTTTTTTTTTTTAATTTATAACTCATTAAAAGATAACTGACTGTCTAAAGAAAAACATCAACAATGTAGTAAGGAAAAAGTATGACAACAACCGCTTACAGAATGAGAGAGGAGAAATGGAAGTACTTTTTGTAAGGTTCTTACACTATCTGTGAAGTGGTATAATATCTCTTGAACTGACATAATATCATCGTGACAAGTTTAGAATGTTTTCTATAAGCCTAAACAACCAGTAAAATAACAAACTAGTTATAACTTGCAAACCAACAAAAGAGATGAACCAGTAAAATAACAGTTGTAACTTACAAACCAATAAAAGGAATAAAACAGAATCATAAAAAATGTTCAATTAATTCGAACAAAAAAAAAAAAGAGGAAAAAAGAAGAACAAAGAACAGACTGGACAAATAGAAAACAAATAGCAAGATGACAGATTTTGTCACACCATTTCCATAAACTCATTCAGTGTACAAGGTCTTCTCAATCCAAAGGAAAACTAAGACCCAATTATATGCTGCCTAAAAAAAATACACTTCAAATATAAAGACAAATAAGTTCAATAAGAGTACAAGGATGGAAAAATGCCCCACATTAATATTAATCAAAAGAAAGCTGGAATAGCTTTATTAATATTAAAGTACATTTCGGAGCAAAGCATTACAAAGGATAAAAAGATCATTTCATAAGAAGAGGCTCAAAGAGGGCCTAACAGCCCGGAACGATTATGCACCTAAAAACACAGCCTCAAAGTACACAATGTAAAAACTGATAGCACTGTTTAGAAAAATGGACCAGTCCACAATCACAGGTATAGTTTTCCATATCCCTCGCTCAATGACAAACAGAAAGAACAAGTGGCTGGGCATGGGGTTCACGCCTGCAATCCCAGCACTCTGGCAGGCCGAGGCGGGTGGATCATCTGAGGTCAGGAGATCGAGACCAGTCTGGCCAACATGAAGAGACCCCGTCTCTACTAAAAATACAAAAATGAGCTGGGTGTGGTGGCACACCTGTAATCCGAGGTACTTGGGAGGCTAAGGCAGGAGAATTGCTTGAACCCAGGAGATAGAGGTTGCAGTGAGCAGAGATCACACCACTGCACTCCAGCCTGGGCGACAGGGTGAGACTCCGTCTCATAAAAAAAAAAAAACACAAGAAAGAACAAGTGGACATAAACCAAACACTCATGCTCAGAATGTTCCTTCCATTCCAAGTAAGCTCTCATGAGCTTACTTGTCATCATGACTGACAAACGCTTCCCCACAGAGAATATGGCCACTGCTCTGAGACAGACATTTGAGTTCTAATTCCTTCTGGTCCACTAAAAATTCTTACAACTCAGCCAAATCTCAACTTTCCTTGACCTTAGTTATATAATTATACTTACATGATGAGGGGGCTGGGCAAGGTTACTTCTAAAATCCTTTGCTATGGTCTAAATGTTTGTGTCTCTCCCACCCCCGATTCATATGCTGAAACCCAAGCCACAATGTGATGCTTTTTGAGGGTGAAACCTTTGGGAAACCATTAGGCATGAGGGCAGAGCCTTCAAGATTGACATCAGTACCCTTATAAACGGCCCCTGAGAGCTCACTTGCCCATTCCACCATATGAGGATACAGCAAAATACAAACAAAAACAAAAATAAAAGATTAAAAAAACAATTTAAGTTCTATGAAACAGGAAGCCAGCTTTCACCAGACAACCAAGTCTGCTGATGTCTTGATCTTGGACTTCTCAGCCTCTGTAACTGTGAAAGATAAACTTCTGTTGCTGATAAGGTACCCAGTCTATGGTATTCTGTTATAGCGGTCTGAAGGGATGGGAAGACATCCTTCCAGCTTTCGTGTTCGAACCTGAACTATGCCATCAATTGTCACCACCTCAGGAATATTAAATCAAGCCAGGGCTTGCACTGTGAGTCCCTGGGAACACTGTCTGGCTGCTCTGGAGAAGTGTGAGTGTCCACTGTGCAGAGATGGCCCTGTGGAGGCAGCTGACCTGTGACCCTTTGACTTTCAAGATGGAATGGACAAGGGTTGAACCTGTGAATAACAGTGCTCAAGGCATTGCTTCTCATGGTTTCCAGTTCCCAGGCCCCACCCTTACTGTCTGTGCTGTGACCTGAAGTGGGAACTCGACCACAGGGAGACCTACCCGAGGAGGAACGGCCTGCAGAGCAGTGATGTAGTTCTCCAGGGCCAGGCGGCGGCGGTCATTGAGCATGGCTTCCACTCTGGCCATGTGTGTCTCCACCAGCTGCTGTCTCTCGTTGGCTGCTTCCTGTTCCAAAGATTCCACTTTCTCCTGGAAATGCTGCCATCATAAACACATATGTCCATGGGGACTGAACAAGTAGGATGAAGCAGCAATTTCAAGTCTTCTAAAAAAGACATCCTATTCCATTTTCTTCTAGTGCTAAAAAGTATCCTAAAGACTGCATAGTCATTCCACATTTTGACTAACTCTGCATGTTTTATAGGTTACGTCACTTTTCTGCACTCTCCAATCTACATCAAACCTACTTTTTCATTGAAAATCAGTATTTCATAGGCTCTCTGAAGACCGATTTGACTAATAATAACATTGGATAAATATATGCACTCTTGAAACTCTTATATTAAAAAAAATTCCTCTCTTACTAAAAGTACCTCAAGTAATTGATCATAACAAACTCTTGGTTTACTTAAGGTAATTTTGAGACTGGTTTAAGTCAAAAATTCAAATTCTCATAATTTTTGCAGGAGGGAGAAGCAGCAGAAGATTGTGGGTGACTGAAAAGATGTATGATTAATAAAAAGTAGATTGCAAGTTACAATATGAGTTTTATGGCAATGAATTATAACTTGAAATAATTGGGAGCAGATATAAGGCAGGATTTAAGCAACTCAATTACTAGACAATGATTAAGAACAGTTCAAGTTCATGGGACTATGAACAATCACGCCTGAGGTGCTGGCAGATGCAGGTAAACCTGCAGACACTCATTAAACAGACTGCTGGCATGTGATGTTTGGTACGAAATGGGTTCAGATTTTACCTGGATAACTGCCTTCTTATCAGCTTTAGGCAAGTTCTTTGCCTGACGTTCTGCCTCTTCCCATTCTCTCATGACCTATAAATTAAGAAAACATTTGAGTTTAAAATCATCAGTTCATCCTTTGAATACAGACTTAATAGGATGGATGATTATGTCTTTCTTCTATTTTTGTCATTTTAGATATTTTAAAAATGTATTACATACCCATTCCTATCTGAATAATATGTGACCTCCCACTAGGATATATACATAATTAATCACAGCAGTATATTAAACATAAATGTTCACATTTACTGCAGGAATATAGCCTTTTGAGTCAAGGTTGGTCTTTTTTTCCCTAGAACTGAGTGACAGTCATTTTATTTGATGTGAACAAACACCAACTATTCATAGAAGGCATACACTAACTGAACAAGGTCTTCCAATATTTAACTGAAACATGGAAGTTTTACTCTCTTATGAAAGCGACTGAAACCATTTTAAACTATATATTTTGACTTTAAAAGAAAATATGACATTTTGTGTGTGTGTGTGTGTGTGTGTGTGTGTGTGTGTATGTGTGTGTGTGATGAATACAATGCCAAAGAGAAGTATATAATGGGGGAGAAAAAGAAGACCTCTGCTGTCTGATATCCTAAGACCTATCCCCCTTTAAAGAACTGATGGGGAATTAAGGCCCTTTAAGCTTGCCGACCTAAGTCATGAACAGCAAGGATTACTCTAAGTCCTTCCAAAAACTCCAAGAAAACATATAATATTCTGAATGCAGAAAAAATGTATTTTTTAACAAATAGCACTAATTTAGTAACCAACTGCTACGGTTTGAATGTATCCCCTAAAAAGCATGTGTTGGAAACTTAATCCCCAATGCAACAATGTTGAGAGGTGATTCAGTCTCTGTCCTCATGAGTAAATTAGTTTCATTATGGGGAGAGTAGGTTTGTTATTGTGAGAAGTGGGTTGTTATAAAATTGAGTTTTGCGCTCCTCTCGCCCTTCTTCCTTCCACCATAAATGATACAGCATGAAGGTCCTCAACAGATGCCAGCACCATGCTCTTGGACTTCCCCACTTGCAGAACTGAAAGCCGAATTTTAAACTTCTTTTTCTTTACAGATTATCCAGGCTGGGGTATTCTATTATAGCAACACAAACTGACTAAGATATCAGGTGAATGTGTTTTGTAGGAAATCAATGCTTCCTGCATGGATTTCCCTGAGTGAAGTGCACTCATTAACCTGATAAAAAAAGTAAAAGACTGTACCTCTGTATGTTGTTCAAGGTAACCTAGAGCTGCCTTTTCAAGTGTATGACAAGTAGAATTTGTTTAAAGTGCAACTCATAACTGAGCTAGGTAAAATGAAGAAAGAAAGATCAAGGAAAAAAAATATTGACTTGGTGCCAGATGTGTACTTGCATACTCTGTGTACTCCCAAAGTATGAGGAAACTTGATTACTGTATTATAAGAGCCTGTTATTTGTAGGTATTTAGCCCTAAGGAATAGACTCTTCTGACATACTTCAAGACAGGAAAGAAAAAGAGGCTTGGAATAAATAACTACAGATAGAAGACTTCTATGAGACAATACCACATCAAATCACCATGTGGGTTCCTAATTACAGATTTTATTGTCTATTGATATTAATTCTTTGTATATGATAGGCAATTAGCTTCTTCTTGTTGTTTTAGTAAAACTATGGAGAAAACAAGATGGAATAAATATTCCATTATACTTAAAAAGCATATAAAAAATAATCTCAAGGTTTACAGCAAAATTGGGACAAATGCCCTGCTGCAATGAACAAGAATAGAACATGGAAGAAAAGAAACATATTGTCCCATCTGCTTTGGTGCTTCTACCAAGTTAATAAAGGGAACCTGTGGGCAAGGGGGACATGGAAGACCATCTTTGCTTTATAGATGAGATAAGCCTTGCAATATAAATATTTCAATTTCCTGCTTTGGGAATGTTCACAGTGGTGGTACTCTACCCACAATTCTTCAAGCAAGGAATCTCAAAATTAGTTTGAGATAGAAGTTCAATGCTCTACTGCAATGTGAAAACTGATTTCCCATATTACATTTACATTTTTTCCATTTTTACCTTGTACACTCAGAACCTGGACTTTAAGCTTTAAGCTGGAGGCATCCATGAAATAATTAAAGAGATTCATTTAGCTAATGAGTTGCAAATAAGCGTTACTATAAAAATTAACTCAAATTTTGATTTTCAGAACAATTTAAAAATATCCTATACCCCCACAAATAAATAAATCACCTGCACCATCCCACTAAGACTCTACTGCAAATGAATACACACTATATGTAGGCTGAGCATCTCCCTATCAACAGTGAATTTCACTGTGGAACTGATAATAGCATTACTGCTGACCCTGTACTAAGTGCTTTACAACATCTATCTAATTTAACTGATTCCTCACAACAGCTTGTGACTAGCCAGGTTAAGGTACCAGCTCAAGACTATGCAGGTAAAAAAGGGGGAGGAAAGAATATAAACCAAGATCTATGTGGTTCTAAAGATCATGTTTTTGTACCCTATGGTACCCAATTTTCCATTATAAAATAAAAAATTCATTAGGTGAGCTAAGTTTATTTACATTTAGTGACAGGAGAAAGGGGCGCTCTTAAAATGTTGCTGCTTATCTGAAAAATAAAAACCTAGGCTGGGTACAGTGGCTCATGCCTGTAATCCCAGCATTTTGGGAGGCCGAGGTGGGTGAATCACAAGGTCAGGAGATCGAGACCATCCTGGCCAACATGGTGAAACCATGTCTCTACTAAAAATACAAAACTTAGCTGGGCGTGGTGGCATGTGCCTGTAATCCCAGCTACTGGGGAGGCTGAGGCAGGAGAATCGCTCGAACCAGGGAGTCGGAGGTTGCAGTGAGTCTAGATTGTACCACTGCACTCCAGCCCGGCGACAGAGCAAGACTCCATTAAGGAAAGAAGGGAGGGAGGGAGGGAGGGAGGGAGGGAGGAAGGAAGGAAGGAAGGAAGGAAGGAAGGAAGGAAGGAAGGAAGGAAGAGTTGGGTCAGCTTTCAATTTGAAGGACTTCATTTTAAGCATATACTAAAAGTAGTAAGTTTATAAGTAATAAAAGTGCTCACACATGGTTCAGCTGCTGATTTCTATTGACTAGATGCTAGTCACGACATAGAGCAACAAAAATGTACAGGTTTAGAGTTATATGAAATATTTCATATTATATTTCATATATTTCATATTATTTTCATATAAAATATGAAAAATTGAAATTTGAAAAATATGAAAATATGAAAAATCCCAAAATCCTCTGTATTTATAAGAAAACATATAACAAAAACTACAATAAAACTTTTTTAATTTTAAAATTCTCAGGACCTGGCCCTTGCAGTGCCTCTATAGATTCTTACAAAGCAATTTTCCACTGCAGGCACAAAGGTATCAATTTCATTTGGATTGATGGATCTTCAAAGACTTGGCTGTTTCATGCAGAGAAAATGACTACTACTTAGTAGAGATTTAAGAGGCAGGCAAGTTTGAAGTTGAAAAGTCCCTAGATTTCAGCACTACAGATTATCAGATACATACTAATTTCAGGTGTCTCATATGCCTGTGACCACTGGAATCTAGTAGACAACATTCCCTGCTCTGGGATAACATCTCTTAGGTTATATCAGATATATCTGACAACTAAAAGATGAACAAAATCTATCAAAACTCATATGAACTAAGTCACAAGTTAAATAGATGTGCTAAAAGAAAAGTTAAATTATTATTTTATCGAAGACCTGTCATATCTAAAACTAATAGAGAATTTGAAATACGTTTTCTTAATAAGATCAAAAATGACCAAGTTATACTAGGATAAAAAAACCAGGATTAAAAAAACCACAAAATTTAAAAAAAATGACTAAGTGGGTCCAAGATAAATGCAAGGTTAGTAAGACTTACATGAACTTAGAGGTACTAAAAGGAGTTTACAATCCAGCTGGAAAGATAACGCAGGTGTGTCGAAAAATCACTAATAAAACCGGAGAGCAAATATTTAGAATTAAATGAAAGGTAAGGGCAATGACTGTCTGTCTCATTCTGAGTATGAAGTGGGGTGTAAGGAATGGGTGAGATGTGCCAACGTGAAGAAGGGTGGGGGGGCATTTCCAGGAGAAGTCAATGCCGAGGACAAAGGGAAGTCCAAGATGAGATGAGCAGATGGTGAGCAGAGTGGCGTGATCAGAACAGCAGTTTAACGCTGTACAGAAGGCAAGGGTAACAGTTGAGAAGGAAGAGGTGGTAGGAAGACCAGAGTCAGGGTACAGCGGTAGGCGCTGAAAATGACAAGCTGAGCATTCGGTGTTTATTTTTGTCATTGTTCTTTTTTTTAAGACTTCATGTGCCCAGAAGTGGATTTGTGAGGGCACAGGAAGCCTCTGAAAGCTTCATAAAGAAGGGAGATAGGAGGACATTTCAGTGGCAATAAGTATGATTCATAGTCCTCCAATGCTTTCGGGACAGTGCCTATGTCTTTCCTAATGAAAAATCTGATTTTTTTGGCATCAGGTGAAAACTCACTAATTCCCTGTGGTTAGCTTTCTAGTTCAATTCGCTGCTAGGTTTTCATCACGGGCAACCACTAGAACTGCACATTATATTCCAGAGCCAAAAGTATAGTGATTATAAGGCGTTTTCCCTCCTTATGTTATTATACCAAAGTAGATCCAAGTATTGTTACTCATCTGAAGGCAAAACAAACCAACAAAAAAACAAAACAAACCAAAACACAGTATCTGTGTTGTACCTTTCTAGATACATTATTAGTTATATGTTTTCAAGTGTAGGTTTTCCTATTATTCAGGTGAGGCCAAGAGGTCAGGAGATGATTATCATGGAAAAGACAGTTTGTTACTCACAGCTCCCAAGAAGCCGGTATATGCCACTACAAGCAGGCTCATACGGGAAGCATCAGGGTTGGTCAGGAGGGGAACACATGAACAAGAGCTCTCTGTGGTTTTCATGGAAAGAATGCGCGAAGCAGGTAGGCACGTTTAGGACTGACTAGTTCAAATAATGGTGATGGGGCATGAGGTTTTCCCTAGTGGTCCGGTACCCGGCTCTGGGGTGATTACAGCAGGTGTATAGTGGCCCAGAGTATAAGAGGTAAGTAAAGAATATGGTTGGGAGTTAGGAGCGTTTGACTGATTGGTTTGCATGTGCAAGACATGCTCAGAGGCCATTCATTTGGCCCTGGCAGGGAGGAATCTTCTGGGGTCAACAGGGACCCAGATCAGAAATTACAGGAAAGCAAGATTAATTGTCTACTAAAGACTGACTATGGTCTTAGAAAATATGCAGCAGTCTCATTCATAATTGCATTTAATGTCTCTCAACAGACCTGTTAAGTATCTAAGTATGACAAAAATTTCTCCTATCTTCCGATATTTGCCACAGAATATTAACACTAAAAATGAATGGCTTACTTTAACCTGAGATCTTTATTCATTCACTTATATGTCCAACTTTTTTTTTTTTTTCCCCCACATTCACTCCCAGGTTTGTAGACTACAAATTGAAAAAGTGACTGGAAAATAATATGCCCATATTTGTTGATTGAATGAATGAATGAATGAATGAGGAATCTGAGCAAGGGCTAAAATTCTCTGTATTATCAAACTCCAATACAACATCCAGTGCCTGGTAGTAGACATAGCTTAAATTGTAGTTGATAGTATAGATAGTATAGATAGTATATATGGATTAGCCATGTTTTAGACAGAAGTTATTTTTCAATTTGCTTAATTAAGGATCTGCTAAAAAAAAAAAAATACCAAACCAAACCAAACCACGGTTTTTTTTTTCCCCCCAGCAAAGTATAGTGAAAGCAGTACCGTACTACGAGCAAGAAAGGCCTGGATTCTAAATGTTGTCTCTGGCTCACTGATTTTGCTTTGTGCTAAAATGGGAAGCCACTCTTTGAACCTCTATTCCATTATGTATCACTTAGGAGACTAGATGAAATAATCACTATGGTTCAGCTCAGTTTTAAGTCTCTATGATTCTGTAGACTGTAAACAATGGTAGGTTCACAATTATAACAGTCTGGGATTTAATACAGAAACTCATCTTTACTAAAGAGAAAAATGCTCTTAGATGGATTTTAATTTATAATATGTTGATTACAGGTACTACATATATACAGAATAATAATGCCAAGTACCTTTCTTCACCAGAGAGAATGTTATGGACATCATTTAATTTGTGCTTACAAAATCCAACTATACTTGGATCCTTCTTAGGCAGCATGTTCATGGAGGATGCAAAAAACTCACAAACTGTGCCCACACAGTAAACATTTAAAATTAGAACTCTGCATCTTTAAAGATCTTGATAAAGCCAGCAGGCCCGTGGGGGAGACTGAGGTTTCCTGATATCGTAGGGCTGAATGATGGAAGTGCCAGACTTACCTGGGACATTCTCTCTCGGTGCTTGGCCTCAAGTCTCTCTTTGGCTTTCTGGAAATGGGCGTGTTCATTCTCATCCCCAGGTGTCTCAAGGTACTTGTCAACGGCATCAGGGGTACTGGCTGCTGTTGTAGGAACTATAAAGTAGAAGAGAAGGAGGTTTGAGGAAAAAAACAAAAAAACAAAAAAACACCAACAACAGAATATCCACTTGTTTAAAAGAAAGCCATATTTTCAGTTATTTCTCGGAACAGAGAATTTAGTAAAGCAGCGCATACAAGACGTTAATGCTGTTTAAGAGAACACCATGAGACACTGTGCAGCACAGTAATGATGTGTTTCATCATTCCCAAGTACAGAATGAAGGAAAAATCTTTAAAATGGTCCACTTTGCAATATAGTATTAGAGTTCTTTACGAAACAAGCATGCAAAGAGCAAAAACAGTTGGTGCTGGATAGACACGTTTTTCCAAATCCCCATGCTTTCCTGAATTCATATTTTGCAACTCTGAAAGTAAATGATGATATCATCAATATCATACATTCAGACTCCTGCAGAAACCAAAGATAACTGTAATTAGCCTGTTGTAGAATAACTGCACCCCAGAGAAAAGGTAAATTGTATGATGTATTTTAGATAACTTAACTACAAAGACAACCTTTATGAGACAGTATGTGAAACTCCACACACAAAAAAATCAATAAACACATTTTTGAATCACAAAAGGACCTTTCTGCCTTCACAAATTTGACACTAGTCAATGAATTCATTATGCCAGTTGTCAAAAAGTGATTTCTATTTTGAATTCAACCAATACTGCTAAGCAATATTTGAACTGCAACATACACTGCTATATTATGTGAAAACATAAATACCTATAAAATTCAAGAGTACACTATAAAACAAAAATGTCTTAACTCATGAGCCAAGTGAATTATAATACCTATAGAAGCAATTTTCCAAAAGATTAGTAATGACTAGTGAGAATTCAGAGTATTTATGAGCTTAAAAGAAAAAAGGATTTTGACTTAAGAAGAAGCATATTTAACATAAAAAATGAAATGAGATGTTTTCACTATCTTTTTAGGTCAAATCAATTGTTTCATTCAAAAGGTTATTCAAATATCACGAATGTTCCAAGTATTCCTATCAAATTATTAATACTTGTGTATTACATTTGGGATATAATACCTCAAAGAGGACTTGAATGAGAAGAATTTATAGCTAAGTCATTTTGAAACTAAACTTTAAGTTAAATACGTTTTCTACATCCTTCAAGAAAATGTCTGGAATCTTAATCCAAAGTCTTCAACGATATTAACTAAAACCGGAAGGCTGTTCAATAATTAAACAGTATCTTTCATTTTAAAGAGCAACATTCGTTTTGATTTTTTCCCTCCACTTCAATCCTGATTAATAATCATTTTTCAAAAAATATAAGCAGTTGAGTGTCTATCCAGATGTTGCTTTCAAGTGGAAGGAAGGAGGCAGGGCATATTCCTGGTGCCTTTACACAGCTGCCCCTATCTTCTCTGTAGCAAATGAGGGAGTGGTGTTCCTTCTCACATTGGCAGCAACAGGGAGAAGGAAGGAAGGAAAGAGCCATGTGGGGGCTTTGCAATTAAGCACATTTGGATTTGAATTCCATTTCTTTTTCAGATCGGCTGTGACCTGGGGCAGGAAACTTAAGCACTCCATGTTCCAGTTTCTTTATCAAGTGGTGATAACATGCCACATGATATGATAGGAGTGCTGGGAAAATGAGATACCATACCACATGTAAGTCATCTGGCAGACAGGGTGACACGCGGCAGAGCTCATACATATTAGCGGCCTTGCCTCCTCCTCTGCTTATTACATCCTGCTCAAATCTTAGAGCTAATGCTAACCAAGGGAAAGTTCTGCTACTTTTATTCAAAGCCACTGAAAATGTTTTGGTAGGAGGGCGCAATAATAAAGAAAGAAAGAAAAAAGAAAAGGACAAATTTAAAAATTGAGAAAAAAAACCCAAAAGAAAATATAAACATTAACAAAAAACAAAACAGAACCACTGAAAATGAATTACACACAGGATCACAGAGTGCAACCTACAGGAAAAGTAATATGTATTTTTCAAAAAATGTTAGGGGTAGCCCACATAAAAAAGGTCGAAAGTATCAAAAATAAGTACATTGTTAATTTGTAAGATCGAAACAATAATTTTGAATATTACATCCTTTTCGAAAAAAAGGTAAATGTTTTTCTCCATTGCTTCAAGCAAACCAGTATGCAAGTAGTTTTTTTAACTTAATCATTAAGTCAATGAATCCCAACTTGGAATGAACGTGGTATTTAGCATTCAAAATGTTTCCCCCGCTTCAGTCATTTTCTCACCTTAACTGGTAGAGCTCAAATGAGAACAAGTTAAAGTAAAAGCAGAAAACAAAACAATAACATTATTTTGCATAGCCCAATCTGGCAGAATGACATGTTTAGGCACACCGTATTTTATGTTTGAAACAAATGAAAATGTATAAATATTTGGGGTTATATTCCCTGATGAAGATAGTCATCTGGCTGTAACTGTTATAACTATAACATAAGCACCCCTTTGGAAAACTAGAATCATAAAACTTACTATGTAAGAAGGAAGTTTTTTCAGCTCCTATGGTTTGCAAACACTGTCTACTGTATAAAGGAAAGAAGATAGACACTATAATCTGAATCACTATAATCACATTGGCCTAAGTAGAAATGCACGTAGCAATATAATAAGAGAATAACTATGGAACGTGAATGTGCGGTATGTTTAATACGACTGAGGATATTTAAAAGGATAAAAATCTTCTTTTTAGGCACACGGAAATAAATACGAATACTATACTACCAATTTATTCCATTGAATCCAGAAATACTTCTGTGGTAATTAATTTTCCCTGCCAACTTCATTGGGCTACAGGGTGCCCAGATTAAGCATTGTTTCTGAGTGTGTTTGTGAGGGTGCTTCTGGATGAGATTAGCATTGGAACTGGTGCACTCAGTAAAGTAAATCACCCTCTTCAACATGGGCAGGCATCACCCAATCTGCTGAGGGTCTGCAATCAAAAGGGCAGAGGATGGAGCAGTTCATCCTTTTTATTTCCTGGCTGCCTGAGCCAGGATATTGGTCTTCTCTTGCCCCTGGCCTGAAATGTACACCATTGTCTTCCCTGGTTCTCAGGCCTTTAGATTCGGACTAAGTCATACCACCAGCTCTCCTGGGTCTCCAACTTGCAGATAACAGATCATGGAACTTAGCCTCCATAATCGTTGTGTGAGCCAATTCTGCATAATCAATCTCTTCCTATACGTATATACCTATTGGTCCTGTTTCTCTGGAGAACCCTGAGCAATACAATTTCTCTTCAAGTAAAGGTTTGTTAACGGTCCAGTTACTTCCCATAGTTGAGGAAGCTGTGTCTCTTTTAATCTGTAACTCAAATTTTTATTTTTTCAGCCATTCATACAATCCCCCATCTCAATTAGTGTGAAATTATCCTATATTCATATCAACCAGCAAACCAGATTACTGTCTAGTCAAGCGGAGAAGGATAACATATGCTGATATTGTTAAATGAATTTAATAGTTTATGACTACTGCTCTGCAGCTGCTGAGGAGGAAGGAGAGAGCAATTTTACGGTGGAGTATGTCCAGAGAGCTCGCCTTCTATTTCGTGAATATCCTTATGTCCTAAAGAGATTAAATTCATAGGACTGACTACCATTTTGTGATTACGTCCACAGAAGGCCGGAGACACGTGTGCCCTATGTCCTCACCCATCAAGGTACTTCCTTTTGGGAAGGGAGTGGGGCTCAAGGAATGTCAGGATGTCACAGGACGTCACAGGACACAGAGGGAACAGGAAGCTGTCTATCAGCAGGTCACTGATATATTTAAGGTACTTAAAACACAGGTCACTGTCACCACTTAGAAAGTGGAAACAAACTGGCTTTGGGAGGGTTTATTTCTGTTTTGCATTTTTAACTATCACAGAGCAGTTTATCCTGCTCACAGACCTCTGAGGTTCCACAGAACCTCTGATAAAGGCTAGGATTTCGGCCGGGTGCGGTGGCTCATGCCTGTAATCCCAGCACTTTGGAAGGCCAAGGTGGGCGGATCACCTGAGGTTGGAAGTTTGAGACCTGCCTGATTAACACAGAGAAACCCTGTCTCTACTTAAAAAAAAACCAAAAAAACAAAAAAACAATTAGCCAGGCTTGGTGGCGCACGCCTGTAGTCCCAGCTACTCGGGAGGCTGAGGCAGGAGAATCACTTGAACCTGGGAGGTGGAGGTTGCGGTGAGCTGAGATCGCGCCACTGCACTCCAGCCTGGGCAACAAGAGCAGAACTCCGTCTCAAAAAACCAACAAACTAACTAACTAACTACAGGCTAGGATTCCCATGTTGGTCAAATGATAACAGCCTCTTTTCATTAGAGTCCTCCATGCTAGGCATCTTCTATGTGTTCTCGTTTAATACATGGGAAGAAAAAATTACCCTATTTTATTGTGTAGAGGCAAAACACTGCCATTAAACATACTTATTCGCATCCCTAAACACACACAAATAAAGTTTCTTAAGATTGGGTAAACCATAAAAAGGCTGTAAAGCTAATTTTAGGGCAGTAAAGGGCTAATCCATCCACATGCTGGGGCACTGGAAAGGGTTTTTGTTGTTTTGTTTTGTTAATGAGCAACACAACTTGGCTAAACAACATATGCTTTGTTACGATGGCTTGTTTTCTATGAAACAGCTGTTCCTGCCCCAAACACTATCTGGCAAATGACCTTCAACAGAAGTTGGGTCATAAAGCAGGGATCAAGTGAAAAGAGCCCACAGTGCTGGAATATGGAGGATGGAATACGGAGGACGTTCTGGCCTTAGGCCCCTCCGCCAACCTGGTCACTCATGCCTTCTGCAAGCAAGCTGGCTGGGTATGTTCCCCTTTCCGCGGAAAACGACTTAAAATGAGACAAAACTCAGGGGTCAATATCCTTAGCTCTAGGTTTTGACCTCTAGATGCCTAGACGTTAGCAGCACTACCAACATCACATTCACAAGCTTTTAACTTTTTAAATGACCTTTGTATTTATTTTATTTTAGTCTCCTAACACAGCCTTGTAGACCATGGCAGGCTATTACCTCCCTTCCTTTTAATAGTGATCATGTGTATCTAAACACTCATAACAAATGAAAAAATCTAACTGCAAAAGCAGTTCCAATTCCCAGTGCATTACTGCTTCAAGGTGAACATTTGCTTCCAAATATACAGTGGTATTCTGGATGACTTACGCCTTCTACATAAGCCACATCCTTATTCTTTCCCACAGTGGGAAGTCAGAGGTATCAAAGCGGCTGAGACAGCAGCTCTGACGTGGACAAACTATCCTGCCTTTAGTGAGCCTGTTCATTTTTTTATTTCTCCAGCCCGCCAACATTATAGCCCTTACTATATGTGAGGCACATGGGAGAAACCAATGAGAAAAACATGAAGGCCCTGGTCCTGGTGGCATTATATTCTAGGGACAGAAACAATTACTGCAAGACTTTTTAAAAAGCCAGTAAGTCATACTGTTAATATGTGATTTGTATTATGGAGAAAAAGAGGAAAAAGAAAAATAGAGCAGAGTTCAGAAGGACTGGGAGAGCTGAGGGGAGAGGGGAAAGGTAGACCTCAGTAAGTAAACGACCAGGCAGAGTCTTAAGTGAAGAGGTGACATTCAGATCTTCCCAGCTGGCTGCCGGAAGAACATGGCAGGCAGATGACAAAACTAGCCTGGAAGCCCTAAGAGTTGAGGCTGGCTGGCAAATTCCACGAGACCCGCATGGCCAGAGCTGAAGAAGCAACAGAGGAAGTAGTGGGAGAGGCAGGGAAGAAATGGGGGATATCATGTACAACCTTGAAGCCACAGTAAGGATTCTGAAGGACCAGTGTGGGCTGTTTGAGGGGGAGTATATGTGATGGGGTGTTTTGTTGAAGGATCACTCTGGCTGCTATGGGACAACAGCAGAAGGAAGATCTTTTAAGAGGAGAAGACAGGCTGGGTGCAGTGGCTCACGCCTGTAATCCCAGCACTTCGGGAGGCTGAGGTGGGCGGATCACCTGAGGTCGGGAGTTTGAGACCAGCCTGACCAACATGGAGCAACCCTATCTCTACTAACAATACTACAATTAGCTGGGCATGGTGGCGGCACCTGTAATCCCAGCCACTCGAGAGGCTGAGGCAGGAGAATCGCTTGAACCAGGGAGGCGGAGGTTGTGGTGAGCCAACATTGTGCCACTGCACTCCAGCCTGGGCGAAACTCTGTCTCAAAAAAAAAAAAAAAAAAAAAAAAAGAAGACAAAGATGAAGATGACGGTGGCTTGGAGCAGGGTGGCTGTCATAGGAAGTTGTTGTCCTCAGCCCCCTTCCCACACGAGAATGGTCAGATTCCCTTCTTTCTCTCACACCAAAATGCTGTTACCTCAGGGAACTGAATATGAAAACGGGAGAAACTGCTTCCACATGTGCGTGAGGGCTCCTTTCGATTTTAATACTGATACATGGATGCTTGTCACAATACTGCCACTTCACACTGTAATCTATTCTCAATACCTGCCAGAGCTCTGTTTTCTGGGGCGAAGTAAAATGGCAGGTTAGCTTTCAGTTTATTCACGAACACTGATGCTGCATGCAACGTTCCTGTCACAAAATGCTCCTCCATCACTGGCGCCAAGACAGCAATGAAACATTTCCATACCTGTGCTTCCTCTGAGAAAATTGTTACCATTTGAAGGGAAGTTACTTCAAAACTGGGTGAAACCTGCTAACATCTTCAGGACGAGGCGGAAATCACTCTCCTAGCCTGTCTGAAGACTCCTTAGAAGATAATCTATTAAGTTGAACTGCACACGCACCGATTTACTTCATTTTAGTTCCGATTTTATAATCGCTGCAGAGTACTCCCTTTCATATTCATACTAATGTGGTATTTCACATTCAAACAAGAATGTGGGGTCAAAATTAAAGACACTGGGAAAGATTGCCCCTATCATTTTGATATTCATTTGTTTCCTCAGTCTCTGGGGTGACACACAGTTTTACAGTCACAATGGGCTCAGGACACAAAAGAGAAAACAACCCACCTTCAAACAGCAATGACCATGGCCACCTCCAACAGGCCAGAAGGCCCAATGCTTCCCTAAACAAAGGCTTATGAATGGCATTCAGTCGATATATTAATGTTAGATTCTAACGAGAAAATTGGTTTAGTCTCCTTTCATCAGCAGAAAAGCAATTTATCTCTATAGCACTGATAACAGAAGATTAAAACAAATTAAGACCTATATAAATCATTGCCTTATCATTGAAAATGCTATTTGATACAGACCTAGCAAGGTTGTCACTTGAGATGGCTATAATTTAGGAGAGGAGACAAGGGGGATCATTTATATATGGGTGAAATAGAAACCTGTTAGCGTTTATGTGAAAATTTAATCTTGAAACATGGTAGAGCTTTCCGAGTGCCACCCCAACTTAAAAAAAAAGTGTCTCTCCATTTTTCTAATTTTAAAATGGCTAAAACTCCTAACGCATTCTAAATTCAAATATTTATCCTACCCACTAAGTCCAAGATAGAAGAGCCATTTATAACAAGAAAATACAGTTTGTGATCCTCTGGTGTAATATCAGACTCTTTTAAAAACAAAATAACAACAACAACAAGAAGAAACAAAGGCATTCTCCCCCTAATAAGCCCCTGTATTATAATTTTACAGCCAGCGCAATCATAGTTGGTGGAGAACACTATCAATGCAACGTGTGGACATAAGGTAATAAAAATGTAATCTATGATGTGTTTACTCTAGTCAAGCTACATTTCTTTTTCATGTCCATGGACACATACTGACATGGGAATTTTTTCAAATATATGAATTGAATGTGAAAGAATGAATGCTGGCGTTATTTTTTATTAACGTCTATTCTCTATTCAGCACCACACACTAAAACTTAAAAGCAACCTCAAGTCTGAATCTAAAAAATATACGTGAAGCAATAGCAATAATAACTGGCATTCAGAATGGGTTAACCTTAGGGTATTGTTTTTTTGTCAATTTGTCAGAAGCTATTCTTGACTTCATTAATGGAGGCACATAAAGAAATAATCTGTCATAGCTGCTCAACACTCAATAGATGAGTTCAAAAAGTCACAATCTTCAATATTGTCCACTTTCATATAAATAGTAGCAGTAAAAGCAGATGGAACTGTTAACCTCTATGGAGGTCTTAAGGATAAAGTTGATTTCATTTTACCCCAGACTTCCAGAGCAATCTTCTCCTACACTTGTATATTTTACTTTATATTGTTATTTATTTCTATGACATATCTGGGTCTCATTTCATCAATAAAATTATCAAGTTATTGAAAGCCAGTACTCAGATTCCTTTGCTGGTGTCCCTCAAAATACCTGGCCTAGCACATCCTGGACTCCAAAATAACTGCTGCACAGTTCACAATTGCAAAGATATGGAACCAACCTAAGGGCCCATCGCCCAATGAGTGATAAAGAAAATGTGGTATATATACTCCATGGAATACTACTGGGCCACAAAAATCACAAAATAAAAGTCTTTTGCAGCAATTTGGATGGAGCTGGAGGCCATTATTCTAAGTGAAGTAATCAGGAATGGAAACACAGTATGTATTCACTTATAAATTGGGAGCTAAGCTATGATTATGGAAAGGCATGCAGAGTAGCATAATGGACATTGGAGACTCAGAATGAGGGTGAGTGGGAAGGAGGTGAGGGATAAAAAACTACATATTGGGTACAATGTACACTACTCAGTTAATGGGGACACTAAACTCTCAGACATCACCATCATACACTTCATCCACGTAACCGAAAGCCACTTGTACCCCCAAAGCTATTGGAAAAAAAATTAAAATTAAAATAAAAAAACCTGCTGTATTAAACCAAGGATCGGCTTGCTGGCTACATTTTTTTTTTTCTTTTCCCTTGAGATAGAGTCTCGCTCTTGTCCCCCAGGCTGGAGTGCAGTGGTGCGATCTCGGCTCACTGCAACCTCCGCCTCCTGGGTTCAAGTGATTCTCCTGCCTCAGCCTCCCGAGTAGCTGGGATTATAGGCGCGCACCACCACATCCACTAATTTTTGTATTTTTAGTAGAGATGGGGTTTTACCATGTTGGCGAGGCTGGTCTCGAACTCCTGACCTCAGGTGATCTGCCTGCCTCGGCCTCCCAAACTGCTGGGATTACAGGCGTGAGCCACTGCACCTGGCTACTGGCTACCTTTATAAAAGTAGTATTATTGGAACACATCCTTGTGTATTTGTTTACTTATTGTCTATTGTTGCTTTCATGCTACCACTGCAGAGTTAAGTAGTTATGACAAACTGCATGACCTACAAAGCCTAAAATCTATAATATGGCCTTGTATGAAAAATATTTGCTGACTGCTTTATTAAACTATCTACTTACCCTCTTCTGGCAAATAGCTAAACAACAGACCACATAAATAACGAGCATTCTTTTACCACAGGTAGAACATCCCTAATCTGAAAATCCGAAATGCTCCAAAATCTGATCTTTTTTGAGTAGCAACACCTTTGTTCTCTCACAGTGCAATGTACACAAACTTTGTTTCATGAACAAAATTAGCAAAAATGCTGTATAAGGCCAAGCATGGTGGCTCATGCCTGTAATCAAAGTACTTGGGGAGGCCGAGGCTGGTGGATCACTTCAGGTCAGGAGTTCAAGACCAGCCTGGCCAACATGGTGAAATCCTATCTCTACTAAAAAACACAAAAATTAGCTGTGTGTGGTGGCAGGTGCCTGTGATTACAGCTTCCCCTGAGAGGCTGAGGCAGGGGCATCTCGAACTAGGAGGCAGAGGTTGCAGTGAGCCAAGTTCACGCCACTGTACTCCAGCCTGGGCAACAGAGCGAGACTGTCTCAAAAAAAAAAAAAAAAAAGAAAAAAAAAAGTATAAAATTACCTTCAGACTTTTGTACAAGGTGTACATAAAACATAAATGAATTTCATGTTATCTCATCATGAATACATCAACATTCCCAAATCCAAAATCTGAAGCACCTCTGGTCCCAAGCATTTCAGAGAAGAGATATTTAACCTGTATTCAAAGTAAATGGCCCTTCTTTTTAAAAAATGCTGAGCTGGGCCGGGTGCAGTGGCTCACGTCTGTAATCCCAGCACTTTGGGAGGCCGAGGCGGGCAGATCGCGAGGTCAGGAGATCGAGACCATCCTGGCTAACACGGTGAAACCCTGTCTCTACTAAAACTTCAAAAAATTAGCCAGGCGCAGTGGTGGGCGCCTGTAGTCCCAGCTACTCAGGAGGCTGAGGCAGGAGAATGGCGTGAACCCGGGAGGCAGAGCTTGCCGTGAGCCGAGATCGTGCCACTGTACTCCAGCCTAGGCGACAGACCGTCTCAAAAAAAAAAAAAAAAAAAAAAAAAAAGGCTGAGCTGCTAGGCAATCCAGTTCCTTTAAATTTTAGGGTCATCTCTAATTATTATGGCTTTGAGGAAAAAATCATTTTTCTCATCTAAGCATTTCCAGATACCAAAGATTTGGCTTTTCACACTTGTTAATCTGATAGAATTTACTGGCAATGACGTGACATATAGTTTAATTCACCATCACATCTTTTAATGCTTTAATTGTTCTCCCTCCCTAGGTTGGTTGGGGAGCAAAGTGTAAGCCCAGGTTGTCCAATCTAATTTGGCAGTTTTAGTTCCAATGGTATTGCAGAATGTACTAATGGGAACTAATATTTGCTACTGCACAGTGAAAAGAACAAGAATACTGTGATTAAGAACAATAGTTCGAATTTGGCCAAAGATTAAATGGCCTAGGCATTCAGACTTCTGTCTTATGGCTCCTGTCTTTACAACGACCCTGGGGTTAAGGTGGCATATTCCATTCAAAGACTGCATGGTGAGTTATCTACGATTTGCAAATTATGAGCTTCTGCAGCAACAAACTTGGAACTTGGGAATGGTTCTTGGGGATGGAACTTGGGGATGGTTCTTGGGGACGGAACTTGGGACCTGATTTGTTAAGTTTCAATTTTTTTCATATTCTCTGGAAGTGTACTAGTCTGCTTCATGTCATCTGGACCATTTTGATGTGCCTAGAAATCAGTATTTTTCCCTCCCTCAATCCTGCATGGGGTCAGATCTATAGCTCTGTACACACCCTAAGGCCATAAACATAATCCTAAAGTACAAATAACCTGTGTAGCAAAACTATAGGGCATCTCTACAGATGGTTATGCTCCAGCATATCCTGGGATTCTAGGAAACTAAGATGAAACAGACAGGAGAAACGGTGGGGCACAGGTGAACCATGGACTTCCAACTAAGGGGTTTGCTGGTTTCTCTTCTGCTGCCACAGTAGCTTACATTCGAGCAGAAAAACTACGAGATCTTCAATACTATAGTCAGAACAGCAACAGCAACTTCCATCTTATCTTGCAAATATTGAGAGCTTGGACATTAGTCTAACAAATTCAATTTCAAACGTCTGTCGAGAATCAGAGGATACTGACATTCTAACATTTCAACATGCCCCCAAATTTGTGGAAAGTACACCTGTTTACACCAGGATAGTTCTATCTCTGAGTCAGACGTGGGGAAACTACTACTCCAGAACAGGATTCTCAACCAGAATGTGATTCCCCCGGGCACATTTAGCAAAGTCTAGAGACATTTTTAGTTATCACAGCTGGAGTTGTGTTAATGGCATTTAGTGGGTAGGGGTCAGGGATGCTGCTAAACGCTCTGTATGCATAGGACAGACTCCTAAAATAATTATCTGGATCAAAATGTCAATAGTGCTGTGGTTGAAGAACCTTGGTTTAGTTGTTTGTACCACATGTCAGTGCAAATGAAGGAGCCAGAGATGGGTCACACTTTGGCCAGATCACAGGGTGCAATCTGCTGACTGAAAATCAGCATGATGCTCTTTGAGAGATTAAATGCCATTAAGAAGTTGGTCTGTTTGCCTTTTGGGAACCAATCCGATGGAGACAACACTAGAAAAAATGGTCACACTCTCATATTTGAAATATAAATGAATCAACAAATATTTATATAATTGTATTGTTTACAAATACTACATTTTGAAGGTTAAATGTTAAACTTTTGCACTGTCCTAAACCCAAATGGGCAAGTGCAAAACTAATGTCAGAAATTAACTCAGCTATAAGACTCTTTATCCCAAATGAGAAAGGATTTTTTTTAATGATTTGAATTCCTATGTTCATGAATAAAATGAAAGCTCTCAGCCTTATATTTGTGGTTTAGATTTTCATTTACAATAACAACAACAATAAAATATGTCCCTAAAATTGCAATGCTCAAAATCAGTTTTTATGACAAAAGTTTGAAACCTAGAAATGCTTGATTTGTGGCAAATTATTGTTTTTATAATGCAGACCATCATACATTTTCTCCCTAAGTGTAATCTTACATCAGTTCAACTGAAGAGCTTTTTCTATCTCCTTTCACATTTATTATTTGCCTAGAAGCAGTTTAGACTGAGCAACCTGTAAAACCAACCACCTTTGTGCAGAAATATCACCCAATTAGCCCTAGATTGATGAAGGAGCAAAGTCAAGTCCAAGTGCCCAGTCTAACAGGCTTGCTTACCTTCTAGTTCAGCTCCTTTGCTCTGAATTGAGTCTGCCATCTGCATCTGACCTCCAGATGACCATGACTTTTTCAAATCAAATGTGCAGTTTGCTATAAATAAGACCACATAGCTGCACAGGCTATAAATAACTAGAAATTATATGTTTTCTTCCTTGTCTGTTGGTACTAGTGCTGCTAAACCCCTCACTTGCTGTGATTGAATAGTCTCTGTAGGTAGACAAGAAAATATAGCTGCCCAAATCACTTCATCTTCCTAGAATGGAAAGGTGTCAGGATCCCAAACACACTGCAAGTAGATGAAGAAAATTACTGGGAAGGAGAAAATTACAAAAGAGACTTTCAGTATCTGTTTGGAATGGCGGATGATGAAAGTGGTAGTTATGTGTACTGCATGAAAATAAATTTATCCAACAATGATGCTTGTTTCCATCAGTTATTAAAAATGGAAAAATAGAATTCTTATAAATGCTAAAATGAAACTTAAGAGAAAAATAATCACTGTTTTGTAAAAGAATGGGAAAGACATTTGATTTACTGATGCGTGCTATATTCATGGCATTTAGGAAAAAACGCTAACATTCTTCATCCTCTTTTCACTGTTTGCTGTATTCTTAAAATGTGCTTCTGAATCGCAAATGTGATTTTACCAACCTGCAAAACAATGTCAGAACCAAATGCTTAGCCATTTGGTGTGGAGTGCAGCCAAAATGTCATTTGGGTTTCAAGCCTGGTCCTGCCATGTTCGATGGCTTGGGACAAGTCACTAGGCTCCTGAAGCCTCATTTTTTCTCATATGTACAAAAGGAATGAGGAAAACGCCCACAAAGTGTTCTGAAGAAAAATAAATGATCTGTGAAAATGCTTGGTACAATACAACTTACCATGCGTACCTATGTATTATCAATACTACAGTGAACGGGCTAGAGCTTTTTCCTAGTCTGTGTCAACCCACTCGCTGTACTTACACTGTTTTTAGAGAAAAACCCTTTTTTCACAATAGCAAAAGAAATGTGTACATTGCAGCAGTACAAACCACATCCTTCAAAAGTCATACATAACGTGAATTATTCTGAATATTTTATGGAGGCCATTAAAAAGCTTTCCAGTTTAGGATGCAATCTTTTTTAAAATACATAATCACCCGTCTATAATTTATCATCTTTGAAAAAGACAACTGGCTTCATCAATTTTGAGATGAGGGTTTTCTTTTTTTTTTTCAGGATAATGTACATAAATGCTAATTTTAATTATAAAATATCTAAGCTACAACTGAAATTGTGTCTCTTCTTCCAGCAATCATAAGCATAAATGGTATAGATCATCCCTAAGCTAACACTGGATAAATCTATTTCTGGATGGAATCCAAATTCAAATATGAATACTAAAACCACGTTTTAAAACTAAGTTAGGCTGATGGTACAACTGAAATAAAAACAAAACATAAGACACTAAAGGCCTGCAGTGACAGGACAATGCATTTCTTTATAGAAGGCTCTTTCTCTACTTCCTAGTCAGAAGTTGAGAACCTCTAACCTACCACTATGTCTTCCGGGAGAGGAGAAAGAGGGGTTCCTAATGTCTAAAAGTGACCCTTCATGAAGTTGAAACCGGGTCTTACAACACAAATAATTGAAATCTGTGCATACGAATTAGCCCATGTACTACGATACATGAATATTAAGTATTTTTTCTGAGGAAACAAGTTACTCATGCATTATAGTCTCTTGTTAAATCATGGCATCTTGATGTAACTGAGTACTCTATTTTAAAGATCTTTCTTTCTTCCTTTCTTTTCCTTCCAGTTTTAGTAAGGAAATGGTCACCTTTGCTCTCTTTCTTCCCACTAGGCACTCCCGGCACAGCGCTCCCCTTATCTAATTACGCTTATAATTCTTATTAAAATTATTAATGCTTGCTTAGAACTTCCACTGACTGAGTTAGGCACCTGCAGAATTCTCCCTCATCAGGAGATCACCTCAAGGCTGCAGTTAATTTACAACCCGATTGTGCCTGGGATGCACCAGCCCACTTACCGAACTGGATAATAACTCAAGTCTTTGGAACAAGTCCCGTATAGCAGCACCTCCTCACCCCTCCTTCATGCCCTGCATTCCAAGCTTCCCTTTTTAAGCCTTTGTTTTTTAATCCAAAATTTGAGATGGTTGCTTTAACGCAAGAGCCTGGACCATTTCCCCACTGCTAGTTTTGCAAAGTAAAGTCACTTTCCTTCCACTGCACCTAGCCCTTGTTCTTCGGTTCTGCAAGCAGTAAGAAGCGGAGCCTGCTCTCAGTTACACTGATAGCTTTTAGGAAATAAAATAGTTAATGGCAAATACAATACAATGATGTTGTCCCTATAATATTCAATAAAACCGGACTAAATAAAAAGGAAATTGGTCAGAAACAGAAGAAACTTGGTCAATGATGTTCTTAGCCCGACATCTCAAGCTGTCTGGCAAAAATGAGATGTAATTATAAGCAAGGTAATGGGAAGAAACATCTTACTAAGACAGGTGTTCAAGAAATACAAAACCATGCAAAGAAGGTGATGATGCTGGAGTTATGTGAACCAAGCAGCATCCTCCTCCCCTCTTCCCTTCCCTCAGGTGAATGACAATGACAACGTACGTTTAACAGGATCTCGGGTAAGAGGTTCCCGGGTAGTCTTGCGTAAACTTTGGGACACTATGGAAAAAATAAGAGAACATAACTAAAAACAAAAAGAGAAACATGGGAATGATGGCTGAAATGCACAAGAGTCCACTGACAAAAAAACAACCTAACAAACAAAATCACTCCTTAGGTTTGATCCCTCCAACAAAACCAAAATGAACATATTAACATAAGATCTATTTTTGCAAGAAGTTAACATTTGAGAATGCCAGATATCTTGTCTCTGATAATACGTATATCCAAGTAACAACAGGTTTCTTAACAGAAGAGGATTTCTTGCTCCTTCTTTTGTGCCAAATATCCCCAATTCCCTTCGATGCATTTTTTCACAAAAACTCCATTTATTTCACTCATTCACAGAACAGCATGTGGCTCTCAGCTCTGGCTGTTTGCTGAGACTTATACTCTCTATTTATTCTTGTCCACCCATCTAACTGATCTTCAGCCTTTGCTTTCTTCATACATTATTCTGTCACCTATCCCCTCTAAAATCAGGTATAGCTAGCCTTATCTAATACCTCTCTGTTGGGAGCATCTACCTTTTGCAAAAGCCTCAGCAAAGTGTGTGCCACCCAGGACACCTCCATCCAACCTGGACAGGTGCCCACTGCTCGCTCCCAGACCAAACTGATCAAAGGGAGAGAGTGTTAGGAGAAGGGATGGCAGTACTGGGGTGAGGTGGAGAGATAATTTGAATCTCTTGAAGTAAATTCATCACTGCTAATAATTAAAACCAAATAAATTTCTTATTACCAAAAAATATACATGATATTTCAGAAAATGAATCCACCCAGGGCAAGGGAGAAAAAAGTTGCAAATCTGCCAGGAAACCTCTCCCAGCCGCTAAACCAGTCAGAATCACTGTAACAAAAGGCCTTTGTTCCAAAGGCTGCAGGCAACAGAATTCTCCATTGTGTTCGCAATACCTGACCTAATTGACTGCTTTGTTTGAAACTGAAGAAGGGAGTCATTTGAGCCAGAAGCTGCAATCATCCCATCAGAGCCAGAAAAAAAAAAAAAAAAACTCTTGAGGTTACCAGTTCCTACACCTGTTCACCCATGGGACTGAAGCAGTCATCTCATTCACTGGCGATGGCAGGAGACCAACAGAAGCTTTTCCATTAGATTCCTCTTAGATCCTGAGCTCCTTTACAGTGGAGTGCAGGTCCTTCTGTTGTTTTGCTTAATCCTATGATCTCGCTGGAAAACAATTTATGTAATCCCTAGGAATCTCAGGCAGGAAATGGGGCTGCCACCTTGCAACACAGCGGAGGAAAGGCAGGAGTCTCTCAAAAAAGTAATGCACAGTTACTGAGTTTCGTCTTTAGTTATCAAGTTGAGCTGAATAATTACTTCTTGAGTAGTTCACACTTCCTACTCGTGAACAACAATAAAGAAATAAATAAGCACAATTGGGAATTTCACTTGGAAGTCTGTTAAGGACATGGAAGTCTCATGTCTGGTACTGGACCTCCTGAGAATTACCTCTTTGGGGAAAATTTCATTGTGCACTTAAGTCATCATGACTTCATATTTTTATCCCCAGAATTATGAAAAGCTTAATGTTCAAGAGAAAGACTTTGAAAATTATGTTCTGGCCAGGAGCGGTGGCTCAGGCCTGTAATCTCGGCACTTTGGGTGGCCGAGGCAGGTGGATCACTTGAGGTCAGGAGTTCAAGACCAGCCTGGTCAACATGGTGAAACCTTGTCTCTACCAAAAATACAAAAAATTAGCTGGGCACAGTGGCATGTGCCTGTAATCCTAGCTGCTGGGGAGGCTGAGGCAGGAGAATCACTTGAACCTGGGAGGCGGAGGTTGCAGTGAGCCGAGATCACGCGACTGCACTCCAGCCTGTTGAGCAGAATGAGACTCCGTCTTTAAAAAAAAAAAAAAAAAAAAAAAGGAAGGAAAGAAAATTATGTTCCTTGAGCCTTATATCATTGAAAGTTTCTCACGTTAAGTCAAACGTTTTCTTTTACTTTCAGGAGAAGAAGCAGAAGTTTGACCTGGCAAATGTCTGTGTGCTGAGCTCAGGGGGCAAAATGGGCATGTCTACCCTCCGGCATTGGAGATGCATGAGCTCAATCCAATCACATTCCCTCAACAGCACAATAAAAGACATGTTATGAACCAACTTAAAGGTATTCATCATAGCCATACACCTTATCAATGCAACTCAAGCTGCATCAGCCAGGCTTCCACTGGTAGACAGTATCTGCACAGGTAGTGCACATGCATAAACATGAACACGTGTGTACACAGACAGACACGCCAGTATGCATTTGCAGAAACGGCTGGCTGCAGAAGACAAAACAGCCACTTCAGCTTTGTGTAAAAGAGAAGCACTCAAAAGCGCCTCTGGATTGCAAGACATATCTGCTACAGCTAGGAAGAGAACACATCCACGGCCATGCTTTATTAGGGAAAGACGGAGAGGTGTGCTCATGATTGAACATACTGAGGAGACTGAGCAATTAGAGAAGTGGACAGAAATGTGGTTAGTGGTAGCAACAGGCCCATTCCCAAGAACCAGGAAAACCAATCTGTTACAAAGAGCAGAGTCAGCGGCGAGAGAGACGAAAGGTGGCCAGGCTCGAAGAAGGGTCCACTTACTGACGCTGCCACACACGGCCATGCAGTACTCTTCTGTGTCAAAGTTGTTCCGGTTGCCGCCACATCCGCCGTAAAAGAATGGGGCACACTTCCCTTCAGTCACATCAAAGTACCAGCGGGAGATCATTGCTCGGCATGGCCCCGTCTCGGCTTGTTCAGAGCACACCTCTAATCAGAGGAGATGTGGGGAACCACATTTAGCATGAAAAGGCACCGTCTCTCTGTTCACGTACACACGTTTACTTCTTTTAATCCTCCCCGTGGCAACCTGGACTGGGTTTATTAGGCAGCATCTACCAAACATTTACTGAGGAATTTAACTGCCCACCAGGACTAGAGATTTACCTCTCAGAGCATGCATTCTCATCTGGTTTAATGAGTGCAGGACTCGGTAGTAATAAAAGGATTCTGGCCAAAGGTGAAAAGATCATTTGGCTGCTTTTAAGATGAGTATGAAATGACGGAAGGTGTCTGCACATCAAAACAATTCTCCATTATAAAAAATAAACTTCTCTTTTAAGAAGTCAACTTTCATGTAAGGAAACTGCTTTGGTTATGAAGCGAAAGTTTAAGCCCTCACAAACATCTGATTGCTTTCCTTAACAAATGACTGCCTTAACTCAAGTATAAAATTAATTGCATATATTCTGAATGTTTTCGAGGTTTTGGAGGCTGTCTGTTCATTGACTTTATCTAGAAATATATGTCATATCTGTAAATGTGACTTATACTCAATGACATTAACTCTAACTTAAGACCATTCATTTGCATATTAAAATATGTACCAATATAAATGGTCTTAACTCCAATTTAAGACCATTTTATTTGTATATTAAAATATGTATTAACATGTTATATTATATATTTTAATAATTTAATTACATATGCATGAAATACATCTATAACAATGTATTAATGCTGCTATTTAATTGATATTTATATATTAAAAATTTGCATTTGAATATATTTAATTACATATGCATTAAGTACAACTATAACAACATATTATTTAATTATGCTACTTAATTGAAATTTATGTATTAAAAATCTGTATTATTTGTATATTTTGTATATTTACCTGACCCTTGGGCAGTAATGTTGCAAACAATAAAACATAGTCAACCAGCTCTAACTTATTAATACACACCATGCACTGTTTTACGTAAATTAAAACATATCTTACCTGTCAACATGTCTTGCCACCCTCCCCAAGATCGGTTTCACTCACCCCTGATTGCCTCAAAGTCAATCGGTGACCCCTCCAATTACATGTATAAAGTCAACCCTGAGTAGACTTGTAATTCTACCTCCCATGTATATCCCATTTGCACTGGAAGTGAAACAACAGCCCAATTCTCCCTCTGGGTTTGTGCCCTGTCCTTGCTAGGCTGATGCCTTAGCACACACAGATGTCTTCTTAGTTTTACTCACATGACAGAGGAAAAAATGCCTTTCTAAAAGATGAAAGCCATGCATCACCCACAACTTCCAAGTTAGGCATAGTCAACAGACTGATTCTTTTTTTCTTTTTTTGAGACAGGGTCTTGCACTGTCGCCCAGGCTGGAGTGCAGTGGCACAATCTTGACTGCAACTTCCACTTCCTGAGTTCAAGTGATTCTTGTGCCTCAGCCTCCCAAGCAGCTGGGATTACCCCTGTACCACCAAGCCTGGCTAATTTTTTTGTATTTTTAGTAGAGACAGGGTTTCACCAGGTTGGTCAGGCTGGTCTTGAACTCCTGGCCTCAAGTGATGTGCCCACTTCAGCCTCCCTAAGTGCTGGGATTACAGGCGTGAGTCACTGCAACTGGTCCTTCAACAGATTGATTCTAGTTAGCCAATCAAAGACAAGGATCCACAATGTCAATACAAATGGGGACTAACTATTGTTTTACTTCCCTACACATGTTGCTCTTTCAGTAGATGCAATAAAGTCCTGGCAAAACCAGAGGTTGCTACCATCATGATGATGTCAACAGGAGGGACAGTCAGCACTAAGCCCAGAAGGTGTCAAACACTCTGCAAGAGAAATGCCCCATGCAAAGAGCACTAAGATGACCTGGCTCTCTTCATGTGGTTTTCAGATGGAAACATGGTTACAAAAGCATCAACCTCGTTATTATCCATCATTAAGGCCATCTCACTCAGTACCGCTGCTTTCAAAGTCCATGTTCCCAAAGCATGTCTTTGAAATTGGTTTTCTGTATACAATAGTCTTGTAGGATGAAAACTAGCCAACTTGTTGACGTAAGAATCCCATCTACTTTGCAATTTTATTTATCTTCCAAAATTAAAGGACTGGCACCCTGATTTATTAAAAGTGAACTGGTTCTAGGGGCCATATCCCCTCTAAGTTACTGACAGAGCAGCTTCCGGACTGTGAAGCTCAAAGCCATGCCTAGATGTGAGGACCCCCATCAACTATAGCCAGCAGTGGTCTCTGCTGCCAGAGCTTATCTTCAGTTGTAACAAACATCTACACTTTCCTTTCCTTCTCTGTATTTCCTTCACCAATGTGTACGTATTCATGCCACATGCTCTTTAATGTTTCTAAGACACAGCAAAACACATTATTAATCTCTTACTCAGGCAGTGTTAATTCCAACAAGACTTCAAGGCAGCAGTGCCTCCTAAGCCTACAGTGCGCCGGGAATTGGCATCGGGATTGCAAGCACTGTGGCCACTGCTACCAAGGGAGGCACAGAATCCCTTCACCCCATAGTCACAGGAGCATTGGCAACAAAATTCACCGTGCCTTGGCAATTTATGCTGACCCTCACATTTTGGCATTTAAAAAAAGTATCATCTTAGAGTACCAAATATGTGTCTTCTTATAGATGTGTGTCACGGGCCTCACAGTGCACATCATGGCTCTGTAGATGCACAAACCTTGTCTTTATGAGTCTACATATTACATAAAAGTGGTAGAATTTTGGGTGGGTGCAAGTCAAGTAATGGGATAAAAGAATGATGATCGAAGGAGATGGTTCATGATAAATATGCGCCCTTGTGTATGACCTAGCAACAATTTCTTTCTTATGATAAAGGCAAAATCTCCCCAGTCCAGAACCTAAATGACATTATATTAACATTTTCCTATATCATTAGTAAAACACAATGCCACATTCATTTTTATTTTCTTCTGCCTCATTCTATAACAACTATGAAACCATTTGTTATAGCTAATTCGTAGAAACCAGGCCAAATGAGCCCCAATCAACTAGAACAAGCATTCAGAACTCAAAATCCATTTACATGTTAATTAAGTAAATAGTATAAGCTACATGTTGAGCCTACAACTCTTGCTGGAGTCTCCAGCTGTAAGAGTCTTAACTCCTTCCTTTCATAAAGGCCAAGAAAAGAGTGAGCTAATCCCTATTTGGGGAGTGTTGCTTGGTTCTCCCAATCCTGTTAGGGGTAGTTGGTGCTCTTGACTTTGAATGGCCCCCAAGAGTTTCATGGCCTTGGAGGAGTCCAAGTGGGCATCACGGGCAATAGCAAAAGATCCCACAATACTCAAATACAAAAGGCTGTCTGAGATAATGTGGTCAGGAATGGGTGTATTGGGTGTAACACTGTATGTTAATTTAATGCCAAATACATAACGTATGGAGAAGACGTATGTGAGGCTGGAAGAACAGGACTGACAGCGTGCCTTTGTTACTTCTGAATCTCTAAAAGCCAGCTACCTTGTCCATGTCAGCAGGTTCTCAACTGCTGACATGGAGGGGGAGCAGACAGGCCTTCTCTTAACATGCAACCCCTCTCCTGGTGAAAAAGAGCTTCTCGTTATAATTCCCCCAATTGTCAGCAACCCTGATTCCCCATCACCTCCCGCTTTCCAACACTTTCCCTCAGGGATATAATGAGAATCTCAACTTCCCACAGCAGTAAAGCTGATTTCAGAAGGGACTGGGAAAGGAACAGATAACGTATCCTCTATCACTCATAATTATATTCCTACTCTACTGTGGGGAAAGGGAATACAACTGCTTGTTTTCTCTGACCTTTTTGCTAACCCTTTATTATTCCACAACAATTTTCCATGTGGTAGAAAAGAGAATCTTAGCCTACTCTGGGAGAAGCTGGGACTGCGGGGAGGGTCAGCACCAGGGAAGTATGATGCTAATGCTTTTACACAAAGTATGAATAGGCACACAAAAAATGGCCAGTGCGTCTCAGAAGTGAACATGGAGAAGCAGCAGCACAGACTTAGGTTAAAGCTGTGTTAAGGGATTAACGTCAACTTCATAGACGTGATACTGTACTGAGTGAAGACTATACAGGGTCTCTTTGTATTAATTCTTTTGGTTTTTTTTTTGAGACGGAGTCTCGCTCTGTTGCCCAGGCTTCAGGGCAGTGGCACTATCTCCGCTCACTGCAAGCTCCACCTCCCGGGTTCATGCCATTCTCCTGCCTCAGCCTCCTGAGTAGCTGGGACTATAGGCGACCGCCACCACGCCCGGCTAATTTTGTTATATTTTTAGTAGAGACGGGGTTTCACGGTGTTAGCCAGGATGGTCTCGATCTCCTGATCTCATGATCGCCTGCCTTGGCCTCCCAAAGTGCTGGGATTACAGGTGTGAGCCACTGTGCCCAGCCTGTATTAATTCTTACAACTGCATGGGAATCTACAATTGTCTCACAGAAAATATTTTTTAATTTTTTTTCTTTTTTATTATACTTTAAGTTCTAGGGTACACATGCACAACGTGCAGGTTTGTTACATATGTATACCTGCGCCATGTTGTTTGCTGCGCCCATCAACTCATCATTTACATTGGGTATTTCTCCTAATGTTATCCCTCCCCCAGCCCCCAACTCCCTGATAGGCTGTGGTGTGTGATGTTCCCCACCCTGTGTCCAAGTGATCTCATTGTTCAATTCCCACCTACGAGTGAGAATATGCGGTGTCTGGTTTTCTGTCCTTGTGATAGTTTGCTGAGAATGATGGTTTCCAGCTTCATCCATGTCCCTGCAAAGGACATGAATTCATCCTTTTTTATGGCTGCACAGTATTCCATGGTGTATATGTGCCACATTTTCTTAATCCAGTCTATCATTGATGGACATTTGGTTTGGTGTCAAGTCTTCGCTACTGAAAAGATTTTAAAAAGCCCACATTAAAAAAATAATATAGGAAGCCGGGCATGGTGGCTCACGCCTATAATCCCAGCACTTTGGGAGGTCGAGGCGGGTGGATCACCTGAGGTCAGGAGTTCAAGACCAACGTGTCCAACCTGGTGAAACCCTGTCTCTACTAAAAATACAAAAATTAGCTGGGCGTGGTGGCGTGCACATGTAATCTCAGCTACTCGGGAGGCCGAGGCACTGGAATCACTCGAACCTGAGTGTAGGTTGCAGTGAGCCAAAATAGCGCCACTGCACTCCACCGTGGGCGACAGAGTGAGACTCAGTCTCAAAAAAAGAAAAACACAAATAATAATAATGTAGGAATACTGATTTTTCAGTTTGCCTAAGAATTCTAACCTTGTCTCTTTCCTTGACTCACAGATTGAAGGATTTGGAAATAATCAGGTTGAGAAAATTTCCTTTACATCCCTCTCTAGCAATGGGGTATTAATGAGAGATCTAACCAATCAAGATGCTCACCAACTAGAAGAGTTTTAGAGCACTGAGACCTGAAACACATCTTCAATAAGCCGCATCTAGTTTCACAGAAGATAAAAATATCTCGAGAGAGTTCAAATGCTTATGTTTACATTTTCTATTTTTCTCAAGAGCATAATTTCTTCCTTCCTAATCTACAGAAACTTCTAAAAACATCAGCAAAAAACCTGTTTCACATTAATTACTATTATCACTCAGTAGAAATATATACATCAGTCACTAAATGTAGAGGATGCAAAATTAGACCTTATGTAACTAAACCCAAATAGGATTCCTGTGAAAATTAAAACCGTATCTTCAAAATGTATACCATATATAATTATTATGCCAATTAAAAATAAAGTTGAAAAGAAAAACAAATTTAAGGAAAAACAAAAACCTCTTCATCTGCCTTATCTTTATTCTCTTCTCAAAATGTAAAATACTAAGAAAACTAACATTTTGAAATCATTTTTGAAATCAAACTTATTTTTTGATTTCCAATCTACCTTTCTGTTCAAAGTAAATATCAGATAATAATGGAGAAAATTTGTTCAGAAAAATAAAAGCAAGAATATTTCTTAAAGAGAAATGTTAGATAGAAACATAGGCAAAGACTTATATGGATATCTAACGAACCACAATCCTTTATTCATGTTGAATTTCTTAAACTTTCAGGATCACAAATAGCTTTTCTGATATTCACTTAGCTGAATTCTACTAGCAAGGAAGCATTATGCCTTCTTTTATAAAAACTCTACTCATTCTTCAAGACAAAATGGCATTTAATACACTGAAATGCTGGTGTATATGAAACACAAAGTAAAGTTATCTGCTCCTAATCAAACTCTATGCATTTTATCTTTGTAAGGTAGGCCCTTGCTGAGATTTGTGCTGGTGTCAACACTATATTCCATTTTCTAAAAATCAATATAATACAAAATAACACAGAACTAAGCCGGAGCTCCCTGGATTATATAAAATGATTATGAAATTCACTGTTTAAAAAATAATGCTCAATCACAAAAAATTAGTTCTGAATAGGTATTTCAAATTGGACTGAAATTGTGGACAACCAAGGTTAGAAAGCTAATTTTACATGTTTTAAGAAATTTAGAATGAACACAGTTGTGAAACTGGCAACCAGTATGGGGAGAAAATCTCCACTTTTCAAATGTACGATAATTACAATGCCTTCTTACGAAGCAAAGTTAACACATTAGCAAATAATTTGTTTTTTTTTTTTTTTTTTGAGACAGAGTTTCGCACTTGTTGCCCAGGCTGGAGTGCAATGGCGCGATCTCGGCTCACTGCAACCTCCGGCCCTCAGGTTCAAACGATTCTCCTGCCTCAGCCTCCCGAGTAGCTGGGATTACAGGCATGCACCACCACACCTGGCTAATTTTGTATTTTTAGTAGAGACGGGGTGTCTCCATGTTGGTCACGCTGGTCTTGAACTCCCGACCCTCAGGTGATCCACCTGCCTCAGCCTCCCAAAGTTCTGGAATTACAGGTGTCAGTCACCGCTCCCGGCCTAAATAAGTTGTTTTTAATAAACCAGTCAAGATATATTTTAGAATAAAGTAAAGCTGGTTATTATTATTTCGTTTTTAATCATTGAATTTCAAGTATTCTCAGCCTACTGGAATGTATGTGAAATAAAACTATATTACATGTAATGTATACATTTTAAATTTACAAATTTTGGGAAAGCGGCCACAATCAAATTAGAGTTATTCAGAGAGAACTATATTTTCTGAAGTTTTTTAAAAAGGCAACATTTTAGAGCATTATTTTCTCCATATTCTACAAGAATATCTACTTAAACTTCGCATAATAAAAATATTTCTCCTTTCTGAGAGAAATTCTATATCTTGAACTCTTTTTGTCCAATTTTAAGTAGAGTAAAAAGGGCAAATGTAAGGCAAATATAATTTATTTATGTAATAAGTTACTTCCTTAATGTAACAGTGGAATAAAATGAAAACAAGGACATAAGTATTAAAATCCACTAAGTATACAGAACTTCAATATTTCAAATAAACTTTATAATTTATAAATATAATTTATATATTATATACAATATACAATTTACATATTTATATAAATGTTTATATAATTAACACATATGTCTGTCTAATCACTTAATCCATTAACAATGAAAAAGGCTGAGCTCAATGTAGTTTATAACAACTTTACTTTTTTAGCCTAAGTTACTGCTGCAATTCTAAGTATTACTATACGGTGACATTTAATGAGCCTGTTATTAAAATCAAACGTGTATTTTGTTGAAAAATAAGTAGACAATATTTGCATTTGATTCTATTGAAAAATTTTTAAAAGTCAACACACTAGAAAACTGGTTATTTTTTAAGAACATGTTTTTCCCAATTCTGGAACCATGGACTTTCAATAGAAAAGAACATTTATCGTGTTCTTGTACATAGTAGCAAGCAGTCATCAAAAAACATGTTTAGAAAATTACTCTAATAAGGCAATAAATTATCAAATATTTATGACCTAGTAATCATATTTTACTAAATAGAAGCATGTGAAATTAGGCAAGCAAGCTTGAACTGAAGTCTTATGACAAATCTCACTTAAGCTCCAAATATGGATTGAAATACAAACAAAGATGATGCAAACAGCTGTGCATGTTAATGAAAGCACTGCTTCAGTACAAGATGATGGGTGTTAATTTGTCACGGAAGTCTCTAGAAGATATCCGCAGTTGGCTAGCCTTTTTACTGAATTGCGTTAATTCTCTAAGGCTAGCCAATACATCTGTCATTCTAATTATACCTGACCTAATTCTCATCTCTCCATGATGAAAGATTGTTTATAAAGTGCCACCTGAAGGAGGGAGATTTACTTGTAAAGTATTTAGACTAATCAGGACTCCTGTGACAGTGTTAAGGAACATTCATAAAAGGGTACCACTATGGTTTTTCCTCAATCTTTGTTTCCTGTTTGTTATGGGAATAAACTTGCTCTTCGCTGAGCTGCATGGTTAGTGTGCAACACACTACTAACAAGAAGCTCAAAACTCGGGATATCATGTCCTGTATTGGAAAAAAAGGGGGAAGTTCTTTTTCTTGCTGAATAAGAGACAGGAGTATGCTGGGAAACTGGCACTGTCTAGAAAAACAAATAGAACACTCTTGAGTTATAGTGTATGCCAATTGCCATGGTATAAATACTCCCACCATTGGTATTTCAAGCTACTAATGGCTATGGCTTACAAAATTCCTCTATACTGTAATAATTAGCTTTTATAGGATAGCAGGAGTTGACTACACTACCATGTTAATGACAGGAAATAGGGGCACAAGTGAAAACATGCAGGGAAACTGTAAGAGTTTTTCAATCTCCTTGGTCTTGAGTTGTGAATTTGAGGAAAGAAAAGCTCAGTAGGTAGATGTCTCAGGATTCACTCACACTTGTTGGTATCTGTAATATACCAAGAACAATAACACCAAAGGTAAGAATGGTTTTCCTTTTCAGTTTCTTATTTTCTGTCTCAATGCCGCAAATCGCACCATATGGAAGGCAGGAGACACTACTAGAGTCTACTACTCAAAATAGATCTGTGCACCAGCAGAGTCAACACCACCTGGGACTCAGGCCCCCATGCAGACTCACAACGATTGTTTTCCAAGGGCCTCGGGTAACTCAAATGGATATCTCAGTTTGAGAAGCAACATGATTGACCTTATCTTTTAAATGCAATAGATATGTCAAAATGTGAGACACAAGATTTAATCATTTTCCAAAAGAACCACTGGGGAAGAATTAGTAAAAGTTGCATATGTTTTGGCTTATTAAAAGAAGCACACATATATTTGGTAAAAGACAGATACAACATAAATTAGTAGTCTTAAGATTCAAATATACATCTCAACAACTTAATTCGAACAGATTGAACAGATTGTCTATACAAATTTATTTTACTCTGAAGTTCTGTCCTATCTCAAGCAATATTAAAACAGCTTCAATACCTCTGCCTTAGATCCAGTACCAAGATCATAATTCTCTTACTCATATTAAGACTATGAAAATACCAGACTTCTCAGAAAGCTGAATCCAAGTAGTATCATTCCTATAATATCTCAGAACATAAGAAATATCAAATTTTTTATTTTTACTTGTAAAAATAATGAAGAAAGCCAAGATCAATTCAAGGGCTTAGAATATACTTCTTTTTTTTTTTTTTTGAGACGAGTCTCGTTCTGTCACCCAGGCTGGAGAGCAATGGAGTGAACTCGCCTCACTACAACCTCCACCTCCGGGGTTCAAGCGATTCTCCTGCTTCAGCCTCCCAAGTAGCTGGGACTACAGGTGCGTGCCACCACGCCAGGTTGGCCAGGCTGGTCTTGAACTCCTGACCTCAGGTGATCCACCCGCCTCGGCCTCCCAAAGGGATTACAGCATGAGCCACCGTGCCCGGCCAGAACATACTTCCTTATACCACTTCTCTGTAAAGAAAGAAATAGATGGTATTTCTGTTCCGGTTAAAAAAAAAAAAAAAAAAAAAGAGGCCAGGAGTGGTGGCTCACGAGGTCAGAAGACTGAGACCATCCTGGCTAACATGGTGAAATCCTGTCTCTAACAAAAATACAAAAATACCAAAAATTAGCCGTGCGTGGTGGCGGGCGCCTGTAGTCCCAGCTACTCGGGAGGCTGAGGCAGGAGAATGGCGTGAACCCGGGAGGTGGAGCTTGCAGTGAGCCGAGATAGCACCACTGCGCTCCAGCCTGGGCGACAGAGCCAGACTCTGTCTCAAAAAACCAGAAAAATAAAAAACCAAAAAAAAAAAAAAAAAAAAACAAAACCAAAGGGGGAAAAAAAAGAAAGAAAGAAGGCCTCTAGATGTAGGTCATGTGTTAGAAGGATGGTCCTGCTGTTTTATGACCTTCTCTGGGGAAGACTGAGCATGTCCACCTCTCCATGTTAACTGGCTTCTTGTCACAATCCCTAGCAGGCAAAGAACCCAGACTCCAGCTGGGAACAGCAGTGTCCCTGGTTACAGCACAGATGCCAATCACCATTTGCTATTTTGTAACAGTGGACAAGGGGAGAGTGAATTCCTTTTGAACCAAAAAAAAAGAAAAAAAAAAACTAGGAAGGCGGTTTACCTCCCTATCTCACTGTCTACATGGTAAATATGCATACGCAATGTTTCAAGTCAACATTTTATGTTGTTTTTCTGTGTCTAAATAAAGCTACTAGACTACATGACACATTTTATCAAATACTTGTTTTTACCTTACTAAATGTGTATTTATCATATTTGCTTTGGCATATTTTTGTTTATTTTACTTGTTCTTGTACAATAAAAAATGTTCACTGGTTATCTATAATGTGCAAAGCAGTGATATAGAAGTTAGAGCTGACATTAAAATGAGACCAGCCAGGCTTGGTGGCTCATGCCTGTAATCCCAGCACTTTGGGAGGCTGAGATGGACGGATGGCTTGAGGTCAGGAGTTCAAGATCAGCCTGGCCAACATGGTGAAACCCTGTCTCTACTAAAACTATTAAAAAAAAAATTAGCCAGGCGCAGTTGGCAGGTGCCTGTAATCCCAGCTACTCCAGAGGCTGAGGCAGGAGAATCGCTTGAACCTGGGCAGCAGAGGTTGCTGTGAGCCAAGACTGTGTCATTGCACTCCAGTCTGGGTGACAGAGTGAGACTCCATATCAAAGAAAAAAAAACACAAAACAACAACAAAAACACACAAAACTTAGCTGGTCTCGGTGAGACACGCCTATAATCCCAGCTACTCGGGGGACAGAGGCAGGAGAACCGTTTGAACCCTGGAGGCGGAGATTGCAGTGGGCTGAGTTCATGTCACTGCACTCCAGCCTGGGCCACAGAGCGAGACTCCGTCTGTGGGGAGGGAGGGGGAGATGAGACATAGTATTGCACGGGTGTTTCTCCATTCACTTTTTTACCTTTATTTATTTATTTTTGAGACGGCATCTCACTCTGTCTGCCCAGGCTGGAGTGTAGTGGCACGATCTCGGCTCACTGCAACCTCCACCTCCCGGGTTCAAGTGATTTTTTTTTGCCTCAGCCTCCCGAGTAGCTGGGATTATAGGCACCCACCGTCATGCCCAGCTAATTTTTATATTTTTAGTAGAGACGGGGTTTCACCGTGTTGGCCAGGTTGGTCTCAAACTCCTGACCTCAAGTGATCCGCCTACCTCAGCCTCCCAAAGTGCTGGGGTTACAGGCGTGAGCCACCGTGCCCGGCCTTCTGTTCACATATTTAAAGCCGCTCATCACTGCAGATCTCAACACCATAGCCCAGTGTTTTGCAAGCAGAGAGAGTCTATCCGCTACTCCCTCCCAGGGGACATTTTTGATTGTCACAACTTGGGGGTGCTACTGGCATTGAGTAGAGGCTAGTGATGCAGCTAAACATCCTACAATGCACAGAACAATCATCCGCAACAATTATCTGGCCCAAAATACCAATGGTACTGAGGTCCAGAAACCCTGCCATAGCCCAAGCAAACACCAGAAGGATTCGTGATGCGTTTTAGTAATTTTGCCCATCAATACTACTGGGCAGCAGTCACTAGCACTTCAGAAATCCGGGTAACAAATGCTAGTAAATTTCCAGAACAGATGCAATCATAGGAATTGGCAAGCAAGACCTTTCTTTGCTCCTATCATGAAACATCAAGAACCTAAAGTCACGTGCAAGCAATATAAAATTGCCATCCACATTCTGTGATACATGCATATTCTGTCTAGAAATTATACCCCGTAAGAACATATAAAAATTTAAGAAAAAGGCAATCCTACCCTCACAGTTAAAACATCTGAATAGTCTTACCATTATTATCAACTAAATACAGCGTAACTTTAACGTTTCTTCTGCCTTAACCTTTTTTTTTTTTTTTTTGACAGGGTCTCATTGTCACCCAAGCTGGAGTGTGATGGTGTGATCACGGCTCACTGCAGGCTTGACCTCACCTGGGCTCCTGCGATCCTCCCACCTCAGCCTCCCGAGTAGCTGGGACTATAAGTCTGTGACACCACAGCCAGCACAACAATTTTTTTTTTTTTTTGTCTCCCTATGGTGCCCAGGCTGCTCGCAAACCCCTGGGCTCAAGCGATCATCCTGCCTCAGCTGCCCAAAGTGCTGGGATAACAGCTGTGAGATACCACGCCTGGCCTTTAAACATTTTTTTTACACTGTAGAAGTCTCTTGATGTTCACAATTTGGGCTGCTGTCTTGAAAACTAAGGGGTTCCCTTGAGCATCATTTTTATATGCGATTCATTCATTCTTGCCTCCCCTTGACTTTTTACTCTTCTAACAGAATCACAAAAAGTCAGGCACATTGGAAGAGGTAGTTGGAAACCAAAGATGAATTTTCAGGAGGGCAAAATGGTTCAAGGCTAAGAGAAGCAGATGGTTAGGCTGTATTCCACTCTGCTTTTGGAAACTCATTTTTCTACAAGGGAACTAAAGACTTCCATTCAAATCCACAGCTTTGTTACCTGCTCAAGGAATCTGACACTACTTAATCAGACGTATGGCTTAGCTAAAAACCTGTGCCCAATTGGGTGTGGTGGCTCACGCCTGTAACCCGAGCACTTTGGGAAGCCGGGGCGGGTGAAATCACCTGAGGTCAGGAGTTCCAGACCGGTCTGGCCAACATGGTGAAACCCGTCTCTACCAAAAATACAAAAATTAGCCAGGTGTGGTTGCATGCACCTGTAGTCCCAGCTACTTGGGAGGCTGAGGCAGGAGAATTGAGAACTGCTTGCACCCGGGAGATGGAGGTTGCAAGATCGTGCCACTGCACCCCAGCCTTGGTGACTGAGTGAGACTCCATGTCAACAAAACAAAACAAAACAAAACCGAAAAAAAGGTGTACCCAGCTGGGTGCAGTGGCTCACGTCTGTAATGCCAGCACTTTAGGAGGCCAAGGTGGGTGGATCACCTGAGGTCAGGAGTTCAGGACCAGCCTGGCCAACATGTTTCACTGAAAATACAAAAGTTAGCCAGGCATGGTGGTGCACGCCTGTAATCCCAGCTACTCAGGAGGCTTAGACAGGAGACTCGCTTGAACACGGGAGGCAGAGGCTGCAGTGAGCCGAGATCATGCCATTGTACCCCAGCCTGGGCGACAAGCAAAAACTCCATCTCCAAAACAAAACAAAACAAAACAAAACAAAAACAAAACAAAAAAAGTGTGCCCGTGAAAACGTATGCATGTTTAAATGAACCTGAACCTCTGAGTTGCTGGATTTCTTCTTTTAGGTTTGGTTTTTTTTTCTCTTAATTGCAAATTCTTGAGTTGAGTACAGTTGTTGTGCCTGAGGCATCTGCACATTGTTTTTTTTTTTTAAGCAACCGATTGGGGAAAAACATAAGAAAGACTATTATTCTTTAAAAATCTAGTTTCTAGCCTTTAATTAAATTGGACTACAATTTTATTTTTAATAAATCTAGATATAATTGTATTAAAATACCTTCTACTGATTACTTCTGTTATTCTATTTTTTACTTTTTTTTAATTGGTAAAGCCAGGTTCTCACTATGTTGCCCAGGCTGGTGTCAAATGCGTATCTTTGTGAATATAGTAAACCACTGAATTCTCTCTCACACACACTTCTATATGGCTCTATTCCCTAGTCTCATCACACTTTAAGCAACCTGATTATCTGAGTGGGCTTTCTAGATTGAGACCATTAAACTACATGGAAAGATGCTTGTCAACGTCCTGCTTCACTCTGCCTCTATCAAAGTGTGTATCAAACACCTCGGAATCAATGGCTGCCGTGACATGGGGCACAAAATAACAGGCTGTTACCTGTCACATTTATGGCCAGTGCTGACACTGGTTCTCTTGACATCACTAGCAAGCATGCTACAGCCTGGGCCAGGAGTAGAAGTGCATCCTCTCTATCTTCAAAATACAAACGTAAAGGCCTGATGCTTGCTGTAAAAGGAGGAGCCATTACCCTTTTGCCCTGCTCCCAAATACTCCCTGGAACTTTAATTTCATTTTTGTACAGCATGCTGCTACTGAGGCCTCCAGCTGAAGTATGTGAGTTCATGTTCGGGTTCACAGCAAGTCAAGCTCACAGTTTACCCGGAACTTTGTGGAGAGTTAAATGTGAATCATAAGTAAAAATCCCATTAGTGAATTATAGGATACCTTGTAAGTGTCATGTCCATTACAAACAGGTAACAACAGAGGCGTGAGAAGTAAGCTAAGCTTTGTTTCTTCTCCCCTTGAGATCAATACAAGTCACTATGATTTACTTCAAGTATGTATTGCATTCATTCTATTTGGTGCTCTATCACCCAGTAAATCCCTATTCTTCCTTTATAATTACTGATATGCCAAATTCTCTGCAATGTAGTAGGTGAAAACTTTTGTTCCAGACTGAGCACTTTCTCTTCTCCATGCTGCCAAAATTCCATCCTAGGCAGGCCTGAAAGACTCATCCCTATGCAGATATGGCTAGAAGCAACCTGAGCAAGCCACTTTGTTCCCATCTCTGTGCCCCCAGCAACCAATGCCATGTCTGGTGCCTAGAAGTGCCTTGTGGATATTGTTGAAATGTATAGCAGTAAATTAAACGATACTTCTCCCAGATTAATGGTCACCAGAAGGAGAAGAAAAATAATTGAATTCTGCCAAGGTCAATCACTTAGCCCAATACAAGCAATACTGAGATCAAACCTTTTAGCTTTTATCATCACATGAGATGGTTAAAGAGTCATCTGTATCAGTGTCTCTATCTGTCCACTTAATAGAAGAACTCCCACAAGGTTTAAAACACCTGCAAGAAATAAAACTCTACCTTGAAACGTGGTGGCATCTAATACTATCTCATTCAATTTTCAGCTGGACTTAAAATTTAACTGCAGATATTTCAATATACAGTACATATTCACAAAAAAACATTTTAAGCAAGAAATTGTTTCTTTTAATTATAACATAATGTTCTCTGTAAATATCAGTTTTATTATACTAATAGATATGGATAGGTTGCATTTATGCCTTTTATAATTAAAAGTCAACCTGTTGGTTTACCTTCAACATTCCTGATTAGTAGTAAACATTAGTTTGCTAATGTTTCAAATGCCAATGGAGGATCGGAATGATGATTATAACCATAACTAAGAGAGCAACTAAGGTTAATTGAGCAGTTACTGTATACCAGGAACTATGCAAAGTGTTACCTAAAAATTAATTAATTTAGTCCTCACAAAATAGTTAAATATTGGATAGGTCTTATTAATCCCTATTTTACAAAGAGAAGCAATGAGGATTCAAGGTTATTTGATTTATACAAATTTACACGGTTAGTAGCTTGTAGAGCAAAGATTTGAATCTGGACAGCTTGAGCTGTAAATGAAAGTGAACACCTACTGGGCACGACGGTAAGTGTTTAACATAGGTTACCTAAAGTCATTCTCACAAGAAACATGCAAGATAACATTACCATCTATACTACACACATAAAAAACAGGTTATTTAACTCGTCCAAGGTCATAAAAATTCTCTCAAACACTATACTAGTCTGTCTCTAACCAAAAACAACAACAACAACAAAAAACCAAACAAACAAAAAAGAAACCTACCTCAAAAGAAATTAATTTGATACGGCAGTATGTGAAATAGAAAGAACTTCGCAGTCACCATCTTATGGTGAGAATCAGGGGTTAGCAAATGCTTACTGAAAAGGCCAGATAGTAAATGTTTTCAGTTCTGCAGGCAACACAATCTCTTTTGCAACCCTCAACTCTACTTCCAAAGCATGAAAACATCCATAGACAATACGTAAACAAATGGGATTGACTGTGTCCTAATACAATTTTTGTGCAGAAAACAGGAATCAGGCTATTTTTGGTCCCAATTTGTTGACCTTTGATCATTACTCTTATTTGTGGGCCCCGATCACTTTTTTTTTTTTTTTGAGACGGAGACTTGCTCATTGTCGCCAGGCAGTGGCGTGATCTTAGCTCACTGCAATCTCCGCACACTGGGTCCAAATGATTCTCCTGCCTTGGCCTCCTGAGTAGTTGGGATTACAGGCATGTGCCACCATGCCTAGCTAATTTTTTTGTAGTTTTAGTGGAGATGGGCTTTCACCATGCTGGCCAAGCTGGTCTCTAACTCCTGACCTCAGGTGATCTGCCCACCTCAGCCTTCCAAAGTGCTGGGATTATAGGCGTGAGCCACAGCACCAGCCTAATCACTTTAATTTAAGTAAAAATTCTAAAAGTTCAGAAATGCACAGTGTAAAATAATAGATGAATATATGCTTATATCAAAGGAATATGCATTTACAAGGGAACTCAGGTTGAAATGAATTTGTGTGTATTTATAAAGAAAATAAAAAGTGTAATTTTGATATGAGTGTAGCAGAAATATCCTGGCCTATCCGGGTCCAAATTCTGATTTCATCACTTAACCAGTTACGTGACCCAGGGCAACTTATTTTATTTTTTCCTTTTCTTGAGACAGAGTCTTGCTCTGTCACCCAGGCTGGAGTGCAGTGGCATGATCTCGGCTCACTGCAACCCCTGCCTCCCAGGTTCAAGTGATTCTCCCGCCTCAGCCTGCCGAGTAGCTAGGATCACAGGTGCATGTCAACATGCCCAGCTAATTTTTTGTATTTTTAGTACAGATGGGGTTTCACCGTGTTAGCCAGGATGGTCTTGATCTCCTGACCTCGTGATCCACCTGCTTCTGCCTCCCAAAGTGCTGGGATTACAGGCGTGAGCCACCCACGCCCGGCCTGGGGCAATTAAAAAAATTTTTTTTCTTGGCCTTAGAGATCTCGGCTTTAAATGGGGAAGTAAAATTTTCACCACACAGCATAGTTACAAGGTTTAAAGACAGAATCACTGCTTTGTAGCACAGGGGGCCTGTTCTCTCGGCTACTCGGGAGGCTGACGCTTGAACCCAGGAGTTTGAATCCAGCCTTGGCAACATAGCAAGACGCCGTGTCAAAAAAGAAAAAAAAGAAAAAAAAGAAAGGGCAAGAGGAATGGTGAGTCTGAAAATCTATATCTGCAACAAAGGGTTCCAAAATCTGCTCGTCTCCCGGGAGGTAAAATGCTGTCTGCTCTGCCCCCGTGATGCCTTTCACACTAGCAAAGAGCCTAGCCATCAGCAGGGGTACAATGAATATTTGCTGAATAAGTGAACATAAGGAAAAAATGACCAGTTCCTCTGGACAGGCACAATTGGCTAGATTAAATAAAAGACTGTGCCATTTAGTACAATATCCATATTCAATCAGAGTTTAGAATTTATGCCTCAATCAAGACTACCCTGGTAACTTGGGTTTCTGAAGTACAATCCTTCTCAAAGAACAGAAAGTTAGGAGCAAGTGTCTAAATATACCACTGTTTTACTCAAATCGCTAATGGCTTATTCCATTAGACCAATAACCAACACTATCCAAGTTTTTCTTTTTTTAACAACCAAAGATGACAACGAACCCCCCGAACTGGATAGATCTTGCAATCGTGTGCTCACTTTTATTTTATTTTTATTTTTTTGAGACAGGCTCCCACTCTGTTGCCCAGGCTGGAGTGCAGCGGATGTGCTGACTTTTAAACAATACTTTTATTCTACTGGAATCAGTAACAGAGAGCAGACATCTTCTCATTTGGGTATCATCGATTCTAACACAAAATGGCAGAGAAGTTTATGACTATGCTGAAATGTCTTCTTTTTCTTCCCTCCATTTCTTTCACATTGTAATGGTTTTGAAACTATTGAGTTTTTTATGAAGCACATGAAGGACTGGTATCAGCAGCAATATGTTGGTAATGATGAAACAATTTTCTTAGAAAGGATGGCTGTAAATCACATTTTCTTCTGGGTACTGAAACACTAACACTGAAAACAAGATGGTAAGCCTCCCTGCACTATCTCATATTTGCAAGTCACTTCTCATTTTTATGTTGAACACAGAAGCAAGCTACTTATAATTAGAGTTTTAAGAAATGAGTCATCACCTATGGCATCGCCATTGCTCTCAATTAGGGAAGAACCACAAATCACCTTTTGTAACAATGAGGAGGAGGAAAAGGACTCTTTGCTGCTGATTCCTTTAATGTTACCCTCTAAAAACATCTACTTCTTTATTGGAATTAGCTACAAGTACAAAAAACTATCTCACATGGGCACAACAGACCATAACATGTTTCTGTTAGGCTGACTTTCCCAGGAAGACTTGCCTCAATTAGAGCTTTCGTTCAGGAGTTTGAGGTGGAATGAATGGACTTGCATTAAAGATTCTATTTCTGGGGCATTAACAGTTGGTACCTCTCAATGACCAGGTATCTTGCTTTCAGAAGGTTGCTTTTATTGCTCTTCTCGCCAACAACATTATTAACTTGTTATTTTTTAAGGGTCATTTCTTTTTTGCCTTTAGCCTGGAGTGTTTTTTTATGAAATTCTTTTAACTGCCTTCGTCTTTCTACAGGAAATAACACAACATCTACGTCCCTCTATGTTTCGACTTAATATCAAATAATGCTACCTGTAAAACTCAAGCAAAAAGAACTGGACTAATGCAGACGATAATGAGACCACTTTACCTCAAGAGAATTGTCTTGTTCTAGAACATGGGCCTAAGTTGATGTGGCATCCTCTCACTGTACTGCATAACTGATGTCACTCCTTGTTCACCTGTTACCTCAACAGTAGTAACAACGAAACAAAATCTCTTTATTGTCTACTGGAAAAACCTGCAGTGCACAGTAGGTTCTGAATATTTATTTGTTAATTAATCACCTGCAGTTAATGCCCATCCTTGCCAGCCTGGCACTGAAGGTCTCTATATTTTGGTCCCAACCTAAAAGACATCTGCTCCAGCTTAAACTGGACCAATCCTGTCTCTCGAATATGCCTTTCCAGGGCGCCATATTTGCTTTGCTATTCCTGACGACTCTACAGCAAAATCCATTGGTAGACACGCTACCCACCCACACTTTTGGCTCTAGTTCAAATGCCAGGCTCTCCATGGAACCTTCTCTGATCAGTCCAGAAGTTCCCTCTTCCTCTTGGAAGTAGGTTCTGTGTTCGTATTTCTTACAACACAGATGGCTTTGTATTTCTTTGACTTCTATTTCCTGTGAGATTTTAACATCCACCAGGGTCAGCTGGCCTATGTGTGCTCACCCATTCCAAGCAGCCAAGCGAAATGGCTTGTGCCAAGCAGGTGCTCCAAATCTAATATTCAGTAAATGGACGCTAACTGTTATATAAACAGCTAGCTTCATGGAGATCACACGGACTTCAGTCCCACTGCAGGATACTAGCTGCTGGAATTTGTATTCACACTTCATTTAGGTTTCAAGAAAAGAAGCCCTGAAAAGCTGTCCCTCCCTGCTACAGGCATCAGGCTAACAAGTTCATTTGACCAGATCTGCCACAGTTGGCCCTAACAGGTGTATGAAAAACATCCTGAGAAAGGATGTTTGAGTGTTTGAAAAATGGTGGTTCAAACAAAATGTGCATTTACTAGCACATTTACTTATGTGCTAAAATGAGTGAGAAACTGTCTGCCATTAAGTAGGGATTGGTAAAGTTAAACAATCCATCTTGCATTCTATGTTCTTTTTTTTAAAGAACATGTAAAACTTTCAATAAATTTCAAGCTAACCCTGTTTATTTCAGAATAGTCTCAATTTTAAAAGCTACAAGTTAAAGAAATGCAGAACCTCAAAAATACTGTGTTAACTGAAAGAAGTCGGACACAAAAGACCATATATTATATGATCCCACTTATAATAATGGTTCAAAAACTATAGAGACAGAAAGTGGATTCGTTGTTGCTTGGGGCTAGAGGTGAGTAGAGGGCTTCACTGGGAATGAGTATGTGTGATCTTACTGGAGTGATGAAAATGTTCTAAGATTAGATTATGGTGATAGCTGCACAGCTTGGCAAATTTCCTAAAGCCACTGATTTATATACTTAAAAACAAATGAATCTTATATGTAAATTACATCTTAATAAGGTTGTAAAAAATGCAACAAAGGGAAGAAAATACTACAGAGACAACTATGAATATAGCTGAGGCAGACAAAGTAGCCCATGTTAAGCTCCAATAGAACAATAAATCTGAAATCATTAAACTTTAGTAAAAAGTGAGAGAAAGCCACTTTTTGTAAATGCCGTAACATTTGTGGGTGAGCTTTGCAAGCATTTGCAATACATTAAAATTCAGTAAGTACATATTCAATCTAGCTCTAGAAGCATCTTTTACTATCTGCCAAGTAAATGGCAGATACAAAAGGCAGATACAAAAGGCAGAACTCTTTAAGGAACAAATGCATACTCTTTAAGGAACTCAGTCCAACAGTTTACTTGTTTCTGTAACATTTGGTCATTTAATATCAACTGAATGTTTGTTTTTATTTCATGGAGACAAGTAACGACTTTTAGTTCTTTTAGTTCACAATATTTGCAACACAAACAGTAATTCAATAGACAAAGTCTAAGACATTAATATTATATTTACCTCTTGAAGAAAGCACTGTCATACTCCCCAATAAAACAATGTAATCTCCACACAAATCACCTCGGTTAAATTTCATAGCATAAAATAATGTGATACTCTTTTTTTTTTTGAGACAGAATCTTGCTGTCACCCAGGCTGGAGTGCAGTGGCACGATCTCAGCTCACTGCAACCTCCACCTCCTGGGTTCAAGCAATTCTCCTGTCTCAGCCTCCCAAGTAGCTGGGATTACAGGTGCCTGCCACCATGCCCGGCTCATTTTTGCATTTTTAGTAGAGATGGGGTTTCACCATGTTGTCCAGGCTGGTCTCAACCTCCTGGTCTCAGGTGATCCGCCTGCCTCAGCCTCCCAAAGTCCTGGGATTACAGGTCTGAGGCACTGTGCCTGGCCCAAATCTCCTTTTTCAATGAAATATAATCACAACTACTCACTCGACTAAGAGTTATCAAAACTACAAGCCAGGCACTCTGTGCAATACTGAGTAAAATCAAGTCCTTACCCTCAAGGAGCTCATAGTCTAGGTGGTAACAGACAATATCATGTAACAAACACAAACCAGCAAATCACCTAACTCAGTGTTTGTCAAATTAGATGACCACCTGGTTGGGTGGAGTCTAGCAAAATCACTTGGGATTTGCCAAGTAGCATATACAAGGTACAAAACAAACTGTATAATAAAGATTTCACATTATTTGAAATTGTTTGCTTGTTAAACCAAAAAAATTTCAACAAGCATAAGAATCCTTTTGAAAAACAAAATGTTTTTGATTAGGGTAGGCAGTGGTGCTCGGGTGGCTATTTCAAACTCTGGTATTGCACTTTCTTTACCTTGGGGATGGGGGAATCCAAGCAAACAGTGGATTACCTCGAACCACCTCTTCCACAGACTCCGTGGTGGTGGTGGTGGTGGTGGCGATGCTGGTGGTTCTCTCTGTGGCTTCTTCGTAGGGTTCCTCAGCCTCTTCCTCTACCTCATCACCATCCTCATCGTCCTCGTCATCATCGGCTTCTTCTTCTTCCACCTCGGCCACTTCTTCCTCCTCTGCTACTTCTACTACTTTGTCTTCACTGTGAGGGCAAACACAAACAACAGAAAAAAGTCAATTAAACCAATTTCAGGGAAGGAAAAGAAAATCGTCCTCATGGAAGTTCGGCAATTTGAGAAGAAACACACCCAAAACTTAAAGCCAGCAGGTCTAAGTATAAATCCCAGCTCAGTGGGTCTGCAAACATTTTTATCCTTGGGCACAGTTCTTAGTTTCTGCAGTTTATGAGTCTAACCATAGGACATTCTGGAAAAGGCAAAATTACGGAGAAAGTAAAAAGAGCAGCGGTTGCCAGTGGTTCAGGGAGAGTGGGGAAGGGACTGAATAGGTGGAGTACGGAGGATTTTCAGAAACTACTCTGTACAATACTGTCATAAGTAATAATAGATACACAGCATTATGCATCTGTCAAAACCAATAGACTATACTACACAAAAAGCCCCTCCCATGTTAAAACAGGAACACTGGTTAATAATAATGTATCAAAATTGGTTCAAATGTACCATACTAAGGCCAAATGTTAATCTAAGGGAAATTGTGGGGGAGTGGGGAAGTGAGAGGTAGAGGGAACTCTTTGTACTTTCTGCTCGAATTCTTTGTAAACCTAAAACTGCTTTGAAAAATGCAGTCCATCATAAAAAGCGGCAGCGGCGGGGCGGGGTGGACACCAAAACTGAGTTTGCTGTATTACGGGAATTACTTCTCATAGTGTACATACAAGAGCCGCAACACACTGCACGGTAGCAGATACTCAGTATGTGCTGGTGCAAATTGGTTTAAAAACTGCAATTGAGAACTTAAACTGGACACAGAGGTGGAAGGTGAAACTGGCTTAAGTCAATCTGCAATGCCCTGTGGACAGGGATGCCTGCTGAAACTATTTAGTTGTGCACCCTACGCTTGCTAATTCCTTATGTTTTGCAGAATACCAAATATTTCAGTGGTTCTCAAATTTCAGTAAGCATCAGAATCACCTGGAAGGCTTAGTGAAACACAGATCACCTGCTAAGTGTGGTGGTTCATGCCTGTAATCCCAGCAATGTGGAAGGCTGAGGTAGGAAAAAAGCTTGAGGCCAGGACTTTGAGACCAGCCCGGGCCACACAGTGAGACCCTGTCTCCAAAAATTAAAAAAAAAAAAAAAAAAAGCTAGGCATAGTGGTGTGCACCTGTAGTCCCAGCTGCTCAGAAGGCTGGGGCAGGAAGACTGCTTGAGCCCAGGAGTTCGAGGCTGCTGTGAGCTATGACTGTATCACTGCATTCCAGCCAGGGAGACAAAGACACCATCTCTTTAAAAACAAACAAGCAAAAACCAACATAGATCACCAGGTACCACGGGCAGTTTCTAATGCAGCTCCAGAGTTTCTGAATCATGAGGCCTTGGTGGGGCCTGAGAATGTGCATTTCAAATTCCCAGGTGATACTGATGCTGGTGGTCAGAGGATAATATTCTGAGATCCACTGCAATATGCTGCGAATAATGGCAAGAGATAGCCAGTAACTCAGTGAAATTGGGAAGAAGATCAGAAATAATATTTATGGTATTAAACATTTACATGCTGATGCATCATAGTGTGTAAAAAATTAGCAAATTTGGATGGCGAAAGAAGGGCATGTCTAGAACAAAATTAAAAAGGCCTGTTAGGAAATCTTGTGGAAATCATGTACCTGCCAAGGCAGGCATAGTTGACAGTATTTGAAAGAAGATAAATGAAGATAAGAACAGGAAGTATCAAATAGTAAAAACCTATTATATACCACCTAGCGGGACTAGAGGAATCGATGTCCTTGATCAGATCACAAAACCAATACAGGAGAAAGACCGAGATGTGGCACGTGGTTTCAACTTCTCCGGGGCAGCTGCCACAGGTCTATTTGAGAAGTACCATAGTAACAGAATTAAAAGCTGCTATGCTGACATTATAATATCCCCAGAAGGAAAGAGAGAGGGAGAGAGAGAAAGAGAGAGAGAGAGATTGAGAGAGAGAGAGCGAGCAGAAGGGAATTATTATCACAGAGTTGATTCTGGCCAAGAAGGAGAAGCTCATCATTGAGAAAAGTGATAGGAACCCAGGTGTTTCTATCAGCCACATGAGGCCTTGGACTTGTAGTGAGAGCAAAGCATCATGTAGGAAATCAGATTCCAACACGTGAGACAAACAAACACTATGATTCCATGATCTACGACAACAGAAAGGAAGACTCCTCTACAAACCTGAAAGGCTTTCAAAGTCTGGCAGGACCACCACAAGCAGTTTTACTCAGAGTGAAAGGGAAAGATACTTACAGAGATGAATCCATCAATGGCAGGAATTCTCTGATTAACTCAGCATTTAAAGCATGTGTTATACAAGTTGTATAAAGATGTGTATGACTCCCCACGGAACACATGACTGTCATTACATAGGATACAAGAATAGTATAAAGGGCGTTTGTAAAAGTTCCAAAAAAATGTGTATGACCCCTAAGTGGAACGCCTTTCTAATTCTGACTAAATATGATGAAAGGATATTAAGTGATGACATCCGAAGAAGTTGAAAGCATGTGGCTAAAGAATAAAAAGAAACTGATTAAGCAGAACAATTTATTAATAGCAAAGTATTCATATGCTAATAAATGAAGTGTCAATACAGAGAAAATCCTAATCAGTTACTGTAACATTTCCACAAGACCAGGAAGAAATAGGAGAACAGAGAAACAGAAAATACTGGCATTGAAAATCAGATGCTGGGAGCCTTTATCTCCTCGTAGAAATAAATGAGGTGGAAATAACCGATTTTTTTTTTGACTGCCCAAATTATTGCACAAAAGTTTACTACTTGGGGCAACATTTCAAAAGAATCCTACACTTAACAGTTGCTCAGCTGCCCTAAGCTTTACTCAGTATATTGCGTCTGCATTTTTCTATGTGATATCTATGTTGTGTTACTAGTGAATCAAAGAAAGATGACCTAATGCATGTCATCAGTTAATTTACTGTGTTTGAGATCTCTTACTTATTCAATCAAATCACGGGCACTGGTGCTGTTTTCCAATTTAAGTGGAAAATTCAGGGAAAGTCAGCAAGAAAAATCAAACCAGTTTTCTCTTTAAATCATGATGTATACACGTGATCTTGAACCATGACTGGAATGACGATGTCCAAGTGTACGATCCAGGGTTAGGATAGCACCGTGTTTCCAGGTGGGATGGTGAAAACATGATCCTGGTATCCCCAGGTTCCTCTTCCAGGCTTCTTTGTTATTACTTGGATGTGGCTCTTAAAGCTCTGAATAGAAACCATGTTTGTAAAAACAGCTGTTTAGTGTGATCTGCATTGTGGTATGTGTCTAGCCGTGAAAAAGAGTGAATTATATGCCCATCATCCATCCCTGCATCTGCCTGAGCAATTTACTGGCATAATAACCAGAAACAGAGACATGTAATAAATAGTTCATCTGCCTAAGGAATTAAATTATTTGGCCTAAGAGAACTCAGGTCCAAGTTGTTATTACCACAGCTTTGATTTCTGGAATGAAATTTAGACGTCCATGAATTCAATTACTCATTTGGACACTATTTAAAACAAGAGCACATGGTTTCGTTTGAATAGTGCTGCATCTTCCCAAAGAATGACATACACAATATTACAACTTTTAACTGCAGTTTTCATGAATAGCTAGAAACACTGAAAGGAAAAAAATGACTTTCCCACCACTTCTTCAAATGCCGGACAGACTGTTGTCCTGTGGACTTGTTTTGAAAAGCTGATCCATCACAGTTTAAGAAGTTGCAAGGAAGGAGCAGTTTGTGGAAATACAAAGCTGAGCATCATAAAACAATTTCCTTACAAGCAATCAACTAACAACTCACAATAAAATAAACACTTGGGAACATAGTGGAATATTCATACCACATTCGCAGACTTTAATGGCTATCAATTTATAGCGGGGGGCTTTTACAGCTTTTAAACACCAATAAAAAACACTTTTACAGAATGAGGGAACTGTGTGAAAATGCTGACCGTCCCCAGAGCATCTGAATTTAATAAGGTCAAAGGGACATTACTGCGAGGAAATAAATCACTCATGATAAAATTTTATGTGTCAGCATGCGAGATTTTACTTGGGTGAAGGAGAAACGACATCACAAAGATGACTCTCCTTCTGTTTCTAAATAAAAGCTGACTTTGATATAATTTGATATAATTCCACGTGCAGGTGCCGCCTGATAGTCCCTTTAGAGAGTGAAAGATTTTGATTCTCACACCAATTTTCATTTGTTTATTAAAGTCATGCCAAAGAAGTCACCATTTATATTTTCTAAGAAAGCCATATGACATTCTAGAAATGGCAAAATTACACAGACAGTAAAAGATCAGTGGCTTGGAAAGGTTAAAGGGAAGAGAGAGTCGAACAGGAGGAATGCAGCGGTTTTGGGCGATAGTAAAAGTACTCTGTATGACACTATAATGGTGAGTACTTGTCTTATACAGTTGTCCAAACTCACAGAATAAACAATGCCGAGAGAATGTTAATGTAAACTATGGACTTTGGGTGATAATGATGGTTCACTGATTATAACAAATTCCTCTAAGGGGGATGCTGATCATGGGAGAGGCTGTGCATGTGTATGAACGGGGAGCATATGGGAGAATCTCTGTACCTTCTGCCTAATTTTGCTGTAAAACTAAAACTGCTCTAAAACAATAAAGTCTGTATTTATTCCTTCACAGTCTCTGTTAAGACGGACTTTTTTCTTCCTGCTATAGACAAACAGGGAGGAAATGACAGGGATAGAGAGCTCTCATTCTCATGGTTACATGACTGTGGACAATCATGAGATCTGAACTACTGCACTGATGAGGGAAGAGGGAAGACAACCAATGTCGGTTCCCGAAATGCAACCAACCAGGGGAAGGCTCCGCAGGAAGAGGTTCAGACTCTTTCTGTGTGGATATGAAACGGGGAAAAAGAGTCTAGAGGCTCCCAGAGACAGGAAGAGACAGAAACTACAGCCGTTGTTTCAAGAAGATAAACGGATGGTTCTCCTTCTCGCTGCCTCAGCTCTTCAAACTGCCAGAGTCTAAACTGGAAGGTGCAATGGCTGGAGAAGTCAGTTTGTTCCAAAGGAAAGCAGTTTCTGAAATCACTCCTATTAAATTAGGAAGATGTTTCAGGGGAGGGAGGGCAAAGTAAGAAAAAGCCAGTACTTCTCCCACATAAAGGCACCGTTAGAAGCAAAACACAAGAGGACACATCACCTAATTCCATTTGAATTAAATATGAAAACAAGCAAACTCCAGGCAAATAGAGCTCAGGGGAAAGGCCAGTGACTGGCAGGGGTCAGGAGAGAGGATTCTAGGGGCCAGCAAGGCTCTGTGTTCTGGTCCGGATGCTGGCTATCCAGTTGTGTGGTCTTAAAATGTTGCATAGTTGTATTACCTGTTATGTGTACTTCTCTCTAAACAAATCAGTAAAAAGGTTGAAAAGTGTTTCCTGTTACTTGCAGCTAAAGGCATTTCTTGCAGAGGGTTCAGAAGCCCACCTGGGGCCCTGAGTTTAAGGCCTCAAGCTTTAGGAAGATAACCACACGAATGGACTACCAAAAATTCATGCCTCAGGCCTGAGGAGGTGGCTCACACCTGTAATCCCAGCACATTGTGGGGCGAGGCAGGAGGATCACTTGGGGCCAGGAGTTCGAGACTAGCCTGGCCAACATAGGGAAACTCTGTCTCTACTAAAAATACAAAAAATTAGCTGGGAGCGGGGATGCATGCCTGTAATCCCAGCTACTCGGGAGGCTGAGGCAGGAGAATCACTTGAACTCAGGAGGCAGAAGCTGCAGTGAGCCCAGATCACACCACTGCACTCCAGCCTGGGTGACAGAGTGAGACTCTGTCTCATAATACATAAATAAATAAATAAAGTCATGACTCAGCTGATTAAGAATGAGCTATAAATCACAACCTTGATCTGAAATTAGGTTATATCACCATTCTTACACATTTAATGAATACTTATTGTGGCTAAGAGAATCCACACTAACTGCTGTATGACTAACAGCCATACTGCAGATTAAACGCTTTAGAAATTCAACAGAGAAGTGATTGTTGTGAGCCAGAGGCATCTGAGCTGGCCGGAAGTGATAGGTGGCTGTGGGGATGAGGCAGGAATATCCACATAATGCACAAGTGGAATAACAAGTAAATAAAATACAATGAAATTTTACACAGGCACTGAGTTTTAACAGTGAGGAAGGGTAAACTGCAGAGACAAGGGTATTCAGGTATTTTTTTCTTTAGCCAATGGATAAATATTTGAGTTGAAAGGCGTATGTACAGATTGATGATAATGAGCAAAAAAGTGGCAATGCATTCATTCATTCATCCATTGAGTCATTCCATTAAGTACCTCTCTAAGCCAACCCCTAGTAATTCAATCGACAATATTCACTGTGCTTTACCAAGTGCCAGTACTATTCCAGGCACTGAGGCTACACAAGTGAAGATAAAGCACTCAATTTCTTGGAATCTATCTGTTAGTTGGGGAGGTGTAATATAAGCAAGAAAAAAAAATTATGGAAAAGTACTATAGAGAAAGGAAATGGGGCTAATTGCTAATGAATGACTATGATAGACGTGTGCTGGAGATGGGTAGCATTTCAAACAGGGTGGTCAGGAAAGGGCCCCACGGAAGAGTCATGTGAACTGAAAATGCTGAAGTCGGGTATGGCAAAACCAAGAAGGTGCATAAATGGTTGAGGCAGAGGTAAGAACAAGTGCAAAGTCCCAGGAATGAGGAAGAGCTTAGCACGTTCAGCAAAAAACAACAACAAAGGGCCACTGAGCTTAGGGAGTAGCAGATGAGGGAGGAAGTATAAGATCTGGTGGTGGAGACGGACAGGCATCGTGTTACCCAGTAAGATTATATTTCTTATAGCAACTGGAATGCCTCAATGAGATGTAAGTTGCAATGATGTCTCTGGCTGCTGCGCACAGAGTGGCCTCTAGGGAAAACACCAGTGGAAGCTGGGAGGCTGGACACTGGGCCAGGAGCTAGGGATACACTGGAAAGCAAGGGTAGCTCACAAGGCAAGTAGCCAAAAGGCCAGACACTGACCTCAGCACCTGTATACATGTAAAATCACTGCTCTGATAACAATTACATATAGCTAGGAGACTCAAAAGAAAGAGTGAGTGCTAACCAGATTCCAGGTGTCCGGTGAGGCATGACTGAAAAGTGACCCAAAGAAGGTCCAAAGTGAATGAAGTCCAGAGGCTAAAGATAGCTCTCCACCAGGCAGGGAGGGCAGAACATGTGCAAAGGCCCGGTGACAGGAGGCAGGGAAACCTGAGCACCTGAAAGGGAATCGGCTGACAAGAACAAAAAGAGGGCTCCAAGAATGGCAAATCAGCAGTGGCACAGAGCAGGTGTTGGCAAACTTCAGTCCGCAACTTGTTCTTGGACATCCTGTGAGCTAAGAGTGGGCTTTGCATTTTTTAAAGGATTATAAAAATAAAAGAAAGGGGGTAAAAACAAAAAAATGACAGCAATACGTGACAGAGAATGTATGTGACCTGTAAAGTCTAAATACAGATTGTAAAAATGACCCTTTAAAGTCAAACCAACTTCTCTTAACACATGCTCGTGTGAACCCTGCCCCGTTTATGTTGGTGAATTAGTGAATTTCTTAAAAAAAAATTACTGAAACAAGAAAAGAGATCTGAGAAGCACTAAAGGCAAGCTTTTGTGTAAACTAGCAGTTCCTGGGTAGAACCTTTAAAAGACAATCTCTCTTTACTCCACTATCTCAGTACACGCTTAGGGTAAGATGAGTATCCTACCAACAGAGCAACAATCTAAACAATACCCCTAGGACATGATCTAAGACGAATCCAAGGAGTGGACAGTTTATAGGAAAACTGGTACAGCTTCTTCAGCAAGTCAGTGTCAGGATATAAAAAGTGCTATTCTGGGGCAGGGCATGGTGGCTCACGCCTGTAATCCCAGCACTTTGGGAGGCTGAGGCAGGCGGATCACAAGGTCAGGAGATGGAGACCACCCTGGCCAACATGGTGAAAATACAAAAATACTCTACTAAAAATACAAAAAAACATTAGCCGGGCATGGTAGCGGGGGCCTGTAGTCCCAGCTACTTGGGAGGCTGAAGCAGGAGAATGACATGAACCCGGGGGCGGAGGTTGTAGTGAGCCAAGATCGTGCCACTGCACTCCAGCCTGGGAGACAGAGTGAGACTCTGTCTCCAAAAAAAAAAAAGTGCTATTCTGAATCCTAAGAATTAAGGATGTAAGATGCTGGCTCTGGTGCCGGATAAGATGTGATATGCAAAACCTGTGAAGGACCTTTCTGGAACTCAGGGAGAATCTGAATATGGACATGGTATCCAATGGTATTAAAAAATTATGTTAATTTTGTGGGTGAGATGGTATCATCTGGACTTTGTAGAAAAATGTTCTTATATTTTAGAGACATATACTGACATCTTAAATATTCTTCCTGTCTCAACTTTTCTTTAAAATATCCCGGCATCATAAAAACTATGTTTAAAGGGGGAAAACGATATTCTGGCAAGACTTAAATTTGGAATATAATTATAGCAAAAGGCTAAATTGCTTTTTTAAAGGCTATCCTGGAGGCAAGAAAAGCCATATATTATCAAAAGCAGATTACTGTCCTGACAGCTTTATGAACCAACTAGAATTAAGGAGAAGCACCTAAGGTCATAAAAAGTTTTGGAGTCATTTTAAATTCTTGACATGTGAAAAAGTTTGGTTAATCAGATGCTAGGCCAGAAAACTGTGAACGAGCAAATTCCTCATTTCCAAAGGTCTAGCTGCTACTAAGGATGGGTGATCCATATATATTTTGGGTGGAGAGTTAGAAGTATATGACCTTTGGCTGTCTAACAAATATTTGAGTTCCAGGGCCTGCTCCGGAGTCTGGGGATGGTGCAGAGAATAAAGCAGACAAAATTCCCTCCCTTCCTGGCATTTACATTCTACAGGGAGAGAGAGATGTAAGAAAACCAAAACAACAATGTTACAGTAGAACATGACAAGGTGACAAGTGTTATGGAGAAAATGAAAGCAGCAAAGCTAGGGGGTGGGCTGGGGCTGGTAGTTGGCTGGGCTGTTGCAGTTTCTACAGAAGGTAGTAAGAGACAATGCCCTGAAAAGGTACCAAGGCAGCAAGAACTGTGTGCCTGGCATCCCCTTCCACTGTGTCCACACACATGAGAATTAATATACAGCTATAGGTGGTCTGTGTCCAAAATGGCTACAAAGCACTCTAGGAAGGCCACAAAGCAATAGAAAATCCTGGTCCTTTTCTTTTGGGAGCACTTTGTGAAGACCTATTCCTTAGAAAAAAGAGAGAAGCTGCATGTTTCTGGGCTTCTCCCCCTCTTTTTTGTGAAAAAATAAGTGGTTCTGTTAAGAAAGTATATCAGTCCGTTTTCACGCTGCTGATGAAGACATACCCAAGACTGGGGAGAAAAAGGTGTAATCGGAATCACAGTTCCACATGGCTGGGGAGGCCTCAGAATCATGGCGGGAGGTGAAAGGCATTTCTTATATGGTGGCAGCAAGAGAAAAATGAGGAAGAAGCAAAAGCAGAAACCCCTGATAATCCCATGAGATCTCGTGAGACTTTTTCATTATCACAAGAACAGCACAGAAAAGATCAGCCGCCATGATTCAATGACCTTCCCTTGGGTCCCTCCCACAACATGTGGAAATTCTGGGAGATACAATTCAAGTTGGTATTTGAATGGAGACACAGCCAGTCCATATCAGGAAGCAAAAACAACAAACTCTGCTCCTCCTTCTAGCACACTCCCCAAAATGCAGCAATACCTTGTCCTGCCCCAGACTTGTAAGTGGAGCCCCATTCCTTCGAGAAAACAGACACATCTGCACCGCTGACCCTCAATGGCAGAATATGCCAGGTATTTGTCCAGGGACGAAGCCATATGGCTCAGGCTACAGGGTCTACAGCCTAAGGCCTTCCTTGTCTCTGGGCTCTGAGGACTTGAAGTAAGTAGAAAAGTACTTTAAATTGAATTATAAAGGTAAAGGTGATGGAGCTTCTTGGGCTAGCCAGAACTTTAGGAAAAGCATGTTCTGAAGAGGTAAGACTTTTAGCTGAATTTTCCATTAGTGAGCTAACATTTTTCCTCTTCCAACAAGCCCACTTTCTTGCCTTGGTAAGTATTAAGTATCTTTTTTTAAAGTATCTGTGGTTGGTTGGCGTCGGAGAAATGTGTAGGGTCAAATATCAAATAGACACTCCTAGTACAATGCCACAAATGTACAAGGGATGATGAGGCTATGAAATTTGTGAATTCTTTTCTTTTCTCAAGGAAAGACTACACTTAAATGTACTCCAGTTAATTGAATGTTCTAGTTATGTAGATCCTAGAGAGAAGGTCTAGTGTGGTGATTAATGGTGACTTTCCAGAGCTCAGCCATGTGGGTTTCATTCTCAGTGCTGCCACCTGCAAGCGCTGATGTGACTATGAACAAGTCACTTAGCCTGCTGTGACTTGGTTTCCTCATCTTTAACATGGGATGGAAACATTAACCACCTCAGAGGATGCTGTGAACAGCCAATGATGTAAATAACACACTCAGAACAGCACGTGATAAGAGCTAAATACTGTGCCTATTTGCTGTTTTTAACTACAGCTTAAATGTATATTTATGACATAATTTTTTCTTTTTATTGCTATTAGGTTTTGAAAATGGTATAAATAAAAATATTATTTGTTTTTGAAATGTAATGTTTTTCTTGGGGTTTATTATTTTAGGAAAAAAGCTATCCGTTACTGGGCGCTATGCGTAGTAAGTTCCCAATTGCTGACCACAGGCTCAGAGCCCTGCAGAGATGGGATGTAAACAAGCATAAAACAGTGTTTTCAGTGATGTGCATATTGACAATAATGGGATGAACAAAGAATGTTCATTGGTGGAGTTTGGGAGGGACAGAGTGAAGAATAATCTGTTGAAGAGCTAACAGGTAAACTGGGAAATGACGAATAGAAATCTACAAAGGCAGCAAAAAAGACATTGCAGAAATAGGGAATTGTACCTGTAACAGATGAAGAGAGATATGGCTTAGCTGTGTCCCTACTCAAATCTCATCTTGAATTGTAATCCTCATAATCCCCACGTGTCTAGAGAGAGACCTGGTGGGACATAACTGGATCATGGGAGTGGTTTCCCCATGCTGTTCTCGTGACAGTGAGGGACTTCTCAGGAGATCCGATGGTTTTATAAGGGGCTCTTCCCACTCTGCTCCTCACTCTTCTCTCTCCTGCCGCCTTGTGAAGAAGGATGTGTTTGCTTCCCCTTCTACCATGATTGTAAGTTTCCTGAGGCCTCCTTAGCCATGCAGAACTGTGAGTCAATTAAACCTCTTTCCTTTATAAATTACCCAGTCTTGGTTATTTCTTTATAGCAGTGTGAAAATGGACTAATATAAAGAGTGCTGCAGGAATTGCCAATTCTCAGTGTGGTGGAGGAGGGGGTGGACTGTGGGAAGGGAGCTGACTGTAGCTGCAGCTCTGCTCTTTTATGAAGGGCTTTGTTTCATGAGCTGAGGAGTCTGGACCATTATCTACTAGTGATGCAGAGCCTAGTAGAAAAGCTTAAAGCAGAAGAGTGGCAAGGTTAGTTGTATTACAACAAGCATGAGCTGGCAGAAGCATGGAGGACAGACAGGTGGAGGAGTGACAGGTGGGATGTGAAGGAGATGCTTGTGAAGCCTACTGAGAATCTGGATAAAATAACAGCACAGAACTGGTAACTCTGGGGATGAAGGGGGAGTGAGTAAGAGGAGGAATCTGATGCTTTGAGTTGGAGAATAGTTACTAATGGTAACAGAGGATACAGCAGGAATTAAGAAATGGAGCTAATGGGTTCGGCTTTGATCATGGTAGATTTGAGATTCTGTAAGACCCTGCTGGAGAGGCATACAGTAGACAGCTGAAAACAAAGAACAAAAAAGAACAAAAAATGTGAGCCACTAATACACAGGCACTGCTTTTCTATTTCCATTAAATAAATAGCGCTGCACTTCTTTGTTGTTTTTTAAACTAAAGAGCTGCCATTCCTGAAAGACCACAGATAATAGACCAGATGCCCACTCACTTTCTGCATGGATAATATGTCCTATTGTGATACTATTATTTAAGCAGAAACAAAATCTAGCCTTCCAAAGTCTAATTATACCATTCCTCCTCCTTCCTTCCCCTCTCTCCCCACAAGCATAATTCGAGACTGCTTTCCAATTCAGAGATCTATGTGAGAATTTTAAAACATTGTTCCTGATTAGTCTCTCTAATCAATAAAAGAAATCTACTATTGATTAGATTTGATAAATCTATTATCGATTAGAGAGCCTAATCAGGAACAAGGTTTAAAACTGTGTATGAAAAGCTATTCACTCAACAAATGCTAGTGGCTGCTAAGTGTCTGGCATTCTGCTGGATCCGAGGTTCCAAGAGGGTAAAAGATAAGCTCCCTGTTCTCAGAGAGCTTACATTCTATGGGGGGAGAGAATGACAATGAACCAATAAAACACCAAAATGTGATTCGTTTCAGAATGGAAGTAAATAGGCTGCTAAGATTGAGAATAATGAAGACGGGGTGTTTTCTTCAGAAAAGAATGTTCAGGGCCAGGCATGGTGGCTCATGCTTATAATTCCAACACTTTGGGAGACTGAGGTGGGAGGACTGCTTGAGCTCCGGAGTTTGAGACAAGCCTGGGCAACAAAACAAAGTGAGACCTCGTCTATACTGAAAATTAAGAAAACAAAAATTAGCCAGGTGTGGCCTGTAGTCGCAGCTACTCAGGAGGATCTCTAGAGCCAGGAAGTCGAGGCTACAGTGAGCCATGATCATGCCACTGCACTCCAGCCTAGGTGACAGAGCAGAACCTTGTCTCCAGAAAACAGAATGATCAAGGGAATTCATTCTGGGAAGATGGCAACAAAACTGAGGCTGAGGTGGGACCTTGGAAGATCCATTATAGACAATGAGATCTGTCAGTCTTGGGGTTGGAAAGCTGGGCGCATGGGCTTGTGTGACACTGAGCAGGGGAGAGTCGGGGGAAAGAGAGGCAGGGGACGATACTGGAGAAGTAGGGAGGAGCTGGGTCAAATGCCCTAATACCTATAAGGAATGTGGGAGGTCAAACGAGGGCCTGACACAAACTACGTGTGTGTTGTTACCCGTTATCATTATCCTCAGCATAGCCAAATAAGGCTTCGTTGTTTTCTCTCTGTGCACCTGGTTTTTAAGCGTATTGGAAAGCCACGAACGCAACTTAAATTGGGGGGTTCCAGGATCTGCTTTATGTAAATAAACACTCTACATCCTGGCTGCTGCACAGAGAATGGCTTAGTGTGGGAGAAGAAAGCGGCAAGTGTGTCGGGGAGAGATAACGACAGCAGAGATTAGCAGGATACTGAGATAACTCCAGCAAGAAACAATGGGAGTTTACACTAGGACTGTACTGGAAAAGGCGGAGAGAGATGGATAAATTCAGAACTGACAGGATGTGCAGAAGCGACAATGATGAGTTCTAGGTTCTTAGCAATAATCTCTAAGAGGGGGCGTAGGACCATTACTGAGATAGAATAGCTTTGAGAATCACACTGAGGAGTGGGTAGCAGGGGAATTAAGAACCCTCACTTGGACATGTTAGGATTCATATGCCTATGAAATAACTAGGTAGAGTCTGGGCTAGAGAAATAAACCTTGGCCTAGGCTACCTACAACTGGTATTTAAAGTTAAGGGCATGGATTATAGCAATCAGGAAGAGCGAGCCCAAAAGAAAACTACTATAATAATTGAAAAGAGATAACCAGGGTCAGGAATTCAATGGATGAAATTTCAAAACAATACAACAGCCAAGACAGGATAGTCAAAACAAAGGTGGGGTGGGGGGGATCTCCTAAAGCCTGCGTAAAGAATGTGTAGGAAAGACAGGCTTCAAATGACAGCGACACACAAGTTACATTAGACAAAGGGCTTCTGAGAAATGGCAAAGGTAATCAATTCTAAGAACTTACTAATCTTAAGGTGATTTATAGAAAAAGTCCTGTCCTATAAATGTCTGGATTCTTGAGTACAGAGATATCTGGGTCTGTCTGTACTGGTATTCTGCTGGGCAGGTAAAGGGGTTATGAGGAGAAGTACTATCTTACTTGCCTGTCAACTAATACTGATGACAGCAAAAGCATCATGCACTTTAGGAGTCATGGTCATAGCCAAAGACTGCAGATGTCCTAGACACAGTATTTGCGACAGAGAGATGCGACATACATAGCCAAGTTCCTAACAAGCATGTTGAGTAAGAAGATTCCCGAATGGAAGGAAGGTAGAAAAGCTCTGTTCTAGAACAACCATTTGAGGACAGTATGGAGGTTCCTCAAAAAACTAAAAATAGAGCTACCATATGATCCAGCAATCCCACTACTGGGCATTTATCTAAAGGAAGGGAAATCAGTATATTAAAAGAGGTATCTGCACTCCCATATTTACTGCAGCACTATTCACAATAGCCAAGGTATGGAATAACCTAGGTGTCCTATGAGACTAACGGATGAAGAAAATGTGGTGTGTGTGTGTGTGTGTGTGTGTGTGTGTTGTGTGTGTATGGCGCGCACATTTAATGAAATACGATTAAGCCATACAAAAGAATAAAATCCTGTCATTTGAAGCAACATGGATGGAACTGGAGGACATATGTTAAGTGAAATAAGCCAAAAACAGAAAGTTAAACACCACATGCTCTCATATGCAGAAGCTAGAAAATGTTGATTTCATAGAAGTAAAAAGTAGAACAGAGGATGATGGAGGCTGGGAAGGGTAGCAGGTAACCGAGGATAGAGAAAGATTTGTTAAAGGATACCAAATTACAGCTAGATAAGAGGAGTAAGTTCTAGTGCTCTGCGGCACTGTAGTATGACTACAGTTAACAGTAATATATGACATAATCTCAAACAGCTAGAAGCAGGATATTGAATGTTCCCCACACAAAGAAATGATACATGCTGAGATGAATATGCTAATTAGTCTGATCTGATCACCGTGTACCCTGTAAATGTGTACAATTATTACATGTCGATTTTTAAAAATAAAAATTTCTAAAAAGCTACCTTTTAATGAACGGTCTATGCTTAAATGTTGCTAGGCATGTTTCAACACCAATGAGTTATATCTGAGGTCGGACCATAACTAGAGGAGGCACTTAGAGATGCTGTAACTGTGGTCTCAGCATCCTGTTCCACTGCAGTTAGTTCCACCATCATTTTATTACATTAAATGCAATATTGCTATCCTGTGACTATCTTGTAAACAAAACCAAAGTGCTTCATTACCACTTCTAATATATGTATGAACCCTTGGCTCCAGTTTTCCAATAATAGTAGCTATACAATTATCTTGCAAACCACTTGAGGCTAACCATTAACATTCAAATAATATACAATGGGAAACAAATGAATAGAACATTCTGGGAGATAAAAGATCAAACCTTTGATATGTCTTCCCTTACTTATTAGTAGAGTTTAAGATACAATATTTCTTCTAAAACCATTTTGAAAATATAATTTAAATATAAAATTGAAGGTCCTAAAAAGTATAGAAGTTTTCAAGTAAAACGACTTTGCTATTTGAATACCTATTTAAATTTCTATTTCCAAAAGAGCCCAAATCAATTCTACCTTCATTTTTATAGCAGTTTCCTAATCATGAGAAATCATACTTTCTAGTCCTTTTTGCCTCCCTAAAATAAAAAAAAACCTCCTACATATTTAAATTCATAAAATAAGAATGATCATTACTTGATTACTACCAAAACTAATTTTAATAATGTTCTCAACCTCATCTAAGCTAGAAAGTGCTTAAGAAGCCATTATGTATTATTATTGAATATGATTACGAGCCCTACAATAATTTTAAAATAAATAATTAAAAAGGGAACATGTTATAATAGCCATGATTATCAAACCAGAGGTGGGAGATTCGTCACTGAGCCCCAAGGAGAGTCTCTGTATTCAACAGTATGAGATGACGGGTAAAGAAGTGATTTGGCTAAGAAAAAAAATCACCCTGGTCAGGCGTGGTGTCTCATGCCTATAATCCCAGCACTTTGGGAGGCCGAGGCAGGCAGATCACCTGAGGTTGGGAGTTCGAGACCAGTCTGGCCAACACGGTGATATCCTGTCTCTACCAAAAATGTAAAAACTAGCTGCGCGTGGTGGCAGGCACCTGTAATCCCAGCTATTTGGGAGGCTGAGGTAGGAGAATTGCTTGAACCCAGGAGACGGAGGTTGCAGTGAGCTGAGATTGTGCCACTGCACTCCAGTCTGGGCGACAGAGTCTTAAACAAACAAAACAAAACAAAAAACACCCCATGCCGCTGGCCTGCTCCCCCAACAATTCCAATCTATGCATTATAAACAAGTCCACTGTAAACTTTACCAGCTTGATAGGCATTCACATCGATTAGTCGTTTTGGAAGCAAATACCGTGATACAGATTATTGCAATTTTCCCCACGTATGAGGTAAAGAAGTAGGCTCAAAAATATTATATATATGAGGGTAAAGCACATTTTAAACCTCTGAAGATATTTTTGAAGCAAAGATCATCTTATTAACTTACAGGTCTTTTCTTTCCTTGACTACTTGGATGCATCTATTACACCTGGTTTCTGTTTCCACCCAATGTCTTTTTAGGCAGGTTAGTTCTATCATCAAGAAATCACCGTAAGTGCAATACTGCCCTTTCCTTCATGATGTCATTCATCTATTTTCCAGTTTGTTAGCTAATACGTATTAACATTTTAGTATCCAACTACATTCATCTCATGACTACTAGCATTGAAAGAATTGATAAAAAGATAGAAGCAAACCCTTACTGCCTGGTTTGACCATAAGTAACAGCTCTTCACATAGGCTGGCAATTAGGACGCTAAGCAGAAAATCTTGGAAGACCAAATTCGACCAACAGCAAACAGTGATCTCAAATGTAAAAGAAAACTTCGGTTATAGGCTATGGAGATTATGTATACTGCTTGAATTACTGTTGATCTAAATAAAATGGTGCTATGCTATAAAGATTATTTTCAAATAATTTTCTAATACCCAACTATACTTTTGAATACCCTTGGCATATCTTTTCCAGAATTACACATTCCTAAAACAATGCACCAATCCACAAGCACATGAGGCCTGCTATATGCTCAACATCCACTTCTCTTTAAAACAATTTACATGACAAAACAAAGTACAACAGTGAACATCCATCGTTGCACCTTCAAATGTCTGATAACACAATCAGATGATCTGTGTGTCCTTTACTTATTACATTGATAACGAATAGAAAATAAAATGTAGATCTGAAGGAATCACTTAATTTTTTAAATTTGCTCAATTGCAAAAAATGTATTTATATAAATACATAAAACAAATTGCTATATTAAAATAATACAAATTAAAATACTATAAATAATAACTTGAATGCTTTACAAAATCAATTTGAGCTACTATATTTATAGATTGAGTAACCCTTATCCAAACTGCCTGGGACCAGAAGTGTTTCAAGTTTCAGACTTTTTTACAAATTTTGGGATATTTTCATATACATGAGACATGCTGGAGACAGGACCCAAGTCTAAACAAAAGATTCATTCATGTTTCACAAATACCTTATACACACAGCCTGAAGGCAATTTTATACATCATTTTATTTTATTTTTTATTTTTTTATTTTTTTTTGAGACAGAGTCTCGCTCTGCCGCCCAGGCTAGAGTGCAGTGGCGTGATCTTGGCTCACTGCAAGCTCCGCCTCCCGGGTTCACGCCATTCTCCTGCCTCAGCCTCCCGAGTAGCTGGGACTACAGGCGCCCGCCACCTCGCCCGGCTAGTTTTTTTTGTATTTTTTAGTAGAGACGGGGTTTCACCGTGTCAGCCAGGATGGTCTCGATCTCCTGACCTCGTGATCCGCCCGTCTCGGCCTCCCAAAGTGCTGGGATTACAGGCTTGAGCCACCGCGCCCGGCCTATACATCATTTTAATAATTTTTGTTACAGAAAGGAAGTCTGTATACGTTGAACACATAAGGTCACATAATTTTCTGTGTTTGTTGTCATGTCAGTGCTCAAAACATTTTGGATTTTAGGGCATTTCAGACTTTGGAGTAGGGATGCTCAACTTGTATTTTATAGTAATAAATCGCATTTCTTTAAAAATATTGTACATTCTTGGCTGGGCGTGGTGGCTCATGCCTGTAATCCTAGCACTTTGGGAGGTCGAGGCCAGTGGATCACTTGAGGTCAGGAGTTCAAGACCAGCCTGACCAACATGGTGAAACCTCATCTCTACTAAAAATACAAAAATTAGCCGGGCATGCTGGTTGGCACCTGTAATCCCAGCTGCTTGGGAGGCTAATGCAGGAGAATCGCTTGAACCTGGGAGGGGAGTCTGCAGTGAGCTGAGATCACACCATTGCACTCTAGCCCGGGTGACAGAGCGAGACTCTGTCTCAAAATAAATAAATAAACAAACAAACAAATAAGTAGTACATTCTAGAGTTTAAGCTAATGAAGACTGTTCTCCCAGTATCTCACTCCATACAAAAATATATATATTAAAAATTCATGCGATTGTGGCTCCGGCTAAGTGGCATTAGTCCACCACCTACAGTTTTACATTTAAACACTTGGGGATACTGCAAATGTTACTTTGTAAACTAAAAGTGTTACTTTGTAAACAAGGAAGGCAAAAAAGGAAGCTAGTTAGCTCCCACTTGGGACAGATTTTTCTACCTCTACTCAAAGGAAATAGTTTTGAACATCTCTAAATTATTTTCTTAATAATTGCCTTCCTTCCAAAACAAACATGGACTTATAATTTTGCTGAGTTCCTTGTGGTAAGTTATTGGTACTAGTTTAAACCACATGGCTTCCAAGTAAAGCCAACAGTTTTTGGCTTGATATGCTAATATGTAGATTTTGAGGCCACAGTAAAATTAACTAATTAAAGGGTTACTTTTCCATGTCACAATGGAAAGTTCTATCTAAATTAGGGGTTTTACACTGAAGATACAAATATCCAGATGTTGTTTTCAACAAGAAGTTAATGTTTCGGGGTACTACTGCCAGAAACCAGTTAAAATTCTAAGAATCTGTATTTTCTTCCTCTTTTCCTACTATTTTGTAAGCCAGGGAATTTGCACAGTTTAATTAAAAGATACTGGGGGGGAAGAAAAGAGTCTATGCATCAGTAGCTTAGAATCCTTAGCACTGAATAATCCAACCCTCCAAATAACTCTTACAAATGAATCATACAGTATTTCTCATTCAGCAATATCCTGTTACAAGGGCAGCCTATGCCATTAGGTCTCAGTAAGCACAGTCTCATTGCCAGATGTAGCTCATATGGCAGCAACTCAAGCCCTGCACTGCAGAGGCATCTCCTCTTCCAGTCATTACCTGCTTGGAAACAAAAACAAACCCCACTGCTTTGGCCACACATCTGTAATCTGCTTAAGGCTATAAAAATGTTTTGCTTTTCTTCTTGACATACATGTAGTCCAAGTTTATCCAATACAGGAATCGAGCATTTCTAGTAAGACCTCAACACTGGCAGCCAGTTCCCTCAAGAGAAAATGCAAGCTTCTGCTATTCTCCTATTCGTCGTTCTCAAATGAGTTCTCCTATTTCAACATAACAGTCGGAAAGCCTCACACAGTCCTGGAAGCTGCCAACCCAGCATTATGACAGCTGCTCCTCAAAGCCATGAGCCATTTCATTAAATCCACTCTTACTTGACTCATCCACTGGCAAAGATATAAAGCTTTAATTTATCTTTTGTATGATTCACTTCACGGTCCTCTAAAGTTGTTAGGTTTTTTTTTCCTTGAGCATTTAATATCATTTCTTAAAATGCAATGCAGAAAGGCAGCTGAAAGATTGTATATTCAAAAATTTTTAACTCCGGAGATACAAATAAAAAGATATATAGTCAAATAGAGCCTCTCTTTCTCTCTCATCTAATTTTAAAGACAAAGTACTGACCTATGAATAGACATAAATTCTCATGACAGCCTGAGCTCATCAGGTAAGGCTATGAATGTTTCAACATCACTAGCTAAGTGGAAGACAGTATGTGCATAATTTATTACATGATTGAATGACAAGTTTTCACTAACTACAAATCATGTATTCGTGAAATGCACCATCTATAACACCATCTGGTTATTATTTTCTGAGAAAAGTTCTCAGAGCACAATGACCATAATTGAATTGGCTTTTGACTAGATGTAGCACTGTGCCACCTACAAATTGAGCCTGAGCAAGTCTTTTATGATGACTGCATTGATGATTGTTATCAAGATTTCACCCCTTGGTCTGGCGTGGTGGCTCATGGCTGTAATTCCAACACTTTGGGAGGCCCAGGCAGGAGGATCATTTGAGGCCAGGAGTTTGCAAACAGCCTGGGCAACATAGCAAGACCCCTGTCTCTACAAAAAATAAAAAATAAATAAAAATAAATTCAGCAGGCAAGGTGGCACATGCTTATAGTCTTAGCCATTTGGGAGACTGAGGCAGGAGGATCACTTGAGCCCAGGAGTTCAAGGTTCACTGATCACACATACTGCACTCCAGCATGTGTGACAGAGCAAGAACTTGTCTCTTAAAAAAAAATCACTTTAATATAGTATCTGAAACATATCAAAGGCTCAAGAGGTTTAGTGCCCTTCATTATACAGGAGGAAAAAGGTGACATTTTGTATCTCTGTATGCTCAGATACAGTTTATTTTTGAGTTGGAAATATTTCATACTTCATCTTTTCTTTCTTATTGTTACAATTTTCCTTTATTTATAAAGTAGCCATCCCTCTTCTGCCCATGGAAATAATGAAACATGGGACCTATCACATTATATTAGACTCCTAATGCAATTTTACTTAATTACTGCACGTCTAGAATGATAGTCCTTAGTTCTTCTTTTCATTTTTTTTTTTTTGAGACAGAGTCTTGCTCTGTCGCCCAGGCTGGAGTGCAGTGGTGCAATCTCAGCTCATTGCAACCTCCACCTCCTGGGTTCAAGCGATTCTCTGGCAGTCTCCCCAGTAGCTGAGATTACAGGCGCACGCCACCATGTCTGGCTATTTTGTATTTTTAGTAGAGTGGGGGTTTCTCCATGTTGGCCAGGCTGGTCTTGAACTCCTGACATCAAGAGATCTGCCAGCCTCGGCCTCCCAAAGTACTGGGATTACAGGCATGAGCCACCACGTCTGGCCGAGTTTTTCTTTTTTAAAGACCAGTTAGTTTTGGTGACATATATCAACCTGAAGTTAAAATGACTATGTAGGTGTATGTGTTTGTGAATGCCAATGTGATTCAACTCAAATACTTGTTGAGCACCTAACTACCTAACTTATAGAAAATTATGTCAAGTATTTTCCTATATCAGGTTGTACAGGCCTCAGAATAAATGTAAACTCTTGGTAAGTAGGATAGTCTGTTAACCTTTAGAATACCATCAGGGTCCTTTGGAAACAATTTTACCTTTTGAGTTTCTGAGCACTTCTAACTACTTGTGGGGCTTGATATTTCTTACTTTTATCCATCCATAGAGACAAAGAAAATTTTAATTGAATAAAACTCATTCTAGCTTGTACTTAACCATGAGTCTGAGATATATTATGAATCTCGATCTTTTTCCTACATTTTGTTCCTATGTTACAAAATATTTATCATCCCAAGAATTATTTCATCATTAGCCATCAACTATTTAAAAACTGTGCTAAAGAAGACCAAGTAATATGAGTATGAAAGAATGATGGAATTGCCTAGAAAGGTGATGCAATAGGGAAATTACCACATTTTTATTGCTGTGTTCCCAAAGTATTGCATCATCTTTCAAGATGGTTTTAAAAAAAGTCTGAATAGTCCCAGGTACTTGGGACGCTGAGGCATGAGGGTCACCTGAGCCCAGGAGTTTGCAGCTGTAATGCACCATAATCACACCAGTGAACAGCCACTGCACTCAAGTCTGGGCAACAGAGTGAGGTCCCATCTCTTTAAAAAGCATAATAAAAAGAAGTCTAGAGACTCACTGAATATAGTCAAAAATCATTTTCCACATATTGGCAAACAGGAAAAACTGACAGAAGGAGACATTTTGCCAATTAGATAAACCAGAAGAAGAATGAAATTGATCACGTAAGTAAAACCTTAGGCTATGAGCCTTCACATGATATCCTAGACGAATTTTCTCAAGCTCAAGAATTGACAAGTGAGTAATGTATTTCTTTCTTTCTTTTTTTTTTTTTTTTTTGAGGTGGAGCTTCGCTCTTATTGCCCAGGCTGGAGTGCGATGGTGCAATCTTGGCTCACTGCAACCTCTGCCTCCCAGGTTCAAGGGATTCTCCTGCCTCAGCCTCCCGAGTAGCTGGGATTACAGGCATGTGCCACCATGCCTAGCTAATTTTGTATTTTTAGTAGAGACAGGCTTTCTCCATGTTGGTCAGGCTGGTCTCGAAGTCCCGACCTCAGGTGATCTGCCCGTCTCGGCCTCCCAAAGTGCTGGGATTACAGGCATGAGCTACCGCGCCTGGCTGAGCAATGTATTTCTAAGAATAAAATGAAAATATGGTATTCTCATCCACTTAGTCATTCAACAGGAAGGATATCATCACTCAATATTATGTGACAAAAACATTAACCATCATTGCTAAAATGATGTGACAGTATTCCTTCCTTTTTTACGATGCTTATGCAACAAATTTTATGTCTGTGCAACACATTTATTTGATACCATTAGGAAGTAGACATATGCCCAAGGCAGGAATCTCTCTAAGGTGATTAGAAGAGATAATGTAGAAAAAAGGGGGGGAAAAAAAGACTGGCTTGATCATTTCAATAGCTGTTTACAAATCCAAACTTGAACACATTTTATTCCTGAGGGAAGATGGCTATATTCTCTCTTCAATAAAATTATGAGCTGTCAATGTTTTAAATATCTCAAATTTTTACAATAATTAAATGAAACGGCAACTATTAAAAAAAGACCAAGAAATATGATGAACCTAATAGAGATGTATTTGAAATGTAGAAGCAGGATTTGTAAGACGGATACATTTCAGGTTCGTGCATGGCAGGTGATTAGCAGCTAGCTGCATTCCAAAGGATAATGCTCATTTCAGAAATCCATACCTTCAAAACTGGGAAAATACAGAATAAAAATGTGGGTTCACCATATTTAAATTCTTTGTAAAATTAAAATATGTACTATGTTAACTCTTACTAAAATTGCTAATAGTTATTTCTCACTATTCCTTTATTCTTAGTTCTGTAAATTGTTTGCCAAATAATCTAAAAATATAAAATAATAATAATATAAAGGGCCCACCGTATCCAGACAGTCAATGGTGCTGGCCTGGTTTTCTGGTGTAGTGAGGGGGCAAGGTGATGTCTTGCCATATGTGACACTGCAGCAATCACCAGAACTGATGAAGTTTAAACTGGGTTCAATACAGAATTGTATATTCCAATGCACACCTGCATACACGGCCATACGCACCCACACAAGCCACCCCGAGCTGTATTAGTTCATTTGTACGTTGCTGATAAAGGCATACCCAAGACTGGGCAATTTACAAAAGAAAGAGGTTTAACTGGACTTACAATTCCACATGGCTGGGGAAGCCTCACAATCATGGTGAAAGGCAAGGGGGAGCAAGTCATGTCTTACGTGGACGGCAGCAGGCAAAGAGAGAGAACTTGTGCAGGTGAACTCCTCTTTTTAAAACCATCAGATCTCGTGAGACTTATTCACTTCACAGGAACAGCATGGGAAAGACTTGCCCCCATGATTCAAGGGTGGGAAAAAAGCCAAAACATATCACTGCCCCCAAAACCAGAGAGTAACATTAACTAACCTGGCCAACATGGTGAAACCCTGTCTCTACTAAAAATACAAAAATTAGCTGGGCATGGTGGTGAGCACCTGAAATCCCAATTACTTGGGAAGCCGAGTCAGGAGAATCGCTTGAACCCAGGAGGCAGAGGTTGCAGTGAGCCAAGATGGCACCACTTACTCCAGCCTAGGCAACAAGAGCAAAAACTTCATCTTAAAAAAAGAAAAAGAAAAAAAAGAAAACTCTTCTGAGTTACACAGTTTCAAAGAAGATAAGATGCAGTCAAAAGGAAATCACTCCTCCAGATCTTAAGCAGCTCTTAAAAAAAAAAAGTTTAAAGGAAATAGGAAAAAAAAATCATCTAATTATCCAGAAAGATACATCAGGTTACCGCTCAGCATACTCTCACTATTGTGTGCAAACCTAAACCTAAAAAAATACATCAATAATTAAAAGATTCTGTTTCCTTAAAAAAAAAAAAAAAAAAGTGAGGACCTCCTCTGCAAGAGGAAAAGTGTGACTCTACAACAATTAGAGGGTCTTCTAACATTTCATTTGCTTTATGAATTCAGCAACCCCCATGGAACACTGGGTTCAATCAGATTCTGCAGTTTCAGGTGAGGAGCAGCTCTGCCTCCAGGGCTAGGCTGCCTACCTGGCTAGTCTTACAAGTTAGCTTTCCAAGTGAATTTTCCCATGGAAAATATTCTTACCCATGGCAGCTAGAGTCTGCATATTATTAACATTATGGACATAATTATTATTATTAACATTATGCTGCATAATATTAGTAACAGTCTGGATTATTTATACATTACAAACTGCAGAAATAGGTATTCTGAGGTGATCTAAGAACATGACCATTACAACACTGGAGAAATATATACTTGGTAATTTACACATAAATTTCTGAAACACTACTTGTTTTGCCTATGTTAAAGATTTACCTCTTTTTCATACCTCTTTTTCAATGAGGTCATAAAACAGAGCTCATCCCACTAGGAATGTTTCTCTAAATGCCTCACCAGCAATAGAAAAACACTCACCTTCTATAAAAAGAAGACTCATTAACTACCAAACAACAAAATACTGTGAATCAAATACCATTTCCAGGAAAATGGTAGCGTGTTTCTCCTTCTTCAACAATTGTCATGTAGCATCCCCTGAAGATGTTTCAAGTCATGTATGTTAAACTTCTATTCTGATTTTACATTTCAAGTGTCAAAAGGAGGGCTGGTTCCTAGGTTGCCAGTTGGCAGGAGCCCAGCTTGTGTGTGGATCAGTGATGCAATACCTTTCTGGCTTTGCCCACATGAGGAAGAAGCCCTGTCTGCCTGCAGGGCTACAGGAAAAGAAGTTAAAAAAATAAAACGTTGCAAGTGACCTCATATTCTAATTATATTGAATCCAAACCAATTTTTTAAAATTTTAAAAACAAGAATAGTTAAAAATAATAATAAAAATTCAGTGGCTCAACCTTAGAAAACATCACTAGGTTATACATACCATTTGTCTTAATGGAAAAATAAAGAGTGATAAGAAATTTCAAGTCATCCAGGAACTACACTGTCCAAATATAGTAGTCACTAGCCACATGTAACTATCAAACACAGTTATGTGGCTAGTTGGAATTGAGATGTGCTGTTAAATTTTTTGTTTGTTTGTTTGTTTGTTTGTTTTTTGAGACGGAGTCTTGCTCTGTCGCCCAGGCTGGAGTGCAGTGGCGCCATCTCGGCTCACTGCAAGCTCTGCCTCCTGAGTTCATGCCATTCTCCTGCCTCAGCCTCCCGAGTAGCTGGGACTACAGGCGCCCGCCACCACGCCTGGCTAATTTTTTGTATTTTTAATAGAGACGGGGTTTCACCGTGTTAGCCAGGAGGGTCTCGATCTCCTGACCTCATGATCCGCCTGCCTCGGCCTCCCAAAGTGTTGGGATTACAGGCGTCAGCCACCGCGCCCGGCCGCTGTTAAATGTTAAAAGAAGTGTTAAGACTTCTTATGAAAGAAAGAAACAAAAAAAAAGAACGTAAACTATCTTATTAAATTTTTCATATTGGTCACATGGTATTTCAGATATATTGGATTAAATAAAATGTTGCCAAAACTAAATTCACCTGTTTCTTTTCACTATTTTTAAATTGTCTATCAGAATATGAAAAAGTAAGGCCGGGCGTGGTGGCTCAAGCCTGTAATCCCAGCACTTTGGGAGGCTAAGATGGATGGATGAGGAGGTCAGGAGTTTGAGATCAGCCTGGCCAACATGGTGAAACCCCATCTCTACAAAAATTACAAAAAAAAAAAAAAAAAAAAAAAAAATTAGCCGGGCACGCTGGCGCACACCTTTAATCCCAGCTACTTAGGAGGCTGAGGCAGGAGAATCACACGAACCCGGGAGGTAGAGGTTGCAGTGAGCTGAGATCACGCCACTGCACTCCAGCCTGGGTGACAGAGTGAGACTCCATCTCAAAAAACAAAAAAAAAAAAAAGAAAGAAAAGAAAAAAGAAAACGAAAAAGAAAGTGGCTCACGTTACATTTGTATTGGACAGTTCTTTCTAAAAGATGGGAACCTCTATAACAGGGGCTATAGAAAAAAAAGGCAAAAAAATTTCATGTTTTAAGAAAGTTTATGAATTTGTGTTGGTCTGCATTCAAAATCATCCTGGGCCATGAGTTGGACAAGTTTGCTATACCATCCAACTTTGGACCACAAAGTCCTTACCAAAAGCTATGAAAAAAAATTTTAAATATACAATTCACTTTGTCTAATATTTATTGAGGACCTATGTGCAAGACATACCAGACACATAAACTATAGTTTGGATTCTAACAGACAAAAAGAGATAGGACTACAATTCATTGGAAGATATGCTATGGTCTTATAAGAAAAGGTAAAGCAAGGGTTGCATAGCAGAGCAAGGCACTTGTAAATAACGCATCTTTTCAGGTGAACATTTACAAATATATAGGATTTTGATGGGTCATAAGATGTGGCACTTTAGAGTTGACAAATATCTTTATCATACATTAACCCCACTGACAAAAAAGGAAAAATATTTCAGATGGGGCGGAATGGTGGGAACGAAAGCCTAGAGAAAGAAAAGGTCAACGGTTTTAGGGCACCAGGAGACAGAGTGACATGCATGCATGTACAAGGTTGAAAATGCAGGCTGGGCCGGGCGCGGTGGCTCAAGCCTGTAATCCCAGCACTTTGGGAAGCCGAGACGGGCGGATCACAAGGTCAGGAGATCGAGACCATCCTGGCTAACCCGCTGAAACCCCGTCTCTACTAAAAAATTCAAAAAATAGCCAGGCGAGGTGATGGGCGCCTGTAGTCCCAGCCACTGGGGAGGCTGAGGCAGGAGAATGGCGGGAACCTGGGAGGCGGAGCTTGCAGTGAGCTGAGATCCGGCCACTGCACTCCAGCCTGGGCGACTGAGCGAGACTCCGTCTCAAAAAAAAAAAAAAAAGTAAATGCAGGCTGAAGCCACGTAAGAGACTTCTGGATGCCGTGCAAGGGAATCTGGACTTTTCTCCGGGTAGAATAAACCATCAAATATTTCCTACCAACTGCCAACAGGATTAAAAACACATAGTAGAAAGATAGTAATGCATGGGAAATAATTACCTGGGAGGACAGTGGATGAAGCCTGGAGGTGTGGGGGAGAGGGAGACCGAAAATGCAAGAAAGGAAGAGATGATTGAGAGTCCAGCAGAACATAATCGTAAGAGGGAAGACAGGAAACAAAGGGAATAGAAGAAGGTACAAGGGATGCTGAGGGACAGGAGAAAATTCATTGGTTTATTCAACAAACATGTACTGGGCACCTACCAAATGTCAGGCACCATGTTGCAGAAATTCACAATGGATGACTGTGGAGGGGTCATATGTAGAGCATGAAAGAGAGTTACGCTGGGAACCAAGGAGAATGAAGTTGGCCTGGATCAACTGCTATGGGGAAGACGATAGGTCATCAAGACAGAGATAATTAGGGGCATCTAGTAACATTAAGATCCCAGCTGATGTTACAGCATGAATAAGAAATGGAATTAAGTGGTAAGGTTACATGACTTGATACTTTAGAAATCCCAGAAGCAACTAAAGAAAAAAATTAATTTTTTCTAGCTATGGAGAATTGACAAAAATATGTTTAGAAAATGTGAAGGGTATCAGCCAAGTCAAGGATGTTCAATGGAATAGGTAAGAATGGTTATCCATTGATTCCATCCTGATTAGAAACGCAGGCAGGGAAAAAGAGGATAATGGACTAAAAGCCTGAACTGGGGAGGTGATTATGAGGGAAGATCATGGTCAGAGGGGAATATCAAAACTAGAAACCTTATGGGTACAATATTTCTGAGCAATCTGAGAGTCTAAAGCATGACTGTGCTCAGGTACTGAAATGGAACACAAATGAAGGTAACTAGGAAGGAGCTGGCGAGCATGTCAACTGAATATCAACCTGGACAGTGACATCATCACTGAAGACTGTAATAGGTGGGGTAACCATATGACCCAGTTTGCCTGGGTCCTTCAGTTTATGACTGTGGTCCCAGTGTTCTAGCTGATATAGATAATAAACTCTATGGGGGCCCTAGTAGCACATTACACGGGAAATTAAAAGAAAAAAAACAAGCATCCTGTAGTTTGGTGATTATAAACTTACAAGTCCTATTGAAAGTCCTGTTTGGAAATCTGTAGCTCTAGGGAACATCTGAGAGAATACTGAAGGAAAAAGAGAGGTGATACAATCATCCCACCTCAGGGGATGAGACAGCATGAAATCAATGCCTGAACCAGATGGCATTTCCAACCCAAAGATTCTCATTTTATAATTTTATGATTTAAATATAAATGTTCGCCTTCAATTAAGAATGAGGGCTGGGCACAATGGCTTACGCCTGTAATCCCAGCACTTTGGGAGGCCGAGGCAGGCGGATCACGAGGTCAGGAGATCAAGACCATCCTGGCTAACACGGTGAAACCCCGTCTCCACTAAAAATACAAAAATTAGCCAGGCGAGATGGTGGGCGCCTGTAGTCCCAGCTACTCGGGAGGCTGAGGCAGGAGAATGGCGTGAACCCGGGAGGCGGAGCTTGCAGTGAGCTGAGATTGTGCCACTGCGCTCCAGCCTGGGCGACAGAGCAAGACTCCGTCTCAAAAAAAAAGAATGAGAATCAGGTAAGAAGTAATGGGACTAAGCTCCATAAGAAAAAGAGGTGAAAACAGATTTCTTTACAATCATGAAATCAAAGGTAGTTAAAAAAAATTAACAAGCATCAAGCATTTATTAATGCCTTTGACTTCCACAATGAAGGAAAAGATGATAAAAGGCAAAACCCCCCCCCCAAAAAAAACCTTACACATCCACACACAAAACCCCCAAAATCTCAAACCAAACCTTTCTTAACAAAAATTCACCTTGAACTAATGACGGACAATCCCAGATAGCATTTAAAAAATATTTAAAAATTAATGACCAAAACAGAATGCCATTATTATTTCAACTCCCTGTTAGAACCACCAGTAACCTATGATAGCTACCAGTGGGATTTTGATCCCAAGTTTAATATTAAACAGTTAAAACTAACTCTGTGATGGGTGATTGACATTATTATTAATTCAACAGGATGCCATAAAAAGTGATAGTTAAGATTTTTTGCATAACAGCAGACTTTGATGGGAGTGGGCAGAGACCTTTTTAGTGATAAACAGAAAGATTCATTTACAGGATACAAATACTCTGTGCACGATGTTTCAGCATCTCTGAGGCTGAACACAAAGGCCACCTTACCTCCCGTCTGCATAGTCTGTGTCTGCTCCGCCCCACCAGACATCCGAGTCATCCTCCTCTGCATCAGCAGAATCCACATTGTCACTTTCCTCAGCCAGTGGGCAACACACAAACTCTACCCCTCGGAACTTATCGATTCCGCAGGGCAGCAACATGCCGTAGTCATGCAAGTTGGTGCTCTTCTCACTGCACGTCTACAAAGTGTGGGGAGAAAACAGGGAGTGGTAGAGTAGATGTGTTTCATTGTAAGAAAACTCCACATAAAATAATCAACAGGCAGACCCAATATATTAGGAACCAATTTCACAAAGGAAAAGATCATTTGCTTTTTGAGTGAATTCACAACAGGATTTTTTTTTAGCATGGGTTACGCTTTGGTACTCTTTTTTTCCTTAAGATTATTATTTATTTAATAAGACCATGATGTTATATAATAGAGGTTTATACAAACAACTGGAATGAAAACTAATTGAGAAATAAGATGTAGAAGGTTCCACTGGCGAATAGATACCAGAGAATTAATGCTTTCTAGCTTAATTCGTGTATCCAGGTAGATCCCCAGCTCACTCCTACCTCCCTTACAGATGGAAGTTTCTCTCACATGGACCTGCCTTATCCTAGAAATTCTGACTCTCTTGGTTCACTTTGTTACTCTAAAACAATCCTGGGAAGAGAAGAAATTATCCCCTGCAGCCACTATGCATCAGAACTTACAGTCATTAGAGATTTCTCCTTGAATGTTTTTTTGTTTTTTGGGATTTGCTAAATTTGCACAAATCTAGATTAGCATAAAGCTCTGAGAGCATCCACTAGTGATAAATGAAGGATTAATAATTCAATACACAAAGGTAAACAATGAAAATATTAGAGACTGTATTTTGACCTTACGGGAGTCATTTTTGTTTCTTAGAGACAAAGGATTTTTCTTATGAAAACACAGAAGGAATAAAAAATGAGGTTATCAAATAGGTAGCTGGACTTCAACTTATTTGGTTTTCTTAAACTCAGCAAGCTCTTAAACCTCCAAAACACATTTTTATATAATGAAAATTTTATTCTACAGTGAATCCAAATGTATTATTTTGTAAGAGGCAACAAATAATGCTAAATCTTCAGTGGTATTTTCTGCCTAACAGCTATAAAGCTAGGATACAATGGTTAAGCTAAGCTAGATCAGATTTCTCAACCCCAGCACTACTGATGTTTTGGACTGGATAATTCTTGGGGGTGGAGGGTGGTTATCCTGTTGGCTGTAGGATGTTTAGCAGAACCTTTGGCCTCTGGACACTATCAGATGCCAGTAACACCACTCCCTCAAGTTGTGATAACCAAAAATGTCTCCACACATGTGCTGGGGAGGGACAGGGGATCAAAATTGACCCAAGTGAAGCCCTAGGGAGCTTGACAAAGGTGCCTAATTCTAGTAGACTCATCTTACCACAAATAAACTATATGAAATTATTAGAAAAACTATCAAAGGGACACAGCTAGCTATGAAGGTGGTCACACTACACAGTGGCCTTTTCATGCTAAGTATCTTGTATCTTTTATTGGCTTAGCCAAAATCAGAGGTCAACCAAGTGCTCGGTCAGACTCACCCTGTGGAAAACTCAAGATAGTATGCGTGGCCTTACGTATATAAAATTGGACAGGATAACTTAGAAACTGAATTCTAACTGGAGCTTTCAGGCTGGTACAAACAAGCTACCTCACTGTTCTACCACCGTATTCACTAATAGATAACAGGGGAAAAGGTTAAATTATTAAAAAATTATATATGACAAAAGAAAAAACAGGTGAATAAAAATAGTCTGAAGGGTAAACTTTAAAGTTGTGACTATTAAAGATTATATTTTTAAGTTATAAGGCATGGCACAGACCACTTTTATTTTTAAGTTGCGAAACACGACACAGGCACATAATGAATCTAGTTCAACTGGCCCTATTTTTGACTTTTTAAAAATATTCACGGATGGGGAGGCTGTGCATGTGTGGGGACAGGGGGTACACGGGAACTCTTACTTTCCATTCGATGTTGCTGTGAACCTAAAATCACTCTAAAAACTAAAATCTGGTTTACAGATAGTAGCATTGGGTTTTTTTCTTAAATAACTTATTAACATAGCTGTTGCCTCAAAATACCCTCTAAAATGCTATTAGGTATGTCCCCAGGAAATCTTCACTTTGCAATAAGAAAGAATTTATGGGCTGGTACCTCTTTGGCGACGGTGTGCCAGTGAAGATGAGTTTCGCAAACATCCATCCTCTCCTGGTGTAAGAATTTGCACTTGTCAGGAACGAGAAGGGCATCGCTTACAAACTCACCAACTGAAAGAAAGGAAAACCACTTCCCGTCATTCCATCTGTATCACAGTGTTCTTACCGCAGAGAAGGCATCAAAGAAAGACAGACTTCAAGACAAGTTAAAACAGCCTTTCAATGCCTAAGCAACCCAATCGAGACCCTACTACCTTTAGAATGTTATGTCTGGCCTCCTTAAGCAACTCAGTTTCTTGCCACACCAAATTTGATGGTTAAAGTAATTCCTAAATGCTGCAGTGAAATTCTCCCTTAATTAATCTGAATCTCTTGCTTCAAAATTAATCCTAAAAAGCTGCTTAACTAGAGAACCAATTACCATTCTATTATAATGGTAAAATACAAATGGGGGGTAAAATACAAATATTGACATTGTCTAGGTGAGCATTTGAGCAAAATCAATAGAAATCCCTGTCTACTTCTCTTTCTCGGACATTTTAATCTGCTTGTAAATAAAATAGAAATTTTAGCATTTTTCTACTTCCTAGGCAAAAACCCCAAAATTGTATTTTATATATATGTTTACATAACGTGCATAAGAGAGAGAGAGTTTAATTCATTTTAGTTCTGAAAACTGTTCCTCAGACTTTTGCTATATCTTTAAAGAAAATTCATATCATGAAAATTATTTCCAGGCACTTCTGGTACTGAAGATATAAAGATATTACATAAAGTCCTACATGAACTCAGTCTAACGTAAAAGACGGATAATTAGCACATTATATGTAAGCTGTAAACTTAATTTTCGTTTTGTTCACTGCAATATTCCCAGTTTTTAGCAAAGATTCTTGCACTTAGTAGGCAATAAATATCTGTTGATGAATGAACAAGTTAAATTCTGTAATAGAGATGAGGAAAGTGCCAGGCCAATATCTTCCGTGCAGTGGGAAAAACCTCAAAGAAGAAATAACATGAATCTGAATGGTGAGAAGTAGTATGCCACATGGGAAATGAATTGAACTTTCATGATATAAGGATAGAATCTGTCTTGCTTGGCCGGGCGCCGTGGCTCACGCCCGTAATCCCAGCACTTTGGGAGGCTGAGCCTGGTGGATCACGAGGTCAGGAGATCGAGACCGTCCTGGCTAACATGATTAAACCCCGTCTCTACTAAAACTACGAAAAAAATTAGTCGGGAGTGGTGGCGGGCGCCTGTAGTCCCAGCTACTCAGGAGGCTGAGGCAGGAGAATGGCATGAACCCAGGAGGTGGAGCTTGCAGTGAGCCGAGATTGCACCACTGCACTCCAGCCTGGACCACAGAGCAAGACTCCGTCTCAAAAAAAAAAAAAAAAAAAAGAAAAAAAAGAATCCGTCTTGCTTGCCATTATAGCCCCACAATGGCCTAGTTCTGGCAAACATGAAGAACTCTATTATAGAATCCAAATGGATGGATGGATGGGTAGCAAAAGACCCTTCAAAATGAGGGAGCCTCCGTGCAAAGAAAGAGAAAAGAACCAGCAAGGCGTACTTGCAGCCCATCATGGCTGGAGCACAAAGGAAGTGGCAAAGGGAGTCCAGAAGGAAGTAGCATGGGGGAAGCATGTTGGACTCTAATTTTAAAGAGGCTTAGGTTTTGGATGCCATTTTGGAAGAAGCAACATAGGCCAAAAGTTTCCACCCGCCCCCAGAGAAACTCTATAATTAAGTGAAGGATAGACCAGCATAGTGAAACCATGAAAGCAGGGAGACCACCAAGTAGGTCACTGTGGTCCTTCCAGCAAAACATGCAAGAATACACATAAACCCACAATTCCCACGGAGCAAAGAATACAGATTGTCCACACACCAGCAAAGACAGGAACCAATGTCTTTCCTTCATAGTAAGCTACAGGACACTTCCTGAAATGCAACATAAAGAGGGATGAAAAGCCCTAAGAAGGGGAAGGAAGTAACTTTGCATTCTCATAAAGGTGTTTAAACTTTAGTCTGTTTCTAGCTCAAACACATAAGATGTATCGTGATACTGAAGTACTTATTTCAGTAAGTACTATTTAGATAAAAATCTAAGCAAATCATAGGGGAGAATAAGCACTGTATCTTGTCATTCCTTAAGTCTTTAAAATGATCAACGACGGCCATAGCAGTATAGTGTGTGTTGCAGGGAATGCAAAAATTATGAGACATGATACCCCAAAGACTGCAGGTGTCACTTTGCAGGGAAGAAATCAGTGAGTACGGAGCACCCACCCCATGCGGCTCCACAGGGCCACATCACAGGTTCTTTTATAACCCTCACTTCCCAGGGGAGGAATCTCTGCCAAGAAACCTAAGGCCACCTACCTCGGGAGATTATAACCTAGCCCCAGAGATAAGCATTAAGATATAAATTACAAGGAAAGAAATAACAAGGTAATGCAAATGATATCACATTTCTCTTTTATATAGGATGATGTAAAAGAAAACACAAAAACACAAGAAGAGCTGGAGAATGGAAAGTAAAGGTAATCTCATCTAAAACAAATACCATTCCCAGGTGCATTTCTCAGGGTTTCTGAGGGTTCTCAGGGTTTCTGAGGTCAGGGACCAACCCTAGCTGCTTGGAAGAACACCTGATGTCTGAGGCATCCCGATTTTCTAGGTTACAGGAGGCCAGAAGTGACCTATGACCTGAAGATGCCCACCTCATCTGTCAGCTCTGCTCAGCCGTATTTGCAAATGTCCAAACTAAGAAGTGATGCTTTTCTATTTAATGAGTAATTATTCGAAAAATTACATGCCTATCATGTACAAATAGGTCAAAGAGTTTTAAAAAATTAATGCTGGCCCAAAGCTACTAAATCAGTTCGTGAGAAGAGCCAGAGCAGGGATCAGATCCACTCGACCTTGGCCTGCCAGAGTTCTTGGGGGCATAAACCAGACAGTAAGTGCCAAACACCACCACCAAATCAACTTGTTTTATCTGCCCTTAGTCAGTCTGCTGAGGACTAGATCATAATGCAAAGCTAAAGTTACCAAGACATATTTACTTATTCACCAAAAGGACATGTACTGCATTAATCTTTTTGTGTATTTTGAGACAAGGTCTCACTCTGTCACCCTGTCTGGAATGTAGTGGTTGGATCAAGGGCTCACTGCAGCCCCGACCTCCTGGGGTGATGCAATCCTCCCACCTCGGCCTCTTGAGTAGCTGCGACTACAGGTGTGCCCCATCATGCCCAGCTAATTATTTTACTTTTTGCAGAGACAGGGTCTAGATATGTTGCCTGGCTGGTCGTGAACTCCTAGGGTCAAGCGATCTGCCAGTCTCAGCCTCCCAAAGTGTGGGATTACAGACATGAGCCACCATGACCAGCCAGTCTGAGCATTTTTAATGAGGAGTTGGTAAACAAGCTTTTCTTAAAAGCCTGTATCAAATAAAAGTTGCCTTGGATATTAGGAGTTCATTAGCTAAGGATGTTATTCTTACTTTCATCTGGCAGAAAATCTATCCAAGAGAACCATATTCTTGAACTTGTGTTTAGGACAGAGGTTGGCAAACTACTACTTGTGGACCAAGTCTGCTCACCCACCCACCCTGCCCCCAACACCTGTATTTCTGCATTAGTCTGACTATAACAATCGTTCATTATGTTTGTAAGTGGCTACTGAACCTTCTAACTTGCAAAACATTTCATTTGATACTGCCAAGATGTCTTAGTTTCTTATATTGCACAGAGCTAAGAAATATGTGTTCCTCAAAATGACAATGGTTTTTTAAAGGATTGAAACTGGTTATTTAATAAGCTCTCAGGACTAATGGCAAAACAAAAACTTCACTGTATTCTAACATTAAAATAAAATTTAGCAGTGGACAGCACTGCTTATGTTACTTTTAAAATTTGATGAAACATGTTAGAATGCTACACATCAGAAATTGTAAGCGATTCAACCGCAAAAATCTGTTTAAAAAAATTTTTAATAACAGTTAAGAGTGCTAAAATATAATGAAGCCTTTTTCACCAACTGGCTTCGCATGGCTTATATTTTCTTTTTTTAATTAAAAAATATTGTACTTAAAAATCTTTGCTAGGACAACAGGTATATGGAAACGGTATTTTCTACTCAAATTTGCTGTGAACTTATACTACTTTGTTTTTAAAAACAAAGTTTGTTAATTTTAAAAAGACTATGATCGTATATACCTGAGTTTCTCTCCACAGCCACGTATACCTTATTTTTTTACAAATGCTTCTGTTTATTTGCTTTGATCTTTCAGGTAAAAAAAGTTCGTAACAGAATTCTGGTATAAGAGATCAAAGACCAAAACAAATTAAGCATCATAATGAGAAATCATGTTCCTGTTTACGGCAAACTTTAGGAAATTTGGCACCATTTATTTCCAGCGGATAAATTCGTCAATATACACTACGCATGCTTATTGCTAAACATACAACCTGGTTTCTTGCTTAAACAATTCACAATTTATATTCAAAACACATGTCACACACCACACACACACACCCCCCACAACTGAAAGGGAGTTTTCAAAGCTAATGAACAAAATCTGGGTCTGTCTTCTTGGCTATGAAGTCTTGGCAAGGTGAACAAGGATGGCAAATTCAATAGGAGTCTGCAGGCCTCAATCTGCTAGCTCCTTGGTGGTCTTTGAGAGGACTGTCTAGCTCAAATTACCTCATTTTGCAGATGGGAGGAAAAGAGCCCAGGTCAGGTGACTTGCCCACAGAGCCAACTGGCAGTAGAACTAGACTGAAAATCCAGGTCTCCAGTTCTCCATCCAAGAGTGGTAACTCAACTCACTCATTTAAACTCTGTTCAAAATGGTTCATTTGGCCCATTTCCTTTGGCTTTTACAAAAGTAGTTCACTTTTAGACTGTGAAGTACTTTAATATTATAATCCACAATGTGGTCAGTTTGACAATAAAACTCGACTTAAATGAGCTAGCAAGCCACACAGAACAGCTGGGAATGCATTCGGCGGCAGAGAACAGACCACATGTCAAACCTGGCTTAAACACACGGTAGGATTGTGTATCTCACCTAAGAAGTGACATTGAAGCTAGGGCCACCGCAGACATTCCATGATGCCATCAGGGACCAGGGTATTCCTATCTTTCTGTATTGCCATCCTTAGCACGTTGGTTTTATCCTCGTGTTTTATGGTCACAAAATGGTCACAGAAATTCAAGACTTTGTGTCCAAGTTCCAGGCAGAAGGCAGGGGAAACAAGACAAAGGTGAAAGGTTTTCTGTTGTTTATTTTCCTCTAATAAAGCTTTGCTCTGTTACTTGGGAGGGACATACTCCTCAGCAAATCCCACTGAGGCCATATATGCCATTACTATGATCTGGCTACACACACCTGCAAGGGAATCTGTGAAAGTATTTTCAGCAGAGGGCATTGTCACCCTGAACAAAAAAAAATCTGGAATTCTTTTAGAAAGGAAAAAATGGGAATGAATATCAAACAGGCGAGTAGCAGAGGCTCCCACGCTATGGAATTTAAAGTATATTTTTCGATTTCTTTATGCTGTCTTTTCAAAAGACAGACAGAATTCCAGGAAGAAGACAGAATTCAGAGTAAAAAGTACTGCAACTAAAACCACAGTAACTCCCCAATCCAAGACACTTGGAGAAATGAGAAGGGAAAGATGTCTCAAAACTGACACTGCTGCCAGGATGGCGGCACCTAGGGGTGTCATCCCAGCTATTTGAGAGGCTGTGGTGGGAGGATCACTTGAGCCCAGGAATTTGAGGCCAGCCTGCATAACTTAGAGAGACCCTATCTCTAAAAATAAATGTTTAAAATCAAGATATTAAAATAATTAAAAAAAAAAAAAAACAGACTGCTAAAGTTTTGAGCGTCAGAGTGGGATTGAGTAGATTAATGTAAAAGATTCCAGAGCCATATGCAGGGTCTTCAAGACACAGATTATTCAAATATCAGATTAAAAGACAATATTTCTATGAACTGCTGGGGACTAAAATGATGTTGGCCAGAATCATGGGAATGAAGGGCCAAAAATGCCTGAGGTCTTTGGACTTCTGCCCAAGGTGCGCCCTCTCTTCCTCATCTCTCAAGAGGTAAAGATGATTCAAGAAAGCGGGGGAAGTGTTCTGGCACTGGAATTACTGTAAAACGCCAAAGTCTCGGTTTCCTTGTGCTATGGGCCCGGATCTGCCTGGTGAAGATAAAACATCCGTAGTGTCAGTAACTCTGAACCATGTGCCTGCCATTACCCTCAGTACGTCATGTGCATCTTCTCTCACCGTCCTCAGAACCACACCAAAGCAGCTACAATGATCTCACTTTATAAGAGAAGGTGAGGGCCGGGCATGGTGGCTCAAGCCTGTAATCCTAGCACTTTGAGAGGCCGAGACAGGCGGATAACAAGGTCAGGAGTTCGAGACCAGCCTGGTCAATATGGTGAAACCCCATCTCTACTAAAAATACAAAAATATTAGCCAGGCGTGGTGGTGCATGCCTGTAATCCCAGCTACTCAGGAGGCTGAGGCAGGAGAATCGCTTGAACCCGGGAGGTGGAGGTTGCAGTGAGCTGGCACTGTGCCACTGCACTCCAGCCTGGGTGACAGAGCGAGACTGTGTTTTTGGAAAAAAAAAAAAAAAAAAGAGAACGTGAGACTGAGAGGTTATGTAACAGTCCAGGTCACACATAGAGTAAATGGCAGAACTGGCAGAACTAAATGAATTAATATCCATAAAGCACTCAACTCAGTGCCCAGAACAAAGTTGCTCAATAAATTATATGTTAATAGTATCCTTCTCCCCAGTATCTCATCAACCACCATAGTTTCTCATAATAATCATCATAGTAATCAAAAGAGCAACAGCTACTCTTCATCATTTACTAATCACCCATTTGGTACCTACTGAAGACATTGGGGTTTTATTTTAATTACACCATCACTACCTAGTTGTGGCCCCGCAGAGATGACATGGTACTGTCTGGCACGTGAGTACTGCTTATGATGAGGTGAATACAGGACAGCAATCAACACAGTGGGATGGAGGCCCTACGAGTGGAGAAGCAGAGAATCACAGTGATCGCCTCTTTCAACTCTTGCATGGAGTGAGGGTCCTGGCTGTGAGGGGGTGTTTCCTGAGTCCCCTCTGGCAGTCACAGTCCTTTATCCACTAACTCTTCACTGCATACTTACAATTATGTCTCAGTGCTAAGAATACAGCAGTGAACAAAACCAATAAAACGATATATGATCCTGGGGGGAAGCGATAAAAAAGCATAAAATACAGTGTCTGTTAGATGGCAATAAATGTTACATAGATAAAGCAGAGAAAGGGGATGGGTTTTTTTTTTGTATGTTTTTTCTGAGGGGTGAAATTTTAAATAGGGTGGTCAGGGAATGCCTACTTGAAAATAGGACGTTTCAGTGAAGACTTGAGGAAGTGAGGGAACAAAATACTCAGAATCAAAGGGAAGAATATTCTACCCAGAGGAAGCAATAAATACTACACAAAGTCTTGAGGCTGATGCATGCCTGGTGAGCTCACAGAAGAGCAAGGAGATCAGTGCTGTCGTGGAGGAATGATGTGGAGGAGATCCATAGGCAAGTGAGTGAGTGAGAGCCAGGGCAGGACAGGCACAGCTGACTGCAGGGGGCCTTACACATTGTCCAACTCTGAACAGTCCAACCGTCCAACTTAAACGGGCCTCAAACATTGTCCAACTCGGAGTAATGCTGGAAGGCTCTGGGGTGGTTTTCTAAGCTAATCATTCTTGCCCTAGGGGTCAAGACTAGAAGTGAGAAGACCAGGAAGCGGGCTCTGGCATGAATCCAGGTGGGAGATGAAGATGACTTGGACCAGGATGACAGCAGTAGAGATGGTGAGTAGTTCTCAGATTCTGGATGTTGTCTCAAGGTCAGATCTAAAGAACCAAACAGAGCCGGGCGTGGTGGCTCACGCCTGTAATCCCAGCACTTTGGGAGGCCGAGGTGGGTTGATCACGAGGTCAGGAGATTGAAACCATCCTGGCTAACACAGTGAAACCCTGTCTCTACTAAAAATACAAAAAAATTAGCCAGGCGTGGTGGCGGGTATACCTGTAGTCCCAGCTACTCGGGAGGCTGAGGCAGGAGAACGGCGTGAACCCGGGAGGTGGAGGTTGCAGTGAGCCAAGATCGCGAGATCACACCACTGCACTCCAGCCTGGGAGACAGAGCGAGACTCTGTCTCAAAAAAAAAAAAAAAAAAAAGAACCAAATAGAAAGGAGTCAAGAATCCAGCTTTTTTTCTATTCGAACAGCTAGAAGATGCTTTATACTGAAGATGATGGAAAAGTCTGGACAAGACTTTCCTAATTTTTCTGTGTAGATGTGTAGACAGGTAGAACTTGCCAGAATTATGTACTTACTAACTTATATACACTAGATATGTGTATATGAAAATGATAGCTGCAGATAAATGTTTTCTTAAGTGATTTTTTATTTTACCATTTCAGACTCTTCGCAAATTTTTTTTTCTTGAACGTGTTCATTATATACTGATCTTTTGTAACTTTTGCATTAACAAATAGGCTGGAAAAATTTTCCTGGGAGGCATCTGTACTCAAGAGATGGGACTGTTACTTCACAGAAGCAGGCAAACATTTCTCAACAAACTTTCCACGTGATAAAACTGTTATGGTTTTAGCTTCAGAGTGTGGGCAGTTACTGGGTTCTCAAAGAGGACACGAGGGTGAATTACACATCCTTTTAAAAAGTGGCTGTTGTCGTCACCAGCATTTCACTGTAACTATTACCGGATAATAGTGAGAACTAACAGATGGGATTCTTCAGATGAGAACTATTTGCCAGATGGCAGAAACTAAATGGATCAAGATAAGCAAAAAGGCAAAAGAAGTGAAAACTAAAAGTTTTACCTAAATCATCTCTCCAACTTTTCCAAGTACAGATCCAGCCTCATATACATCCAATATACATACGTAGATGGCAAAGCGAGTACAGGACAGAAGAGTGCTGGCCGGGAGTGGTGGCTCATGCCTGTAGTCCCAGCACTTTGGGGGGCCCAGGTGGGTGGATCACGAGGTTAGGAGTTGGAGACCAGCCTGGCCAATATGGTGACACTCTGTCTCTACCAAAAATACAAAAATTAGCTGGGCGTGGTGGTGCATGCCTATAGTCCCAGCTACTCGGGAGGCTGAGGCAGAAGAATCTCCTGAACCAGGGAGGCAGACTTTGTAGTGAGCCAAGATCATCGTACCACTGCACTGCACTGCAGCCTGGGTGACAGAGCAAGACTCTGTCTCAAAAAAAAAAAAAAAAAAAAAAAAAAGAATAGTGTTTAACCCAGGCTCTGAATAACACTGGTCTTAAAATAATAAAAATAGTGCAAAGGATTTACTTAAAAAAAAAAGGGAACAAAATAAGTATTTATGGCCAGGCATGGTGTCTCATGTCTATAACCCCAGCACTTTGGGAGGCCGAGGTAAGCGGATCACCTGAGGCCAGGAGTTCAAGACCAGCCTGGCCAACATGGTGAAATGGTGAAACGCCGTCTCTACGAAAAATACAAAATTAGCTGGGCATGGTGGCAGGTGCCTGTAATCTTAGCTACTCGGGAGGCTGGGGCAGGAGAATCGCCTGAGCCTGGGAAACAGAGGTTGCAGTGGGCTGAGATTGTGTCATTGTACTCCAGCCTAGGTGACAGAATGAGACTCCGCCTCAAAAATAAATAAATAAATAAATAAATAAATAAATAAATAAATAAATAAATGTTAGCAGTCTTGCAGCTTTTAAAAAGACATATTTTAACTTTTTTTTTTTTTTTTTTAAAGAAAGAGTCTTACTCTGTCTCCCAGGCTGGAGTGCAATGGCACGATCACAGTTCACTGCAGCCTTGACTTCCTGGGCTCAGGTGATCCTCCCACCTCAGCCTCTCCGGTAGCTGGGACTATAGGCACATGCTACCACGACCAGCACTTTTTTTGTATTTTTAGTAGACACGGGGTTATGCCATGTTGCCCAGGCTGGTCTCAAATTCCTGGCCTCAAGCAATCCACTACTGCCTCAGCCTCCCAAAGTACTGGGATTACAGGCATGAGCCACCATACCCAGCCTGGGTAACAATTCTGATACTGCTATGCACATATACTGAAATTGAACAATGAAGTACATAGATGGTGCATGGAGTGAGAATTTATAGATAACCAAGGAGGAGAGAGAAAGTGTCCGTGTGGTAATATGTTAGAGTAGGAAACATCTGGATGAACTTTTATTTAGCTTAATATAGACTAGATATTAGAGCTTAATATAAATACAACTAGTTAGCTATAGAAATATTTATACATCTGCGTAACACAAGGGTGAATATAGACAAATACATTGCCTTGTTCTATCAACTGAGAAGTCTTAAAAGCAAAGAAACTCCAGTGGCAATGAGCATCCTTAACATCCAGATTTTAATACTATTCTCCAATAACATTACTCTCCAATAAAAGGAACAAGGGCTCCTTGGAGAAACAGCTGATTCTAGGATTATGGCAAAAATATGCAAGATGAGACTGGAGCATCCTGTAAGAAAAAAAATATACGGCTATGTCAAATGGGCATGGGAACCAACTGAAAGGGCTTCTAATAGCTAAAGCTGGAATAATTTGAGCAATAAAAATTATAAAGTAGTACTGGATTATAAATCAAAGTACAATGTAAATATCCATGAGTCTAAATGACTGACTGAATGAATACATAAATAGGAAAAAAGAGACAAATCTCCTGTACAGAAGAATTCCAAATAATTTATGTAGACACTCTGCCCTCAAGAAAATGAAGCATAATTCTCTGCTCCTTAATTGTGGGCTGTGCAAATCGACTTCCTTCCAAAGAGTAGAGCACACAAAGTGGGAAAAAGAATAACTTTCAAGTGGAGAAACTCGACAAACACCACCAGAGCCAGGTGATCACGGTCAATGCCAACAGGGCTGTATCATGTTGACAAATATGTATTCTTAATATGATGTGATGAAATGGGCATTTTACCTCTGCGGTCTTCCTTCTTAAAACCAATAACCCCAGGCAAAGCATGAGACAATTCCTACAAATTATGTGACCAGTACCTTTCAAAACCAGTAAGGTCATTAAAAAACAAGAAAACTTTAAGAAACTGTCACAGCCAAGAGGAAAGGAGGCTAAGGTGACCTGACAACTAAAGATAATGTGCCTTCCTGGATGGCATCCTGGAACACAGAAAGGACATTAGACAAAAAGTAAGGACATCTGAATAAGTAACAAGGTATCAAAATTGTTTACTGACTGCAACATATGTACCTTATTAATATAAGATGTTAACAATGGGGAAAACCGGATGCAAAGCATATGGAAACTCTCTGGACTATCCTCTCAATTTTTCTGTAAATTTAAAACTGTTGTAAAATATAAAGTCTATTTGAAAGAAAATTTTATGGCTTCATATAAAATTTCATAGAATAAGGTGTCATGCCAAACTCCTATTGACTCCAATGTGGATGGCACCAGGTTCAAGAGCCCCAGAGCTAGTGAACTCCATGTCTCATAGGGTTTTATTGGGGGCTTGCATACAGGGGAGAGAGTCCAGTGGTGGTGGGTCGGACAGAAGAACCGCAGCCACTTGCAAAAGGCATGTGGTCTCTACAGCATTTTCACTTAACACCCCTGCCCCTAACAATCTCCACCTGGCAACTTTCACTTAACTCTTAACAAACGGTCTCAATCCCCGGCGTGGCCCATGTTCCATGGAAGGAGATGAGGGCTCAGATGTTCCTTACAGATAAGGAATGGCTCTCTGGGTTGGCCATTCCTGGATTTCTTTGTTGTTTTTTTGTTTTGGGTTTTTGTTGTTGTTGTTGTTGTTTCTGAAACAGAGTCTCATTCTGTTGCCCAGGCTGGAGTGCACTGGCGTGATCTTGGCTCACTGCAACCTCCACCTCCCGGATTCAAGCAATTCTCCTGCCTCAGCCTCCAAAGTAGCTGGGACTACAGGCCTGCGCCACCATGCCCAGCTAATTTTTCTATTTTTAGTAGAGACGGGGTTTTGCCATGTTGGCCAGGCTGGTCTTGGACTTCTGACCTCAAATGATCCACCCCACTTCGGCCTTCCAAAGTGCTGGGATTACAGGCACCGGCCACCCCGCCCAGCCCGCTCCTGATTTCTTAACTCAGAACTTGGATGCAGGTAAGCCTGCCACACAGGATCATTGTCAGGGCATGTTCAAGTCAAGTGATCCCTGTCAGATGCATCTACCATACATACAGGCATACCTATTTGATTCCACATCAACATTCTAGCCTTAAAAAAAAGTCTATAAAATTATTGTAGTTGAAAATAACTAGAGTTAAAAAGAGCTTACTGGCCAGGCACAGTGGCTCACACCTGTAATCCCAGCACTTTGGGAGGCCGAGGCGGGTGGATCACGAGGTCAGGAGATCGAGACCATCCTGGCTAACACGGTGAAACCCCATCTCTACTAAAAATACAAAAAATTACCCGGTCGTGGCAGCGGGCGCCTGTAGTAGCTACTCGGGAGGCTGAGGCAGGAGAATGGCGTGAACCCGGGAGGCGGAGCTTGCAGTGAGCCGAGATCATGCCACTGCACTCCAGCCTGGGCGAAAGAGCCAGACTCTGTCTCAAAAAAAAAAAAAAAAAAAAGAGCTTACCAACTCAGGCATCTCATCTGCGGTATCTATTAATAACTAGACAGGGTTTGGTTTGATTATTTCTTTAGAAAAAAATTTAAGTAATGCGGCATTTAAATTCTTTTTTAAAAATTCAAGAATTTCAAAATTATCACATATATACTGAAAACTCTTTGCTTTCCAAATTTAACCTTGTCTCAGGAATGTAAACTAACTGGTCAGAGAATTCATTCCCCTTTACAAATGAGGACTCTTGAGCCTGATGAGGTTTGCACAAAGCTAATGACAGAAACAGCTCAACTCTGAAACCCGACTCTGATTCCAATGTTCAGGACCCCAAGAAGTGTTACAATAGTCTACTAATTTTGAATGACAGCTTCCTCATTAACCAACCCAAGACAAGTTATAGGTGCTTTTTCTGTTGCCTCTTTTTGACTGCATTATTAGTCATATTCTTGATTTTATCAATAACGGGACTTCTTGTTACAAGCATTTAATAATTCCAACATCCATTAAAGATGGAATTGTAAGAGTAATAGTTGTTAAAGCTTTCCAGATCAGGGGCTCTCAAACTCAAACCATGCTTCAAAATCATCTAGGATCTTGATCAGTCTGCAAGATTCATCTTCTGTCTAGCTCCACAGCCCAGATCTGATTTATGTGTTCTGGGACGCGCCTGAAAACAGAACTCCCCAGAGTGGCTCTGACTCAGGCGGCTCATGGATCACACTTTGACAAATGACATTAGGAGCAGGGCTTCTCACGCTTTAAAGTGCCTATGAATCACCTGGGGGCCTTGTTAAAACGCAGGTTTTGATTGGACAAGTCTAGGGTGGGACCGAGTCTGCTTTTCTAACAGGCTCTCAAGCGATGTGATCCAGCTGTTCCTTCGGGCAGTTAGGGTCTACTTAAGATCACCCATTATAACTAATCTCCTTCAGGTTTTTAAAATTTTTAAGTTACAAGTGATTGCTCTGTAAGACACTCTTTGCTTACCCACTTTTAATTATACAGTTTAGTGTTAAGTAGATTCATATCGTTATACAACCATCACTACCCTCCATCTCCAGAACCGTTTTCATCTTGCTAAACTAAAACCCTGCACACCGTTAAACAACTCCCCATTCCACCACCTCCAGTACCTGGAAACCACCATTCTGTTTTCCATCTTTTTGAATTTGACTCTTCAAATTCAAAAAGGTACTGCATATAAGTAGAATCAAGTATCTGTCTTTTGGTGACTAGCTGGTTTGTCCTTTTAAAAAATAAAAATTTTCATGCTTCTCTTTCATAAACCTGCATGTCATCCCATAGATTTGTCACTTTTGGCACCATCTTAAGGACTGAGCGCCTTTTCACACATCCCTAAGAGCCAAGCTGCTCTGGGTTCGCCTTTTGTTTAATTATAGAAGTTACAAAATATGGCAGAAAGAGTTCTAGATTTGAAAACAACACAATGACTCAAGCGGATCAAGTGATTTCCAAATATTAAAAGGTGGTATTATAAATGCCTCCTGGCCAGAGAGGTACACATAGGATGAGAGGCAAGAATAAAAATTAAAACTTAACACAATTTGATAATCTTAAGAGATCATCTCTGCTACTGCTGAGTATTACTAAATACCACTCCACGCAGGTCCATGAAGGATACAAAAGAACCGAGACATAGTTCTGGACCAGAACAGCTTGGAGCAGCTTTGTCTCACAGAAATATAATAGAGGCCACACACCTAATTTAAAATTTCTTGTAGCCACATTAACATAAAAAGGTAAAAAGAAACAGGTAAAATTAATTTTATTAATATACTTCAACCCAGTACATCCTAAATTTCATCATTTCAACATGCAATCAATGTAAATAATCATCATTAAGACATTCTACATTCTTTTTTTTTTTTTTCTACCAGACTAACTTTTTAATATCTGGTGGGTTTTTAATACTCACAGCATAGTTTGGACTAGCCAGGTTTCAAATACTCAATGGCCATGGGTGGCTAGAGGCCACCGTTGGGCAAGACAGACTTAGCATCAGATTTGAGAGATCAAGAATATATTTCCAGGAGTGGCGACTTGAACGTGGGCAGGTTGGGGTTATGGGAGAAAATCTAAAGCCAAAGATACAAACCCAAGCAGAGAAACCATAAGCTTGAATAAACTGACACTGCAGTACACTGTTTTATGCGCCATGCTATCTTAACACACACATTTTAGTCAATGGGAGGCATAGCACTAGGATTCTATGTTACTGTCATTAATAGTCAATGGGAGGCATACCACTAGGATTCTATGTTACCATCATTAACCCTATTGGTCAGCAAACTGCTCATCTCCCCCCATTTCTCTTGTTGCAGTTCTCATATTATAAATTGTATTTATAGGTGTGTGATTAATTCTAATACAGAAATGAATTTAAGGTTTCCTTTAGACCTGAACCTAGTTTAGCTGAGTTCAGTCCTCTGTATCCCGAGAGAGGAGCTGAAAAAGCGGATACGGTAGAGATAATTCTAAATGCCCTACTTTGTTTCTTCAAAATGCAGGTATTCTCATTGGTTGCTTTCACCTAACACTTTCCTTTCTTTCTGCCTTATTAAAAACAAAACAAAACGAAACAAACAACAAAAACAACAACAACAAAACAAAACTCAAAGCCCGATAGATTTTAGAGATGCAATTAATTAAGGTTATACACAGGCCTTTTTAAAAACCACATAATCGCTGACAAAATACCAACCAGGCTGGTGTACGGTGAGGCAAAAGAACCACCAATCATTACCAAAACCTTAAATCATATGGGAAGGTAAAGATATACAGCATGCTATTTTCACATACCATGCTCAGAAAGCCATGTGTGAGGAAGGCTGTAATCAAGACAGGAAGAGGCATTTTCACAGATAACTTCTTAATGGAGTTGCGGGCTGTCACTCTCATGCCCCTCACTTGTTCTTTCCAACCTATTACCATCTGGCCTTGCTCCAACAATCTGCAACTTTGTTTCAAGATCAAGAGCAACAAATGCCATCAGTCTCTTCTCAGCCCTCAAGTTCTCTGACTACTCTGCCACATCACGTTCTTCGTTTTTTTTTTTTTGTTTTTTTTTTTTTGTTTTTTTTTTTTAGAGAGATGGGGATACCCTCTGTCACCCAGGCTGGAGTGCAGTGGTGTGATCATAGCTCACTGCAGCCTCCTGGGCTCAGACAACCTTCCTGTCTTAGCCTCCCAAGTAGTTGGGACCACCGACACACGCCAACATGCCTGGCTAACTTTTTTTTAAATTATTTTTTGTAGAGACAGGGGTCTTGCCACGTTGCCCAAGCTGATGTCAAACTCCTGGCCTCAAGCAACTCTCCTAGCTTCAGCCTCCCAAGTTGCTGGGATTCTAGGCATGGGCCACTGAACTCGGCCCACTTTTCTTCTTTAAATTCAATCTTCTCCAGTTTCCACCAATCTACCTCAAGATAATCATTCTTTCCCTCTCACTGGCTCCTCTTGTGATAATTCTGATTATAAAGTAAGACTCTTGTCTTCTACTCTTCTTGCTTTCTCACTTAGACATATCATCCATGCCTAAAGGTCAACAGCCTCCTCCACTCTTTCAATTCTGACCTTTCACTAGGCATTCCCAGGCACTTGCTGCATGCTTCCATTTGCAGGGTATTAATTACTTTTAGCAAATGCACTAGAATCCAGTGCCCAACTGATTATCAAATCCCAGAAGTGTACCCAAAGGACAATGACTAATTCCTCAGTGGGTCAAAGTCTTTCCTATGTGGAAGCAAGAGAAGGGAACAGAACTAACATTGAACACTATGAGGAGCCCAAAACATGGCTCCTGCTGAACACATTCTATGTGGTTGTAGAACCCAGGCCCCCTTTCCCACGATGCCAGGCTTCCACTTTCTCAACAGATACTTATCGCTGATGAATGTCTGTGAATCAGAAGACCATGGGACTATACCTCTACTCCACTCACTCTCCACACTCCCAAAGCTGGACCTCATGGACCTCAGATCATGTAATACTCAGACACAGCACTCCAGTAAACCACTTTTTGGTCAGAAACTCGTCCTTTCCATCCTTCTTCTCCCTTTCATCCACTCCAGCTTATTCATCATGACCCCGAGGTCCTGGATGCTGCAGCACTCTCTGTGGTTATCAGGGGAGGCTTCAGTGCCTTCATTTCATTTCCCTGCCAGCCTGGTCTAGGACCCTCAGCACACACACTCATCACTGCGTGTATCACCAACGACGACCCACGTGCTCTTGATGCCCAGGCTCATTTGGTCCAGCCTATTTCTCTCCTAAGTGTGAGACTCAATAAATACACAACCACCCCACTGTGCTCTTCAAGAGCTTATTAGTGCCTCTTTTAGATTCTCCTGGGTATAGTCCAGACTTAAAATCTCTCACTTTGGGAGACAATGTAATTTAACCATCGGAGGAACAAATGTTGCTCTATATATTTCAGGCATTTTCTAACTAAAAACCTCCAAGAAAAAACAAACGTGTATCTTAAAAAGATGCAGAGAATGAGAAAGAAAAAAGATGTCATTGAATTTAACAAAAAGAGTTAACAATATTGTTAACAATAACAAAAGAGTTAGCCATGAGGTAATTAGGATATAGTACTTGAAACTGGCACCCCCTTTTACGAAGCATTACAACATTGCTATGTGTTTACAAAGCTCTGTTAGAACAGAGGAAAAATAAGGATTTGAATTCTGTCACTGTACTGGTAGCACTACCTAGGGATGAGGAAGATAATATCTAATAGAATAACAAAGTAAGTATATGTGATTCATCAAGCTTTTCAATGAAAATCAACATCCTTTTTGAATCATGTTTCAAAAATCCCACAATCTGTTCAAACACGGATAGACCCCTAGATAAATTAGAATCTCTCTTTCTGTTACCACTCCTCTGTCGACTTAGCAATTGCCACTTAGATTTGTAAACGAGACTTAGTTTCATTATTGTAAATCAATTTGGCAGGACTCATCACTCCACAGAGAGCTGAAATAATTGAATTTCTGGACTTCTAAGGAAGAGGGTTTAACTACATTTAGGCTTCCAAAAGGAAGATCATCACCAACTCTTCTTTAGCAGAAAATGTCCCTGGAGAATTCTGATCCATTTCTTGATCTAGTGGCAACTGGATGTTATCAGTGGCAACTAAGGTATCTGTCTACACCTGCTGAGGCTCATAAGTAAAAACTAAAAAGTATGGTGAATCTCTGTGATAATGGAGCATAAAGCTACCACTTAAGTCTTTATTACTAATAAGTAATGGATTTTAAGGAAAAAAAGAGATACTCAAATCTATCTATAGATAACCAAAAAACCAAACCAAACACCCAGAAAAATTTAAGGTTGAAGAACATGTATAATTTGAGGCTTTTGATCAGAGCCTTCCTCAATAACGTAAGTTTAAAAACTATTACCAAAGTGACAAGATCCCATGTCGGATAGCAGAACGAGAACAAGGCTGTTTTTCAACTTAGTCATCTTCTTTTATCACTACAACTTCAATCATAGATGTAAATGGAAATTTCTGCTCCCTTTGCTACTTTTCTGCTTGACTGAATTTCATAATGAAAAACGTCTGTTCCTTCCAGACAGAGCACGAGTGTCATTCAAATTGTACACACCAGGCAAAGAGTGAATGCATTTGTTTAGATGCAAAAATCATTTAAATATCCGTCATTATGGGCTGCAGCACATTTGCGGATGCAGCAGTTTAAAATTCTCTTAAGCAATAAAGCAAGGCATCAAATGAAAGTGCATTCAGGCTTGAAACATCTTCAGACTATGTTTTCCTGCTTGCACACAGCAAGCCCCGCCTTCCTTTCCTGACGCTACTGAAACAGAAAGCAGTGGAACCGTGCCCTAGCCCATCCTATTGCCCCAGGCGTCTTCCAGGTCAACAATCCAAAGTCATGTGAAAACTCCATCTTCCGTTTCCCTCTCCAGGGAGCAAACAGTTCGAAGAGCAAGCATTCCAAGCAAGCAGAAACTCAGCCTTTAAATCCAACTAAGCTTTAACGAGTCTTTCAAAGTAAGGTCCCGCCGCACACAGAAGGCAACAGAAAGTGTCTGTGGAAGAGATAGCTCCCTTTTTATATTTAACATTTAGAAATGAAAAAACTGCGTGTGATTAATGCTTATAATTAGAGGGGGTTAGCCCTTATTTCAAATAATGTGGTTCCTATCTTTGATTTAAGATTATAAAGATGACTAAAATGTACGTGAAAGGAAAATTATAGTTAGGATCTGAGGTGTTTTAACCCAGAACTGTGGTTTTTGAAGAAAATGCTGAGAAAAGATTCTGATTTGGTAAGAATATCTGGATATGAGAATCTTCTAAGAAAGGTGATTTACCATTTTGGGGCCAAAGGCAGAGAGTTTCTGACAACGATAAAATCAACAGGCCGTAGGACCTTCATTCTCTACACTTAAGGTGACCCATTTAATGACTAAATAAAGTGTGTACTCAAGGTCACCCACAAGGAAGAAAAAGGTCAGTTCCCTCTCTTGAAGGACCTCCTCCCCACTCATGCTATTACACGGCAATTCTAGAGATTCACTACATTTTTGGTTTATGTTCAAACTGTCTGAGTATTTCAGGGCCTTCGCTTTTAAGTTTCCATAACAGGGTAGTTGGTTATTTACGTAAGTCCCTGGAAGATGTGTATTTTTAAAGCCATCTAGAGTAGGCCACCTCTGGGGGAAAACAGCGCTGAGGGGTAAAAAGCCAGCTGCTGTACCAAGAAGTACCAAGGACATCTTTGACAACAGTTGTCACGTGCAAAAGAACATTCATGAACTGTAACAATCAATAACAGACAATATGCGCATTTTTCCAGATCCTAAGCATTTGATAGAGCCATATTGTTGCTTTACACTCATTTTTAGTAGCTGTTTAATTGGTATTCCTATATAGGACAGTTTTCTAGGTTTCTGGATTATTTCACATTCTCTTCTTCCCAGTTATAAATTTTGGTACAACTGTAAGCTCTCCTCACACTGTAAGATGATAATTACACCGCTGAGACCACATCTGTTTTTTTTTAAAAAAAGACATTTTGCAAAAAATATATTTAAGTTGATGTATTTGAAATACTTTTCAACGTGAAACTTTGAGAGGATTATACTTAATTATATATCTTCAGATCTTCAAATCGTTAAAAATGAATACATAAGTATTTCCTAGGGATTTATGCTTGTTTCATTTGATTCTTACATACTAGTTGTTATTTACCAGCAGAGACAGCAAAAGCAAAAAAGCAGAAAGCAACAACAACAAAAATACTTGATTCTGGTGATAGTTCAGAATCAGGTTGATTTCTGCATCAATAGCAGGGTTTCCACATTAAACTCATTCAAATTTAATTAGTTCTCTGCATAAAATCAAGGGTCTAGGAGAATTTAATAAAACAATCCTATCCTTTGCCCAAAACAGATTTTTATCCCAAATGGTACTCAGCACTAAGCCAACAGAGAAAAATGGAATAATAGACATATGCCATGTTCAAGAGTTCTCTGTTTCACCTAAGAAGCCTGAAGTTGCCGTTTTTTGATAAGGAACTGGCATACATCTTAGATGAAGTATCCCATTGCATCTGAACTCTTGGTGGAGCACCTGCGGAAAGAGGACCGGTAAATAGTATGTATGAGGCCTGGCCTGGACATAATGACTCAGGAATCATCAGTGCAGGCCTCTGAAAAACCACTGCACTGATGAGATCTCCGAGCAAGCATGTATTATGTGAGAAGATGGACAACCCCAGGGGACTCCTATTAAACACTGATATTTAGAATTTCTGAATTCTGATTCTAAATATTTTGCAATATTTGGAATTTCTGAATCCTAAATATTGCAAAAGGTGGGTGGGTGGGAAGGGAGCCTGAAAGGAAAATGGAGGACAGCGGAAAGACAACCAGAAGCAGCAGAATGACATCAGTGTGGGGAGAATGCACCCATCAACAGGGCCCGATGCCACTGAGAGACTGTGGAGGACACAACAGTGCCCAGTGAGTCCGACAACCAGAAAGATAGCAAAGAGCTCATTCCCTGGAGCTCAAGGAACAGATGCCTGATAACAGGTGACTGTGAAGGGAACTGGAGGTTACGAAGATCTCACAGGAACTTCTGACTACCATATAAAGAAGCATGGCGGTGAAGAGACAGAGCAAGGGTGGAAGTTAAAGGAACACACAGAGTTGAATGACTGGAGTGAGAAACCAGGGAGCTCTAAAGAAGAGGAAAAATATGAGATGGCTAAATACCACTGATACTGTGAAATTAAATACAGGGTCAGTAGGCCAAGGGTCTTTATGAAGTCAAAGATCAGATACAATGAGGTTAAAGAACCTCATTGAAGAAATAAGGTGCACAGATGCCCAGGAATTTAGACTCACCTAAAAATTTAGAACAAATGTGGAAAAAGAAAACTAAGCTCAAATTATTTAAATAGTAAAACAAGGCAACTTCTTGACATACCGAACATGAGCCTATTCATCTTAATATGTTTAGGGAATATCATTAGTTCACGGCTTACAATCAATTCTAAGCTTTCAAGAAAGCAAGAGCTACAGGACCTATTCATAAAAACATGGCAACATTGGGAAACTAATTATCTTCCCAGTTGATAAAGATACCATGCAATAAATAGGGGGATCTTCAGTGACATCCAAACCTTCAAAAATATATTTTAAAATGTTATACCATATTCTTGCAAGGTAGTTAACACTAGAAGAAAATATTTGAGGGAACTGAAGCTGGGTAATATTCTTGAAAATACAGGTACCTAATCAATAAATAAAGAAAATGCCCCCCAAATTTTTCATGGCATAAATATACTTAAAGCTTTAGGAGGGGAGTACCTACATCTATTAATACATCACCTACTGAAATACCACATTCATGTAATCATTTAATAAAGACACTAAAATAGGATGACAGGAGTTCATGTTTAGCATTCATAAATAGTATCCTAACCTTTAAGGTACAATGTAAGAATATGAAATTTCTAAAATCTATTACCACTAAATAATACCTAGAAGCAGATTTCTGTTAAAAATAATTCTTTAGGCCAGGTGTGGTGGCTCACGCCTGTAATTCCAGCACTAGGCCGAGGCGGGCGGATCTATTGAGGTCAGGCTATCGAGACCGTTGTGGCCAACATGGTGAAACCCCCACTCTACTAAAAATACAAAAATTAGCTGGCCATGGTAGAGGGCACCTGTAGTCCTGGCTACTTGGGAGGCTGAGGCAAAAGAATAGCTTGAACCCAGGAGGTGGAGGTTACAGCGAGCAGATATTGTGCCACTGCACTCCAGCTTTGTGACAGAGCGAGACTGCGTCTCAAAAAAAAAAAAAAAGTCTTTATCATTAGCCTTGAAAACTAAGGACAATGAAACTACTATAAACGAATCTAATGGTATGTTTTATCTCTAAACACAGATGCCTCCGATACACTGACTTTTTACTAGACATGTGTAGCATAGGTTTAACCCTATTTCTGGAGTTTAATGTTCTTTTTATCAAAATCCTAAGACACTTGGTTTCTTCTCATCTGAGATCCCTATGTTACTTCTTGGTTGTTACATAAAACCTGCTCCTCCTCTGTTGATCAGTAAGGAGTAAGTAAAGTAAATGATTTTGCCATAATCTCAGAAATTCTTTTAGGCATGTGAAATTGCTGCTCAACATCTTCTGTCTTTCTAATCTTTGGGCTATTCTTTCTTTTCCCTTTCCTGTTCCAATATTCAGCTACATCCTCCATTCATTTTATAGGTGTATATATAATATATTATATATGTAATATATAATTTATGACATATAATATATAATTATATATAATATATAATAAATAATATATTTATTAAGTATGTACTATGTGCCAGACATGTTCAAGCTCTGGGAATATTTCAGTGAATTAATAAAAGTCTCAATTATCGAAGAGCTTACATTTTGAACAAAAAACAGTTATTTCCAAATGTCTAGGCACCGCAGGAAAGGGCTAACCGTCAGCATCATTCACTACTTATTCACAGTATAGTTGTACAATTATTGTTTCCTCTCATCAGGCCCTCAAAGCCACTGATTATAATACTTTCTTCCAACCTATCACCCTACAAGTTTGCTAGTAAAATTCAAAGATGACCAGGAGCTATTTGCAGGATAATACAGGCTATGAAAGTGTTACTCCAGAATATAATCAGTTTTTTCTCCAATCCAATTGCATCATCTATTAAAAGAGCTAACATAATAAAAAGTTATATCCTGATGCCCAGAATTTACAGCGTAACAAAGACTAAGAAAGCAGTTATCTTAGAGGTAACTTAGCATATTAATGACATGTGCAGTACAAATAAAACCACATTGAATGTACAGATATTTTTCTGGACATCGAATAAGAGAAATAAGCAAACGAATTAATGTCTTTCCAAATTAAAAATCTCTACAAGTGTTCCAACTTTAAGGAACCACCTTCGTTCTATTCTAATTTTCTATTATAATTTCTCAATGCTCCCAACACAAACTATTTTCCCTGGAACATCCCCATAAATTATTTATTTATTTATTTATTTATTTATTTATTTATGAAGATGCAGTTTCGCTCTTGTCGCCCAGGCTGGAGTGCAGTGGCTCCATCTCGGCTCACTATTTTCCCTGGAACATCCCCATAAATTATTTATTTATTTATTTATGAAGATGCAGTTTCGCTCTTGTCGCCCAGGCTGGAGTGCAGTGGCTCCATCTCGGCTCACTGCAACCTCTGCTTCCCGGGTTCAAGTGATTGTCCTGCCTCAGACTGCTGAGCAGCTGGGATTACAGGTGCCCGCCACCACGCCTGGCTAATTTTTGTATTTTTAGTAGAGATGGGGTTTCACCATGTTGGCCAGGCTGGTCTCGAACTCCTCACCTCAGGTGATCCACCCGCCTGGGCCTCCCAAAGTGCTGGGATTAACAGGTGTGAGCTACCACCCCCAGGCCCCATAAACATTTTTAAACCTACACCTCTTCATTTTCTTTACATATCCCTCAGGATCCACATCACGGCTCTACTTTCTTTCAAACGACTTTTACCATATGCTCCAGCTCACACTACCATCTCCCTACCTCCTATGCTTACAGCAACGCCCCCCCATATGACTTACATTAAAAAGTTTATGATTATTAATTAGGATTGGAAGTTTCCAACAGATTTGTGGTCAGGGGAGACTATTTAGGGAGCATGAGTCTAGTTTTGATCACAATGAGTTTGAAGTTCCTAAACAAACACCCGATCACTAAAGAAGTGAAGATCAACATGTTCCTAGAGTAAAAACAATCACAAGTACAACCTCTGCAACATCTTACACAGGGAAATTCAGCCCTAAAGTCTGTCAAATGGGCATAAAGGTAATTTTACATATGCATAATCGTAAGTTATACCCAAGAAAAAGCAAACATCTTGTAAAGTTGGGATATAGCATAAAACAAACTCAGCTCAGTTAAACCACAGTTTAGCTTTATCTAATTCCAAGTTAGACAACCAAATTAGGACGCCTTTAAGAGTAACTTGACTTGCAACTTCTAAGCTTAAAAGAAATTTTCCAGATTAAAAAAAAAAAATGTCTGGAAACCTTAAACTCAACGTCTTCCTGCCATCAAATATAGGCCTCCTTGATCGATTTCCCCATAACAAGAGGAGGTCATAAAAATCATTCATGGCCATCTCATTTAGTTGTCTCTTCAACTTACACCCTAAACTCTGTGCTTAAATAGCTCTTCTCCTGATTTTTCCACTGTAGGTCTTCCCACCATGGAACATGAGCCCACCCCTTTCCCTTTCCCACCATCCTACTGGTATAGTTTTACCCCGTATATGGCATTTGTATTGTGAGTGCCAGAATGCTCATACTTGGGCATATTTTTATCTTTGTATGTTACAACTCTTTGTCATTTTGTACTTTTGGTTTTTCTTTGTCTACAGTTAATATTTGCCCCATTTTAAAAAACTGCCTCATTTTCTACGCACCCATCAATACTATATCTTTCCCAAACTCTCCAGTAGAACCCTAAAAAGCATGCTAAGTACAGGAAAATCCTTTAAGGAAGGTAATGCATCAATGCCATTTTTTCCTGGAGGCCTCTCTCCTGGGACCAGCCCTGTTCGTCTCCTCCAATCTGGACTCCAGACGGTTGCACAGCTGTTGCCTGAGATTTCCCTTCACTGTAGGGTTTCAAAGCCAAAGCCTAAGACTCACTGACAGGAGAAGGAAAAAAAAAAAAAAAAAACAGACAGACACTCCTGGGATGCATCACCAAACTGATATTTATCAAGGGATATGGAAGAGGGAATGTTTAATGAAGCCACTCAGTGACTAATATGATAAAAGAGAAAGACGACAGAATTTATCCCTTGACTGAACACTAAAACAAATATCGAGAGCCTTCTGTGTCAAGTACTAAAATCTGAATATTTCCTAACAGCCTTTGACACTAAAATTAAAATACATCTTAACCCAGACTGTAGATTCATCTTTATGTCATTTCTTACATCCATGATGCTTTTGTGTACCTGAAAAAAAGCATATTTTTTTCCTCAATGCTAAATGAGAATTGGCTTTAAAAAAACCATTAAGTACAAACATCAAATAACTTTTTAAAAATATAATATGTGAGAAAAAATTTCCTTAATTTCATTTCAGTATTCCCTTCATAATAAGTAAATAAACAGTTCTGCTTTAATGGGTATTATTTGGAATTATTATAAAGATATGCTGTACCTAATTCACAATAGTAAAACTGAAAAATTTTAAGTCCACACAAAAGCATTTCTTTAGTTCTCTTCATAGGGAAGAAATACATCAAAAGTTCCCTATAATTATGAGAAGTCTGAGTCTAATACATTTTACATATTTATATACTATTTTTAATGTAGTTCATTATTTAAAACATAATGAGAGCTTGGGTTTCATGTCAAAGGCTGAAGTTAATTCAGTTAATGCCATTTTTTTTATGTTGGATGTAAGCTACTCTTCCACCCCAAGAATCATAATAATAGCTATCTGTACCACTCTAAAACACTTCCTTAAATTTCATATTCTTCATCTGGCTACAATTATCACATGGCATTAACCATAGAGCTCTCAATCGCAAAATCTTCTATCAGTCTGTCACACACAAGTTCTCTTTTCTACTACAGCTGTCTGGAAAGTTATTTACTGGCTTGAATGATTAAAAAAAAAAATCAAACTCGGCAGGTCGTGGTGGCTCACGCCTGTAATCCCAGCTCTTTGGGAGGCCGAGGTGGGCAGATCACCTGAGGTCGGGAGTTCGAGACCAGCCTGACCAACATGGAGAAACCCCGTCTCTACTAAAAATACAAAATTAGCTGGGCGTGGTGGCACATGCCAGTAATCCCAGCTACTAGGGAGGCTGAGACAGGAGAATTGCTTGAACCCAGGAGGCGGAGGTTGGGGTGAGCCGAGATCACGCCACTGCACTCCAGCCTGGGCAACAAAGAGTGAAACTCCGTCTCCAAAAAAAAAAAAAAAAAAAAAAAATCAAGACAGTATCTCAAGATTTTTATTTGTTTTGGGAAATGACATGATGAAAAGAGGGTTCTAAAGACAAAAGGGAAAACTGTTTCCTTTCTCTGCTGGGGTAGGGACTGATGGAAACACAGTGCTTGAGAAAGATGTTCAGAAGCGGCTGGAGTAGAAAGAGAACTTTGATGAAAGTCCACTTTCTTCTCTGATTCTTCATCATAACCATTTGCAATCATTTACCTCAGAATAAAACAGAAAATTCCACGACAATAAACACAGTTTGAGGTTAGCTAAAAATATTGTTCATATTAAATTTATGTTAAAACAGCAAGCCGAAATGGTGTGGGAATTATCTAATAATTTCCAAGACTGAATTACCCAGCTAGAAAGCAGAAGCAGCTGTTTACTGGTTGGCACAGAAAGGTTCACATTTCAGACCACCAGCTCTGACATAACAGTACTAATTCCCAATACAGGGAGAAATTTTTGAAGACTCAACGTTAACAGAAATCCACAGTGTTCAGCTGATATGTTATTAAATCTGATGGCATTTTTAAATGGCATTTTAAAATTATGACACAGCTTCAGGAAGTCCTGAAAACTTGTGCCTCTAAAGGCATTTTTGTCTTTTTTATACAACATAGGTGCAAAAAGCTGAAAAATGTGACCATGACCGTGTGAAATTTAAATTATACCTCACTTTATTTTTTTCACTTCTGTGGATACCAGTGTCTGTCTTAGTCTGTTTCTCCCTATATACACTGTATATGGAAATCAACTAAAAGCCTATCTAGGCCAGGCATGGGGGCTAACGCCTGTAATCCCAACACTTTGGGAGATCAAAGCGGGTGGATCACCTGAGGTCAGAAGTTTGAAAACAGCCTGGCCAACATGGTGAAACCCTGTCTCTATTAAAAATAAAAAAATCTGCTAGGCTTGGTGGTGTGCATCTGTAATTCCAGCTACTTGGGAGGTTGAGGGAGGAGAGTCACTTGAACCCGGGAGGCTGAGGTTGCAGTGAGCCAAGATCTCGCCATTGCACTTCAGCCTGGGTGACAAGCTAAATTCCATCTCAATAAACAAACAAACAAACAAAAAAAGCAGTATCCCTAAGAAATCAACACAAAATATGTCTAGCTGTTCATTTGAAAGCAAATGACAGGGGTTATACTTCACTTGTAACACTTAATAATCTCAAAATTTTGATTTGTGAATTCCATTATCTCTTGGAGAAAGCTACAACACACATATATAATTAGTGGTCTAACTCAAATAGTGCTGGAATTTCCTACAGAAATGGCTAAGCATGAATAACCAAAGTCGCAGGTGATTCCTAAGATTCTGCTCATTTTTTAAGGTTTTTTTAAAGTTTTTTGTTTCTTTCTGCTCATTTTTTTTTTTTACAAGACTTAATTAAAATAGCTTTTAAAAAATTTCCTGCTTTCTGCCGGGTTGTGGTGGCTCATGCCTGTAATCCCAGTACTTTGGGAGGCCGAGGCAGGTGGATCATGAGGTTAGGAGTTCAAGACCAGACTGGCCAAGGTGGTCAAACTCCATCTCTACTAAAAATACGAAAAAAAATTAGCTGGGTGTGGTGGCGGGCTCCTGTAATCCCAGCTACTCGGCAGGCTGAGGCAGAGAATGGCTTGAACCCCAGAGGCAGAGCTTGCAGTGAGCCAAGATCGCACCACTGCACTCCACTCTGGGCAACAGAACGAGACTCCGTCTCAAAAAAAAAGAAGAAAAAAAAAAATTCCTGCTTTCCAAAGATTACTGATGTCTTTCATTGGAAAATGGTTTCTAAAGACCATAATCTAGGTGCAGTACTGGTGTTTACTGCTACTGAGTTGGTCTTTTAGGCCTTTTCATTATTTTTAGGCCTGCAGTGGACAGTATTTATGGGGAAAAACGTTATCTGAAATCTACAACAATATGTTATACTGAGAAATGATACCTAGAAGTCAAACTCATGACTACAGGGTATCTTTTTAATAGATTATATGTTACATGTGAATCTTCTTTTTCCGCATCAAAAATTCTGATTCTCAAATACATGGGATGATCGAATTAAAATATCACACAACTATTCACTTACGTTATGCCACATTACTTATACACCAGGCTCAGAATTACACACTAATACTACTCCATTAATATAAAAACAGTTAACATTTCTTTATGCATATCTTCTTCTCATTTTTCCCCATTAAAGTTACTTTCACTTGTGTCCATGTGAAGAGACCACCAAACAGGCTTTGTGTGAGCAACAGGGCTGTTTATTTCACCTGGGTGCAGGTGGGCTGAGTCCAAAAAGAGAGTCAAAGAAGGGAGATGGGGGTGGGGCCATTTTATAATATTTGTGTAGGTAAAGGAAAATTACAGTCAAAGGGGTTGTTCTCTGGTGGGCAGGGGTGGGGGTCATGAGGTGCTCAGTGGAGGAGCTTTTAAGCCAGGATGAGTCCGGAAAAAGGAATTTCACAAGGTAATGTCATCAGTTAAGGCAAGGACCGGCCATTTTCACTTCTTTTGTGGTGGAATGTCATCAATTAAAGCAGGAACAGGCCATTTTCACTTCTTTTGTGATTCTTCACTTGCTTCGGGCCATCTGGGTGTATATGTGCAGGTCACAAGGGACACGATGGCTTAGCTTGGGCTCTGAGGCCTGACAGTTACAGACTCTCTTTATTGTCACAGCATATAGCTGTGGAATACTGTATTATCCTACTTTTTACCATCACTGAGTCTTAGTTTTTATGTTTCTACTTAATGCTCATTACCCATCCTTATATCAGTTTTTCTCTAGGTATTCTGGTTATCTGAAACTTGTTCTCTAGGAGACTCTACAGGAAAATAATGTGAAAATATGCCGTGAGTTATTGTATGTTGATATTTATTTCATGTGATCATATCTGCATGTCAGTTTGATTGAATATACAATCCTTGTTTTGGCTGGGCACAGTGGCTCATGCCTGTAATCCCAGCATTTTAGGAGGCTGAGACAGGTAGATCACCTGAGGTCAGGAGTTCAAGACCAACCTGGCCAACATGATGAAACCCCATCTCTACTAAAAAGACAAAAAATTAGCTGGGTGTGGTGGCGGGTGCCTGTAATCCCAGCTACTCAGGAGGCTGAGGCAGGAGAATAGCTTGAACCCAAGAGGTGGAGGTTGCAGTGAGCCGAGATCACGCCATTGCACTCCAGCCTTGGCAACAAGAGTGAAACTCCGTCTCAAAAATAAATAAATAAATAAATAAATAATCTTTGTTTTGCATTTGCTTTCTTTGATATCTTAAATGTTGCCTTATTTTCCTTTGGCATAAAGCACTGCTGTCAAAAACTCTTGTTAAAATAATAATTTCTTTTGTAAGTGAAAAACAAAAATATTTTCTGCCCTCAAAAATTATAAACTTAGTTACCAAAAAGCAAAAAGTATTATGTGTATACATAAAAGCAGTATACATTCATTACCATCTTGAAAACAATTATTTGGATATAAACTTTAAAATTATAACATAAAAGTATTTATTATAAATGAATTAAAATAGTAATGATTTTTAAAAACTACTACTCTTATCATGACCAATTACCTCTTCTTTCTGAAAACTGTGAACCATGTTCTTCTACACATATCCTTTCAGTTCCTACCTTAAAGACTTTGTTGACCCTCTGTCTGAATACCTAAAATACATCTCCTTTCTTGCCTTGAAATCTTATCCTTGAGATCTTGGCTCACAATGCTACTTCCTGTCAAGTCTGCCTTAAATTCCGGAGCTGAAATTCCATCCCCCTTCATGCCCACTATCTACTCTGTAAGAGGAAGGCCCACATTTCAGCCACCTCTAGGGACTCTCACACTGTGGGTGATCAATAAAACATACACAATGAATACATAAGTTTGACCTTTTATTGGTCAATTTTGTAGGACTTATTTCTCTGAGAATATTCAATTAACTGTTTCCTAAGGTGGAAATTTGGAAAAGGAGTATTTAAAATTGTTTAAATAGATTTAAATAGTAATTATTTTAAATGGTTTTAAGTAGAAATTACACGTGCTTTTACTCCATCAATAAAAAAAAATCATAGCTAAATGTAGGGGTATCTATGCTTATGTTAAACTCAGGATCATAAATCAGTATTAAAATTTTCCTCCATATTTTCATATACAATTATGTGACACATATATTTTATTACACCAACTATTAGATTTGTAAGGCATTCCGCCAATAACCGTTATATAAAAATCAACTGAACACAAATTTATCTACCAGGATGTTTATCACAGCATCACTTATAACAACTATTACACCACCACAAAATAAAGAAAACCACCTAAATAACCATAAATAAAGAGTAAACACATTACGGTGTCTGGTGTGATGCTACATTAAAAATTATGCTCTCCAAGAATATTTAATTTCACAGATAGGGTATTCTAAAAATGTTAGGTGAAAAAAGCAAGTCACAAAACAGGAAACAATTATATAACACTAAAAACAAAAGCAAAACATATATGAAAAGAATGTAGACTGCAAGGAAGCCAAATGGTTTTGATTATTTTTAGCTAGTGGTTACATTTTCACAACTTTGTACACTGAATATATATTACTTTTGTAATCAGAGAAATTTCTTTTGAGCACATATTTGCAATTCATAGCATGTACTACAAATGAGATGTCCATTAGCCTTGCTATTCATTTTTCAAAGCAATTACTAACAAGCCTTGGGACAATATCATGACAAATAAGTTGGGTTTCTTTTTCTCACCTGTCATCTAGGACCTTCACAGATAGCTAAATTCTGTGCTTCAAGAAAATATCAGCAAAGCCCACTCATAAGCCATAACAGCAGTTTTTCAAAAGTTATTGTTTCTTTTCAATGTCTCCTGTTACTTAATGACACCTGAATACAACTCCAGTAAAGAAGACAAAACTGAAGATGTAATGAAGTATAAATCACCCATACTATTACAGCTCTTATCAATCAAAACATTCGTTGTTAAAAGTCCCAGAAAGAGGACACAATACCAGGTACAATAATTAAAACGAAAAGCAACAAAATTGGAAATGGAGCCAAGAAACACCACTACGCTTCTTTCTTTTCAAAATGTGACTCTTAAAAAAGTCAGTCTTCTCAACTCATCCCCTGTCCTGAGTTTTAGAAAGCAAATCAAGCAGGAGCCAATGCGATTGAGGCCACTGTGGAACTTGGGACAGGGCCAAGGAAGTGTGGCAGTGAGTCACGGAGGATGACCTATCTAGAAGGACACCATTTTTATAGGTGTTCTTGCTTCATCAAATGGAAGAGGGCTTCACTTTCTAAGTCTTCCTCACCCAGAAGGAATCTATGAGATAAATGTAAGCTCTTCCCATTCTTCCTTCTGGCCTATGTGGCTGCCATATGCAATTTTGGAGGGAAAAAAAGTAAGGAAGATCACGAATCTTCCTGAAGAATTAGTGATGATTAACGCTGCTTAAATATTGTTGAAGATCGTATGAACGAACATATTTTCTTTTAATTTGGCAGCGTGGTGTTTTTAAAACTAAAGTGTATTTTCCCATACTGTATGTATAAAGCTCATAAAGTACAACTACCAAGAGATAAAACAAATTAATGATCATTCTGTGTCGACTTTCAAGTCTTTCTACTTTTCTCTATTACCATTCGATGGTACTACACACAGATACAAAATTATATGTACTGATTTCATAGTCTATCTTTTGCTGATGATAAAAGCTACTCATTTATCATTCAAATCCATAGAAAAGGGCTTAAATAAAATCAAAATCACCTGTAATCCCACTGTTTGGAGATAAACACTGGTAAGATTTCTTTTCTTGACATGTTTTCTTTTACTTAGTTGAGAATCAGGCTGCATATACTGGTTTTGAAGCATGATTAACGTGGACCATTCACAGGTCCCATGGGAAGGCCACATATAAAGGAGTCTGATGTCTCTCCAAGGATGGCTGATTAGCCTTCCCTGATGAAGAGATACCCAGCAATTCTGGTCATTCCTTATGAGACCATGATGTAAACAATCAAGAACATTCAAGAATTTGCATCCTTCTTGTGTGCAGAGGCTGGGCTCATTAAATAATGAGAATGATGAAGTACCATTCTCATCACAGTGCATGTATAGCCCCTGCACATGCATCTCCCACGACTTCAGAATTAGTAGGATTTACACAGAGCAGGTCGGTGGGGACAGGAGGCACCATGGGCACCAATTCTCTAGCACACTGGATTACATGCAGGGATTTACAAGATCCTTAAAGTCTACAATAAAAATGTTTTTCCGTCCTCACCTCCATTTTTAAAGTTTGGTGAACTCTCATGTGACATTTCTAACTATTGCGTTGTATTGATGTGTCTCAAGAAAATTGTTGTTTACATAAATTCAAAGAACTACCCTGGTATGTCAGAGTATTCAAATACAGCCTTTCCATGCGAAAGAAGATAGCTGAGATAACTGGTAAAAGGCAGCCAAGAAACCTAGAAAACAAGGCATGCTTTTCCTAAAATTGTTTTAAAACAATAAAATTCAAAATTAACATGAACTGAATACCTTTCTCATTTGACCATATCTGATTAGATTTCTGGTCATTACTACTTACATATCTGCAAAGTCTTAATTACAAAATGAAACAGAATGACATTTAAGGTAAAATTCTGTAACTTGTAATTCTTCTTTTGGATTAAGCTATTAACCTGACTTTGCCCCAATAATTCAACAGTAATTTATTTTACGCAATGTTCCTTGCCTTTGCTGGTGAAAGACAAGCACAGGAAAGTGCCAATTTCTTTTTTTTTTTTTTTTTTTTTTTTTTTGAGACGGAGTCTCGCTCTGTCGCCCAGGCTGGAGTGCAGTGGCCGGATCTCAGCTCACTGCAAGCTCCGCCTCCCGGGTTCACGCCATTCTCCTGCCTCAGCCTCCGGAGTAGCTGGGACTACAGGCGCCCACAACCGCGCCCGGCTAATTTTTTGTATTTTTAGTAGAGACGGGGTTTCACCGTGGTCTCGATCTCCTGACCTTGTGATCCGCCCGCCTCGGCCTCCCAAAGTGCTGGGATTACAGGCGTGAGCCACCGCGCCCGGCGAAAGTGCCAATTTCAACAGTGGATCTATTACGCCACGAACAGAAGTCATTCAAATGGAAAGGGTTGAAAGCTTTGCAAAGAAAATATTCTCCTTGAGTAACAGTAACGATGTGCTTGAATCACATGAGAGAATTAATAAAATGCTCACATGATTAAGATGAATCTTCCCCTCTGGTTGCAGAGGTACTACCAAAAGCAAAGGGTGAGATTTTTGAGAAAGCCAACTGATTCTCAAGGGAAATTAGCCACTCTATGGGAAGAAAATGGCAACAGCAACCTGACATACTTTCCCCATGCAGACAAGAAATGGAGAGCACATATGTCCAAGCAAAACATTACAGAAAAATAATCCAGTGCCGCACTGGATCCTTCATCTGATAAAGAGGTTAGGAAGGCTGCGTGCAAGACATAACAAGCATTTTTCTCTCTTCAAGCTTTGTTTTGAATTTTAATACGCTTAATGTTTAAGACAATCTTATTTTGTTTGCTAGGTCAGTAAAAAAAAAAAAAATACAAAAAAACAAAAAAACCCTCTTTTGTCTAAAACATGTATTTGGATACAGTCCAGAGATTTTAGAGCATACTTATGTTAATGCTGAACAGTAATTCTTTGTTAAGCAGCAATAATATGTAAGAATGTTACCTACTACTACTATAAAGTAGAAACCATATCACATGGAGATTTATCCTGTACTAGGTCATGCTTGTCTCCTTTATCAACACAGCGATAGCTGTGAGTTTCTTTTGTAGTGTTATTTATTGTCTCTAATTCATAGTTAATATTTGCTTTAAAACAAATTTTTGTTTATACTGTAAAAAATACTGGACCAATAATCAAGAGATCTTGGACTGTACTGCTGACTGCAGTACTGACTCTCCCATTTATTTGCTGTGAGTTACAGCAAGAGATTCAACCTCTCTGGATCTCGGTAGCTGTATAGCCTGTGAAGAGAGACTAAGAACCAACACTGCCTGCCTATTAAGTGCAAGTAAAATGGACATGAGTTACACCTACGTACCTATGTTACCTATGTTACCCCTATTGAAAAGCCTGTTTTTCAATTCCTTTTCCGGAAAGACAAGGCATAGTCTGCCTACTCTACCAGGTTATTTTATAAACTCTGTATAAAACTCTGGATTTGAGATCTTTGGAAAATTTGCCACTACCTAAGAAAAAAGCAGTGCCTATATTCCTTAATTCTAATCTAAGGTTAATAACAAAGTAAGAGACAACATATGCTCTACTTGTCATATGAGGGTCTAATTTCAGGTCCAATGGAAAAGGACCAGTGATTCATAAAATGAGAAAATATGGTAAAATGATTCGAACAGGCCAAGTACCTACAGGAAATAGCTAATGATTATCTAGTCCCGTAGTAGTCAAGAACAGTTAGTGTCAACATGCTCATTTCACATCAGACACTACACCAGAACGGGGAAATTTGCTTAACATGTCGCAAGTGACCCATCTTCTTGAATTATGTACCTCCACATCAAAGGAGTCCAGAATCTGTTCGGAGGATGAAAGAGAAATCTGATAATGGCTGATGGCAAAGGCTTGGCAGGAATAAACTCCTTCCCAGAGAAAATTATTTTATGGGCTTCTCTCCATTTCTCCTTGCCAGTCTCCAGCCTGTGCATCACAGCTCTGTAATTGTTTGTTAGTGGAATGATACATTTTCAAGTGGTTCTCTTTCCATAATGGTTAAAAACATAAGGTGAGGACAGGTCATTAACTTTACTATCAAATAGGTGTTTGTTAGATGAGATTAATTATTTAAAACCACATTTCTTAGGCTGTTGTTTCACTAAATGGTACATAGTACAGTGTATCACAACAAATACGAATATTTGGACAGTCTCTGTGTAATTATAATATTATAAAATCTTCTGACTTGATATTGAGATCTGAGGATACTTTTTATATTTTTATTACTTGTACTGTTTGTTCACTTGGAGGTTTTTTGTTTGTTTTTGTTTTTTAAGGAAACTCTTGAATTATCAAATGTTTAAGAATCTAGTTTTCTACACTCTCTTCATCAATCACATTGTGAATAAATTACATTGTAAGTAAATTCACCAGGTGAAATCTTCATTCTAACGCCCAGTGTTTTCATTTTATGTCTCAAATTATGCACATGAATGAACAGCAATCAATATGCTCTTATGACATTCATTTTTGACCACATATTACAAAGATTTCCAGAATCTTCAGCAATTATCCTTACTTTCTAGGTTTGCTGTTGGATTTTCTTTGAAATATTCCTTTTAACTTTTATAAGAAGTCATCAGAATGCACATCAATATTCGTCCACAATCTCCACAGACAATCTCTATATCCTTATTTACAACCTGCCTACTGACGAATACACTTGTGGAAAACATCTAGATGTAAGATATCAGAGCAAAGAACTTGATTTCTGCAATGACTGGTCACACAAAAACAACAACTAGGAACAGACTAATAACCAAGTTAGATTAAATATGGAGAATGACAGTTTCCAGAGGAAAAGAGCACGATACCACATAAAACTACTCAATTTTTAAAAATAAAAGGTTGAAGTAAATTTGAGGTTTGGGACCAAACAAACATTAAACATTAGTGATCAAAGTGTTTCCTCCAGTTTGATGTAAGCAGAAAAAAAGCCTTCTCAATTCCAATTCCTCTACTATCACCAAATAAGAGGAGTAGTTGTTGTAAAAAAGTTTTTTTTTCTTTTTTAGAAATTAGCAAAATGCTTCAGCTTCACATTAGATTCTTTCTTCTAGAAAGTCTATGTGAAGAAACACACAAGGCCCCAGTTCATGAGAATCATCTATGGGATACGGTAAAATAAGAATTCCTGGATCCACTACTATGGGCATTTTTCATTCAGGAGTCCTGGGACTGGCTCAGGAATTTGTAATTTCAATCAACATCCTGGATAAATTCATTCTGAGGCAGAGAACTCAAAAATACTGCTCCTGGAGTGTCAGTGCACAGACTGGAACTGCAAGAGTCCAAACCACAGTACAACACAGAGTGGCGACGTGCTGAAGAACAAGTCTGTGTACGTGAGCTACCAGGAGCATCCTCTTTTTCCTCCCTAAAGACCAGGCCCCCAGTCAACACCAGCTCCACGGCCGGCCGGCTCACCTAAGCAGCGGTAGGGAATCACAAAGTGGGGATGGGTCTTGCACTGCTTGCGGCCCCGCTTGCACCAGTTCTGGATGGTCACTGGTTGGTTGGCTTCTACCACATTGGTGATCTGCAGTTCAGGGTAGACCTGGGAGAGCACACAAAAAGAATCAATTGTTATTTGAGGCAGGGGCTGGCATGTACAAGCATCTAATGAGCCTCCACTGTAAGATACAGGTGGAGCGTCCCTTATCCAAAATGCTTGGGACCAGAAGTGCTTTCAAGGTCTCCAACTTTTTCCGATTTTGGAACATCTGCACTATATACTTACTGGTTGAGCATCTCAAATCTGAAAAGTCCAAAATCCAAAATACTGCAATGAGCATTTCCTTTAAGCATCATTTGGCACTCAAAAAGTTTTGGATTTTTGAGCATTTCAGACTCTGGATTTTTAAATTTGGGATACTCAACTTGTACTGCTATTCCCTAACAGTCAAGCCTGCTCTACTTCTGACCAAGCTAAAAAAAAACCAGTAGAAAGAAAAAGATGCAAATAACAAGCATCTAGCCATTCCATTCAAAATATTTATCAATGCAACTTTTAATTTATTGCACTCATTTAGACGGAAAATATTTTCTCAGGGGAGCTCAAATAGAAACAAGAGGGGGAAAGGAGGATTCTTACAAGCATGGGGTGATTTTTGGTGTGAAATAAATTGGTGTGGGGTAATAGTCTGTAATGTTCTAAATAAATGTTACAACAGATATGGCTGGGGATATTATCTTTACTTAAATTCAACCTCCCCCTAGATCTCACTAATCAGACAAACATTTTACAGAATATGACACACAGAAAGCTTTCTATATAAAAATTCTCCTCTTATTCCAAGTAACTTACATGAATATAATTTATCAAAAATTTATCAAGGGTGTCATTTAGATAAATTCATGAATTCTCTTTGCTCCTATAACTAACTACAGTCCCTTGCTTTGATTACTGTTGTGAATAAATCATGGTGTTTACTGAGCACTTAGAATGAAATGTGAAACTCGATTAAATCATATTTGTGAAATATCAAACCACTTCTATTTATTAATGAGATTTGAAAGAAAAACACAAACACAAACATCTATTTCTACAATGTGCATTCCCTTGCATAAATCTTGCATTTCACCAGGGTGGCTGTTTTGCCAAATAAATAACAATGAATAAAGAGATCTGATGGTATAAGCAAGGGCATGATTAGAATGCTGGGCCATGCAATCTGAAGTGGCAAACGTTAGAATATGAGGGGAATTAGACACAGGTAAAAGGTGGTAGGACCAGCGGAGTCTGGGTCCACTGATCACACTCCAGGGGCTAAAGAATGTGTGGCGTACATGACTGGAGAAAGTGAGGTGGTAATAAGTAGTACTTGCAGAGTCAGATAATTGAAATTAAAATTTTGGAGGAGTTGTAGTTATTGGTCATTGCAAGGAGTATAATATGACCATTGTAAGCAACAGGTGATGGAGAATGATGAAAACAATGTGATTGGAGGGGTGAGAATCATGAACTGACAAACTGGAATATTGGGAGGATCACTGAGATCAATATTAGGATCACTTAAGAGTCAGCAAATGAGTGGCTACACTGGATGACAGCAAGGAAGGAGCTAAAATCTTCAAAGTCTGAGTGGTGAACGTCGATGAGGTAGAAAGAGGTCTGGAGATGACCAACAGGTGGAGGAGCAAAACCATCTAGTCTGAAAGCATGCACTTCACAGCTGAGGTGGGGGAGGCTTTTAGGGAAGAGAAAGGAAGAGTGGTTTGGAAACAAAAATGAAAAGGCAAAGAGGACATTCCCACCTGTAGGGGCAACGCTGTGAGGATTTTGAGAAAAGAACTTTGACCTGAGAAGGCTACAGGAGAAGCAGTGCCTTCCTTGGAGGGAGAGCAAGGTCTCTGAGCAAGATAATGTCCATAGAGAGTTAGACGATACACAGAAATTTGCTTATGATTGTCCATGACATTCAGAGGGCTCGGCGTGACTCAATCTTTGTTTAAAAAGTTGATATTTTGTTCATCATAGAGTTTTTTTGCAGTAATTTTGATTTTTAAAAATATCACATTAAAAATTCTTAATCTCAATTCCTGAGTGCCTTGTTTACCTTACCTTAGTCCCAGACCCCCAAAAAATCAGTTAAAAAATAAAGCACTGTGAATGGATAAATAACACGATGGGGTACACACCTAGACAATGGAATGTTATTTAGCACTGAAAGGAAATGGCCTATGAACTCATGAAAAGACACAGAGGAACTTCACTAACATTGCTAAGTGAAAGAAGCCCATCTGAAAAGGCTCCATACTATATGACATTCTTCCCACTCTATGACATTCTGGAAAAGGCACAACTCCAGAGATTAAAAAGATCAGTGGTTGCCAGGGGTTTGGGCAGCTGGGGGCAGGGGGAGGATGAACGGATAGAGCACAGAGGATTTTTAGGCCAGTGAAACTACTCTGTATGATACCACAGTGATAGACATATATCATTATACGTTTGTCCAAACCCAAAAAATGTATACCACCAAGACTGAACCCTCAGGGGAACTATGGCCTTTGGGTACTAATGATGTATCAATGTTGGTTCATCGATTGTAACAAATGTACCACTGTGTGGGGGATGTTGATAATAGGAGAGGCTAAGCATGTGTGGAGGTAGCAAGTCGATGGGAAGCCTTTTACTTTCTTCTCAATTTTTCTGTGAACCTAAAACTGCTCTTAAAAAACCCATCTATTTTAAAAACAAAATTTAAAAATAAGGTATCAATCAGTGTAGCGGGGGACAAATTCAGTGGTGGAGGTATATGCTATGAGAACACACAAAAAAATCTCTAAATCAGAATCCTGGGGTGGGTGTTGAGAGAGTTATTCTTGAAGCCACTGCCACAGTAGCCTAGCTCCAGAGGGATCCAGCTATTATGACTTCTCTTTATTTTCCTTTGTTAAGTATCTTAATATCTCAATGCAGGCACTTTAGATCACAGAAAATGCTCAACTGAAAAATGCCACTAAAAATTCAATATTCCCATGGCTTTTTTTCTATATAATGAAAGGTGAAGTGGCTTTTTGTACAGGAATATAATTCTCCCACCATTTTTACTTGTTTATTAGATCACAAAGCTGCAGCACTCATGAGTCATAAACTCTATGACACTTGAGAGTCCACCCTGAGGGACACGACTTTATGTGCAGTAAAGTGTGAGTTACTGCATTTTTCTAAAGGGGTTCTAGCTGCCACTTCACTGAAATACAACCCTGCTGAGAATTTCCTCAGGAGTCACTGGTTTTCTATAAACCCAGTAGCAGGCATATTCATTCACATCATGGTTCCCTCTATACAGTTTAAAACCAACAAATTGTTTGTAGGGTACACATTGATGACCAGGAGAAAAGGATCTGTTTCTCATGTTGGTTGCATACCATCTTCAGGTTCCTGTGGTAGTAGTTGGTGCAACAGGGCAGTAACTGATTAGGTTGACTATTTCCAAGCAGGTAGAATTGCAAATTGACAAATTAAAACCCATGAAGATGGGGCTTTTCCCTAAAGACTAGTTCTAGAACTTTATACAGTGATGAGCCAAACACAGAATTTACTTCCAGTTCCCGCCATGAAATCTAGGACATGTGTGTTATTTTCTGTGCTTCAGCTTCTCTCTCTCTAACACGGACAATGACAATTTTTAATATGCAGATGGATGTGGAGATTATAAAATTAGAACCAGGCCGGGCACGGTGGTGCGCGCACCTGTAATCCCAGCACTCTGGGAGGCCGAGGCGGGCGGATCATGAGGTCAAGAGATAAAGACCATCCCGGCCAACATGGTGAAACCCTGTCTCTACTAAAAATACAAAAATTAGCTGGGTGTGGTGGCGCATGCCTGTTAATTCCCAGCTACTCAGGAGGCTGAGGCAGGAGAATTGCTTGAACCCAGGAGGTGGATGCTGCAGTGAGCTGAGATCACACCACTGCACTCCAGCCTGGTGACAGAGTAAGACTCGGTCTCAAAAACAAAACAAAACAAAACAAAACACATAAAGCCCATGCGTAGTTTTCCTACTGTACTAACTATTAAAATGGAAGCAGTAAGCCAGGCACAGTGGCTTACGCCTGTAATCCCAGCACTTTGGGAGGCCGAGGCGGGCGGATCACAAGGTCAGGAGACAGAGACCATTCTGGCTAACACGATGAAACCCCGTCTCTATAAAGATACAAAAAATTAGCCGGACGTGGTGGTAGGCGCCTGTAGTCCCAGCTACTCAGGAGGCTGAGGCAGGAGAATGGCATGAAGCCGGGAGGCGGAGCTGAGGTTTATTTAAGGGGGAGAACATCAGCAATCAAGGTAACAAAATTTCTTCTGAAGCAAAGCAAGACCCTTTAGATAAAGCAGTTGCCACAAGCACAATCAGCTCCCAGCTCAGAAAGCAAACGACGAAACAAAACAAAAAACAAAACAAACATGTTAAAATTTAAAATCCCAACAAAAATTCCCAATATCAGCCCTAGGTTTTTATTAAATAACCCCAGTAAACATCCAGAGAGGAAAAAAAGCATTTTTATGTTTACATAGATATAAAAATATTTACATTTATATAAAAATATAAATATATAGCTCATTTATATTTATAAAGATGTAACTATAGTTCATTTATATTTAAAGATATAAATATAAATATAGTTCATCATTTTAGTCAAGAATAAAAATTTAAATAATCAGAAACACAAATGTCCTCATGGCTAGATGAAGTTCCTGATTTTTATCATAATTATAGTAGTCGTCCCTTATCTACGGTTTTGCTTTCCACAGTTTCAGTCCAAAAACATTAAACGGAAAGCTCTATAAACGAGATTTATTTTTCTTTTATATTTATTTATTTTTTTGAGATGGACTCTCTCTCTGTTGTCCAGGTTGGAGTGCACTGGCGCAATCTCGGCTCACTGTAACCTCTGCCTCCCAGGTTCAAGCGATTCTCCTGCCTCAGCCTCCTGAGTAGCTGGGACTACAGGTGCACGCCACCACACCGGGTAATGTTTGTATTTTTAGTAGAGACGGGGTTTCACCATGTTGGCCAGGATGGTCTCGATTTCCTGATCTCGTGGTCCACCCGTCTCGGCCTCCCAAAGTGCTGGGATTACAGGTGTGAGCCACCGCGCCCGGCCTATATTTAATTTTAAGAAAGAGACAGAGTTGTCCTATGTTGCCCAGGCTGGTCTCAAACTCCTGGCCTCAAGAGCTCCTCCTGTCTTGGCCTCTGAAAGTGCCAGGATTACAGGCATGAGCCACCACGCCCAGCCAACAATAAGTTTTAAATTGTGTACCATTCTGAGAAGTGTGATGAAATCTCAAACCCATACGGTCCAGAAAGTGAATCATCCCTTTGTCCAGCGTCACCATGCTGTACACGCTACCTGCCCATCGGTCACTTGATCATAGTGCTTGTGTTAAAGTAACTCTTATTTGACTTAATAACGGCCCCAAAGCACAAGAGTAGTGATGGTAGCAGAGTGTCATAATTGCTCTATTTTATTATGAGTTGTTGTGAATCACTTACTGTGCCTAATTTGTGAATCCAACTTTATCACAGGTATGTACACATAGGAAAAAACATAGTATACATTGGGTTTCGTACCATCCAAGGTTTCGGGAATTCACTGGGGGTCTTGGAAGGTATCCTCTGCAGAGACAGGAGGACTACTATAACTATAAGCATTGGTTCAGTGTTTTAATATTTTCTTTGCAGCATCTTGAATATTACATAGGAAATAAAGATAGAAGTTCCTTAAGCTGTTTAATTTGCATGTGTTTTTCAAAACATACATGTATTGCTAATATGACAAGCAGTGCAAACAATTTGCTAATACAGCACACATTAGCAAATCCCAACTCTCACACTCCCCTTCTTTTCTAAAATGTTTCTTATGTGAAACCCAATTCCGACTATTTTCTTGATTTTCCTTTTTAAAAAAGGACTTGAGATACTTATACTTAAAGCAGAAGCAAACCAAGCTCTCTGTCAGCTAGTAGAAAAATAAGCTGTCCTCAATTCCTACAAATTTTCCTAAATTATAGCCACACAGAACATTTGTTGTATAAATACATACACTGTGTTCCAAACACACTCTTACCTAAGATCCCTTAGACTACACTTCAAATGCCTAAGCCCATTAGGGTCCCCCCACACGGACAAACCTCCTCTGCTCGCAGTGAAATAATGCTAACCCCTCTTAGGGAATGTTTTCTGGTATTTATCAGTGTACCTCACATTGCTATTAAGTACGTATCTGTACTGCCTGCCTGGTGAAAAGCTTTCCTCAAGGGCAGGAAACATAATGTGACATGCTATAGCCTCCCCGTGGAGCTCCACATCCATCATCTTTGGCTTTCAGACTATCAGGAGGCTGCTGACCCCCAACTCCTTTTATGTGGTGCTCCCACCCTCAGCTCTCTGAAGGAGGACTCATTAGTGACTGTATTTCAACTCTGCAGTGCCATCCCTATACTTCATGAGAGCCCAAGAAAACCAAACTGTACATAGCATTCTCTTCCTCAAGGGCTTTCATGAACACACAAAGGCTGCTGCTAGATAAGGAAGAAATTTGACTGGAGGTGAGGATAAGTCTGAGCCACAGGTGGCATGTCAACACCCATGGGTGCATGGTGGCTTGCGCCTATAGTCCCAGCTACTCGGGAGGCTGAGGTGGGAGGACAGCTTGAGCGAGGAAGTCGAGGCTGCAGTGAACCGTGACCACATCACTGCACTCCAGTCTGGGCAACAAGTGAGACCCTGCCTCAAAAACAAAAACAAAAACAAAACATAACAAAAAAACAAAGAAAACCCCCCAAAAAACCATGGGTGGACTCAAACTAGGCATCTGGAAGAAGCAGTTAGTCCAGGAAAGGAAAGCAGGGAAATACCCAGAGAGACAAGGGAAGATGAGAAACAGACATGACTAGATCTAGCAGAGACAGGATCTGACAGGGCCTGCCTGTGCCCTCTAACTCTTGTGAGTCTTGGGATGTGCATTTGGATTCCAGGAGATGCCTTGTCCCCTTCAGTAAGCCCTATTTCTAAACATAAGCTACTTTAGTGGTTTTATGCTCCTTCCAACTGAACAAAAGCCAAGACAAAGGCCTGGCTTGCATAACTAATTCCCACCACATGATCCCCTCAATCTCTGTGTGCACAGCATTCTATCTTACCGCTGCATCCTCCACTTTCCTTGATCACTTTATCTGATCCCTGAGCACTTTCTACCTCCTACTCTGCTGATGGGCTGTCTGTCCTATTAGAATATACACTCCTTGAAGGCAGGGACAATATGATTCATCTGGTGTTCCCTCAACAGTGGCCAACCCTGGGATAGCACAGTAAGTGTCTGATAAGCATTTAATTAATATTCCTGGTTAAGGTCAGAATCCATTCAATCAGGGACTTTCAGAATATATTAAGTTCCCTTTGGGTATTATAAACCTATCTCTTAAATAAGATATTCTAAATAGTTGTTGGATTATGGGCTTTTGAGGAAAATAAGTATCTCAATGCCTTTCAATATTGTTCTTCCAAGCAGATATGACAGCTTATACAAATCATAGCATCTGCTATAAGCAGCAGTAGATTACTGTAAATAGGCACTCAGCTGAGGAAGACATTTAGGAAGAGTGACAAGTTTAGCTCTCACTTGGGCTAATGGGGCCCATTCAGTTAGTACAGGAATCTGAAAAGCAGCCTACCTACCTGGTCATACAGTCATGTTTTATCACTGAAAGTGAATGTGTCAGTACATGAAATAATTTTAAGAGTGCATAAGAAATTCCAAAGACTAACAACCAGGAAAGAAGGAGAACAGAGACAATCTTAGATCCATATTAAAAGCTTATCATTGGTAGCCTAAGTACTTTTGTCTACTGAAGAAATAGCTTAAAACCTGGTCACCATCAGAATGTGTTGTTCCACATTTTAAAAATCTGAAGTCTCTCTTCTCACTATCTCTCCAAGTTGGAAATGTATTGATCTCAGACAAGATGACATTTAAGTTGCTAAATACGTAAAGCAAGAAAAGACATTGATGATATTTAAGAAAGCCAAGAAGATAAATATATATATTTAAAAAAACTTCGTAAAGACGTATGTTGTCAGAGTCCTACAGAAACTCTGTCTCTATTCCCAATATTAAGGGCAAATGGAGAACCTAAAAATCCCTTTTGTAAACAGGCCACCTAAGACAGGTGATTAATGCTGAAAGTCTGAATTATGATCAAAAGTATTTTAAAAACACAAAATCAAATGTGGCTAACAAAAGACTGCAAACAAAGTTAATGAACAGAGTAAACGGAATTGGAAATTGTTACTAATTCTGAAAACAGTTTGTCCACTTTTTTATTTAGTCATTCAATTATTAAATTCACCTTTGACCAAATTCTCAAAGACATTTCTTTTTGAAAACACTAAAAATTATGTGGTACTAGTAAGATGTTTTAAATATATTAGCTAAACATCAATTAGTAACATGTGATGCTTTAGCACATCTTAATTTACAGACTTTACAGGTCACTAGAAGAGATGAGCAACAAACCCGCATGTGTTTTGCCAGGATTGCTGGAGAACCTGAACAGTTAAGATAAAAACCTTGCATTCCAGACTGACTCAGGAACAAGAGTGACTAGATTTGATCATTACTGCAATTGAGTGACAGATGGATGGGAGGGTTCATTTTACTTTTCTTTCTACTTGTACATATGCTTGCAATTTTGCATTTAAAGCACTGAAAATTTAAATAAATAAATTTAGTCCAGAGGAAACAGCCAGTTTTCTAAATTTATAACTGCATGTGTAAAAGGAAAAAAAAACCCCAAGATCCAAATTGTGCCTGCATGACTGCAGCTAGCATATATGAATATATACATGAAACAGAGAATCAAATGCTCTATAGAAAAATGTTTCAGAGATAGCCTATCTTGTATATTTCCATCTTCTCAAAGCTTTTCCATGCCAGTCCCTTTTTCAAAGAACATATCCAAGAAGAAAGTAAGAAAAATGTCATAACTGAGGGTTTCCTAAGTACCAGACATCATTGCAAATGTTTTATGTGTAGCACATCATAATCCTGAGTTAGAAATCGCTCCATTTTATGCAAGATGAAACTAGAACAACTAAAATAGATGCCATTTCTAAGCATTCAAAGAGTACATTAATTATAAATTTTAAACTACTCGGACTTAGGCATATAAACCAAGACAAAGCAAGTCCTAGACAATATATACTTCTGTTTCTGGATTTCAATGACATTCTTTAAATTTTCCTGGAATACAAAGAAATATCACATCTTAAACTGTTCTCAACAAAAATTATTTTATTAATGAGGAATAGTGAAAACAGAATCTCTAATTTAATTGAGAAAGAGAATTGGAAAATGAAAACGTTCTGTTTGCAACTTAATGAGGCGCTGAGAGCCGGCGTGCAGCTGATGAAACGCTACCGCAATAACAGGAGGTATCAGCGTGCTATGTTTCCAAATGATGGCCTTATGTAAAAGCAAAGGTGGTAAAATGCTGCAGGGCGTTAGCCTATTTCCCAATAATTTGGCCAAACTCTGCTTCTGACATTCTAAATAAATATATTGCTATATCCACACTTTCATACTCAGAGTTGGAAAATACTGTCAAAGAACCTTGTTTGATAGATAAGCTATTCTAATTTCAAAGTGTTGAATGAAAAACAAATTGGGGTGGGGGGGAAGAGATGGGAGAGAAATCAAAATAAATAGGACAGGACACAAATGTGAAAACATGAGCAGATGTGTACACATAGCCTAGATTCTCCTATTCTCTCTCTCTCAACATAGAGCTAATTTTCTTATTTTAAAATATCCAAACTGGCTTCAACTTTTTTAGCCCTAGAAGAAATCCTATGGTCAGTAAAGCAATCCTTACATTTATACAGACCAGAAGTGCATAAAATATATCCACACTCATGTATAAACAGCCTGATCCCTCTATTCAAAAACTGTCTCATTTAATATGAATTTGAGATCTTTCAAATTCCAAAACCACAATGTATACGTGCCTATGATTTGTCAATTTTCAGCCTACAAGGGTGAAGGGTGCCCATAGCAAAGTAATGACGGTCAAGAATGTACCAGGCCTTCTACCACAGGATAATGTATATAGTACACCTTCCAACTTGCTAAGATTAAAAGACCACCTCTGTTATTTGCTTTTTATTTAATTTTAATTTCATACAACTGTAGAATGGAAAAAGAAAGGTTGAGAAACAATTATTGTCTGGGAATCCCATGTTCAGTTACATATTTTAGAGGAGAAAGTTGGGCAAAGGAAATGGTTTTGCTCAACTCATCTAACAGGTGGTTTTCGCTTTGTGCAGGCACCTCTGTGCTTGTTTGCTGATCCTGTTAATCTACAGACAAAGTAACTGTTCACTTAAAGCCAGAAGGTTAAAGAGGCAGAGAACAGATAATGTTAAACGGTGGAAAAGAAAACAGGAAAAAGAGAATATACCCATAAACCAATAAAAGAGATAAACAAAGCCACGTTCACCTGTCTACCTGTCCCAATTGGAAATCTCTGCCTGCATTTGGGGCTTAACCTGTTCCAAGTTACCTCCAGAGACCTGCTCCGCAGAGTAAGTTACCAGAAACTTCCTTTCAGGAAGCCCCCAGCCCCCAGCTCCAAGAAGTGCTCTGCATGCTATTAATAGGAATACAGAGGCTAGAAGAGCCGTTTTAACTTCTCTCTCTTTTCTTTTCTTTTTTTTTTTTTTGAGATGGAGTCTCACTCTGTCTCCAGGCTGGAGGGCAGTGGCGTGATCTTGGCCCACTGCAGTCTCGGCCTCCAAGTTGAAGCATTTCTCCTGCCTCAGCCTCCCGAGTACCTGGGACTACAGGCGTGCACCACCATGCCCAGCTAATTTTTGTATTTTTAGTAGAGACAGGGTTTCACCATGTTGGCCAGGATGGTCTCGATCTCTTGATCTCCTGATCCGCCCGACTCATCCTCCCAAAGTGCTAGGATTACAGGTGTGAGCCACTGCACCCGGCCCAAGTTCTCTCTTTAAAAGACGAAGAATAGTATGGGGACTCATCCAATTTCTTGCTTAACTGATAATAACTTCTACAACACTTGCCTGTGTGTTTCTATCATAAAGTGAGGATATGGTTTAAGACTGAGGACACAGTCTGAAAACTGAACAGGCAGCCTTCCTGGACAGCTCAGGTGACAAAGACCAATGATGCCCTTAATACGGCACCTCTGGGTATCATGAATGAGGGGATGGACAGGATGATTTCCCACAATGCTTTTCACACTATTATTTTGTAATCTGAATTCCTTCTCTCCCCAATCTAACCTACTCTTGGAAACTAGCTAATTTTTCTAAAAGTGTCTTGACCAGAAAGCATTCATGCTAAATATCTGCCAATGCTTCTACTTATCTCCAGAATAAGACCCTCTAATTTGCAACCTCATTCTCCCTTTCCAATTTTCTAAATTGTCTTCACAATTTAATTGTATTAATAGATTCATAAGGTCCTTATGGGCCAAGAATGGTATCCCGACACTCAACAACACCTGACACAAAAACCGAACCGTGCCCAATAAATATAGACTAAATTTGCCTGTATTAAAGTTAGGAAGAAATAGATTCTTGGGATGTAGAATTGAAGTATACTTCTTTTATTCTTCTCAAATCCCAAAGCCTTTGGTTTAAATAAAACTATGTTTTTTAAAAACTTCATTTCATCCCAAGGAAACAGGACAATAAAATCTAACAATTTTAATTTTTAGCCCCTGGTTTTAGAATATGTTTCAAGGGGAATATTATTTTTGTTTTGTTCTATTTATAAATTCCTCAGGCCAAAATTATGGTACTATAAGAGTTTATTAAAGCAAGTGGCCACTTTATGCTGTTAAATGATGAATAACTGCCAGGCACAGTGGTTCGCACCTGTAATTGCAGCACTTTGGGAGGCCAAGGCAGGTGGATCACTTGAGGTCAGGAGTTCGAGACCAGCGTGGCCAACATGGTGAAATCCCATCTCTAGTAAAAATACAAAAATTAGCTGAGAATGGTGGTGGGCGCCTATAATCTCAGCTACTTGGGAGGCTGAGGCACGAGAATCGCTTGAGCCCAGGAGACAAATATTGCAGTGAGCCAAGATTGTGCCACTGCACTTCAGCCTGGTTGATGGAGTGGGACTCTGTCTTAAAAAAAAAAAAAAAAGATAAATAATTGACGTAGTCGTATTTGAGTTGTTTCCATAATGCTACAAGAGACACTTTTTGCTTCTAGTATAGAACAGAGGAAAAGCACTGTTTTCTATCAAAGAATGCCAAAAGAAAATAACTCGACACTCTGCCGTGGTCATCTATGATTCACACAAACTACCCTAAACACTAAATAAAAAGAACAATATAAGGATCCTGCATGCTTAATTGCTTAATGTGTTCAGAAGCATACTTTGTAATATTACAACCAAATATTTTAAGTCATACTATGGATTTATGACTTTACTATTGAGTTATCATGGCCTTTGCATTTGAAGTGGATAAAAATAAACTGAAGGCAAATCTGGACTATGGGCCAACATTCCGCTAACTCTGGCCTAAACATGTCTTTAGAATTCTGACGACGGAAGGCTGGGCGCAGTGGCTCATGCCTGTAATCCCAGCACTTTGGGAGGCCAAGGCAGGTAAATCACTAGAGTTCAAGACCAGCCTAGCCAACATGGTAAAACCCCATCTCTACCAAAATACAAAAATTAGCCACATGTGGTGGTGTGCACCTGTAATCCCAGTTACTCAGGAGGCTGAGGCATGAGAATCACTTGAACCCAGGAGGCAGAGGTTGGAGTGGGCTGAGATCATGCCACTGCACTCCAGCCTGGGCAACGGAGTGAGATTCTGTCAAAAAAAAAAAGAAAAAGAAAAAAAAAGAATTCTATCAATGGAAAGAAATGGTCTCTGCAAAAGGAAAGTACAGGCTCCATTTTATGGGAGGCTCTCTCAGCATAAGCTGGATACAGAACTCCTACCCATACCGTTCCAATTTCTGTGCCAGAAACCGACCATGCACAAGCATTTACCTAATGATGACTTAGCGTGCTGTAGGTCAGAGCTAAGTGTTGGAAAAAATCCATTGTAAGGCATGATCCCTAGAAATGTTAATTCTCACAACACTTTGGGTCTGTAGGGCTTTTGCCTACAGAAGCCACAGTAGGTCTCGGTCTTAGCTCAAAATGCTGCCTTACTGTGAATGGCTTAAAACAACAACAATGTCTTTTGTCACAGCTCTGGAAGCTGGAAGTCCAAAACCAAGGTGCCAGCATGACCAGGTTCTGGTGAGGCCGCTCTTCCTTCCTTGCAGATAGCCACCTCCTCGCTGTGTCCTCGTGTGACTTCTTCTTTGTTTGAGCAGGGAGAAAAAGGCAAGCTCTTTGGTATCTTTTCTTATAAGGGCAATAGTTCCATCACCAGGGCACATACGACCTCATCTAACAATTATCACCTCCCAAAGGTATCATCTCCAAATACCATCATGCCTGGGGTTAGGGTTTCAATATCCAAATTTTGGGGGAACACATTCATCCCATAACATACTTGAAAAAAAAGGGGGGGAAAATCTCAAATGGTGCTAACACAAAATATTTTTTAAAAGCATTGAAAGGCAGGTATTTGAATGATGACTAGGCAGAGGCAAAACTATTATGATTGGGAAAGAGGAAAGAATACACTAGCACAAAGAATTTGGAAGACTTGGGATTAAACAAAGACTCAATTTAAACCATAAGATCCAAGTTATCTTCTCAATCAAACTTTACAAGGGTTTATAACCAAGAGCAAAGATAAAAGACTGTGTTTTTACTTTTTCTCTTGAATCTTGCTCTTGACCAAAAACTGGATCAAATAAATCAAGGGCAAAAAAACTCACTATGAATAACAACAAAACAACCCAGTAACACAAAATACAAATTCAGAAAAGCATGAGATTATGAAAGGAGCACAGTAGATAATTCACAGTCGAAGAATGTATTTATCATCATGTTAAGCTAAGCACCAACATGTATAATGCAAAGCAATCCTTTGGAAAAGCTAATTAAACAAGTGAGTTAAACTGGTGAGCAGACAGTCAAAATGACGTGACAGTGATGAGTTCTGTTGGTTTTGTTCTATCCTAGGACCAGACTGCTAACAGCCACCTCAGACTTAGCCAGCTAGCTATCTCTAAAATATTTTGGTCACGAGAGACACAAAGTGAGAAGAGAAAGTAAAAAATTCATCCACCACTACTGGGAGAAAAATAAATTGTTAAACGAGTAGCTCTGTTAATGAACTAATGGTTTCCACGCATTTTTTTCAAAAAAAAAAAAAAAAAAAAAAAGGAAGAATTTTCCCAATGACAGATATCAGAATACCGTGAATTTTCATGGTGCTGAATCAAACACCCGTCAATCAGGAATTCTATACCTAACGCAGCAATTTTCAATAATAAGAAAACATTGTTCAACAATAAGAATGATTAAGATGAAACTCATCCAACAAAAGGGAATCAAAATATTAATAAAATACAGGGTTTGAGATGATCTGATGAAAAGACTAGCTGTAAACAGTGAGTCCAGTTACAGACAGACCCTACGAATGAGAATTATGGCAACAGAGGAGATGGTAAGATTATAACTTTGAAAATATAAAAATAATACAACTTATAAAACCCGTGAGAAAGAAACATGGTAACATTGTGAGAGTATTCTTTTCCTTGTCATTCCTAGCAATGAATCCATCAATACTGTTTAAAAAATAAAAACATGAAGTTAAAAAAAGAAAGGCAAAATGAACACTCTCCAACACACACACGAAAATCCAAGCCTACAAATGAGAACTATTCATTATTTCTAATTATAAAAGAAAAACACCAGAATAGCTACAATGTGGAAAGTGGCAGGAAGATCGTGAAATATCTATAAAGAATGTTCTAGAAAATTCAAGATGCACAATTTGACAGAAAATGTCAACACTGTCTGAAACTTCTGAGTGAACTTCTCTCCCTGACGCCTGCTCAATACTCCCCAAAAAGCCACTTAAAATCCTAATGCATGATGCACTCTCTCACCTCGTCCTGTCCAGCCTACAAGCCTTTTCTAATCCATACCCACTGTGTTGCAGCACTGGGGTCATTCTTCTATTTTGCCCATGCCGTTCTTCATCACTCTTCTGGTAACAGCTCCTCTCCCCACATCACATGGCCACATGTACAAGGCCAAGATGGGCAAGTCCTGATACTGAGTCCCTGAAGATATGGTGGCGGCTCCAAGGGCGGATGTGTAACTCAAAGCAGTGCCAACCAGAAGCACTCCCTGATAATGCGCATGGGCAGAACAAAGTTGGGATGCCAAACTGGGACTAACACTACCAGAGGTAGTGGCTACCAACGTCCCTGGTCTCCTGGAGGACGCCCATCTTAGCAGAAGAAAAGTAGCAAACGCACAGCAGGAAGGTAAGCAGAAACAAAAGAGACCCTAATGGGGAAATACTGACTCTCGGTTCCAGCACCTGCGGATCTCATTTCTGTGTGCATTTTTAAGAAATTGTGTAAGCATCCCCTGCACTACGATCCTTCCCATCAATGGGAGAAAATATTCTCCATATATAAAACACAAATTGTTTAGGGGGTTGTTATCAACTAGCAAAAGAAACTGCCTAATTAACCCACCCTTACTATCTCCCCAGTCTTTCTCAGAAAAGGAGATGTTCCCTCCCCCTTCCAAGACCCAGCCAATCACATAACCACCACTGGATCTCCCTTCTCCCTAGTTCTTACAGAACTGAGTACTACGGTTATAGCTTACTGTGACCTTGTACTCCTGGGCCCAAGTGACCCTCTCACTCAAAGTGCTGGGACTACAGGTTTGAGCCACGGAGCTGGGCCAAAACCTAGTTCTTAGAGATACCTGCGGCTAGTGCTTAGGATGGATATCAGTCCTTCCCACAGTTTAGTTTAAGCTTCCTTTGGCCCAAATTCCTTCCATTTAAAAAGCAAAATCACAAAGTCTTTCCTTTTGTCTTGAATGACCTCAAGCTTTTTGCCTCTAGGTCTTTCCTCCAGGAGTCCACAGCTGACTTCACCACTGACTCACGTTGTTTTTCCTACAAGGGACTGTAATTTAACTTCTCCCCATGCTATTCCACAGGGTCAACAATGACCTTTTATTTGCCAGATCCTAACAATGTTTTGTCACACACACACACACAAATGCCCAAAAACAAGATATGAGCAAAAGAGATTCCTGAATATCCTAGCAATGAAATGCAGGTGTTGTCTTTCAGACCCTGAGGGTGGTGGGGAAAGGATTATCTGATTCTACAGCAGGTTCCTCCGGTTGACTTGCTACTAAAGAAGCTATTTTACAACTTACACCCATAAAACTCTTACACCCTTATCATTTACATCCTTACAAGCTATTTTGCACCCTTACAGCTTTGTAAAGATGCATACTGCAGACCCTCATAGCAATGCAAGTGTTCCTGTACCATGCAAATAATTTGATGATATTCTAGATAATTCCAGATGATTCCTGTTCATAGCCATGCAAATCAAGTATGCTGGGGAAGGAATTTTAAATCTCTCCAAGTCAAAATGAACATCTTACAATTCATCTCATTAATGAATTGAATAAAATATTTGACATGTGTTCAAGTCTGCATGACAGACATGATTTTACCTTGTCAAAAACTACACTTCAACTGCTTTCTGTTTGCATCATGCTTGCACTCTTACCTTTCCCCTCATTTAGAAATTTATATAGCTTGACTTCCAGCATGTTACACCTCCTACTTCCTACCCTATCTCTCTGGTCACTGCTCATCTCCATCATGGGGAATCATGGGGAATCGTCTCTCTTTGTTTGCCTTCAATGTTGCAATTCCCCAAGGTGCTTTCCTTGGGTTCTTGTCCACAGGTGTCACTGAGTGGGTAAAATGAGTGCAAGTCTAGGCTGGGTGCAGTGGCTCACTCTGGGAGGCCGAGGAGGGTGAATCACAAGGTCAGGAGTTCGAGACCAGCCTGGCCAACATGGCAAAACCCTGTCTCTACTAAAAATAAAAAAAATCCCAGGCGTGGTGGCGGGTGCCTATAATCCCAGCTGCTTGGGAGGCTAAGGCAGGAGAATTGTTTGAACCCAGGAGTTTGAGGTTGCAGTGAACTGAGATTGTGCCACTGCACTCCAGCCTGGGCAACAAGAGCAAGACTCCATCTCAAAAATAAAATAAAATAAGTAAATAAATAAATAAAGTCTAGTGACTTCCAGTTGCTACAAAATAAAGCCCAAATCCATTAAAATGGCTCACAAAATATGATGTTTTGGACCTTTCTTACTTATGGTGCCTAATGTTGAAGAATCTGGCTGGTGTATATCATCTGACAAGACTTCCGTGGGTGGGTGGTAGGCAGAGGATAGATAATACCAGAATTGCAAGAGGAAGGCGACAGCGAAGGGCTAATTCTCTCCACTCATGGTGGCCACCAACCATCTGGTAAAGTCCAGAACTGGAAAGAACCACTCTGTGCTTAACCTTGTGATGCAGTTTGCCTCTGTGTCCCTACCCACATCTCATGTCGAATTGTAATTCCCAGTGTTGGAGGTGGGGTCTGGTAGGAAGGGACTGGATCATGGGGCTGGTTTTAATGGTTAAGCACCATCCCTCAAGTGCTGTCCCGTGACAGTGTTCTCATGAGATCTGGGTGTTTGAAAGTGTGTAGCACCTCTCCCTTCACACTCTTTCTCTTTCTTGCTCCAGCCATGTGAACATGTGTCTGCTTCCCCTTCACCGCCTGCCATGATTGTAAGTTTCCTGAGGCCTCCCCAGCCATGCTTCCCGTACAGCCTTCAGAACTGTGAACCAATTAAACCTCTTTTATTTAGAAATTACTCAGTCTCAGGTAATTTATTATACCAATGTGAGAGCAGACTAATATACCCTGGGATAAATAACAGGCTAAGACAGAAAGTAAAGCTACCCAGCCATTAGTAGGATCTCTAAGTGAAATGGGAAAAGAGGGGTGTTCCTGGGGTCAAGAAGAATAATTTTTGTATGGCCACCATACAAATGTGAAAACATCTGGTTATTCATACGTGAAACTAAGGGAGGAAAAACTTACATGCAAACTATGACACATGTATCAAAATAGTCGATTCACCAGAAAAGGACAATCTGGTCAATGTCATAAACTAAATTTTAATTCTAGCCTTTAAAAAAAGTTTATTTAACACTCAGAATACACAATCTGTACGCATATATCCAAAAAAATAAAATGGTATCAAAAACATATAAGTACGCACAGAGTTCCGATTTATAACATTTATAACTTATCTACATAATTGTACTACAAGATCTCTTCAGCAGAATGCGAATATTATTTCTAAAATTGATACTTTATAAAGTCATACCCAGGCAAAAGTTGATTTATTATCAATCCATACTTAGTAAATCAGCACAGAGAATGTTCTTGTAAAAATAAATATCATGGGCCATACGCAGTAGTTCATGCCTGTAATCCCAGCACTTTGGGAGGCCAAGGTGGGTGGATCACAATGTCGGTAGTTCAAGACCAGCCTGGCCAATATGGTGAAACCCTGTCTCTATTAAAAACACAAAAAATTTAGCTGGGTGTGTTGGCTGGTGCCTACAGTCCTAGCTACTCAGGAGGCTGAGGCAGGAGAATCACTTATACCCGGGAGATGGAGGGTGCAATGAGCTGAGATTGCACCACTGCACTCCAGCCTGGGCGACAGAGCAAGACGTCATCTCAAAAAAAAAAAAAAATCAAACAAAAAAAACCAACATATAATGAACTTAAGCATTAGTGATTTCCACTATTCATCATTTCACATCATGGTTCATACTCCTTTCAAGATAAAAATTACTTAATATGTAATATATTGTGATAATGCAGATGATTTTTGCTTCTCAAAACACCAATTAGTAATTTTTGTCCTTTCTTAAACAGAATGCTACCAAAACAAATTAAACCTTTTAATAATAATTTTAGTATTTATAATTTAAAATAAAAGGATCTCAATAGAATAGTAATATTAAACAACAAACATTCATTATCCAAGTAGGCTAAAGAAAAATTTCTAGTACAAAAAGGATTACAACAAAATAAAATGTTGCCAGGCTATCTGCTATTTATAATGAGTGTCAAGAATTTTGCTTTGCCAACAAGCATAAGACTAATTACTTCCAATGTTCTTAAGATGCAGACACATGTCCTAGAAGAGATAACTATCTAAGAAGTGTCAGATGAAATGCCTGGAACTCCAGCTATTTTAAATTGAATAAGAAAGGAGCACCCCGTACAGTAACAGCAAAAGGACTACAAAGAATTAAACAAAAATGAAGATCTCCACGAAATGAGGAGGCATGATTTCCTGGATATAAAGTTAAGTTTAAAAAAAAAAAAGCAAAGTGCAGAACAGTGCATTTTATATTTTTTTTTTGCACAAGAAGGAAAAACATGTATTTTCTTTTGCCAAAAAAGAAATATAAATCAGGAACAATGAAAATGTTTATCGATAGAGAATGAGTAAAAAGTGAGCTTTCCGAGTATATTTTATAGAACTAACATGATAGTCAAAAAGTAAAATTAGTAAGGGAGGAAAAAACTAAAACAGAATACAAACAGATATAAATGAACTAAAATATATATCAAGCTGGTAACAGAAAAAAATTGATTCTAACACTTTTAACCAAAAGACCTTGACTGTAGAGCCGTGGTAAGATATATACTAAAGATGAAAGGCGTGCGGAGGGCTGAGCATGGTGGCTCATGTCTGTTATCTGAGCACTTTGGGATGTCCAGCCAGAGGATGGCTTGAGCCCAGGAGTTTCACAGCCTGGCCAACACAAGGAGACCACATCTCTACTAAAAATTAAACAAATCGGTTGGGCGTGGTAGCTCATGCCTGTAATCCCAGCACTTTGGGAAGCTGAGGCGAGCGGATCATGAGGTCAGCAGATCGAGACCATCCTGGCTAACACGGTGAAACCCCGTCTCTATTAAAAGTACAAAAAAATTAGCCGGGCGTGGTGGCGGGTGCCTGTAGTCCCAGCTACTCAGGAGACTGAGGCAGGAGAATGGCGGGAACCCGGGAGGCAGAGCTTGCAGTGAGCCGAGACTGCACCACTGCACTCCAGCCTGGGCAACAGAGTGAGACTGCGTCTCAAAAACCAAAAATTTAAAAAATCAGTCAGGCCTGGTGGCATATGCCTATAGTCCAGCTACTCGGAGGCTGAGGTGGGAGGACTGCTTGAGCCCAGGAGGTCAAGCAAGGCTGCCGTGAGCCATAACATGCCGCTGCACTCCAACCCAGGCGACAGAGTGAGGGAAAAAAAAAGTGCTCAGACATCTTAAACTTTACTGCTTAGTGATGGTCATAATATGACATCATAATTTTAAAAACATTTATATGTATATCATAGGGTAATGCAAATAAATATATTAATGGTATGGCAAATCATTAGGAACCAAGATTTTTACTGTAGGGTTAAAATACTGATGCAAAACATAAGAAGTTAAATTTTCTGAAAACAAGTGCACGTGATCCAACGTGAACTGCTAGCCACCAGACAGGACTTACTTCTTGGCAATACTGCAGGATGCCTTCCTTGGTATCAATGCAGGTTTTGGTCCCTGATGGATCTGAATCCCACTTCCCATTCTGGACATTCATGTGCATGTTCAGTCTGCCACAGAACATGGCGATCTGGGGTTCAGCCAGCAGGCCAGCATTGCCATCAGTAGGTACCTGAAAGAAGAAGCTTCAGTTAGTGATAGAATCCATAGCTCCAAGGCAGAGGCTGGGGGGAAGAACAGGGATCAAAAAGAGCTCTATTCTTGCTCATTCTTAATTAGGAATCAGTCCGGTCTTCAACCCTGCTTTAGATTAAGTGTTATGTACGCTACAGACATTTCTAGCCGCCTATAAGATAGTGCTTTCTTTTACACTGAAACAGAGAAGGAAATTACCAATACCGAAAGGAATTTACTCATGAAAAATTTAAACATTTTCCCATGTGAGATTTTGTGGTACCTGCTGAAACGTTCTGACAACAAAATAACATGTTTTTCTATAATAAATATAATCACTGTGGAGGCTACCACATTCTCATAATAAACTCCACTGACTCACACAGAGCACAATGCCTGCCAGGCCCTGCCTGATGACCAAGCCTGAAAGTAATACTGTGTGCCACCTCTCAGCACTGACAGCAAGCATGGCATTGGTAGTTAACAAGTGACTGCATTATGATTTTGAACGGAAAAATTCACTGTAGAAATCACCATCCACAAAAATAACTGAGTATGTTGGTGATTCTACCTGATTTTCCCCAGAATATTCTCTGGTTATCACTCTCTCAGCTCTTAAAAAGTCTGTTATGGGTGTCTCCTCTCCCAACCATCTGCAAGGAGCCAACATTTTCTCATTCAGAGCTCTGCATAGTGCCTGCTGGGTAGTAAGTAAGCCGTCCTAGCTATTACCATTGCAGGCAACAGACCACTTCACAAACTCATGAAAAAGGGTGCCTTCTGCATTTTCAAACCCTTCTGTGTACAGGCATTACCTTTACAAAAATATTTTTAAAAGAAAAAATGGAAGTCCTGAAATATCTGTATTATGTCACTTAATAGGTTCTGGTATCTCAAAAAGAAAAAAAAATTCAGCAAGAAATGAAAAATATATCCACAGGAGTAAAGGTGTTACTTAAACCAATTAGAAGGCATATTAATCATGATCGGCCCTCCTCTGTTAAATGGGGAAATAAGAGACATCATGCCAAGAAGAATTAACCTCCAGCAGAAGCCATTCGTTCACACACTCAAGAACTGGGTGATTCCATGATAACTTGTATCATTCCTAAAATCGGTCCACAGGAGGAAAAACACCAACTAAAATTGCACTGAGAAATTTCTGGCTAAAGACGTGAAATAGTTTCCAAACATTTCTTCCCACATAAATGTAAAATAGGATACATCTGGCCATTTTAGTCATTTGTACACATATTTCATCAAAACCCAACAGAGGACTTAGGTCCTCACAACAAAAAAAACAAAACAGGTCTTAGACTGGACCAAGTCATGAGTGCAAAAGCTGCTGGCAAAATCTCTAGAACCATGTTTTCAAGTAACTTTTCCAATATTTAACGAAATTCTGCCTTGACATTGCCAGATGGTTAAGTAAAAGCAGCCGATGCCAAAATATCCAGATCAATTGCAGAAATAGCTAGGACCCCTCAACTCCTCCATCTGAGCCCCTTGCCACTTCCTGTGACTTCCACGAAACTGGGGGTCTCATTCCCTGACAGATGCAGAGCAGCAAGCTAGGTAGAATGCTTTATAAATTTAAATTTCACAGCTTTCCTGGGGGATTAAGAGGAATTCATTGTCTTGATCTTAGAAATCAAAATGCAAATGTTGCCAATCTTACTGAAATAAGTACAGATAATAACACTGCAAAAACGTTAAAGAAAGTCAAATAATAATCAGGTACCTGTGGAAAAGGCCCTATATTAGATGCCATGGAGGGCCCTGATCTTAAGGAACATACAATTCACTAATGGAATCGCCATTGTTCCTACAGTACTTTATTCTGTTCACCTTCCGAATTCATTCCTGTCCCCAGGATTTCCAGTCTTTGCAGCATGTTCGTAACTGTACAGAGACATTAATGAGCCTTTACCATAGCTGGTAAATATTCTGTTGAATCAATCTCCTCCTCTCTGCCTCAAACTCTCTCTGTACTTTTGTTTATCCACAATCTGTTCATTACAATGTCTAAGGAAAGCGTTCTACCTTCTTGTCAATACAAATGCCCTTCATTCCATTTCCTTCCCACAGGGAGCATTTAATTGACAATTTCTCTCCCCAGGGTAGCCAGCCTCCAAGAAGGCCCCCAGTAGTCCCAGCCTGCTGCTATTCAGGGACCTTGGGCAATCCCACAATGTATCAGGGTCTGTCTGTGCAACAAATGGAGTACGGCAGAAATGATGACGGTGTAACTTCCGAACATGTACATATTAGACTTAAAGATGCTGCAACTCTTAAAAACAAACCCTTTGCTACCAGAAAGGTCATGAAGGGCATGATGATGTGTAACATCCAAAACAAGGTCATGAAAGGCATCACAATTCTTCACTGCTCTCTGGAATCACTCACTGTGAGGGAGGTCAGCTGCCATGTTCTGAGACATCTGGTGCTAAAACCAGGAAAGTTTTTGGCAAAATACAATGTGTCACCCTACCTGACAAACCAAGTAAATGCTTCTTCATTTTTGTTTTCCTCTTTTGATTTAACTTCCTTTGGTTTCTTCTATTCTTCCTTTTGTCATCCTCCCTGCTTCTTCACTTTACAGATATTTTAATGTCATCTGTTGGCATATGTGTGTATGCTATCAAAAAGTGGTAATTTTTTAAACATTTTTTTCAAATAAATTGATTATGACCCTATAATTGCCTCACGTTCTCATCACTTTTTAATGCCATCTGTTGGCATATGTGTGTATGCTGACTACCAAAAAGTGGTAATTTTTAAAACTTTTTTTCAAATAACTTGATTATTTGTCTCATGTTGTCTTCATTTTAATGTTTAATATTTAATAATGAGAGTTTAGACTAGAAAATATATGCTTCAGTTCCTTTCAGGTTTTCCACCAAATGAGATTTAATATTAACTTTAAAAATAAATGTTTGGAGAATCGTGATGATTAACATGCTCTATTTTCTTCGAGTGGAGATCGTTTAATAATTTAAACTGTGAATCCTCAATAATTAGGGTAAGCTGTTGAATTAGAAATTGTAAAATTGGTTGTACGTATAGATCTTTTTACATTTGACATTACAAGAGCCCTTCACAAATAAATATCAACTCACAAAAGCCACGTTTCTCAAGCAAAATTTTTCCCCGAACCAACACCAGGTGTGTATATGGAAATCAGAGCAATTAGCTTGGAGATACAAATTGAACCAGACGCCTTCCTATTCTTACTGAAGCCCATCTGCAAACAATTCCATGCTTTCACTATATATTCCTGTCCCCTTTAATTAAAACAAGACAAACGACCCACGGCATCCTCACCTGCATCAAGTAACCCATTTATGAAACAAAGCCTGGTTGCTAAGCGCAGCCACTCCCTGGCATTCAGCCAGAAGGAAATATGGCCACATTAATCCATTGCCATCCAAGGGTTAATTCCCTTTTCCTGAATGAAGCCTCAAAGAAATGACTTAATAAATCATACACAGGGTCCTATTCAGAATCTGTTAATAAGGACACTCTTAAAATTGAAATCTTTGAGATATTTGCTGCCAGTAAAAAAGTACCGTCTTACAAAGTCATCCTAAAGATAATTATTCCTAATGTTTTTAAACATTTTTCTTTTCTAAAAGAAAAGAAATATAAATACCTTAGTAGATGGGAACTATAACCACTTAACTGCTACATTTTAGTTCTATTTATGTCTTAACACTATTCTAAGGTGAGTTAAGGTTACTTTGCAAAAATCTAAGACAACATTTAAAAGATGAGAACTGTGATACAACTGGCCATTCGTGGTCTATGCATTTCTCATTCGTGGTCTATGCATTTCTAAGACTGAACATGAAGGTAATTCTTGTAAACCGAATGACTTTCCATTGACATCATAAAACTGGAGATGCTTTCCCATGGGAAAACAGTGTTCCTGACAATGAACAAAATAACCAGCTGAAAACAATGAAGCACTGACAAATTGCCTCAAAAGCAAGAGGCTGTTTACCGAGTGCTCTGAACTACAGAGACGTACATATCAAACTTAAAAATGCTGCAACTCTTAAAAACAGAAAATAAATACTTTTGTTACCGGAAAAAAAAAATATTTTTGAGCCACAATACAAAGTATACTGAAGTGAAATGGACTTTCCGAAGGAATTTTTAGAAACGGTTTTAAAAGAGCCTTAAGGGGATAACATAAACAAATATAAACATATATACCTAATCTGGACCAGTCTGCAGAGGTGAACCTGGAAACCCTATGCCTACAGTTGCTGCAATTTTCAATTAAATGCAAAGCCACCTTCTTGAACAAGTTCTCTTGTTGTCCTTTCAAACAGGGTGTTCCCTTTCTTCAAAAAGTTTCTCTCTGTTATCATCTAGGAGATCAAAATTCCTTATGAGCAGGCTTGGCAGCATTCCTCCCCAACAGGGTCCCATCTAGGAGGGAAGAGTGAACAAGGAGCTCTCTGTTTTGCTAGCCGAAAAGTCCTGCTTGGCAAGGAGAGGGCACAGATCCATAGCTTAGTTGCATCCGTGGATTTATGTAATTTTAAGGTTTCTGGCTAATGAAAGCCATCTGTTTTCTGCATTTGAACTAACTGCTCTCACTAGTCTAAACAGCTGGCCTCATATAATGAAGTATGTGGTACTTTTTAATCAGTTCGAACTTCTTAGAGTCAGATTCTTGCATAATCTCATTTTTTTTTTTTTTTTGTATACACTGTCTCACTCCATCACCCAGGCTGGAGTGTAGTGGCGTGATCTCGGCTCAAATGCAACCTCTCCACCTCCTGGGTTCAAGCTATTCTCCTGCCGCAGCCTCCTGAGTAGCTGGGATTACAGGCCTGTGCTACCACGCCCAGATAATTTTTGAATTTTTAGTAGAGACGGGGTTTCACCATGTTGGCCAGGCTGGTCTCGAACTCTTGGCCTCCCAAAATGTTGGGATTATAGGCATGAGCCACTGTGCCCAGCTTTGCAGTGATACTATTTCTACCACATCCATGGTTTCCTGACATAAATACTGGATTCCCTTAACCTGGGCATAATTCAACTATACCCCACAAGAGTGCTTTACATTTTCCTGTTAAAACATTTAAATTCTCCATTGTCAAATGTAAAGAACTGTTTTCTAGAATCATAATCTAGAAAATCTGAGTGAACCCCTTTCAAGGGAATAATTCATCTGTAGGGTTTTCTTTTAAATGCCAAAGAAAAGTATTTCCAGTGGAAGCGGAACATCTGTAATCGCTCATTTCATCACTAACTGAGAACTGAAATTAAAATCAGAATCACATAAGTGGACCCTAAGAGGGAGGAAAAGGCGCCGGGTAAGGATGTGTCCAAGGCCATGGGGTTACAGAGATAGAGAAGGGAATTCAACTTATTCCGTCAAGGTTCTGTTAATGTGACCGGGCTGTCTCTCAAATTAAAATGGAAAATTGCAATTTTCCAAGGCTGTGCCCCTGTGTGTGTGTGTGTGTGTGTGTGTGTGTGTGTGTGTGTGTGCATGTATCTGTGGTGGGCAAAAATAGAGAAGCTAGTAAAAAAGAAAAATAAAATGTGATGACTGAAACTGCACATGGTTTCTATTTACCCTTGTGGAGAGCTGCCACATCTATTCACAGCCACTATTTGCTGCACAATTATTTCAGAGCTTGAGTTTCAGCCTAAAAATGATTTGCCGTAAAAGTGAATGGGAGAAAAACAATTCCTTTCAGCGGAGTAATCTGCATGTTTCACTCCTGGAAACTTGAAATTCTTTTTGGGTCACTGTTGATCTGGTTTCTAATTACAAGCTATCCTCCTTTGATGTTTTTCATGGTCTCTGTTGATATTAGGTTGGTGCAAAAATCGCAATTACTTTTGCACCAACCTAATACCAAGCTTTTTTTCTACTCAAAGGATAGATGTTCTCAAGTTGACCGAAAACTCCTACCCACTCATAACAAGGCCAGTAAATCATGCTTGCTGCTGGTGCCCAGTAGGAAATCAAGAGGTGCCTCAATAGGAGCCTTTGTTATTCACCACTTGTGAAATTAATAACCAACATCTGAAGCATGCATTTGGCGGTATCCAGAAAGAGTGGCATCTACGGCTAGGACTGATGTAAATGGATATAAAACTGGAATTACAAAAAATAGAGCCTTACACATGGCAACCAAACTCTTAGCCTCAAAAACAGTTTACAATCTAGTCAATGTCCATTTAGTCCTAAAAGGTGAATGTTTTCTTTTAACTTCATATATATACATACACACAGACATATGAAACCATACACACACTATACCATGTATACTTGTGTCTAATGTTGTACTCTTGCATTGGTAAGACTAATTCTTCCCAAGGTCACCTTGATGTAAAAACAGTTCATCTCTTTCATTCTGTCTTTAAGGTTTTTCTGTGTGTCTTTTGTTTTGTTTTGTTTTCTGAGACAGTTTCGCTCAGTTGCCCAGGCTGGAGTGTAGTGGGGTGATCTCGGCTCACTGCAACCTCTGCCTCCCAGGTTCAAGTGATTCTTGTGCCTTAGCCTCTTGCGTAGCTGGGACTACAGGCATGCGCCACTATGCCCAGCTAATTTTTGTATTTTTTAGAAGAGATGGGTTTTTGCCATGGTGCCACTCCTGACCTCAAGTGATCTGCCCGCCTCGGCCTCCCAAAGTGCTGGGATTATAGGCATGAGTCACAAAGCCTGGCTTGTCTTTAAAGTTTTACTGACATGTCTCACACAGTCACCACAGGGAAATAAATAAATATATATATATATAAACAAACAGTATTTGAGATCTTTATCCTATTATGACTCTCTCAATATTGCCATATCTCATCAGCCTTGACCTTGTGAACATGGAGACAGAAAGAGGGTTATTAACAGGCAAAAATCCAACGTCTACTAAGGCCTTTACTCATTATCTCATTTGACTCAGAAAAACCAAGATAAGTCACTTCCACATCTAGTCAGATAATCAGAAGGGCTCAAAACCCGTCTAGAGTCTGATCAAGAGCGTCATTCCAAAGCACATGTTTGCTTTTTGCCATAACAAGCCAGCTGGCATTCCTGGTACTAGATCTCAAGCTTTTTTATTTTTCAATCTTGAATATTATTTTCAAGTAATTTTTCCCCCATGGCAGTGCTATTTTGCATGTCTTTGTTACTGGCTTTTAAAAAAAATACTTTTAGAGCAAGTAAAATGGGAAGCAAACCCACTGCTTAAATGTCTAATTTGCATTTCTCAAATTTAAATCACTAGATGTTAATATGTACTAACCTTTGGTAGTCTCCTCTTTAAGAAATCTCTCCTGAAATGCAAACACAAATTTCTCCAAAGTCAGTTCTTTCCTTAAATCAAATGCAGCCAACTGCATCTGCAAACTAGGAGTCCAAATCTCCCAATGTTCCAACTATTAATGTTTTTCAACCATTACATTATTTAGTCTGTATTTTCTAGTTTTTCAACAGTTGACATATACCTATATACATATACACCTGTATATATACCTGCTATACAGCTACCTGTATGGTATGTAGTGGTAGTGCTAGAATAAACACATGCACACACACACATACACATACATACACATGGTTTAAGAGCTCAATTTGCACAAATCTCAAATGCTGGTGCTTTGCTAAAATCTCATTCTAGAATTAGTGCATTTAAGTCCATGTTGCTAACAAGGTGGAGGACTTGGTAACTGGGCTCCTCAGAGATAGCGGTTTGAATGGCATTCACTGAAAGAAATTGGATAGTAACAAATAAATGATTTTCCAGTAAGACTTCCACTGGTTCTGACAGCTAGGACAGATTAGCACCCAGCACAGAATACGACAAAGAAAATCAAAACCTATTATTCCTCTTCATTTTTGGTACAAGAGATATTCTACATATATTCAATTCTAATTTTCTACTGTTTTCTATCAAATGTAGCCAAGCTAAGCCAAGATCAGCTGAACCCTGAGCTTGTGGGCTATAATAAATGGTTATTGTTCTAAGCCACGAAATTTTGGAGTGGGTTTGTGGCTTTGCTGCATTTTTGTGGCAAGAGAAATTAACACAGTCATGTATTTGATAGGAATAACTAAAATACTAAGTGATAGAATCAAGGCATAGATTATTTCAGAAGGTAGAAACTTTCTCAAGTTGCCTTTTTTTAGGTATATGCAAGATCCTATTTATTGTGTTAAATAATTATTTGAAGTATTAGATGACAGGAAAGAGAAGAAGATGAAAAAACAGCTAATACACTCGTAAGCTTCACCAATACAGCTCCAGATGACCACAGGAAATCTTGCTGCATCAGAAAAAATCTAGAAGGATGCAATCACATTTTTAGATAAACAGTAAAAAAATAAAAATAAAAATAAAAATAGGGTTGGCACTGTGGTGGCTCACGTCTGTAATCCTAGCATTTTGGGAGGCCGAGGCGGGCAGATCATTTGAGGTCAGGAGTTCAGGACTAGCCTGACCAACATGGTGAAACCCCTTCTCTACTAAAAATACAAAACAACTAGCCAGGCGTGGTAGCACATGCTCACAGTCCCAGCTACTCAGGAGGAGTAGGCAAGAGAATCTCTTGAACCCAAGAGGCGGAGGTTGCAGTGAGACGAGATCATGCCACCGTACTCCAACCTGGGTGACAGAGTGAAACTCCATCTCAATAATAATAAATAATAATAATAGTAAAATAAAAATAAACTTGGAGGGAAAGAAAATTTTATCAGGAGAATTTAAAGAAAACAGAACTAGCTCATCCGAAAAAACTGAGGGCAGAAGACATCTGAAGGAAAATCACAAGAAAGTGCCCAATGAAATGAACAACAGTGATGGAGAAATATTTGGGGTTGGGAAGAAACATCGTAAGATCATGAGCACCTCATCAACAAGTCACTTAAATTAGATGGACAATCAACCAGCAGCATTTCTGAAGAGATTATCGAAGTTGGTAGAAAGTCAGAGATTCACACTTTTCCACAGTTTTTAAGCAGTGGAACCTTGTACTTAAAATCTATGGGAAACCCTCATAGCTGGGCACCTCCCTGCTTGAAACCTGCATTCCTGCCCCACATAGCATGTATAGCACTGGTGATCTAAAGCCATACGCTATGATGCTTTTAGTCACGCTCTAAAGTCATCATACTATGATTAACATGTGGCATTTCATTTGATTGTTTTTGCTTAATCCCTTGTGCTCAGGGGCTTACCTCTAGACTTTTCGATTGTAGCCTTATAGGCCTTACTGCCCTACACCCACAAGCACCTTCACTCCCTCCTGCTGCTGCTCTTGGAAACTCTCCTCCCTTACACAGTTCTTTTTATACATATATATTAATTTAAGCGGTACAAGTGCAGTTCTGTTATGTGGTTATACCACATTAACCCTTGAACAACACAGGTTTGAACTGCACGGACCAGGTCCACTTATACACAGATCTTTTTCAACAGAAGTTACAGCAGGCGGGCCTGACTCTCCTGCTTCCACCTCTGAGACAGCAGGACCAGCCCCTCCTCTTCCTCCTCAGCCTACACAACGTGAAGAGGAGGAGGAAGACCCTTAGGCTGGTCTGCTTCCACTTAAGGAAATGCCTATTTTCCCTTCCTTATGCTTTTCTTTAATAACTATTCCAATAAAGCTAGAGAAAAAAATAAGTATATTACACATATACAAAACATGTATTAATTGTTTATGTTATCAGTAAGGTTTCTGGTCAACAATAGACTAATAATAGTTAAATTGGGGGGGAGTCAAAAGTTATACATGGATTTTTGACTGCACAGGGGTTAGCACTCCAATCCATTACTGTTCAAGGGTCAACTGTATACCGTTGAATATCTTAAACCTATACTATCTAACAGGGCAAAAGCACTGGCCACTTGTGGTGTATGAGCACTTGGAACAAGGCTAGTGAGATGGAGAAGCTTTTCATGTTATTTATTTATACTTAATATAAATGTAGACTGAAAATCTGTTACACCATCCCATTATTAAACACTGAAGCATGTCCAGAACTCAGGTAAGTGAATCTACTTTCTAACTATAAATTTTCTGAACTTAAAATAAATTTTTTGATGAAGATGTATTGTTCCAATTCAGATACGTTTTAAGTGTAAAATATACATTGGATTTCAAGCACTTCCTCCTGCCTTGGCCTCCTAAAGTGCTGGCATTACAGGCATCAGTTACCATGCTTGACCATAAATATTTTATAGTACAAAAATTGTGATATAAAAAATCTGTAAAAATTTTTTATATGGACTACATGCTATGATCGTAATTGGGTTAAATAAAATACATGACTAAAATTAATGCCAATTACTTTTTAAAATATGGCTGCTAGAAAATTTTAAATTCTGTAAGTGGCTTGCATTATATTTCTGTTGGACAGCACTGCCCTTAACATGCCTGAAATAAACCAGTATAAAATATACAATAACAAGTTAGGTACATGACAACATATTACACATTTGTCTTTTACTAATCTTACTGCATACCTGCCATCTCCTCTCAGGTTTTTCTTATAAGCTCTTGGAAAATCAAGACTTCAATTACTTCAATTGGCATACATTAGCACATACCTAGCCAGAAACTTCATAAACATTTTGTATTTTTTTTAAGAGACAGGGTCTCATACCATTGCCCCGACTGGAATGCAGTGGTGATCACAGCTCACTGCAGCCTCAAACTCCTGGGCTCAAGCGATCCTGAGCAGGTATGAGTACAGGCTTGTACCACCATACCTGGCTAATTTTTTTTATAGAGACAAGGTCTCAGTATGTTGCCCAGGCTGGTCTCAACTTCCTGGCCTCAAGTGTTCCTCCTGCCTTGGTCTCCTAAAGTGCTGGGATTACAGGAACTGGCCACCATGCCTGGCCATAAATATTTTATATTTAATGTACTATATAAGGTAGGATCAGTTATGGCTTATGATCTTTGGGTTGTCCTAGACCTGGAAAGTAAGAATCTGAGCATTGGCAAACAGAATGATATTGTAAACACATGCACTGGAGCTTTCAAGGAGATGGTAAACAATCTTTGCAATCTTTAGATCTGATTGATTTTGTGGGCTTCTTAACTTTTCTCCTATTTTTTTAGACCTCTGTAAATGATAAACAATTTGTACAAAGGCATGGTTTTTTTAAAAAAATTAAATGTATTTTGTTTACACTTAATGTATTTCTAAAAGGAAATATTTCAAATCTGAAAGCAATCCAATGCTATTAAAGAGACCACGTTCCTGCTCATACCTCACATGTGGCTATGTGAGTACAAAAATCTTGTAATTATACTTCTCCCAGCAAAGGACATGCACATTTCATCACCAAAGACTCATGCTACTGCAATCGCACTCCATCAAGCCACATGTGTTGAAATCTGTGTAACAAAAGCAATGAGGGCTCTTGCCACACATAGCTCCCACCTAGCCCTCTCTGAGAGGTAGGTATGTATGCAGAGGAGACAGTGGGGTGAGAAATGGAATTCTGGCATGTTGGGGCAACCAGACTGATCACGTGACACTCGCACTGAGCTCATATCACATTTCACCCTGTGGCAGACTCAGCACCAAACAAATCCCAAAGTTAAAGCCTCAGTATCACCTGGGCTTTGCTGCATAGACCTAGCCAAGTATGCATAAGAGTTATGACCTCTAGATATAATTTATTTTATTGCCCTGAAAGAGCATCCCCACATAATTTGCAAGTTTAATTGCAATTATATTACTGGGGGTCACTCCTTATACCTGCACAGTTAGGATATTGCCATGTTATTCATGTTACCTCACTCATCACCTAGCGGGTATACACAGATCCTCATCTTTTACACAACATCATATTCATCACTAAATAAGGATACAGCGTTAAAGTGAACTTTTACTTTATCAGTGGTACTTTACGGCACTACTGTGTTTTCTAGAGTTTAAGACTTAGGCCAACATGCTTAATGCACAAGTAAGTGCAACTTTAACAGGTTTCTGGTTCTTACATTTTTCCCATTTCTTCTCATTGACCTACTGCAATGTTGACACACTCGGAACGTGGAGCACGGACAAAACAGAGCACCATGAGACCATTAGAGAAGAGATTAAGTCTTTGAAAAGCTGCAGGTGGGAATATAAAGGAAAATAAGCTTCCAGAAGAGGTAGTGGGTCTACCATTTAACTAGAACTTGCACAGTAGAGCCATACTCATACATCTGTATCTTAGAGTGGCTGATATACTAGGACAAGGGGAAAAAGAAGCATATTCCTCTATCCTTTTGTCAGCCCAGAAATTTATCTCAACCCTATTTTCCTATACAGTTGCTACCAGCTTTCAGGCTTTTCAGGCCATTGTAAAACCAACATAGGTGGAGAGGCAATTCAGGCTAGGATGGGGAGGGGCAGTTAGCGGGATTTCCGGCTCTGGGCTACAGTGAGGGAGTCAGTACACATTTCTGGGTCTGGTACATATATTCCACATTGTCCATATCCTTTAATATCTTTACAATTTCTAGTACCAAAGTGGTATGAAAATGCTAATGAAGTTCAAGACCCTTACCAAAATGCTAATTTTCCAGGTTATCATATTGTCCTTCAATGTGCATTAAAATCTCAGAGCAGCTATTGGAGGATAAGGAGAGCGAATACCCATCAAGCTCGGAGGCCAGCTAAACTCTCTAGAAAGTCATTTCCATCTTACTTCCCACCAGCGTGAGGCAGAGCAGTTCAGGGCATTTTTCACGTGAGTCTGCCTGCCGTTACCAATGCCAAATTTAATGTACTTGTATGTTTTATCACAAGCCCATGAGCTTGTGATTTCATAAAATGGTAACTGGTCCTTGCCATGAGTAGATTCTTTTCAAGCAACACGTATGAAGAAGATTTTAATAAAAATTTTTTATTGAAAGATTTTAATAAACACTTTTATTTTATTAAAAGATTTCTTAAAGGTCATTAATGCAAGTCATATTAGAAGAGGTCACAGGCAAGTAGACAAAAGAATTTACTCCACGAAAGCTCACTGAAACAGGAATTCAGATATTTGACATTTGTTTTTGTTCTTATCTCTCATAGGTACACATCAAAGCACACACATTCACATGGATGTAAAGATAGTAAGAGGCCACCTGCAGTCAGAACAAGTGAGATTATAAGTAAGTATATTACATAGGAATCCAAGATAAGAATTCCTTACTTTTAAGGAAAGGGCATCAAAGAATTTATGGTCTTAGACCTTTACCTTTCTATTTTTAGCATAATTACAGAAATAATGCAGGAACAGAACATGAAGTGACATATTTTTGATAAGCACAAAGGATATTTACATTGTATCATTTGGTTATTTCCTTTCAAAGTGTCATAACATTTACTCATCAGCCTTTGCTGTGTGCTTATAACTCTCATACTGCTGTGGTTTTATTACTAGGACTTTTGGTCTAGGAGAAAACTGCTTTACAAACATAATAGAAATTCAGTGAGAACATTAACTTGACATAAAGAACCCAAGATAATTTTCGAACAGCATTCTTGTTCATTGTTCAAATTGTATTCTGTTAACTTACTTAGTTTAAGCCAAGATTATTTCTTTTCCTGCAGACTTGGAACACTAAAGAATACTCCAGGTCCAAATTTCAGGCTATTTGCTTGATAAGCATGGGTAGATTGTCCTTCTTAAATAACTTACACCAAAGCACTATCAAAGAAGCTTTCCTTTGTAGAGCCCTCAGATTCACAAAAGGAATTTTTCAAATTGCCATTTCTATAGGAATAAAGGCTATCAGGAACCACAATACTAAGAGAAAATAATTCTGAAGGGAAGGTAACAGTGAAGACTCTATTTCTATTTTCTTGACTATATTTATAAAAGATTGTTGCCGAAAGAACAGAAGACCAGGAGCCACAAAATCACACTGCAGTCTTACTCTTGGATGTAATGGTAATGTCAGTTTCAGTGACACAACACTGGAGGCAATCTGATATTGACAATGGTAAATATGCAGATGCCAATATTAGGGGGGTGCGGTTAGTTGACAGTAGAGCCTGTAAGTATTCATCTAAGTTTTCTCTGTTAGAAGAGAAGAAAACAGAACATCAAATATTTCTAGTATATAGAGCAAGGATTTCTAATCTTTTTTTTTTTTTTAATGGGCAAACAAGACAAAAGTTACTTCACTGTCCCTACTCTTTAGCATTGGCCTCACTCTCTCACTCCCACATATAAGCATTCAATAATACTTAGGCCAACAAGAAACACCTGGCATGAAAAACAATAACAGTAATAAACTAGAAGGTAGAAAATGTAATTACTGACAAAGGCGTGGAACAATACAAAATAAATTCCAATTTAGATACCTGTGAAATTTTTTCTTGTGGCACCAGCAGAGTAATTTCCTAACAGATTAAAGAAAACACAGTATCCACACCTCTGTCTTTACCAATTCCTGAATACCAGTTACAGTTCAACTTGTCCACGGACCTCAGGCTCCTCTTAGAAAACAAGAAGGCTTAAAAAGCAAGACAACCTATTAGCTATGTTGCTCAATAAATTTCAATGTTAATTTCCTGATTCTTTGATAACACATTCCTGAATTCCTCCGTAATTCAGGCAACACTTTAAAAATCAGATTAACTAGACTCCGAGAATTACACAAACAGTATGAGCAGCGAGACTTCGAATGTGCAATCAACTATTTTTTTTTTAATCCTGCAACTAAAAGCCTTCAGTAGCACAGAACTGATTGTCAGAGATTTCAGCGTAACCTAACACCCAGAGTGAACGCCTGGTGTATAAAAATACACCTGAAAATACTATGAGGAAGAGATAGAAACGGACTCTTGATGGCTAAGCAAAACAGCAAATGCTGATGGTTATCAAACACATGCCCTTCCCACTCTACACAAATAAGATTTCAGAGTTGTTTGAGCCCTAGGTTAAGTTTTGGGCAAGTTCTGGCTTGATGCGTTGTATTCAGATAAACATTTTCCAGGCAGTGAACATATTCAAAGTTAGGGACAGTGTGGTAACCCAAAAACATTCCTGACCTTGATGGACAGAAAATCTAATGGTGGAGACACAAATAACGCCAAGTTGGCTAAGCAAAGGTGCTGGAGTGTTAATGCAGAGATCTGGCAGGGGTGTATCAAAGAGCTCTCAGGAAAGAGTGACTGGTTTGACTTGGAGAAGGAGAAGGAAGGCAGACCAAAGACCAGGGCAGAAAACGTGTCCAGGCTGAGTGTGGGGACAGGAGGCATGAAAGGTAGCACAGGGCTAGCGTGCGAATGACCTTGAATTTGTAATAAACGTGTGAAGTCACTGGGAGCTGCTGCCACATTCCAAAGCAAGCAAGAGCAGCATCCCACCTGTGTATGAGGAGGATGTGGGGGCCCAGGACAACTTTCGTGGGTCCCTTTCTCTCTTAAGAAACCATGAAAAGCTGTATTTTAGGGCTCTGTTGGTATAAAGACAACTCTAAGTCAAGCTGGATTCATTATTGTATATTCATGATTATTGTCATGTTCTTTATGTTTCCTTCTGATTTTAAAAGAAATTAAACATTTTTGAGGGCTGCTAAAGGTACTGCACAGCCAAGACTACGGGCCGACTGGAAGCACCAGGAGTAACAGCACCAGGCATGGCAGGGAGGCAGAAAACAGGAGTGGAGGTGGGAAAGATTCTAAGGCTTGTAAATTTCAAGGATGAGCACATTCGGTGCAGTGTTTGGAGGGTGAGTCTGGAGTGCTTTCACGGCCAAGGTCAACAGGCATTATTAGAGTGCACCAGGCTAGAGAATGTGAGTTTGTCCTAACGGGGGTGGGAGAGAAAAAGAAGGAAAACAATCACTCCTTCCCTGATTTATTAGCAAACAGCCCATTCTGTCTAGCCCCACATCACATCAAGAGTTCTAAGAGTCAATCTCGCAGAGCGATTCATCTACATTTCATTGCCTTGCGTGATGGGAACTTATTTTAATTTTCAAAACCAGCAGATGTTTAACAGATCTGTGCAGAGCTGCCTGTGTGACCTGGGGAAAAAATTATCTGGACTCTCACCATGCAGATTATCAGCTTGAATTGCTAATGCATTCCTGACCCCCCACGGATGTCTTTTTGACATGTCTACAGAGGAATAAGCCCTAAAACAGAGAAATAACAAGCTGTACAATCTGTATCTTGCCCTTGGGCAGAAGGGGTATAGCATTGTGTGGGAAAGATTTACATTCTACCAAAAAAATCTAAGCAAAGAGTATTTACATAAGCACAAAAACTTTTTTCACAAACTCGTTCAAATAAACTAAGAGAAGAACACAACTGTGATCACAAAACAGATAACATCACACAGATTCTGGCTTCTGACTTCACTGCCGTTGTTCATAGCATGTAATTCTAGGTAATAAGAATTTTAGGTAATTAGAATAGAGGTGTCTTTTCAGATTTGCTAAAATGTTACATGCATGGCTGTTTCTAAAGAGGCAATAATGTTGGTGTACACCTAACGCTAACCAACAGTGGCCTAATGAAGGTAAATCCCCAAAGATCCTTATGCGCTCACTTTGTTTTCTGTGCACGGCCAATCTTCAGTCAAGAGTTCCTTTACCCTGACACCAGCCTCACCCATGTTGTTCAGCTATGCAGTGGTTCTCCACCAAGGAAAGCTTGCTAACTACATGGGTCCTAGGCCACCTTGCTTTGCGAGCCCTAGGAACTGTTTCTACGTAGAAGCTCAAAGTTCTCGGCAAAGATGATTGTCACGACTTGGGTGGTGCTACTGGCATCTACCTAGTAGGTAGAAGCCAGGAATGTTAGTAAACATCCCACAATGCACAGGCAGCCTCCCCTGCCTGCACCCCCTCCACCCCACATAAAGAATTATTTGGCCCAAAATGTCAATAATGCCTAGGTTGAAAACTCCAACCTCAGTTTTTACTTAGGGGGAAAGAGTCATGTCTTACTGATCTCTGTATTTCTATTTGTTCACAGAACAAAATTGGCATTCAAATATTGGTTGAACCAGAGTTTCTACCCAAAACATAATTAATCCAACTGACATAAAACAATAACTATGTAAACTGTAAATCCTATAAAATACAGCCTGCAAAAAAATACAGAAGCAAAAAAAAAGAAAAAAAAACCTACGTTAATTTTTAAAAGGTAGCTGGTGTATCAAAAGTTATTAACGTTAAGTAAGATAACCTCTTCAACTAAAGATTACAGAAGATTGGCCCATAATTATTTCATACAGAATGATCAAAAATAATTTTATTGCATTAACTCCCTGTGGGTCAATCTGTAGCAGTAATCTTTTAATTAAGAAATCTTGAGGGTTGATTATCCAGCTTTCATTTTAAAAAAATGAGGTGGTAACTATTTCTGGGCAAAGTTCAGCAGGAAGCAAGACAATGCACTCATAACTAGGGTTCCAAGACCAAGGAAGCCAGTCAGAATCGCTCCATAGGTAAAGACTTTCTAATTCTAGCCAATCATTTCATAATGAACAACTTAGACAAATGGAGAAAAGGCTAAAAACTGGAATCTCCTTGAATAATGCATTAATTCTACTGGAATAACAAATATATACGAATAGGTTACATAAATCAAAAGCCCTATGAAAATATATAACTAAAAAAATTATTGCTGGAAACTTCTCTATGTCTTATATCTCCAACTATGAACAGGGTCTAATCCATCACTGTCTATATCTCTAGAGACCTCAGGGGACTCATAGCTGGGTCAGGGTCACTGTAGGAACTGGCTGAAGGGACCCACACATCAAAGTACCAATATGGTCTTTGGAATCAAAAGGCAAAAGTCAATTCTGTATTTAGTATTTACCGGCTGTTTGGAGGAAGCCGATAGCTTTATCTCTTGAGTTTCTTATCTGTCAAATGGACATAGTAACATCCCACCTCACAGGATATTATGAGAATTAAAATGCAATAATATACATAAAAGGGAGAGTAAGTACTTTAAGACCTAATCATATTGCCTCAACTTGTATTTAGCAGGAAGAGGGAAAAGAAAAGAAAACGAATATGAGCACGTTCGTAAGACATCTGGGGAGACTGAATGGATGAATATACAGCATTTGAAATCTCCTGCGAGCTATCCCTACCAAGATATCTGCTATTTATTCAGGAATCCTGAGAGAGGATTTTCAGCACTAAAGAAAATGCTGACTATATAACCAGATATGACACATTGGTTTAAAGAATGTCTTATGCCACTTGAAATAGACAATCTTTTCTTGTTTATCTGCAAGGCGTCCGCCTGCCAAGTTGTCTCTAAAAGAGACAAACTGGTAACGACACTGCAGCACGTGTGTCCTCACCCCCAGCTACACGCTCAGTGTGGCAGATCTGACTCACCAAGTCTACACAGTATTTTTAAACTATCTAAGATATTTTAATTCATGCAGTTTAATGGCAATTTTAGCTCTTTTCAAAATGTCTGATATAAGGTTCATGAAGTCCACTCTGACAATTTACAATCCGTGAATCACAATGATTCTAAATACCTCTGAGAAGCAAATTTCAAGATATTAAATTTTTTGGTTCATTTCTTCAGCCACAGTATTAAATTTGTGTCTACACAGAACTTCTTATGTGTAAGAAATTTTTTATTGCATGCTTATACCACTAAGTTATTAAATATATCACTAGCAATGTATACTCAAAATAGCCCAATGATGTTTAAGGCATTCGTTACAAAGTATGAATAAATGCCTCATTTCACACCTAATTCAGTGTTCTCAAAAACAGTTTTCAGAAAATGTCAACAGTTATTACCTGGGAGGGGGAAGAATTCTGTCATAAAACACATACGGGAAATGGGATCATTCAAGATGCATACGGGAGGCTTTTGCAAAAAATCCCATAAAAATGAAGTCAGTTTAACTTTTTTAAAACCGAGGTTTCCCAAAATGTATTTGACAGTGGGACCCTTCCATTGTGACACATTTAACATACTTGGAACTGAAGTTGAAAAACGTACTAAGAGATCTGAAATGGATGATCAAGCAAAACTTAACCAGATCATTCTCACTGAAACAAAATAAAACCAAAAGAAGCTTTAAAGGGAACAAAAGCAGGAGTGTTGCCAAGCTCCTGCAGAAATGATGATTATAATAACACATCAGATTTGGATCTAGGCAAAATAATTACATGACATGTAGAATTCAGAGCAAGAAAAGAGAGGATTAGAATGAAGGGGTGTTTCCAAAGGCCTAAAATACTTCAGAAGCAGATCATGAGCATTCAGAACACGCCAAAAAAGTACAAGTCAAGAATTTTATAAGGTCCCAATGCAGTGTAAAACTCCGGGTCTCGGCCAGGCACTGTGTGCAGTGTAAAATTCCGGGTCTTGGCTGGGCACCGTGGCTGACGCCTGTAATCCCAGCACTTTGGGAGGCTGAGGCGGGTGGATCATGAGGTTAGGAGTTCAAGACCAGCCCGGCCAAGATGGTGAAACCCCGTCTCTACTAAAAATACAAAAATTAGCCAGGCGTGGTGGCAGGTGCCTGTAATCCCAGCTACTCAGGAGGCTGAAGCAGAGAACTGCTTGAACCCAAGAGGCAGTTGCAGAAGTTGCAGTGAGTTGAGATCACACCACTATATTCCAGCCTGGGCGACAGAGTGAGACTCCATTTCAAAAAAAGAAAAAAAAAATCTAGGTCTTATGTCATTTAAACCACACAGGTGAACTAAATCATGGTGGTTTGTTCCAAAGTAAGTTAAATTTTCATTTAGCGATATAAATGTGAGATGGCCAATGACAAGCAGATGCACAAACTTGATCACATCCCTGGATTCCTAAATTGCATCTGTGAAATTTAATAAAGTGATACGAAGTAAAGACAATAAGTGAATAAGAACTAAGAATAGAAAAAGTAGAAGACATGGATATCTGAAGCAAAGCCCACACCTGAGGGGAGAAAAATATTAGTGCTTTTGTTTCCATGATATAAGCACAGGTTCCTACACTGATTTCACAATAAAAAACACAAATTACTTCTAATTTTCCCATTTTCACACAAGTGAAAGAGAGTTCAGCCCAATTTCTGAATTAAATTTTCCTTTCTATAAAGGGAAGGTCTTTAGAAAATCTTTACAAAATAGTATTACACATGCCTTGTGATACTAGGGTGACATGGTGATAAAAGCAACAGGTAATTAATATGATTAATACAATACCCAGAGAACTGCACTATTTCTTAAATAATGTTTCCTCAGATGTTATATTGAAACCTTGTGCAAAATGTCATTATATAAAATGTTGAACATCACACAACAGCTGACTGGCTAACCTTCCAAAAAGAAAGGAATAGATGGTCATTCACACGAAGGTTACATTTACAAACAAAACTGGACACACAATACCATTCTTCGATGTTTAAGATACAACGAAAGGTGCACTGCTTTTTAAAAAATGGCTATAATTAGGCTCTCACAGTTACTCACATGCTTTATTTAGCTCCAAGTTTTAAGATATCTGTGAAAGGAAACTTCCTTGTTTTAAATTCTTGTTTGAAGATCACCAAGCTTTTATAGTGTTTCTCTGAAGTGGTGATACATTGACTTCCAGGCACAAGCCAGGCACAAGAGAAGCTCTGCAGAAAACAGCAAGGCCTCTCTCCAGAAGGGGACATGCGTGACCATGACAACTGCGGCTTAGAGCTGAGGAGCACAGCAACTCACAACTGATGTCTCTGAATTTTAGGTACCAGCGCTGAGAATCGAGTTCCTCTCCATGTTTTAAGAAACTAATAAAATCCTCAAGAAAACCTGTTTTAGATATTCACGACACTTCCTAAGGCATTCTATCATGTTAAGATACCTAGAAATGACTCAACTATTTGGCTAAGCTTATGCTAAGGGCAAATTCCTGTTTCTAAATGTGTCAAGTCTGGACAGCACCATACGTGAGCCTCAACACCCAAACAGAGACTTGACTTCTATTTAGCAATTTGTATTTTTAGTAGTAGCCTTCCCTTCCTTCCTTCCTCACTACCACAGAAAAGAACAAAGAAAAAAAAATTTGCTTAAAAAGCCAGAGTTCACTACTAAGAATAAATTCTATTATCTTCCTTAGACTATGCCTATTACTGGGTAATATAAACGTATGTTGTTGGCCAGACGCAGTGGCTCCTGCCTGTAATCCCAGCACTTTGGGAGGCCCAGGCAGGTGGAACACCTGATGTCGGGAGTTCAAGACTAGCCTGACCAACATGGAGAAACCCTGTCTCTACTAAAAATACAAAATTAGCCGGGCGTGGTGGTGCATGTCTGTAACCCCAGCTCCTCAGAAGGCTGAAACAGGAGAATCGCTTGAACCTGGGAAACAGAGGTTGAGATCGCGCCACTGCACTCCAGCCTGGGCAACAAGAGCGAAACGCCATCTCAAAAAAAAAAATAAAATAAAATAAAATAAAAATACATATATGTTGTCAATGAAGTAGTGAAAAGGCCCATAAAACAAAACACTTCATTATTTACCAAAGCAGCAGCAAGGTTTTCCAGCAAAATGTAACCATCTTATAGTTCACAGCGATCCTATAAACGTTTTCCCTTTAAGATAACTGAGCACAGAGCAGTACACTCAGCCAGTCACTCTCATATTTGTTGGCTCTTTTTACTAAGCCAAAACAAAGATTATTAAACTCTTGTTAGAGACAACAGCGTAATGGAGGCATGCTTAAATAAGGGAAATAAGAAAATTTCTACTATACTAAGTATAATTTAAGCATTGGTAGCCAAAATGAGCAATACGGCAATACTTGAGAGAAACATCCAGTCATAACAAATTCCTCGGAACTGTAAAGCCAAATTTATTGACCACTGACTTGAGCTAATACGTAATTCAAGTCATCTGAGAGATCCAACCAATTGTTCTCATCAGTGAAAAACATTATATAATGTTATCTATAGCACAATATGACTGAAAGATAGCCAAGTCTTAAATCTCAAATCTTCAAAATGAAAAACCACAAAACTCTACTTTGACACCTAATGTATACAGATGAATGTCTGTCTACTTCCTATTGGAATTGTGATAGTTAAATTAAGATATTTTCTTTTCATCCAGATCCTGTTTTCTTAAATAAGGAAAAACAATAAACTTACCATATTAAACAACTAAACATAAGTTGCCCATAGAATCTTTAGATGACAAATGTGATACAATCTAGCTGTCACTAGATACAGGGTCAATTTTGTAAACAGAGGCAGTTAAAAAAGCATAAACAAAAAAATAAACAATTTAAGATAAAAGTACTACGGCATGGTGAGAAGTTACACTCACTGAGGCCGGGAGTTCAAGGCTGTAATTTGCTATGATCAAGCCTGTGAATAGCCACTGCACTCCAGCCTGGGCAACATAATGAGACTCTGCCTCTTTAAAAAAGAAAAAACCTGAGGGCTCAGGCACGGTGGCTCATGCCTGTAAACCTAGCACTTTGGGAGGCAGAGGCGGGTGGATCACAAGGTCACGAGATGGAGACCATCCTGGCTAACATGGTGAAACCCCATCTCTACTAAAAACACACACAAAAAATTAGCCGGGCATGGTGGCAGGCGCCTATAGTCCCAGCTACTCGGGAGGCTGAGGCAGGAGAATGGCATGAACCTGGGAGGTGGAGCTTGCAGTGAGCCAAGATCACCTCACTGCACTCCAGCCTGGGCAACAGAGCAAGACTCCGTCTCAAAAAAAAAAAAAAAAAAGAAAGAAAAAAGTTATGCCTCAAATATGGTGTTTGGGACTCACTAAAAATAACTAAATTTAACGGGGAAAGATTATATTGATATTATATATGCCATATGCTTGAATTCTGACTTTAGCTCAACCTTATAATTAAATCTGTACTTTGCACCCATTAGACATTTCAGCGAACTGAAGTTCATTCAAATCAAAATCTACAAAAAGAACAAGGTCCCAATGCACTGAATTCGACTTTTAATATTCAAGATGTAAAATAGGCAGTCTTTAAGAAATTAATTGTAGTTCTCTACATCTAAAAAAAGTTTCTCTCCTACTCGTGAACTAATTCAGAACTTTACATTTCCATTATACAGCATATGATTTCTGCTTTATTACCTGGATATCTGTTTAGTATTCACAACATATATGTATCTCCATTAAGGAAAGAATTCTTTGACAGATGGCCTCATCCAAAGAACATATAAACACTTGATTACTTCAACTTAGTTTGCAAAAATTAAAAAATCAATAAATTATGTTACAGACTATAGTATTTTGAGTATTAAAATCACTTCTAAAAACACCATCACAACAGAACCCTACTAGTGCCTGTTAAATTCTAGTTGTTGGTGTAAAGACCTCAAGGGTCAAAATAAATTAAGAATCGGGTTGACATGGTCTAAGGAAGATGAATAAATGGATAAGTGATCTTCCTGGTGCATCATATTCTACACTAAAAATTCACTATTTAGACTTCATTTCTGAAACTCAATGTCAAAGAGAATATTAAAAATCTGGGCGCTGGGCACAGTGGCTTATGCCCGTAATCACAGCACTTTGGGAGGCCTGGGTAGGTAGATCTCTAGCTCAGGAGTTGGAGACCAGCCTGGGCAACATGGCAAAAACCCTGTCTCTAAAAAAAAGATACAAAAATTAGCTAGGCATGATGGCGCACGCCTGTAGTCCCACCTACTTGGGAGGCTGGGGAGGGAGGATCGCTTGAGCCTGACAGGTCAAGGCTGCAGTTAGCCACGATCATGCCACTGCACTCCAGCAGAGTAAGACCCTGCCCCATCTCTCAAAGACAAAACAAAACAAAACATCTGACAGTTCCTGAGTAATCAGCAGCCTACACAAGGAACCTATTAATATTGCATATGCAATTTTTATTAACACACTTGCCAATATCCTCATTTTAGGACTAGGCTAATGTTTGTATGATGCCAGACTAATTTTGAATGTTTGAATTATTCACAATTGCTAGGAAGACAAATCATTAGACTATGGACTCAGTCTACAATCTTATCTTTTGGCTATGTTTACTGATTAACAACTACAATAGGCCGGGCGGTGGCTCACACCTGCAATCCCAGCACTTTGGGAGGCCGAGGTGGGTGGATCACGAGGTCAGGAGTTCACAACCAGCCTGGCCAAGATGGTGAAACCCCGTCTCCACTAAAAATACAAAAATTAGAGCACACCTGTAATCCCAGCTACTCGGGAGGCTGAGGCAGGAAAATTGCTTGAACCTGGGGGCGGAGGTTGCAGTGAGCCAAGATCGCGCCACTGCACTCCAGCCTGGGCAACAGAGTGAGACTCCGTCTCAAAAAAAAAAAAAAAAAAAAAAATACTAGAATAAAGGAAAACAGTTCTCTGTCCGTATCAAACCAATCAGAACCAATGTAAGAAAATTTTCTTCCACCAAAATACAGATTTGATATGGTTGACCAGATATTACATTTCTCTTCCTGGCCCTAATCTCCAACTTAATTTGGTTGTGACTTTGATTTCTGACATTTACAAAATGGCATTGAGTCCTTTATAACCCATTAACTTCTCTCATGTTGAAATTCCTTTCAGGAGTTTCCAAACATGTTAAAGTAAAGCATTTGGAGGAGAAGCAATGTTTACTTCCTGGACTCAAGCAATCCTCCCATCTCAGCCTCCTGAGCAGCTGGAACCACAGGTGCACACCACCACTCCCAGCTATATTTGTAGAGATAAGATCTCCCTATGTTGCCCAAGCTCATGACAAGAAATACTGCAGATGATTCTCCAGTGGATGCCAGCTGAGTGTCCTCTAATTCAATTGGATTCTGACATTGTACTTGGAGATTACACATCCCACAGGTTGAGGGCTCAGTACCACAAAACTCCCCCAACTTCAGATGTCAATCACAAGCCCCAGGTTGTAGCCTGTGCTTCTGACCAACTGGCTACCATTCCCACCACGCCTTCCTTTGTTTTGATTCATTGCCGGAGCACCTTCAGAGAACTCAGGGAAATACTTGCTTACATTCACCCACTTATTTTAAAGGATATTACAAAGGACACACAGATGAACAGCCAGATGGAAGAGGTGCACAGGTGCGGTTGAAGAGACAAGGAGAGTCCATGCTCTTTCCTAGCATCCCACCCTCCAGGAACCTCCATGCGGTTCATCTATCTGGAAGTTTCCAGAACGCAGTCCTTCAGGGTTGTTAAGAAAGCTTCATTATGTAGGTATCATTGATCATTAGTTTATCAACTTCAAACTTCAGACCATTGATCATTAGTTTATCAACTCAAACTTCAGCTCTTGGAGGTTGCGGAGGGTATCTGAAAGTCCTAACCCTCTAATCACATGGCAGATTACCCAGCCCCCAGTCATCTCATTAGCATATAAGATCTTCTTAGCACTGGAGATTCCAAGGATTTTAGGAGCTAAATGTCAGGAAACATACACATCAGGAAGACCAAATAGATTCCACAATATCATATGACCATTTTCTTGGAGTCAAGATATTTGTTCTTCCTTACAACTTCAATGTTTCTAAATATCTAAGGTATCCACATAGGTTAAAAATAAACTTTTCACCACTCCACTTTTCATTTAAAATCATCCAACATTTTAACATTTCATCAACTCTCTGTCTCTATACAATAGTGCCCACCTCTTCATGTTTTTAAAAGAGCCCTGTACTCACACTATTCCTAGGGAATAGACAGCAAGAGATATTATCCCTTCTTACCATTATGCTCTGTGCATAATAAGATAGCAAGCCAAAGAAAAAGCCAGGATTAGAAGTACTTTCTTAAATTGAGAGCTTATCAGAAGGTAAAGCTGGTTAACATGATTACCTATGCAACAGCACCAGACCTTCTCACTTAGAAATTCAAGACATCCCCAACCGCTCAGGGTATGGGGGTTGAAAACAGCCACATTATATGTATGGATTCTATAACTTAAAGATAGCCAAGTTCATATCAAACTAAGTCACTGAATTTTATATCACTTTCTAACAAGTAATCACAGAACCATGACAAAACATACAAAATACAGAACAGTTTTCTCCTTGACTTGGTGCAAATTCAATCCAATTATTCCACCGATCTCTTTTATTTTAGTCACTCAAATTTTCATTTTTCATGTCCTTAGTCGTACATTAGGACAAATGCAAACTATATACAGAAGGCAGCACATTTAGCCTTATTATCTCAAACTCATTCCTAAGTAAGTACATCTGCCTGGATGGTGAGGCCTCCATCAGAGGCTAAATGCAAGCCCTAGCTGGAAAGTTACTGGAAGGGCATGTGTCCTACCTGCCTTTCTCTCTCTCATCCTAGATCTTCATCTCCCCAACATCACCACATTAGAAGTGTTTTGCATATAAGTCAAAACGAAGCCCCAGAGAGCCCTTAGTAGGAATATCTGGACTTACGTTTTAGAAATAGTTTTGTCAGTCGGGTGCGGTGGCTCACACCTGTAATCTTAGCACGTTGGGAGGCTGAGGCAGGCGAGTCACAAGGTCAGGAGTTTGAGACCAGCCTGATCAACATGGTGAAACCCTGTCTCTACTAAAAATACAAAAATTAGCCAGGCGTGGTGGCGCACACCTGTAATCCCAGCTACTCAGGAGACTGAGGCAGGAAAATTGCTTGAACCTAGGAGGCAGAGGTTACAGTGAGCCAAGATCACACCACTGCACTCCAGCCTGGGCGACAGCGCGAGACTCTGTCTCAAAAAAAAAAAAAAAGAAAAAAGGAAATAGTTTTGTCATATACACATCTGTGACCCTCTCACTCTGCACACCACTGCCTCTCTGAAAGAATGAACATAACACACACACACACACACACACATACACACGATGGACAAAATAAATTTTTAAAAAAGAAATAGGCAATTTCGTGATTCTACTGTATCCTGGAGCCATCAGGCCCTATCTAGGGAGTGTTATTTTTAAACTATGTACAGGCTTGTTTAGGTCCTCCGTAAGATTATGGAAGTGTTTTACTCCCTAAGGAAAACTGAAATTTGAGGTCTAAGACTGGAGTTTTATACCTCTATAATTCATCTTTGGTAACCATGCCCATTTGATTCATAAATAACCTAAAAATATGGATGTTTAAGGAGCAGTGTATTTACCTTAGTCCACCTCATCTTTTTCTTTTCAGGAATGTTATCATAAAAATGTGTGCTGATTACTTCCTTGTATCTGAGCTTTGAGCAACTTACAAGGCAGACACTGGACCCAAAACACAGGTTGGTTGTTTTAGAAGAAAAAAAAAAAAAAAAAAAGCTGGTTTTTAATCTGGATTTAAGTCTTGGCCCTGCCTCCAAAGCAAGCCAGTTTATCTCCCTGTCTTCTGTTGCCAGATCTGTAGAAACTAGAATGGCATTCCCCGCTGAGAAACCACAAACTAGTTTCCTTAGACCATTCGTCTTCCCTTTTTTTTTTTTGACACAGGGTCTCACTGTCGCCCACGCTGGCCTGCAGTGGCGCGATCTCTGCTCACTGCACCTATGCCTCCTGGGTTCAAGCGATCCTCCCACCTCTGCCTCCCGAGTAGCGGGGACTACAGGCATGTACCACCACACCCAGCTGATTTTTCCTATTTTTAGTAGAGACAGCATTTTGCCATGTTGCCCAGGCTAGCATCAAGAGATCCGCCCACCTCGGCCTCCCAAAGTGCTGGGGTTACAGGCATGACCACTGCGCCCGGCCCTCCTTAGACCATTAGTTTTCAAGTAGTATTTGAAGTTCCTCAGAGGTGCGCCAGTATTTGAGGGGAGGTTAAGATTTCAATGACAGCAACTGAGATTTTAAAATATATTTTGTAGATGGGGGTTCTATCCCATCTAAATTTTGCTTTTTTAAAAAAAGGGTTAGTGCCCTTTTTTTAAACCTATGTAAAAACCCATACACTTTACTTTGTTACAGGTGTGTTATAATTTCAAGTTGTCTTTTTTTTTTTTTTTTGAGACGGAGTCTCGCTCTGTCGCCCAGGCTGGATTGCAGTGGCCAGATCTCAGCTCACTGCAAGCTCCGCCTCCCGGGTTTACACCATTCTCCTGCCTCAGCCTCCGAGTAGTAGCTGGGATTACAGGCGCCCGCCACCTCGCCCGGCTAGTTTTTTGTATTTTTTAGTAGAGACGGGGTTTCACTGTGTTAGCCAGGATGGTCTCGATCTCCTGACCTTGTGATCCACCCGTCTCGGCCTCCCAAAGTGCTGGGATTACAGGCTTGAGCCACCGCGCCCGGCCTCAAGTTGTCTTTTAAGTAGGAGATAACTTTCCTTGTTACAAAACAAGTCAGTGGGGGCTGGATCAAGGAGAGGGAGGTTTGCTCCTTCATTGAACAAAGAAACAAGACCAGAGAGCTCTTTCCTCACTGGGAGTTAGAAATGGCCACAGACGCTAAGAAAAGAAAGCAAGACACTAACACCAAGAAAGGTTTTAGGAGCTACAATCTCTCGTTTGGAAACTCCAGACAGAATTTTAAAGAAAAAAGGAAAAAACAATATATTTCTAAAATTCAAATCATGTAAGTCAGAGTAAAAAACAAACAAACAAACCTACTTAGCACAACGTAAAAATATTCTGGTTACTCATCCTAGAGATTTAAAAAAAATCAGGAGGTGAGGCAGATCCTATTTTTGTTCCTTCATTTAGTGGATCTGAGTCACGGCTGTTCCAATGATTTTCCTGGTGAAACAAAACACCTATTTGTTCTAGCAACAAAGGGCTACCCTAGGAAACTCATCTACTACAGTGAAAAAGGTCTCACAGGTATTTTTTGTGGTTCTAATGGATACTCGGAAAATCCCTATGTGATTTAATAGACTCTTAAAAGGACTGAGCAAAACATGTACTAATATCCAGTGGCCTTTCTCTCTGTATACTGGTTTAATTATAACATTATAATTATAGAATTATATTATAACATTTTAGAATTATAACATTATAGAATTATAACATTCTGCATCAAATCCTTTCAGAAACCTATGAACAGAAGTAGTTACAAGTAAAATGATATGATACCGGAGAATTATTTTTAAATGCTTCGGAAAAGAAAATGGGGCAGGTGGAGGTGCTGAAACAAGAACAGCAAAATGTGATTAATTTTTGAAGCTGGATGATGTATATGTTTGAAATTTAACATAGTAAGTTTTAAAATCTTCTTAGAGAGTTGGCAGATCATATACTATACACAAATATTGTATAAGTTGTAGGATCAAAATATGGGATTAAACTAAGGGACTGAAACTATTTATAGAATGTCATTCTCAGGCCAGGCACAGTGGCTGATGCCTACAATCCCAGCACTTTAGGAGATTACTTGAGCCCAGGAGTTCAACACCAGCCTGGGCAACACAGCAAAACTCTGTCTCTACAAAAAAAAAAAAAAAAAAAAATTAGCCAGGTGTGGTGGTCCTCTCCTGTAGTCCTAGCTACTTAGGAAGCTGAGGTGGGAAGATCGCTTGAGACAAGGAGGTGAAGGCTGCAGTGAGCCATGATGACCCCACAGCACTCCATCCTGGGTGACAGACAGCCTGTCTCAGAAAAAAAAAAAAAAAAAAAAAAGAACATCATCCTCCTCCGCAAAAAAAAGAACATTGTCCTCCCACAAATACTCTGTTGGTGGATAGTTTTCAATGTATACAATACAGTCAGTACCTGTTACTCAATATTCATCCACTGCAAACACAACACATAAACCTAAAGAACTCAAAAAGCAAACTGACATTTGTCAGGAACTGCTCCATTGTTGGTCAAAGAAGAGGAAAAGGAGGACTTTCTTCAATATTATTGTCTACTTTCTTGGCAAGCAATAAAGTGTTTGCAGTTTTATGTAGACTGGGGGCAGGGGGGTATTGTGACATGCTTACACTTTCATATCTATCATGTTACTCTGATCCATGATTTTAGATGGAGTCTGTGTATTTTAATATGGTGGAAAGGGCTGATGAGTATCTTGAACTGCAGGGCCTACAAAAAACAATGATGCAATGTTAAGTAAGGGATAAGAAATAAGTAAACAAGTAAAAAAATTAAGTAAATTAAAAAGTTTGTTAATGTACAAAACCAAGTAACTGGAGAGAAAAGGACAGAAGAGTCAAAGAGTCAAGGTCCCCAGACCTAGAGTGAGAATGTACACTATTGTGTGCATACCTTAATCTCAAATATAAGCTCATTATCAAATAATTGCGCAAAAAAATCACCTGTTATCTTGTGAAGGCTAGAAAGGGTTATTTCTTCCAAAGCTCAAAATGTGGTCCACAGATAAGGTAAGGTTACATTAGTGGTTCTCAAATTTTAACTTGCACCGGACTCTACTCAAAGTTTTGTTAAACAGATCTCTGGACCCACTCCCAAACAACAGTTTGAGAACTATGTGTTTATACTATGGCTAATTCTTGCAAATTATCTGATTTTGAAACCAGTCACAATTTTTTGAAACTCCGTACACATTCTATGAGAAATATCTTATTAAGAAGAATTTTCAGCCAGGCACGGTGGCTCACACCTGTAATCCCAGTACTTTGGGAGGCCAAGGCAGGCAGATCACGAGGTCAAGAGATCAAGACCATCCTGGCCAACATGATGAAACCTCGTCTCTACTAAAAATACAGAAATTAGCTGGGCCTGGTGGCACACGCCTGTAGTCCCAGCTACTCGGGAGGCTGAGGCAGTAGAATCGCTTGAAGAATGCAGTGAGGCGAGATCGTGCCACGGCACTCCAGCCTGGCAACAGAGCGAGACTCTGTCTCAAAAACAAAAAAACAAAGAAAACAATTTTATGGCAAAGTAAGAGTACTGTACAAAGAGAACAATCACACTGGTTAGAGAATTGCATTGCATGGATAACCAAATTAAATAGTTACACCAAATAATTTGCAAACTTCATCCCTACTTTGGTCATAATAAGTAACGTTGTACTTTTGAAAGATATTAATGCCTGAGAACAGAGTTTCATCTTACCCAAACACAGTCTAAAAACAATGCCAACTTCACAGCACTCACTTACATGGTTGATAAACGGAACCAACAAGTCCTCTAATCGGTCCATTTGAATCTGGGGAAGAGCTGGCTCCAACCATTGTCAATTACATCAGCAACTGTGGAATGCTCCCTGAGATCAACAAACTGTTAACTGCAGTGACCACAACTTGACCCAGGCCAGAGCTTCCATCCTTGGGAGGGTGAGTCAATAGCATGTCAGCACTAACCCAACTTCCATTAGGCACAGCAATGCTGTGCTATTTAGACGTGGATCACACGTACACTGCACCAACTTCTAAGCTAACAAGGGACAACCACAGCCTCCGGAAGTCTGTCTTGGGTGGAGTAAATCAATTTCCTTTTGTAGGATATTCTTGGCACAAAGCCAAGTGCCAGGGGTTGTGGAGAGGGAGCTGCTGGTCCAGATTCCATCCAAGGTTGACCAGTGGTTTAATCCCTTCTCTAAATCAGGCCTCTGGCAAAACAGCTAGAATCAGGAGGCCAATTCATATTTAACAAATTCAAAGTCCATCACGTCTGTATCAGGATTAGAATAGTTTAAGTAATCAACATAGGAACTTGTTAGGCAAGAAGATAACGGAATGAACACCTTTAAAAATTCTGGTTTTTTAAAAAAAGGCGTCTCCATTACTTTCTCATGGGAGTTTTGGTACTGGTATTAATTCACAGACTCTCCCTTAAACTCAAATAAATTATCTACTGAAAGAATGGCAAGAAGTACTGCCAAACATCATGGGGTGGCTGGGCTAAATGTTCTCAAGTTCTTTTCCAGTGTTAACACAGCCGGGTTATAAGCAACAATTCATTTAATGGAGCATTCTGGAGGAGTAAAGATAGAGGATTTGGAATAAGATTGCATAGGTTTAAATTCTAACACTAACTGTAATTCTGGCCAAAAGGTTATGATTTGGGGTCCTCATCTGTAAAATGGAGTATCTATCTCATGGGGTCAGTATGAGAATTAAATAAGCACATACATTTCTCAACATGATGCCTGGCACCTAGTCAACACTCCAAATAGAGGAATGCTAATACTGATGACAAGCAAATATGACACTGCAAAGACCAACGCAAAGAGTCTAATGAAAACTTTCTGAAATTATGTGTCATTGGTTCATTATTTAAGCCTCTGAGGTTTGTACAAGCACAAATTAACTCAAATGTTACTTAATGTTTTACATTTACCATAAACACCCTGACGATATATTTTACAATTTCTTGATTTTTCCTTACAGTTTGGGCACAGCCTTATTATGAGAGAAAAGAAAGCAACAAACCCAAAGGAAAGGCTTTTCCCTAGACTGCTTTTCATTTTCTAGTAACTGCCCAATTATGAAAAACAGATCTACAAAACAGGGTTCTGGATGACTGAGTTCTTTTACTTTGGGGACAAGAGCTGATGCTGAAGGAGAAGACAGAGGATTAAGAAATTTACGTTCTGTCATTTACAAACATGGGTATGAACATGAACAGAGCCTCTGAAAACATCTGGCAAACAGAAGACACTATGACCCAATCAATCACCAATGCTGGCTTAGTAGTCGTATTAATAAATATTTGCTGAGTATATACTATGTTCTCTGGGCTGTATTATTTCTTTGAAGCCTCACAACAACCCTAAGTTTGGTACTTTTCTGTTGGTTCCAGTTCACAAATGAAGAAACTGGGAAGAGTAAGGGGAGTTTTCAAAAAGAAATAATATCAACAGTTATTACATCAAGGGTTTCACAAATGAAGCATTAAAAAATTCAGGAAGGCAATGAATTGCTTTGCTAGAACTATGGAAGGCCCTCAGCCTACACAGGTAGCCAATACCTGGTAGACACCCAAGTACATCCAGTTAGGTCACCTCTGTATGGCTGCAAGGAGCCAGGGGACATGTGTGGTGCCCAGCCACACTACGTACATAACCTGGGGACCATGAAGCAAGATGGAAGAATAAGCAACAGTCTCCAGAATCCAGATGTTAGATCTCAGGGACAGGGTATGCACAAGGAGTATTTGCATCATTTAAGGTGGTAACGCTGCTGTCTCATGGCAACATGCTGGGCAGTATAAGAGGCTTGGTAAATATCCACTGGATCTTCCCTAAACTTAGAACAACCCATTCTGGATGAAGAAAATATCAAAGCCACCAACCTGAGCATGTTGAAGAACCAGAGAGACTTAAGAGGCTGCACCACCACACAGCCCTCACTTGATCTTTCTAGGCTCTGCTAAGAATGTTGCTGCTGGCTTACTGCAGAAACTAACACCTACTCTAAGATGGTACATCCTAGGCCGGGCGCGGTGGCTCAAGCCTGTAATCCCAGCACTTTGGGAGGCCGAGGCGGGTGGATCACGAGGTCAGGAGATCGAGACTATCCTGGCTAACATGGTGAAACCCCGTCTCTACTAAAAATACAAAAAACTAGCCGGGCGTGGTGGCGGGCGCCTGTAGTCTCAGCTACTTGGGAGGCTGAGGCGGAAGAATGGCGTGAACCCGGGAGGCGGAGCTTGCAGTGAGCCGAGATCACGCCACTGCACTCCAGCCTGGGAGACACAGCGAGACTCCGTCTCAAAAAAAAAAAAAAAAAAGAAGATGGTACATCCTATGCTTATCTTCACCAAGCCTCATATCCACTTCTCTGCCAGGCCATTTTAATACTATTAGATGCTCCCCATTCTAAATTAAGACTGTGTCACTGGGGCCAGGCACAGTGGTTGATGTCTATAATTCCAGCACTTTGGGAGATAGAGGTCGGAGGCTCGTCTGAGGCCAGGAATTCAAGACCAACCTGGGCAACACAGCAAGACCCCCATCTCTACAAAAAAATCTTTAAAATTGCTGGGCCTGGTGGTGCAAACCTGTAGTCCCAGCTACTCAGGAGGCTGAGGTGGCAGCACTGCTTGAGCCCAGGAGGCTGAGGCTGTAGTAAGCTAAGATCACACCACTGCACTCTAGGGCTGGGCAACAGACTGAGATCCTGTCTCAAAAAAAAAGGTAAAGAAAAAGTGAAAAAAAAATAGTGTCACTCGGCATCACTTAAGAAAATTAATAAAAATAGGTCCTACTTGTATTTCAGAGATAAGTAAAACTTATGTTGAAATGGTCAATACTAGATTTTTATAAAAAGATGTCAAATTTGTAAAAATTCATTCAAGTTATAAGAAATTTTATAATCTTTATTCAATGTCAAAGATAGGCATTAGAAAAACTCAGTATTACTTTACTTTCCATAACTGTCAACTTTTATAAACAAGGTGGTGGAGTGGGAATTAGAATCTGATAATAGTTTTGATCCATAAAATGAGTGGGAAAAATCAACTTTAAGGCATAAAAAAATGCTTCAAGTTAAACACTTACTATTAAATATTTAAACAAAAAATGTAATAAAGATACCTTCAAAACTAGCTGGGTGTGATGGCTCATGCCTATAATCCTAACACGTTGGGAGGCCAAGGCAGAAGGATCACTTGAGCCTAGGAGTTTGAGACCAGCCTAGGTAACATAGCAAGACCCAGTCTTAAAAAATAATGATGTTGACGAAGTTTTGATAATCAAAAGTTATTATCCCTTTTGGCTTTACCATAGAGCTACAGAGAGGTGTCCTGGTTAAGTCACTTCTTTTATTTTTCCCTAGCTTTACTGAAGTATAATTGACAAAAATTATGTATATTCAATGCATACAACATGATGTTTTGATGTATGTATACACGGCGAAATGATTATCACAATCAAGGTAATTAACAAATCCATCACCTCAGAGTTACTTTTTTTGTTGTGTGTGGTAAGAATATTTAACATTTACTCTCGCAGCCATTTTCAAGTATACAATTCACTAATAATAACTGCAGTCACTATGCTGTACATTAGGTACTAATCTCATAACTGCAAGTTTGTACCCTTTGACCAACATCTCCTCACTTCCCCCACATCCAAACCCTAGTAACCACCCTTCTACTCTGTTTCCATGAGTTTCAGTGTTTTAGGTTCCACATATAAATGAAATCATGCAGTATTTGTTTTTCTGTATCTAGCTTATTTCACTTAGCTTAAGGCCATAAGTACCAGGGGCCTGGACTCCAACCTCACCCCTATAGTTTATTGCTACTTGGGTCAAAGTTATGTAGCCTCCCTGTATTAATCCAATCTCATACTGCTAATGAAGACATATCCAAGACTGGGTAATTTATAAAAGAAACAGGTTGAACACTCACAGTTTATCATGGCTGGGGAGGCCTCAGGAACCTTACAAGAGGAAAACACGTCCTTCTTCACATGGTGGCAGGAAGGAGAAGTGCCAAGCAAAAGGGGGGAAAGTCCCTTATAAAATCATCAGTTCTCGTGAGAACTAACTTACTATTACGAGAACAGGATGGGGGAAACTGCTTCTATGATTCAGTTATCTCCACCTGGTCCCTCCCACAACACATGTGGATTATGGGAACTGCAATTCAAGATGAGATCCGGGTGGGGACAGAGCCAAACCACATCACTCACTGAACCTCATTTTGTTTATATTTCATTTTGAGATAGTATTTGCTCTGTCTTCCTGATAAAGCTATGAAGAATACCAAGTTAGTACCTGGTTTCATATATGGTTTATAATACATTATTCCCGATACAATCTCAATTTACTGTTTTTATTCAACCTATTATTGCACAAATATTTTATGTCTTAAGCAATGTGGATTTTATTATAATCTCCTACACTAAATAGTTAAAAAAACATTAGTTACTGGTTCAGGAAAGGCTACACTCAACCTTAAATTTAAAAGTCAAGTTAAAATTTCCATTAAAAGAAAATACAAAATAAGCTACAGATGTCTTACCATGGTCAATTCTCTTGAACAACTTTCTGGGTTAAAATGCAGAAAATATAACAGAACTCAGTATACAATTCAGTGGGAAAAAGAACAGTTCCACTAAACTGCTTTCTTCTGACTTAAACCATGAGAATTCCACAGTTAGCATTAGTGTCAACTTGAAAAATGATATTACAAGCACCAACACTAGAAATTTTAGATTGAGGGAGCTGCTCCTTGATGTTCAATGTGCTGAACAAAGTAAAGCAAATGGGCCTGAAGTAATAATTTATGCTTCCAATACTTCCAAAAGCAAGTTTTGATATAAGAATCAGTTACCCATGAAAATAAACAGATGAAATTCACTGATATGACCTAGTTTTATAATACAATAAAACTTGTTCTTTTCAACTTTACAGAAGTAATGTTCCTCTGCAGAACAGCTGGGAGGATTCTAGATATCACATCAAAATACGTGCCTTCCTAACATTAGAGATGTTTTACGTGGAATGGGATGGCTTGCCTGTGGGATGAAGTCTCTGGGGAGAACTGTCAAAAGCTGGTTGACTACCTACCAGGAATGGCAGAACCAACGAGTCCTACATCCAAGATGTGCCAGGAGGGGGCAACCTCTAAGGCAGTGATCTCTACTGTTTTTGGCACCAGGGACTGGTTTTGTGGAAGACCATTTATCCATGGGGTGTTGGGGTTGGGATGGGATGAGACTGGATGGGATGGTTTTGGGATGAAACTCTTCCACCTCAGATCATCAAGCATTAGTTAGATTCTCACAAGGACCGGACCAGGCAACCTGGATCCCTCCCATGTGCAGTTCACAATAGGGTTTGTGCTCCTGTGAGAACCTACTGCCAGGAAGCAGCACTCAGGCAGTAATGCTCACTGGCTCACCTGCCTGCCACTCATCTTCTGCTGTGTGGCCCGGTTCCCAGCAGGCCATGGACCAGTACCTGTCCGTGGCTGGGTGCTGGGGACCCCTGCTCTAGAGTATCTGTGTACAGTTAAAAAGACTCGAATAGTACAAAAGGTGATAACATACAAAGTAAATAGGTACTACCTTCTCCATTCCAAAGTTCACTTAACCCAGAGTCAGATTTTGTCAGATTTACTTGAATCTGTTACTGACATAATACACGTAAAAATTTTCGTTTTTATATAAATTATTGTTTAATATGTGATTATGCCTGCATTTTGAAAAGTTGTTTTCACTTATATCGGTATGATTTTAGATATTTCTATACGTCAGTATGGTTATGCCCACTTTAAATGTATCGGCATAATATTCTACTGTACAAGAGTTTTTAAAAGGCTTGTTTAGTTGACACAAATAATGCTCTCATAATGTCCTCATCTGTGCACATTTATACAATATACTATGAACTAATTAATTAGTTCCTAGAATTCCTAGATCAAGGGATACATACATAAAATTTTAAATGACTGATCTCAAAAATTTCTGTATCAGCTGGGTGTAGTGGCTCACACCTGTAACGGGGAGATCACTTGAGGTCAGGAGTTCCAGACCAGCCTGGCCAACATGATGAAACTCCGCTTCTACTAAAAAATACAAAAAATTAGCCAGGCATAGTGGTGCACACCTGTAATCCCAGCTACTCGGGAGGCTGAGGCAGAAGAATCACTTGAACCTGGGAAGCAGAGGTTGTGGTGATCCCAGACTGTGCCACTGTACTCCAAGCAAAAAAATATCTGTTATCAATTGACAGTAGACGAAATGCCATTCTGGCAAGTCTTTTTAGTCTTTGACAATCAGGATTTTAAAAAACAATGTTATATCACTGTTTTAATTTGCATTTCCCTGACTACTAGTGACATTGAGCATCTCTTCACAGATTTATTGGCTATGTGTATTTTTTCCTGTGTACTATAAAACTATTTGCCTTTTCTGTCCATGTCTAATAGAGATTCTGTTAGACATTCACGCTGAAATATTTATGCATAAAATTATATAACTGAAATTATTTCAAAATAACCCAGCGAGGGAAAAGAGAGTTGAGCAGGTTGAGAAAGGGCGAGACAGATAAAACAAAACTGGATGAGAGCTGATCATTGCTGAGGGTTCAGTGCACTATTCTCTCTTGCATATGTTTCTTTTCATAATAAGTTTTCAAAAATGTTCATTTTTCTCTGAAGATGTTCATATTTAGTATTTCTGATTCATTTGTAAGAACACTTCATGGAATAAAAAAGTTTGCCTTTTGTTACTGACAAACTGTACTGGGTACATAATACTAGGTAACCCAGTGTTGTTACTGGGTAAATAATTACCCACCTTCCTTCTATGTACAGTTAGATATCCCAACACCATTAACTAAATAATCTATCTTTCCCCTTCTGATGTAAAAAGATACCTTTATCTTGCACTAATTTCAATTATGCGTACGACTTTATTTCTAGACTTTCAGTTTGCCCCACTGACCCATCTATGCATACGATGTGCAGTTTTAATTTCCATATTTTTACATTTCGCTTCTGGGTTTTTTTTTTTTGAGATGGAGTCTTGCTCTGTCGCCCAGGCTGGAGTGCAGTAGCTCGGTCTCAGCTCACTGCAAGCTCCACCTCCCGGGTTCCCGCTATTCTCCTGCCTCAGCCTCCCGGGTAGCTGGGACTACAGGCGCCGCCACCACGCCCGGCTAATTTTTGTATTTTTAGTAGAGACGGGGTTTCATCGTGTTAGCCAGGATGGTCTCGATCTCCTGACTTCGTGATCCGCCCACCTGGGCCTCTCAAAGTGCTGGGATTACAGGCATGAGCCACCGCGCCCGGCCGCTTCTGTTTTTTTTAATTGGCTATTCTTACCTAATGGTTTTTCCCAGATGACTTTTATAATAATTGTATTCATTTTCCTAAGTATCTACTACGCTTCTAAACTCCCCTCCCTGCAGAACTGCTTCCCAAAGACAGAGAGCCTGCTTTTCTCTTTCACACTGCCATGTTTTTATGTTTCTACCTAGGGTCTCATCTGTTGCAGGCAAGCTCAGAATTCACTTGACATGCTGATAGCATATAATGTTAAATAATTCTTTTCTCAGTGTAAAAAATATTTAGCTACTGTGGAAGGTCAAACAGCTCAAAGCAACTGGTATAACATTTGAATGCTGCCCTTTATATAAGCTTTATTTTTATAAATAAGCATCTGACTAGAAAGTCAGTAAAAGAGCATGATATAATCAGTCTGAAGCCCAGTGTTTTAAATATAATACGCTAATTTTAGACCCAAGTATTTTAGTTTTGCTTTATTGCTCTACAGTTTCTTAGGAAGATGTAACTTCTTAAAAGAAAAAAAAAGTCTTTTAAATGGCTCGATCAATTTATTAGAAATAAGCAGCAAAGAGCATCTGTTTCCACAGAGCAACTGTTAAGTTAATCCCCATTAAGTCGGTCTCAAAGCACTTGGATGCAGCTACAGGATGTGGGTGTGATAGGATCAAAGAGGGGAACACCTGATAGGGCCTTACACACGCCAGGCTAATCAAAACATTAAAAAAAAAACAAAACAAAAAAACCCTGAAGTCTCTTGGAAGGACTGAAAAATCCAATCCCTCCCCACCCCTCACCAAAAAAAAAAAAAAAAAAAAAAAACAGACTATTCTATTCAATTCAGATTTTGTGAATTAATGAAATTTAAGAGTCACGTGAAACCACCAAAGGTACACAGTGATTTTCTCCGGAAACTAATGTCCAAATGACACAGGTAGAAAAATGCACTGATAAAATATAAACAAAAGTGCACCTCTAATGCTTAGAGCTACGTATGAGCAGGTCTTAGGAGACGGATATTGATTCTCCCCGAGGTATGAACATTACCCACCACTTCAAGAAGCCTCTGCGAGTGGAGAAGCCACAAACCCCTTCAAAAAGATCTCTCAATGACCCACTTCCCAGTCCCCTCTGATATGTGGTAAACAATTATTTCAGTGAGTTTGGAAGAGATTTTTCAAAGCTGCAGGCAGGCATGTTGCAGCTATCTCCAACTGATCCAAGCAGCCAAGGCTGTCACCAGTGCCTGGTCACCGCTGAAAACACAAGGAGGGGCAGGACTAGGGCAGGAGAGTAGACGAAGAGCTGTGTCCCGGACTAACATTCTTGAGATTCCTTTGCTAGTGTTTTTTCTTCAGGATTCACTGAGAAGAAGGTCAGATGGGGAGGGACAAAACTCAAGGAAATGAGGCTCATTGCCAATTCTAACAACCTGACCGCAAACAAAATGTATGCAGTTACAAATAAGTTATTCTTTTTTCAGGCATCAAAAATGTTACCAATGAAATGTTAAGATGCTCAAGCCTTCCATGTATTACACTCAGTGAAATGTGAAACTAAGCAGTGTCACAGGCAACTGGGCCTCTTCCCTGGCCTAGCCCCAGGGGGCATAAAGGGTGGCTGATATGAACTTTAAGGACTGTTCTGAAGGGCCCAACAGATGTTACAAAGAGACTCAAAAATAAAAATCAGAACAATTTTTCCCTCATTCATCCAGGGCCTACTCCTGGCCACGTTCTGTGCTTTATACCTTATTCAATTTAATTCAATTTTTCTCCTAACCAATCTATTTACAGATACTTTATAGATGTGGAAATTGGTTTAGGGAAGCTTAGATCATTTTCTTGCAGTCATATTTCTAGTAAATTGAAAGAGTTGTGACTCAGATCCAAGGTCTGAATGACTCCAACATCCACACTCAGAACTTCCTTTACTTGGGATTACAAAAAAGGGAAATAATGGAATTGGGAGGGACAGAGAAGACACCAAGTAGAGATATCAGCACTCAGAACTTCCTGGAGAAGAGGGTGAAACAGGCTGGCAGCCAGGAACTGAGGGCCTGATTACTTTAGTATCTTACCAACCAATTGCATTCCAAGGCTTGCTTACTCAGGAGGCTAACAGGAAACACTGGCTCAACTCATTGATCTATTTTGCTAGAGGCAGTGAAGATAACTAGTTAAGAGTACAGACAATGAAGACACAGTTTAAATCCAGTCCACCGGCCAGGTCCCTCCCAGCTGGGGATAACAGTAGATACCTCACAGGCTGCCGTTAAGAAAAAATTAAGTGAAAGCACTTTTCAACAAGGCCTAGTTCATAGAATGAGCTATATACAGTACCTGGTAATTAGTATTATTACTGCCACAACCAAGGAAGCCTCTCAAAAAACTATTTTTACATATGCCAGAAATACAGTTGTTTATTCCACACTAATAAACCACAAACAATATGGCATGGTTGACTGCCAGGTGACTAATGCAACTTCTTTCCACTGGAACCAAAAAACAAAACCACCACCAAATCTGAACTAAGCATAAAATAGTAATTCTCCCTGTCTTCAATTTTAAAATACATAAGAAAAGATGAATTGCTATATACTGTCAAAGATCTTTTAGATGTTTGGAGTACAGAATGTCTTTCCTGAAATCCTCTTGATTAAAATGTGCATTCTTTTCCAAGAAAGGAGTAAACTGAGTATGGAAGACCCTCACCACTGGTTTTTATAAATGATCAATCAGTGGGAATCGTCACAGAAAAATTACATACACACAACTGATGGAATGTTTGTAAGCTCATGTGCTTCTTCCAACACCCCAGCATGCTCCCACCTCACAGTCTTTACACTGTGTTCTCTCCAGCTTTAATACTTGTAGAAAAGGGAAAAAAACTTTTTTCTCTACCCTGTCAAGTTCAGCACCTGAGGCCTTGCCAATTAAACTGACGAGACAGGTTTGCAGGGGAAAAAAACACATAAATTTTATTTACACATAAATTTTATTTAATGTTAATATTTTTACATGAGGGAGTGGAGAGGAGGAAGTACCATAGAAAAGCAAAAACCCAAAAGCAGCAGTTAGGTCTGAGAGTCTACGTACCATCTTAACAAAGAGCAATAAACTGTGGAAAAGTCACAAGACAAAGGAGAGGGGGGGTTAGGACTTCCAGACGAAGTGTGGGAAGGTAAATATATGGGGGAAACTAATAGAAGGTAAGGGTTATTTCAGTAAGTTTTGTTTCTGCAGACGATGGTGCCACCTCTAGTGGTCTCTCCAGGGATGGAGAGGGGAGGGAGGATACCTTCACACAGCAACATTTTTATAGAAAGGGTTAAGCTTGTCCTGTGTCTGCTATTTCTCAATTGTCTTCAGCTCAAATTAGTACTTACGCCAAAATGGCATATTTTGGGGTAGCATATTCTGATCCCCTTCATACCCTTCCAGACTGTGTCTCTATCCAGCTCCTCACTGGCTTAATTTTTCTTTGGAGCACTGACCACCAAGTGGCACAGAATATATTGATTGACATACATACATACATACATATGTACATACATAGATTTGCTCTCCACCCCACTCAACAAAGTATAAGCTCTGTGAGATCGGGAAGCCGGCCTCTTTCATAGTTGTGTCTCAATGCTTGGCATAGTGTTGGTGTTCAATTAATGCACTGAATAAATGAATGAATTTCTATATTAGATCAATATTTTCTTAGAATGTCTGTGGTATTGATAGTATAAGAGTTTGTTTTTATTAGTTTTCAACAGTACCAACATTTATTCATTATTTAGTTACAGTACTATATTTCTTTTTTAAAGTAAACAATAAACAACACTGTCCTTGCTCCAAAAACCTATAGTGAAGTGTAATAATATAAACCTGGCCGACTGACCGCAGAAACAGCAGTTAACAACAAAAATTACATGTGTCTGGCTGAATGGACTCTACAACCTCACACAAGCTTATACAACAGCAGCATTTCATCACATGTTGTTAAATTTGGAGATAAATACTGTCTCTTTTGTGGTCAAAGATTCTTCTATCTTTGGAAACTTGACAGAATTAATGTTTTTGACTTGTTTTTCCACCACATAACATCAGGAGAGACTTTAACAGCAGTGAAGTGGGAAGGAGGATGCTTTATTTATATCTGTGTAATCATGTAACCCACTTCATGCTCCCACTGAATGGCTCCAGTAAACTGAAATCACAATTTCACTGATACCTACATTCCAGCCCCAGCTACATTTGCCTGTCAAATGCAGCAACTTACATTTAAGTTTCTGCCTACACAAGCAATCACAGAACCATTAAATAAGAGGATTGCTTGTTTGAACTACTAGATCAGCTTTTCCTTACTTTTGCTAATCTGTATGTGTACGTTCATTACTTTTTTTTTTATGTTAAAGACCACCATGTGTCACACTACTTGAGAGCAGCCATTGACAGCAGTGGTCCCCAACCTTTCTGGCACCAGGGAATGGTTTCATGGAAGACAATTTTGTGGTTTGGTTCCGGGATAAAACTGCTCCACCTCAGATCATCAGGTATTAGATTCTAATAAGGAGTGTGTAACCCAGCTCTCTCACATGTAGTTCACAATAGGGTTTGCGCTCCTATGAGCATCTAATGCCCTGCTGATGTGACAAGAGGCGGAGCTCAGGCAGTAACGCTCACTCACCCATTGCTCACCTCCTGCTGTGCAGCAAAGTTCCTAACACACCACAGACTGGTACCAGTCCATGCCCAGGGGTTGAGGACTCCTGATTTAGAGCATTAAAATAAATAACAAATAATTAAAATATTACCTGATATTTGGCAAACAATCCCTCTCTATGTCACTACTTCCAGCCTGTGTTCAGGCTAGAAATGCCAAATAAAAAAGCACAAGTCCACAACTACATAGCTGCAGTTTCCCTAAACAGATTTACCCATCCAATAAACATTACATGTACAAAGAACTTAAAATAGTATGAGACTTAACGTTAAGAAATAAAATGTAGGATATAAAATATAATCTATACCACAATCTCAAAACTGGTTTAGAAAATGACATCATAATACAGACATTTGTGGGTGGTAGGATTATGCATATTTTCATGTATTTTTAAATATATTTTTCAAAAGCTTCCTATAATGAATGTAATTCTTTCCCAATTCAAAATCTAGCTTAAACATAGTTTTAAAAAAAATTATTCTCTCACAATGTAAACCAGTACCACCTCTATGGAAAACATTGTGGAGATTTCTTAAAGAGTTAAAAGTAGATCTACCATTTGATCTAAAAATCTTACTACTGGGTATTTACCCAGAGGGAAAGAAGTCATTGTATGAAAAAGACACTTGCACACATATGTTTATAGGACCACAATTCACAAATGCAAAGATGCAGAACCAACGTAAGTGCCCATCGACTAATGAGAGGATAAAGAAGATGTGGCAAATATATACCACAGAATACTACTCAGCCATTGCAAGGAACAAAATTATGTCTTTTGCAACAACTTGGATAGAGCTGGAGGCCATTATCCTAAGTAAAGTAATTCAGGAATTAGAAAACCAAAAATCATGTGTTCTCACTTAGAAGTGGGAGTTAAGCTAGGAATAAGCAAAGACATACAGAGGGATATAATGGACTTCAGACACTCACAAGGGGGAGGGTGGTAGGAGGGGCTAGGGATTAAAAAAACTATATTAGGTACCAGGTACCCTACTTGAGTGTACTAAAATCTCAGAATTCACCACGATGTAATTCAACCAAGTAACAAAAAACCACTTGTACCCCAAAAGCTACTGAAATAAAAAATATTCTCTCAAAATTTTTAAGCCCTAAACCTCAGTTCCTATTGTTTATATTTACTAAGAAAAGAACATAAAACACTGTTTTTAAAATGGTGGATTTTTTTTAAGTTTAAAGGTGTATAAGATAGCTGCCTAAGGAAATGCAGATACCCCTGTACCTTGTTGTTGTTGTTTTAATTTTTTAAAAAATATAGAGATGGGATCTCCTTATGTTGCCCAGGCTTATATCGAACTCCTGACCTCAAGCAATCCTCCGACCTCAGACTCTCAAAGTTTTGGGACTACAGGCGACAGTCACCATCCAAGCCATGAATCCTCTAAGCATTGTCCCAGACACAGCATTGGCAAACTTCAGTCATTTTCATCTGAATATAAAGAAACACAGGGCATGCCTCACTTCAAAGTTGACATGTTCTTTGTGAGTAAAGCCTTGCCACAGATGAGAAGTCCTGAGGATCAAACAGGAAAACTTCAAGTTTAATTAAATCTAAAATCATTAAACCTAAGTTATATGACTAAGCAAACTCTCTTCAAAGCACTCAGTCAACATGCATGCTGGTAAATATTTCAGGAATGAAATGAAAAATAACTTTCAATTCTAAAAGTTCATCCATCATGCATGCTTCACATTGTAAAACAAATATTTCACAAAAATGAGTTTACAACAAAAGAACACCAATCCCACTTCTCCAACCCTCCATGTCAGGCAGTAAGCTTTCTACATTTGCTTACATTCTGAAAATAACTATTTTACGTGCCAGGAATGCACTAGGCTTAAGTTGTCAAAAAGTATCTATCATAATTTAAGTGTTACTGGGTAGGAACTATGGGCAGTACACACACAAGAAGACTTCCAAAACAAGGGGAGGTAAATGAAATCTTAATACCGATGTTTCCAGAAGCCCAGAAATGAAGTGCAATTCCTTATAATATGTACATGTTTACATACCCATACAGACAATAAAATGTGTAAGGTGATGGCATGTCTATCTCCCCCGTTCCTTTTAGGGAGCATCTGACATTTCAGGGTTCAGGATCACATACCTTGGGTTCCAAAAGGTTCCCCCATTCCTATTCCAACAGCGCTCACAACAGAAAAAGATGAACTGATCTATGAATAATACTAGTCCACAGAGAGGTTGTAGATATGCCTGGTAATGCTATTCATCCTACCCCAAAAGTTTTGTCCAAATCAGGCCATGCCTTCAAGTGGGCCAGATTGTCTTAAAGCTCCTGGCTTAATATTTAACTGATAGCAACAACCTAACATTAGTACCTTAGTAATTAAATGGGATGCAGCAACATGGAGCAGAAAAAGTGATGAAGAAAGAGACTAGAAGTTAGAGAACATGCATTGGGCTCTTGATTCTTAAAATGTGGGTGATTTTAAACAATTCAACATCTCCAGATACTACTTTCTTTATCTGTAAAGTGGAGAAGCTTAAAAAGGAGGTCTACCTGTTCCAGAAACTATGATTCTCTTCCTAGACAGTTGCAGGTTGAGCAGACGCTCCTAGAGCTGCACTGTCCAATACAGTAGCCACTAGCCATTTGTGGCTACTAAGTACTTGACATGCAGCTGGTATGAGTTAAAATATGTGAAATATGTGACCAGGCGCGGTGGCTCACAACTGTAATCCCAGCACTTTGGGAGGCCAAAGCGAGCAGGTCACTTGAGGTCAGGAGTTCAAGACCAGCCTGGCCAACGTGGTGAAATCTCATCTCTACCAAAAATTAAAAAAAAAAAAATTAGCTGGGTGTGATGGTGCACGCCTGTAATCCCAGCTACTCAGGAGGCTGAGGGAGGAAAATTGCTTGAACCCGGGAGGTGGAGGTTGCAGTGAGCCAAGCTGGTGCCACTGCACTCTAACCTAGGCGACCGACTGAGTGAGACTCTGTTTCAAAAATAATAATAATAATAAAATAAAAAATAAATATGTGAAATGTGAAAATTTTGAAGACATAATATGAAAAAATAATGTATTTCATAAATAGCTTTTATATTGACCACCTGTTGAAATAACATTTTGAATTTAGTAATATACTAAAATTAATTTCATCTGCTTATTTTTTTATGTGGCTACCTGAAAACTTTAAAATTAGATCTAATGGTCCCATTACACCTCTATTGGATAATTCTGCTTTTGTTTTCTTATTTTGTGCACCAACAATAAGTCGACAGCAAATATCATTGGGTCTAAAAATAACTGATATCTGGCCGGGCGCGGTGGCTCATGCCTGTAATTCCAGCACTTTGGGAGGCCTAGGCGGGCGGATCACGAGGTTAGGAGATCGAGACCATCCTGGCTAACACGGTGAAACCCCATCTCTACTAAAAATACAAAAAAAATTATCCAGGCGTGGTGGCAGGCGCCTGTAGCCCCAGCTACTCAGGAGGCTGAGGCAGGAAAATGGCATGAACCCAGAAGGCGGAGCTTGCAGTGAGCCAAGACCGCGTCACTGCCCTCCAGGCTGGGCGACAGTGCGAGACTCAGTCTCAAAAAAAAAAAAAAATTGATATCACTTCATTTACGCTATGAATGAATCCTAATTATCATGTAGGCCTTAACGATCATCCTAAGTGGATGTGCCTTTATGCAGGCACTTGTAGCCTATTTTGTTTTCTAAGAATTGAATATATAAAGTAATATCTTACTTCATAAAAGATTATACTCCCATTTTTTAAAACACATCTGATATTAGTAGGAATAACTGAAATGAACTCATATGAATAGACCACATTTTTACTTCATCGATATCTAACTAGGAACATTGCAACCAATTTTTGCAATCGCTATTAGTTTGTTTAATGTATTTTAAATGATCAAAGAAGTAGAGATAGTTTCTAGAGAGCTTATTTACTTAAAAATACAACAAATATGAATAAATAAAATATTAATAAGATTCAGGTGAGATGAGAGTGAGTACTCAAGTTCTCTTTTCTCACACCATACACTTGCAGTGCCAAGTTTTTCTGTTCAATGATTTTATGCAAAGGTATACATCTAACTGCCTGCAAAATCAACTACTGACTATTTTAAATCAGATACAGCAAGCAACAGCCCCCAGCTCTGCAATCCAAAGCCAGCAAAGGCCACCCATTTCAGACTGGGTTTGAAGCATAGCCAGTTATGACAGCTCAAATATTTTCAGATATATGAAAGCAGAACAGAATTCAGAAATATACATTCTCTGGCAGACTATTTTTTAGAACCAAGTTTCTCAAATTATATAATACAAACTATATGACTATTAGAAAATTATGCATGAATTAAAGGAGATTTATTTAATTTTCAAATTCTAATATAATTAAAGAAAATTTTCAAACTTACCTACATGGGCTTCATGGGTGAAAAAAAGTATAATTTTAAAATATGACCAATGTAATATGACAGAAATATACATTCAAACACATCTGATAACTACTCTAATTTTCATAAATCAACTATTTGACACATGCACAAATTTTCATGTGTTTTTCTGAAGGTGGTATTCAGAAATGATAATTTTCCTGACAGTTTAACATTTTTTAAAGAAGACATGCCAAGATTTAAATAATCTAACTTTTTGATTACTCTTTTTTTGGAGACAGAGTCTGGCTCTGTTGCCCAGGCTGGAATGCAGTGGTATGATCTCAGCTTACTGCAAGCTTTGCCTCCTGGGTTCAAGCGATTCTCCTGTCTCAACCTCCTAAGTAACTGAGACTACAGGCATGCACCACCACGTTCGGCTGATTTTTGTATTTTTTGTAGAGACGGGGTTTCACCATGTTGGCCAGACTGGCCTTGAACTCCTGACCTCAAGTGATCCACCCACCTCAGTCTCCCGAAGTGCTGGGATTACAGGTGTGAGCCACCACGCCCGGCCTTTTTGATTACTCTTAAAACTGCGAGATCAAAATGAAATGTTACAAAATAAAACCAACAGCAGAAAACAAAACCAAGAGCAGCTTCTGAGGAATCATATTTTAGACATTTCTTTAAGACAGATACTGTAATATGTCAAACTATTGGAACATATTTCAATTAAATATTTAAGTGAAGACAAAATCCCTAATACAAAACCTCCAAATACTCCCTAACAATGATGATTCTATCAGGCCTACTCAGAACTACAAGTTTTCCCCACATCTTGATTTTATCACATACTTTCTGTGACATATATATTCATTTCATCACTTCTAGAATAATTGAAATGAACAAGAAAATAGGTAAGGAATTAAAATAAATTTTAAAATGGCAGTCCCATTCTTACTGACATAAATTTATTAAGATCCATGTTCCTTTTTTCATAGATCTTCCCATTCTGTTTCAATAACACCAGCAAGCATAAACAGATCTGAAAAGCTATGTAGCTACAGAAAAGAGGTTCAGCATGACAGACAGATCTAGCTCAAAAGAGGTGCTCAGTATCAAGCTCTTTTCTAAAAACCTCAAAGCTTGTTTTGTCTGCTGTTGCTTTCAAAGAACAAGCACAACAAAATTGCTTTGAGGAAGTCTCTAGATCAAACGAAAGATAGTTAACCAACAGGGAGAGTAAGCTGACTGCCACTGCTATCCACACAGGGCCACAGAAATTATCCCTTTGTTCCATCACTCTGGTTGGAAGGCTTTCCCAGGAATGCAAGTCTGAACCATCTTGAGTTCCCTCAGCCAGAATGAAAGCTCAGCTCTTGGATGTTTCTACCATAAAAATGAGAAAGCATTTCCTACCTCCTCCTCTATCAGCCCACAAAGATGTGCTTCCTGTGTGGCTGACTAGCAGATAAGGGAAGGTAAGCAAATCCCAAAAGCCTACTCTAATCGCTCATGGAGAATCTTTGTTTTGGTTCAGAACGTTAAGTCTACCCATGTTCCTCTATCCCTTTATGGTACTGTATTTCTTCTACATCCCAGAATGCCAGTTGTCACCCAATATCCTACCTGTCCTTTATCCTTAAGAAGAGAGCCAGAAATGTTATTTCTGATGGCAGTGCTCCCAGCTAACAGAGCACATTTACACGCTCCCTTGCGTCGAGGTGTCACTAACCGGCCCATGAGATTAAGCAGACATTGAAAAGGACTTCTACAAACCTAACTGAACCATGGTCATCAATGCCTCGTCCCCATTTTACAAACATTTAAAAGTACTCCATTGCTAAGAAAATGAAGTTCAAACTCATTAAGGGCATCCAAAATGTATAATCTCCCACTGTCTCTCTCACTTATTTGCCCCTGGGCTTCCTCCTTTGAAACTCTACACCCTCGCTGTTTTTTCTGTCTGGGAAGCCCTCCACACCCCAGTTCACCTTCACGCATCCTTAAAACCTAGTTCAAATGCTGCCTGCCTTCTCTGGGAAGACTTTGTACCTCCTCTATTATAGCCTTTGGCACACTGCACCTAATTATTTCTCCGCCTCTTTCTTCTCCCACTGGACTGCGGAATTCCTCAAGGCACAGACTGAGCTACCTTTTCATTTACTCACAGCTCCACCCAGATTCTAGATCTCCTGTCATAAATGAAACACAGAATCCTCGCAGGATATGTCCATAAAATGAATGACAATTTCAAAAATTCAAAATAAGAGAAACAGTGAGATAGTAAAAAAAAAAAAATTTTTTTTTTTTTTTTTTTGAGACGGAGTCTCGCTCTGTCGCCCAGGCTGGAGTGCAGTGGCATGATCTCGGCTCACTGCAAGCTCCACCTCCCGGGTTCACGCCATTCTCCTGCCTCAGCCTTCCAAGTAGCTGGGACTACCGGCGCCTGCTACCACGCCTGGCTAATTCGTTGTATTTTTAGTGGAGAGGGGGTTTCACCATGTTAGCCTGGATGGTCTCAATCTCCTGACCTTGTGATCCACACGTATCTGCCTCCCAAAGTGCTAGAATTACAGGCATGAGCCACTGTGCCAGGCCATGAATTAATACTTTTTAAAACATCTTAACTCCAAATCAGTGTCAACATCACAGAAGTCAATCACAAATGCCCTGAGAAAACTTGCAGTAGAGACATAACAGGTGAATGCACAATCCAAATACTCAGTGAAACATTCTGCATTAAACCTTCTCTCTTATCTGCTGGCAGAAGAATCATGGGCTTGGCCTGGCTTTGTATCCAACCTCTGATAGAAACGAGCAAACAAGCAGTGAGGTTAACATGTCAGACTGCTTTGTAAATCTGAATAACTTCACATGTGATGATAAACTTGAAGAATGCATCCCATGTCTTTTTCTGTGCAACGAAAAGACACTAATATTTTTTTCTCATCTCATCGGCTATTCATTAAATCAATAAATACAATTGAAAATACATGCACATAAGAAATATTCCCAATAAACTGGAGGGATGCTTCCCATCTGTGTCCCTACAATATGACCCAGAATATTCACAATGACATAAATTTAACCTTTGAGTCTAGCTCACAAAAGTGAAGTGAAATATCCAAATAGCAAATACAAAGAAAGGAACTACCAAGAAAGAGGGAAAGTCAGCCTCCTATTTTGTTCATTTAAGTATAACCTCTCTGCCACCACAACATTCATTATGTTTGTCCTGGACAGTTCTAATGGCCATGCTGATTGATACTCAGTGTTAAGGCCACCTCTGTCCAACAGCCTTTGCTTCTACTCTGTTTCAGCCAAATACTCACATGGCTGTTCTATCATCACCTGGAAATCTCCCAGCTTCCCTCAGGAATTCCCCCCTCTCCTATTTCACTGAACAAGCAGGAAAGAGTGATTCCAAAATTGCAATTTTGTCTCAGATGTACTCTTAAAAGTGAAACCCTCCACAATTTAACTAGCAGCAGTGCTGTAAGCTGCCTTTGCATTCAAACACCCTATGGGTTAGCCAAGAACGGACAACCACAGAATTTTTATATTCGGTTTACTTTTGTCGGATTTAAATTTTCTGGATTCTGTGGTATAAGAGGATTTAACACTTGACACAAAACATTCAAAATAAGATTGAGAAAACACTAGCAAGATACAAGGCTAATCATAATGACCTCAATTAGATTTTCAATGCCTGTCAAGTTAATGGTAGATAGTGGTACTGGCTTCAAGCCCTTCAAATTGAAAAATACAATTCTTCTAGATAACAGAGGTAATAGAATTCACTATATTTTTTTAAAGGGCCAATTTTGATCCTCATAACACTAAACACTAGCTGTAAAATGGCCAGAAAAGGAGCCAAAAAAAAGACAATGACAGGAAAATTTTCATTTTGATGCCACTCAATTTAATTCCAATACACATTTTCTTTCTAGACTCTACTATCTTCTTCACACAAAATTATTTCTAGGCACCCTCTATTGAAAGTGTCCCAATCAATCAGGGCATGGATGAAATATTTCAAGAATGAGGCATTTTTTTTGCAGGCCAACTGAATTTCTGAAATACAATTGCAAATGACTGAACATGATGAAGTTATTGACAGTATTTATGAAACTTTTTCACAATAAAATGTTCCAAAAAGAGGCTGAAAAAAAAATGCATCTTATTTAAAAGGCTTTAATCTTCTTTCTATGCTTGTTCACAATTTCTTAAAAGTAAGAGAAGGTCCCATAGCTGTTCGAATCTTTAATCTGAACGTAATTCTTTATCACCCCAACATAGAATTTCTAGAGCACTCAATGATGTTATTTAGTACATACAAAATGTAAGGCATTATCATGAGTGATCAAACAAATTACTGTATAGAAAAGTGTGTGATCACAATCAATACTAACTTCTCTCCCCCACCACTTGTTTGCAACATTTAATCACCCAAAGTAGATCTCCTGTCTACAATTATTCTTTTACATTACAGTAAATATATAGTTCCTGCCCCCAGATACCTAAGTTTACCTTCACGTAGTGAAATGGTCAGAGAACTTTGACAATACTACAGTAACAATCACATTCACAACACACATCCTTCTGCGTAGCATTCTCTTATATTCCTTATCCAACTTAATTTTTCCCAAGTCACTTCCTTCCTCCTTTTAATTCTGTCTACCCGCTTGGGGACAAGGACCTTGAAAATATTTGTGAAATGAAGGAGTGAACCTTTCTTGGTTGTACCCCTAAGAATCTAGGTTTCTTTGTGTATAAAAATAAGCTAATTTCTAAAGAAATTTGGGTTTAATTTTAAATTACTAATCAATTTAATATGTAATATCTATGATTAATTATTCTTAGAATAATTAGTCTGCATATTTTCACATTTCTATGGGAGCTTCTTAGGTACTCGTCAGTTACATCCTCAAACTAATTTACTGTAATGACAAAATTATATTTGTGTTAAACCATAATAAGCAATTGAGAGCATCAGGATGGAAAATATTTGCTATTACATATGACTTTTCATATGATGGGTTTTAATGTTAGTCTCTGAAGACTTAAGCTAAGACTTCAAAAACTTTGCATCAGTTTTAAAGGCTTAATCTTTGAAGTAGATGAGGATTTTTTAAAAGATGAAAAAAATCAAATATGGTTAAGAAAGAGTGCTTATCCATCTTTATTCTATGAGCCTATCAACTCAATTATAAACAAAATAACTGAGTAATGATATTTATAAAAACAACGTTGGCCAGGCACCATAGCTCACATCTGTAATTTATCTCTTTGGAAGGCTGAGGCAGGAGGATCGCTTGAGCCCAGGAGTTCAAAATCAGCCTGGGCAACATAGTGGGGACCCCATCTCTACAAAACATTTAAGAAATTAGGTGTGGTGGCAGGTGCCTGTAGTCCCAGCTACTCTGGAAGCTGGGGCAGAAAGATGGCTTGAGCCCAGGAGGCCACAGCTACAGATCACACCACTGCACTTCAGCCTACGTGACAGAGTAAGGCCTTGTCCCGAAAACAAACAAACAAAACCAAACACAATATCATTGTGCTTTTGAAAATTCATCCAATAGTAGGAGTAGATGTAACAAGTCCTTTTAAGATGAATCAGCCTTTAATGGATAATGCCATTTTCTTTACTTTCTCTTAAAAATAAAATTTATGTTGCCTTACTAATTTTACTGTGAAGTAACACGCACACACAGACAAGGAAAAACTAAACAAATGAGTTTGTAGTAACTTGAGGTGAGGAGCAGGTCTAAAACACGTGTCTATCTCAACGGTAGGATTAAACCTCTCACTTTTCTTCTGTAAAATATCTCCATGGGGTCAAAATTTATTAGTCATTAAAGGTTTGAAATTTAGCAAAGCAACAAGAGTAATGATGCATTTCTTCACTTAATACAAATGACTTTTCTTTATGCAACAGATGTCTTACTCTCATAAGTATCCTTTATGGTTGAAAAGTAATTTATCAGTCTCTATCATCCAGGATGCCTTACATTTTTCAATGAAGATAGTATGTGGCTTTCCAGAAGCTAATGAAAGCCAAATTATTAGATAAGAGACAAATTATTAGATTCTCTCAAAAAAAGAATCAGGCAAAAAAAAAAAAAAAAATTCCTATCAAAATCACCAAAAAATTGGCCAGGTGCAGTGGCTCACTCCTGTTATCCCAGCACTTTGGGAGGCCTAGGTGGGTGGATCACTTGAAGTCAGGAGTTCAAGACCACCCTGGCCAATGTGGTGAAACCCTGTCTCTCCTAAAAAAATACAAAAATTAGCCGGGCGTGGTGGCACATGCCTGTAAACCCAGCTATTCGGGAGGCTGAGGCACAAGAATTGCCTGAGCCCGGGAGGCAGAAGTTGCAGTGAGCCAAGATCACGCCACTGCACTCCAGCCTGGGTGACACAGTGAGACTCAGTTTCAAGAAAAAAAAAAAATCACCAAAAAACAAAAGAATGACAATTATTCTTGTTGAATCAATTTCTCATAAGAAAAGCTTCTGAATTTGTGAAGAAAAGAAGAGAGGAACCATCTGGAAATTAGGAGATTCAAACACTGTTTTGGGTCCATCATTAATAAGACCTTAAGGAATCTGCACTTCACTCATCAGGATCCATTCATTTACAAAACAGGCTTATTCATCTTTTCCCTTTTCCAAAATGTTTGTCCTATTTATTCCTCATCCCTGCTCATGGACCCTCCACTCCCGCTTCTGAAACCATCTTATTCACTCCTCACTGTATCTACTTTAAACAGGATGTTTATTACAAATATGGCTTCTGTCATTACACATTCTCATACTTGAACCCATTTCTTGTCTTCTTGTCTTTGGTTGGACAGGACAATTAGAATTACGTGAGCTGGTTAACAAAAACCCGTGTAAATTCTTTGGGACTCTACTTCTTGATTTTTCACTGTGTTAATCATAATTTAACCTCAGTATCACCAGTTTCCTACACTCAAAGCTTTCAAATATCCTTAGCCTGCTTTTGAAGCTAAAAACCTTTTATTTTATGAGCAACATATGCTGATTTTAAAAATACATATATAATTTCAATTAAACAGCAGATCACTATAAAGTTTTAAAGATGTAACAGCCATAACATGGCTGATTATACAAATTCATTTTATTTTGAAACTGACTTCTTAGAGAAATGCAGCATTCTCAAGCAATCTGCTTTTTGGTTTCCCTGTCCTTGGGTGAACATAACTTCAAGGATCCATAGTAGAACCAAAATTCTTTTGCTGGCATTTGATATCTTCCATTTCTACCGATTGGCAAAGCCTGTTCATTCATTTTGCTAGCAAAGATTCTGCTAAAAACTAAACCAAGCTTGTTCACAGTTCCTTGCAAATAGCTGATAGCCAACTAACAGTTAATAATCAAGCCAGTGTATAATCTTGCTCAATATTAGAGATCTGTGGCAAGCTGTCAGTGTGTACAACATTAAAAATAGGTCTCTGGGAGGCCGAGGTGGGCGGATCACTTGAGGTCAGGAGTTTGAGATCAGCCTGGCCAACATGGTGAAGCCCCATCCCTACTTAAAAAAATACAAAAATTAGCTCGGCATGATGGTGAGGGCCTGTAATCCCAGCAACTCAGGAGGCTGAGGCAGGAGTATCACTTGAACCAGGGAGGCGGAGATTGCAGTGAGCCGAGATTGCGCCACTGCACTCCAGCCTGAGTGACACAGCGAGATTCTGCCTCAAAAAAAAAAAATAAAAATAAAAAATTAAAATGGTCTACATCCATGTTATGTGGAAAAAAAGAAAAAAAAAAAACTAGGTCTTTCCCATTTGTGTAAAAAATGCTTATGCTTTTTGCACATTTCTGTACTGTTTTAAATTTTTCAATGAGCATGAATTATTTTCATTTTTCAAAAAACCAATCAAAATGCACAATACATATTTAATAAATGAAATTTTATAACATGTATTCTAAAAATTGTATCTGAGACACCATGTGCTTTTTAAATTTAGATCAAACTCATAGACAACGATCTGCCAATTTCCTGCAATAGTCTTAATTGGCCAATAAGTAAATTAATTTGTCAGTAAGTGAAACATCATATAGATTTTTAACTTTCAACTATGCGGGAAACTTACATATACTCATTGTACATCATCATCATCACCATACATACTAGCAGTAACAAACACACAGTGCTTATGCTATGCCATCAGGTTACATACATATTAACTCACACACCGTTTCAAGCATTTAACATAGATATTAATTTGATCCTCAATAACTAGAAATACTCATCCCATTTTACAAAGGAAAAAACTGAGGCACAGAAACTTGCCCATGGACACTAGCTCAAAAGAGACAAAGACAGAATGTATACCCATGCGTTCCTGCCCTGGTCCAAACTCTCTTGATTAGTGTGCAGTGCCACCTTCTCTACACACCTGAGAACACTCAATGACTCAGTGTTATCGGCCTAACATTATGCCTGGCATCAAAATCAACATTATAAATTGAGAATAACTCTGGTTCTTTCTACAGAGGTGAGATTTTTAAAAAACCTCTCATCTTCCCCATTTTAACTATCTTCTTTGGTGAGACACTATCACTCTCGCAAGGTTCAAGCTAATTCTGCATTGCATGTTTCTTCAACATGCAGCCACACAAAATAAACCTAAATAAAATATCTTAGGTTTCTATTTCAGCAGATTTAATGCATGTGAACCTGAGACTTCATGTGGCCCTCTTTGAATAGTCCGCTATCTAATCTATTCAGCATCCCTTTTTCATGAAGTTATTAATGGATGAACATATCCAGGCTGTTAAATTTAAATATGTGAATTTATTCCTAGAGCAATCATTGTACTCCAGTCTTTGCTAGATTTCTACTTCTAAAGAGGTACCGGTCAAGCGTATCTATTAACCAAGATTAAAGAGGAAAATGTGCCAAACTTTTCTTCCAAGAAAAATGCCAGTGTCCTCACAGTAACGGTTATTTCTTAAGCTATCCACACTAAACTGAAGAAATAGTTACGTAACATTTCCCCCTTTACTAAGTTTTCACTTGCCAAACCAGCTTCAGGGTTTGAGTTCTGTCTGCTTTTCTTCTTATACAACAATAAAAAAAAGAAAGACGTATTTTTATTGATTAAACTTGCTACTCATTCTCGGGTGTGCTCATTCCTTCCCCTGCCACCTTCTGTCTTCCCCCACCCACTCATGAGGGTGTATCTGTACACCGGCTGTGAGACCCACGGGGTGACAGCATTTCCCGTCCATCCCCACTCCGTACATTTGCATCTGAGCTCTCACGATGAAAAGGAAAAGATTTTTCTGTTTCTGTTCTCTTCAGCCCTTTTCTGTCTACAAAGCCGGTCTCCTCTGCTGAACTCATGGGAACATTTACACTATTTTATGGAAGAGTGTTGCCTGAATGTAGAATCACAACAAAGCCAGTTGAGATCTTTAAATTAACAAAGAAAAAAAAAAGATTTCATAATCAAGCATAGTCAAGTGAAACAGAGAGAGGTTGAAAACCACCAGACAAAAAACACAAACAGAAAATATGATTTTTTCCCTATCCTCCTCGTTGCCACTCAGGGAATCACGTTGTGATGCTACTGAAGCTCTCTGGTCCTGCATTCAGCCCCTTACCTTTGACCTCTCAACTCCTTATTTCGAATTCCCTACTCCTCTTGGGAGTACCCTGCACCAGCATCTGTCACTCAAGTGAGAGAGAGAGAGAGACAGTCAGACAGATGTATATGTGTGTGTGTGTGTGTCTGTCTGTCTGGGAGAGGCAGAGAGGAATGTAAACACATATTGTATATGCAAAAACTTAACCTCAAATCCCCAGACTTGGGATACAAACCTGGCTGGAAATTTACTACCAGGAAATGCTCCAGGATTATCTATTATCTCATCCCATTATTCCTATAGTTTTTAAATACAGGAAGTTTTCTCTGTAACATATTTACTCAGTACACTTAATCTGTATTTTCCTTTTGGTATTTTAGTACATTCCACTTTGTTTTGTTATCATGTGCATGTTTTATTGACCCTGCAAACTTCCTGGCAGTAAGGGGAGGGAGGAGGGAAGGGGAGGTAATAAGGTATGCAGTCAAACTACACCTTACATTCTGGAAGCTTTACATTTAAAAAGCATCTGCACAGGTTGATCTTTACATTTGTGATTGATAGAGATTTTAAAAGAAATGTATTAATGAAAGATGCTTCGTAAGATTCTCAAGGTAATACAATTTGCAGAAACAACGTACATTTCTACTGAATTTAATGCATTTCTCAATGATAGTTTAGTGGCCACGTGAAAGGCAAGTAATAGCTATGCTTATTTCCAGAATGACTGACTACATGCATACAAATATCTGTAGAAGACTCTAGTATGCAAAAAACAGTAACATAAAATAGAGATCCTCTAGCAACAAGACTTAACATAAAGATATCCTCTACCATTCCTTCAAGCCAATATTCAGTTGATCACTTTTTTTATTTTTAAATTTTTTTAATCAGTCATTCCTCATTTAACCTTGAGAACTTGCATGTTCCTTTTCATTTCCTCAGTCAGGACCAGTATTATTCCATTTAGCAACTTCTCCGCAGTACTAATAGCCTTGCAAGTGTCGTTCAGGAGCCTCTGCTGGTCACAGTGACAAGAGAAAAAGCTTCTGCAGTCTGCCAGTTATCATGGTTTCTCACCGATTAGCAAGAACCATGACTCCTTACAGATCACCATTAAACCTGAGCTTTACTATTCTGTGTGTGGGCTTCTACCTTTAGGGAGGTACTAGTCAGTAGCAGTAGGTTTCCATAAACTATAAATTAGCACTACCACAAAGGTAAGATGATTGTGACTAGGTTAAACCCTCAAGAGAGGGAAATAAAACTTAAGAGGAAGCTAGATTTAAAAATAAATAAATATTAGGGTAGTGAAACATCATATAGATTAGGGTTAAACTCACATCTCTATCAACATACCAGCCAAAATCATCCACCCAGATAATAACCATGTTTCCCCTGCAAGCCAAGGCCCCATTATCACTGCCCTTATTCATTTCTTTTTTACAGCCACCTGCAGCAGACCTATTTTCTAAGCTCTATAAAAGAGAGTCAACTCGTAATTACATCTTTTCAGTGGACACAGAGAGGGCCAGATAAACCACTCTCAAACCTCAGTAGACTGAATTACCTACCCTTCTATCAACACTTTGCAAAATGGAATAATGTGACTCTCACCTCCACCCTTTAAAGGAGTTAACAATAGCTAGTGAAAAGCTCCCAAAAGATGGCAGAAAGAGCAAATTAATGCAATTAAACAGACCAAAAACTAAATTCGAATCTGCCTACACGCTTCCTCTTTTTATACAGAAATATTGCTCAACAGTTACATATTTAAGTTTTGACAAAAGCTTCAAAAATAAGGTTATCATATGCTTTTAATTCCTTAAGTATACGGTTTTTAATTTGTACTATGACCGGGAAAACGGGAATAATTCTACAAATAAATATAAGTCATGAGAGAAATCTGAATTCTCTTAGTTAAGAGCATTTTTTTAAAACATGGAAAACGAAATTCTTTAACTCTTAAAACAACCTGTCTTAACTAGCCCTAAGGTGATTCCTGAGCCACTTGTGGGTAAAAATCAGAAGGGAAAAAAGTTCAATGACCTTGCAAATTACGAACTAAAAAACTGTAATGGTGTGATAGTCTATACAGCCTCAGGAAAACATCTGTCCGGAAATTGCTTTTTTTCTTTTGGAAAATTACTAGGAGGTTGGGAGAAAAGAGGGGAAAAAACGGGGAGGGAAGGTTGCAAATGGTTAAGATGCCAAACAGGAATCCAACCGAAGTGAAATACAACCTTCTCTGGCCCAACTGTCATGCAAACAACTTCTAAGCATTTTTAGATGTAAAGAAAAACAGTCATTGTGCACAGGCGTTAGCTGAATGTTCGAGAGTTGGATGAATGGGGAAGACTTGTTATACACCTAGTGGTGGGTGGATTTCACTAGGCTGCAGCCTCCACACAGCTTTTCTTTGCTGCACTGCAGAGGCGCCATCTTCTCCGTCTTAATCTTCACTCAATTCAATCCTTTTATCTGTACCCTAAAAAAAAGACCCTTTGGACCCTCCCCAGCATCCTGTGCCCCCAGGGGAACTAACCCAGAGTCCCCAGAGGTGTTAGGGAACAGGCCGCGCCTTAATAAGACAAACGCCTCCTTGGATGCACAGGACAGAGCCCGTGCCTCCCCACCATCCGCCACTGCCCTTTCCAGACGCACACCCTACTCTCCGCCTTATTTCCTCCCCGCCAAGGACTTTACAGCCCAGCAGGGAATTAAGCCTCAGAGGTGATCCGAGGGTGGGAAGCAGAGGGGCCCCAAGGCTCCGCCAGAGGCCCCGGCAGCGTCTCTGCCCCCTCCAGGGCGGACGCGCAGCCTGGGAGCCGGGCCGGAGTCTCGGTGGCGCACCGAGACTAACGCGGCTCGGCCCAGAGCGCCCGGGCCGGTGAGGGCGGGGTGTCGCGGCTTTTGTTCCCGAGGACCTTCTGCCTCTCAGGCAGAAGCTTAGGGTGCCAGCAAACTCCCGGGACGTCCAGGCTTGGCGAAGGTGCGGGGAGGCTATGGTTCTCCGACCCCTCCCATTTCTCGCAACTTACACAAAAGGGAGACGCGGCAATGCACAAAGTTTGCCTGCGGAAGACGGTGCGCGACCCCGGCGCCGGCTCGAGCTAGGGTCGCACCCAGGCGGCCGCCGCCAGCAGCCGCGAAAGAGGAGGTTCGAACAAGGAAGGGGGGTGGGGGTGAGAGGGGAAAGTGAAACGAGGCGGAGAACGCAGGGAAAAGCGAGGGGCCCCTAGCTTCCCGGGCTGTCCCGACTCCTCCTCCTCCCCAGGGCCCAAGAGAAAGGAAAGGGCAACGATTCAAGAGCAGAGGACTGGCTTCAGGGACGCTGCGTTTTCGGTTTTTCCACGTGCTGCTTCCCCCTTCCTCCCATCTGAATGTCTCTCGCCTCCCCCGGACCCCGCTTCCAAGGCAGGGACTGAGTCGGGGTCTGGGCTCAGGGTCGTCCCCTCCCCTTCTCGCCCCTGGCTGGCGCGGAACCAGGGAGCCCAGCGCCTCTCCCGCTCCCTCTCCGCGGGCCGGAGCGCGCGTCCCTGGGGCAGGGCTGGGCCGAAAGCGAGGATGCGCTGGACGTCCGCAAGCGGGGGCGGAGAGGAGAGGGGTCCCCTTGACGGACCCTCGGCTTCTCTGCATTAAAGACTTGCGTTAAGGTCTTTGGGGGGATTGGGTCCCAGCCATGCCCGCCTCCCCCCGCCTTCCGAGGCGCGGCACCCACCTCCAGCGCCCGAGCCGTCCAGGCGGCCAGCAGGAGCAGTGCCAAACCGGGCAGCATCGCGACCCTGCGCGGGGCACCGAGTGCGCTGCTGTGCGAGTGGGATCCGCCGCGTCCTTGCTCTGCCCGCGCCACCACCGCCGCCGTCTCCGGGGGCCCCCGCGCGCGCTGCTCCGAGTGCTCTCGCCTACCGCTGCCGAGGAAACTGACGGAGCAGGAGCGCGGCGGCGAGGCTGGGAGCCAGGCAAGTCAGCTGATCCGGCCCACCCCGCTCGGCACTCGAGAGAGACCCCTAGCGGCGCCGCCGGGGAGCTGCGCCCGCTCGCGCCGGGAGGGGCCCGCGCGCCCCGGGCCCACAGGTGCAGCGCCCTAGGCGCCGCCTGCACCACACGCGCCCTCCTCAGCTCCCCGGCCGACAGCCCACCTGGGCTTCGGGAACAGTGGGAGGGAGAGTCTGGGGCCAGGAGAGGGACGGTGCAGGATCAGGGAAAGGTGAGTCCTAGGACGCTGGGGCTCTAGAAAAGTCGGGAGCGCTCCCGCTCGTCCCCGTGAGCTTGAATCATCCGACCCCGCAGGCCTCCCGGGGGTGTGGTATAAAGGACTGCTGCTAGGGTGCGTTTTTATCCGCATTTCGTTTTTTTCTCTCGGTTTGGAGAGGTGGGGCAGGCGTTTCTGGAAAAGAATGAGAACGAGTGAAGCTTAAAGGAAGTAGGATTTTCTTTGCTTGTTGAGACAGCAAAAGCCTCATTTTTTAACCCGCAACGTCAAAAGCAGCCACGAGCAACCTGGAATTTCTATCTTTAGAACGAACCAAAGGAGAAAGGCGCAGGACCTGGCAAAAAAGCGGGCAACCCATTTACTTCTTCTTGAAAGCAGAGGGTTCTGGGCTTGGGTTTTGTTTCTTTCTTATGTTTTTGTTTGTTTTGGTTTTGTTTTGTTCAAGGGGGCGGTCAGTGTGGATTTTGCGGGGGGCGGGGGTCTTTTTTTGTTGTTGTTAAGCAGGGATGTAACATCCGCCTGAGTTGGGGACGAAGGAAAAATTAGGAGAGATTATTCGTATTCGACCCCCGTAAATGAGGACTCCTGACCTCAAACTCTGCCCTTGTTCTTCGTTGTGTCTGTCCTAAATTATAGAAATGAACCTTCTGCCATGCCACTTTCTCCTGGATTAAACACAAACCGTCCACTGTCCAGTTAGTGTCTAGATAGTTTAGAATACTCTAGAACTGCCCGTATGTATCCCCTGCTCTTGACCTGAAGTAGCATTAGTCACCAAGCCACACAGGGCTTGTGCGGAAGGACTGAAGCCAGGGAGTGCCCTGGCCCTTCCGAGGGCTGCACTGCAGCCTGCGTTCTCTCCCCTGCTCATTTCGCGACAAGGGTGCCTAGGCCCGGGAAGGATGGCTCAGCCAGTGGGGTATAGATTTCCTTCCTGGGACGTCATTTCTGTACCAGCTCCCTTAAATGTTGTCTCATGGCTTTCCCTGCACTCGGCATTCAATCTTGACCCTTGGATTACTTTTGCCCCTGAATGTCCTTTGAACGTCCTCAACAAAAAAAGGGCAAATATTTGTTGTCATGCAGTATTTGTTTGTATGCTTCATGTCCTTTACTTCCTACGAAAGCCAAAGAAGCTGTTACTATTATGATTCCTATTTATCTATTTATACATCAGGAAAGTGAAACTAATGAACTCCCAAATCTAACAGCAAGTAAATGACATGAAGTTGGGACAGCAGGGAAAAGCCCAAAGTGACAGGACAAACCCAGTTGTTCACTTTCTACACCACATAAAGCCACCGCAACTCCCTATTTGTTCCAGGTCTGCATGAGCAAATAAGGCAAAAAAGAAGGCATCTGAATGCAAAGAGAAAGGTGGCCCAAAGCTACAAATTTTGCAGAGTCCATTGCAAAATGCAAATGTGAGACCTTTTGTTTCAAAATTAAGAATTTTAAGGCCCGGCCTGGTGTCTCATGTCTGTAATCCCAGCACTTTGGGAGGCCCAGGTGAGCAGATCACCTGAAGTCAGGAGTTCTAGACCAGCCTGGCTGACAGAGTGAAACCCCCATCTCTACTAAAAATGCAAAAATTAGCCGAGCATGGTTACTCATGCCTGTAATCCCAGCTACTCCAGAGGCTGAGGCAGGAGAATCGCTTGAACCTGGGAGGCGGAGGTTGCAGTGAGCCAAGGTCATGCCACTGCACTTCAGCCTGGGCGATAGAGCGAGACTCTGTCTCAAAAAAAAAAAAAAAAAAAAAAAAGAATTTTAAGATGTCGATGGCAGCTCCTCCCACCGCAGGGCCTGTAAGACTTCCCAGGGTTGCATGCCTGTGAAGCCAGCCCTGGGAAGGAGGAGGCAGTTTTAGTTTAAGAGTAAGAGACTTTTATTGAGCATGAAATTCAAAATTGTAGAGATGAGATCATAATCTATAAAAATTAAAGTTCTTAGATTTAGCAGTTTCTCTTTCCACTGTTGAAATTCACCACACTGACACATTCCCTGGTCAAGATGTTCCTAGGGGAAGATGATTTGCTGCTGATTGCGTCAGAATGATGGACATTGCCTGCATGTTCTCCGGTTCCTTCACTACTCAGAGATCCTGATGGCTTTTTGCTTCTCAGTCAGTACCTCTGTTCTGCATTTAATGCCATTTCCTGCCCTGAGGTATCTTCCAGATCCTCCAAGCACCAAATACAGGAACATCCCTAGTTAGAATCCTGCTGAGTTGGGGAAGGAACCAACAGCCACTTGTCTGCTGGAATTCCTACAACAGCATCCCCATCCTAGGTTTCAGTGTCTCCATTTGTGAGATATTCACCGGCTCTCCAGACTGTGCATTCTATCTTCAGGCATTTCTGGTTACTCGAACGTTCTTACCCCATTTAAAGCTCACATCCCCCGCCTTTAAACTCCCACTGAGATATCCTTGTATCCCCAGTGACCAAGCAGAATAATTCTTTTCCACACTTCAGATCTTTACACATTTGCCAGTGGTTTTCATGCTTCTTCCTCTAGAGTCTCCTCTTCACAAGGTAAAACAGGCACTTCCTTCAACAGTTGCATATTGGCATGTTTTCTGGTTCCCTCCACACCTTGGCCATTCTCTAGATGTGTTCTGGTTTGTCTGTGTCTTTTTACAGTACTCCACGCATGCTCTGATTACTGCAGCATGGGAGATGCTGCCTACCACTCTGCCTGGAGCCTCATGTTGCATTTGACTGTTTTAGTAACCGCATCCCACTGCAGACTCCAATTGGTCCAGATATCCCAGTTCTATTTTATGCATAGTCTGCTGGGCCACATTTCTGTCGTCTTGTGTTTAGGCTGTTATCTGCGCCCCATAAATATCACCAAAAGCAATCGTTAAGTCTGAGCCAGATGAGCATGTTGGGCTGCCGGAACTTACCATAGACTGGGTGGATCAAACACCAGAAATGTATTTCCTCACATTTGAGGAGGCTGGAAGTCTGAAATCAAGGTTTTGGCTGGGTTGGTTACTTCTGAGGCCTCTCTCCTTGGCTTGCAGATAGCCATCTGCAAGTATTGTCCCTGTATTCTCACATGGTCTTCCCTTTGTGTTTTACTGTGTCCTAATCTCCTCTTCTTATAAGGACACCAGATATTGGGTTAGGATCCACGCTAATGACCTCATTTAACCTTAATTACATGTTTGACCCTATCTCCAAATATGGTCACGTTTTGAGGTAGTGTCGGGTTAGGACTTGAACATATGAATTTGGGGGTGGGGGTACATAACAAGTAAGGACTTGGATTTAGAACAGCTAAGACTTATTCTATAATCCTGTCACTCATCTTTGGCCTTTATTTCCAATGAGCAATGGTTCTTTCATTTGCAGTTTGAAGATCATTCAACTCAACAGAAAAAAAAAAAAAAGGAAAAGAAATGGAAGAGATCAGCTTTCTCTCTGTCCTGCGTGAGTATTGTGTGGTGATCCCCATGCAGCTGGCTTACCCCTCCCGCAATCATAAGGCTCTGAAAAGAAAGAAAATGACCTTTTATACTTTCCTTTAGAAAGTTTTGTCAAAGCTTAAACACTGACATTTGTTGACATTTAAAATCTGTATTAGTTTACTAGAGCTGCCATAACAAAATATCACAGACTGGGTGGCTTAAACCAAGAAATGTATTTTCTCGCAGTTCCAGAAAAGTCTGAGATCAAGGTGCAGGTAGGATTGGAATCCTCAGAGGTCTCCTTGGCTTGCAGATGGCTGCACCCTTGCTAAGTCCCCACATGTTCTTGCCTCTGCACAAGTACCTCTGGTGTCTCCGTGTGTTCTAATCTCCTCCTCTTATAAGAATACCAGTCAGATTATATTAAGGTCCACCCCAGTGACCTTAATTTAATTAGCTCTTCAGAGGCCCTACCCACATACAGTCATGTTCTAAGGTACCGGGGGTTAGGGCTTCAACATATGAATTTTGAGGGAACATAAGTCTATAACCAAACTCCTAAAATTCCCCTAAAATTATTCTCACATTTTAAGCTACTCTCATGTCCGTCCTTGGGAGTGGATTCCTTCTACTTTGTATTCATGTCCTTTTGAAATCAGAAAGCTTCCTAGGTAACTAGGATATTTCTTTAGCTGCTTCCTAGTTGAATATATGGATTCTTTAGCCACTCCAGACTTCCGGTAGTGTTGGAAATTACCATGCTTTCCATGAAGATGTGACCTTGCTGCCTATCATCTATGTTGGCAGACACAGTGATGTGTTTGAGAGTTCCACATGCCTCTTAACCTGTCTTTCCTCCCAAAACTCTATGCTGATTCCTCATCAAAGACCAGAATTAGATCCTGAATTGTATTCATTCTCATCTCTTTCTACCTTCTCCAAGACAGGACAGGGTTAACTTCTTTATCTTAACGTCAGCCTTCAATATCTACAGAAGTCTAAACTGTAAATAACATTGAAGCTTTGCATAATAAAATTCTTTCCCCCAGTGGTGGGCAGTTTTTCACAAAGTAAGATTCTTTTAATCTTTTCTTTCTTTTTAATGAGTAGACATAAAGAAATGCTTAAATAAATATTTATCAACTAACATACCTACGTCTAACTACACATACCTAACAGACCTGAATATAGGCAGAGGATGTGACATTTTACTTACCCTTTTATTAAAGTTACTGCTTCATTTATTGGTCTTTACTTCACTAGTACATCCATAAAATGTTTACATATTTTTTAAACAATAAAATAGTCTTAAAATTAGTCCTTCTCTGTAATAACTACATAAAACTGCTTTAGAGACAGCCTTCAGATCAACTAAATTATATTTTACAAATGGGCTTAGGTATTTCAGTGGTAACTCTATGGAACAACAAAATTCACTGTTTAAGCAGGGACCAATATTGGCAGCTGGCTTCCGTAACTTGTTTGAGGAATGTAGTAATTCCAAGGTTGCTGCAAGGACTAATGTACAAGAATATTCCTGTATTTTATGGAATAAAAAGGAAGAATAAGAGAGGAGAAAGAAGATAGTACCTACCAACCCCAGATGTAGGGAGTATGAAAATCCATCAAGTAGCCAGAAGATTTAATGGAGCCGTGTGGGTCTTACGTCAATTCTTTTCCTGAGAGAACTTTGGATAATAGGACAACAATATGCTCTGGTGGAAAAGAACTCAGGCCTTGAGAAAGCCTGACCACTACAGTTTCTGAAAAATGCTGCTTTCATTAGGTGGTGTGGTGATGAATTGTAAAGGCACCCAGCACAGTGCCTGGTTTACCACAGAAATCAGTTCTTTTTTCTTGAGAGAACAGCAATTCACAATAGCTGTCACTTAAGTGACCAGCATAATCCTGGCTTTGAGCTTGTGCTGACTTTGCCAGGGGCTGCCAGTTAGCACAATGGCTATCAACCCCATGTTATTTATTTGGGTTCCCTAAGTAATGTTTTGCTAATAAAAGCTCTAAATTTGTGAGTGATTTGCTCTTATTTATTTAATAAATAAATCAAAGTGGCATGATTTATTAATTTAATTAATTAATTGTTAGCAGTGGCACAGTCTCAGCTCACTGCAACCTCTACCTCCTGGACTCAAGTGATCCTCCACCTCAGCCTCCAGAGTAGCTGGGGCTACAGGTGCACACCAACATGTCCAGCTAATCTGTGTACTTTTTGTAGAGATGAGGTCTTGCCATGTTATCCAGGCTGGTCTTGAACTCCTGAACTCATGATCCACCCTCCCTGATCTCCTAAAATTTGGGGATTTTAGGCATGAGCCACCATGCCTGATTGATTTACTCTTATTTTAATTTAAATAAAAGCAACTCAGGGTTAGCATCATATCAGGCTACTCTCACTTCTAGTATCTCTCTTGAGTGTGGGAGTAAGGAATGGAGCTGCAGCTAGTTTGCTGAGAACTAGACAAAAGCCTGACCACTCCCTAGGGCGTGTGCCTAGGATGTGAAAGATAATGCCTCCTGTTTTCAGATGGCACAGTGCTTGGAAAGGCTGCTTGCCAGAGCTGTTGAAAGGATGCCACTGGGCTGGTCCTGCACAATGGAAGGCCACATCACATGCTCCAGGAGAGTCACTCCCCAGAGCGGCTGCAGGAAGCCACAGCTCTGTGGCCTGGGATCCTTGCCAACACTGAATACTAGTGATAGACATTGGAGTTGAGGGGATCTTATGCTTCAAGGCAGCTGGACCTCTTTTTCACTAGTCAAATCATACCTGGGGATTGTCTTTCATGTCCTGGAGACTTTGATGAGTAACTCGACTTTTAAAATCCAAGTGAAGGCTGTGGCCAGAGAAGCATGACCTGAACCTAAAATGAATGGGAACATTACAGTCTGACAAGCCTTGAGAATTCAGGTTCACATTGCCTAGTGAAACAACATCCTGAATGATGAAACAAACACACAAACCAACCAACAATTTGTGATCTGGGATACCAAAACAGACACTCCTTTATCACCTAAGAGGGACTGTAAGGTTAAGGAAACAAAGTTACCTATAGGGTTAGGGTTCGGGGACTGGCTGGCATGACCAATTTCTCAATTTCTATGGCTCTAAACTCCCTAATAATAGGAACTATCAGACCTATCCTCTGATTTACAACCCAGACCACTGCAACTCTGATTGGACTGAGGATCACCCTTACAAGCATTCTTTTCTGATAAGCAATTGCAGACCTGAAGCCAGTTTCAGCCAGTTTATGGAGGCCGTCCACAAACTGCCTTTGGGTCCTGTAGTCCACTTTTTGATGTAAAGAGCCAAATTCTACCTCATTTTAACACGAAAACCCTGCCCCAAAGTGTATATGGGATGTATGTCACATACGCGTTTACCCATTGCCCATGCACTCAGCTCCCCTCATAAATATGTATATCTTTTCCTCCAAACCTGCTGAATATGTATGACTCCATTGTGTGACATGGGCCCTGTGAGGCATGAAACCCAACTTGTCCTTCCCCTCTTTGAAGAGAGAGCACATTCGGCATATGCTGAAGACTGTATCTTCCGGGTTTGCAAACTGATATTGCCAATAAAACAATTTTTATTATTTAGCCTTCTATTATTTAGCCATCGCGATGGTCTTTTCGATAAATTCACAAAGGCACCATCAACTTGTCCCTGAGCAAACACCCACCTTCATCCCTCAAATAACATTTTTGTCCCATGTGAAATTTATTCAGTTAAAGTAAATATAACTATTAGAAACAAAAGGGTTCAGTATTGGTGGATCAGTAAAAAATGTTTATATTCTCACTACAGGTGAGAATAAAAAAAAAGACTGGTACATTTGCTCCCATTAAGGAGCTAATGTTTATATGAGAAAAACATCTGGGCAAAAGAAAAAAAAAGCACAGTGAAAAAAAGTACATCGGTAAGTACAATTTAGCATACAGTATTTGTGCATATATATGTGAATTCATCAGAAGAAAATTAAACATCGGGCGTGGTGGCTTGTGCCTGTAATCCCAGCATTTTGGGAGGCTGAGGCAGGAGGATCACTTGAGCCCAGGAGTTCAAGACCAGTTTGGGCAACAAAGTGAGACCCTGTCTCTACAAAAAATAAAATATATTTTTTAAAATTTAAAAATTTTGGCCCGGCATGATGGCTCACACCTGTAATCTCAGCACTTTGGGAGGTCGAGGCAGGTGGGTTACTTGAGGTCAGGAATTTGAGACCAGCCTGGCCAACATGGTGAAACCCTGCCTCTACTAAAAGTACAAAAATTAGCTGGGCATGGTGGCAGGCACCTGTAATCCCAGCTACTCAGGAGGCTGAGGCACGAGAATCACTTGAACCCAGGAAGCAGAGGTTACAGTGAGCCAAGATCATGCCACTGCATCCAGCCTGGCAACAGAGCAAGACTCCATCTGGAAAAAATAATAATAAGAAAAAAATTTTTTTTAACAAGAAAATGAGAGTTACAGACCTGTAGCGTTGAAAGTGTGAATAAGGGACATTCAGAGGAGGTTTTTTGTTTTTGTTTTTGTTTTCAGGGTATTTGATAGCAACCATTAAGAAAGAAGAAAAAGAGGAAGTTCCAAGGAGAAACCATGTAAATACATCAAGAATGTTCATGCTGGGGGTGGTAAATGGGAGTTAGCTATAGGAAGAGATTTTGTTTTGTTTTGTTTTTGAGACTGAGTCTCGCTCTGTCACCTAGGCTGGAGTGCGGTGGTGTGATCTCAGCTCACTGCAACCTCCACCCGCCAGGTTCAAGTGATTCTCCTGCCTCAGCCTCCCGAGTAGCTGGGATTACAGGCATGCACTACCACGTCCAGCTAATTTTTGTATTTTTTAGTTAGAGACAGGGTTTCATCATGCTGGCCAGGCCGGTCTCGAACTCCTGACCTCAAGTGATCCACCTGCCTCAGCCTCCCAAAGTGTTGGAATTACAGGTGTGAGGCACCACGCCTGGCCAGGAAGAGGTCTTAATGTTAGAAGAGCTGAGGAATTTAGGTCAGATGGAATGGGCAGCAGTGGGCAACTACTCACTACAGATTTCCCGATCATGATCTGACATTTTAACATTTCTAGAGGTTTGTCCACGGGCAAAGCAGAGGGAGATTTGGAGGATGAAAAAGTTAAGATCAGGAAGAGAAGGAAGAAGAATGTGCCAGGGGTTCCAGGAATGACCATAGATAGGGTCTGTGAAAAGTTTGTGAAAAAATCACACAAGGACACCTTATTACTAATAAGGATGCCTAAAGATTACAGTGTGTCAAGCTGAGGACAGACGGGATCTCTGAACACTCATGAGTTATATTGGGTTAACACTGCATGTCACAAATGAAGAGGTGAAAGAGTAAGGGGAAGAGAAGGGAGGGTTTATACCCAGTTCTGTCTTACCTGAACACCTTTAGTGACAATGCTGAGCTGCAAAGGAGAAAAAGTGATTTGAAAACTTTTTTTTTTTTTTTGAGAGAGTCTCAGTCTCACTGTCTTGCCTAGGTTGGAGTGCAGTGGCGTGATCTTGGCTCACTGCAACCTCTGCCTCCAGAACTCAAGCTATCCTCCTGCCTCAGCCTCCTGAGTAGGGGTGGGATTGCAGGCGCACATACGCCTGGCTAGGTTTTTGTTTCTTTTTTTTTTTTTTTTGTATTTTAGTAGATAGGGGTTTCACCATTGCCTAGGCTGGTCTTGAACTCCTGGCCTCAAGTGATCCACCTGCCTCAGCCTCCCAAAATGCTGTGATTGCAGACATGAACCACTGCAGCCAGCCTGAAATCTTTTTTTTAATGAGGGAAATAATAAGTTTAATTTTCATTTCGTATGTATAAATCAGAGGTACGTGCAATAGGAATTAACTTGAATATGATGTATAAAGTTTGAAGGAAAGGTGAGTGATAGATGAACATTGGTGATGTAACTCTGGAAGTTGTCTGTCATAACTGATGACTTACCCCATCATACGTGCTGAAAACTGCTCAGATGAAGTTAACAACTTGATATTACAAAATAAGCATACATGTTTTGTGTCTGTAAGAACCTGATGGTCATTTGGAGACTTACTTAGTACTTGAGGGATGAGCTATAGATAGCCCTGTGTATTAGGGTTTTCCAAACCAACAGAACCAATGGGATATATATAGAGATATACAAAGACACTTCTTTTAGGAATTGGCTCAGGAGATTATAAAGGCCAAGAAGTCCCAACATGTGCCCCCTGCAAGCTGAAGAACCAGGAAAGCCAGTGTAATTCTTGCATCTGAGGCTGAAGGGCTGAAGAGTGGCTGCTGGTATTGAAGGCTCAAGAACCTGGAGCTCTGAAGTCAAGGGCAGGAGCAGATGATGGATGTCCCAGCTTCAGAAGAGAGAGCAAATTTGCCTTCCTCCACCTTTTTTATGATTCCTATGCTCCATTAATTGAATGATGCCCACTCACATCAGTGAGGATGGGTTTTGGTACCCAGTCTATTGATTCAAATGCTATTCTCTTCCAGAAATACTCTCACAGACTCGCCCAGAAACAATATTTTACCAGCTATCTGGGCATCCCTTAACCCAGGATGGGCTAAGGGGCAAGTGGACACATAAAATTAACCACCATACCCTGTAAATACGGTATGAGAAGGGATCGAGTCATATTTTATACCAAGATTATTCTCCAATGCATAGATGCCTTGGAATAACACTTCTTATAAAATAATGAATAACATTTTCTAGCACAAGTTCCAAACTGTGTATCATGGAACCCTAGCTCAGTCGTATGTTGCTCGGTGTTGCATGCATACCCGAAAAGAGGTCTGTAATCAAGTAACTTTGAGAAATAGGAGGTTAAGTAAAATTAAACAAATACCTTCACTTTAAGATACACACAATTTTTTAAGATGATAATCTGCATTTTGAATTTTAAAGAAGGTAGGTAGCTTCAGTATGTAGCATCATTCCCTCTCCCCATTTCTTTTTTCTTTTTCCTTTTTTTTTAGACATAGTCTCACTCTGTTCCCCAGGCTGGAGTGCAGTGGCAAGATCTCTGCTCACTGCAGGCTCTGCCTCGAGGGTTCAAATGATTCTCCTGCCTCAGCCTCCTGAGTAGCTGGGATTACAGGTGTGTGCCACCATACCCGGCTAATTTTTTTTTTTTTTTTTTTTTGTATTTTTAGTAGAGACGCAGTTTCACCATGTTGGCCAGGCTGGTCTTGAACTCCTGACCTCAAGTGATCCACCCACCTTAGTCTCCCAAAGTGCTGGAATTACATGCACACACGACCACACCTAGCTAATTTTTGTATTTTAGAAGAGACGGGGTTTCACCATGCTGACTGATCTCGAACTCCTGGCCTCAAGTGTTCCACCCGCCTGGGTCTCCCAAAGTGCTGGGATTACAGGCGTGAACCACCGTGCCTGCCTGGCCCCCTCCCCATTTTTTGTTTTTGTTTGCTGCGTCGACTCCTAGTGTTGCACAAAGCATGCTTTAGGTAACGTGGTTTGGAAGCATTCGAATTGAACCCTTGGATTTTTTTTAGACCCTTGTAGAAGTGAAGGTTTATAGTGTACATTTTTGTCAAAGCAGATGGGTTCTTTTCACTGCAAGTTGTTTTCACACATGACCTTGAAAATAAATTAATAAAGAAAAAAGGTAGAAATATTAGGCTGACAGACATTTTAAAGTAGGGCATAAGATGCCATAAAAAGCCTTTTGAAAGTTTAAAATAGGAGTTAAAGTGTGTGTTATATGGAAGATACCAGATTAGAGTCTTTGAATATTTATTATATAAATGTGCAGGTATATGACCAGCTTCTTCCCAGTTTGGGGGAGAAATGGGACGGCATTCAGTTCACATTTGAGAGTGCTTCTCTTTAAATTTTCATAAGTGGAAAGGAAGAAGATCACTAAGTTTACAAAGACAAGTCCCAGAATAGGACTCTCCTTCACTGTATTGCCTTTAATCATCTGGTGGGAGGGCCCTCAAGAAGTGGCCAGGACCGTATGAAGATTGGTGAAGAGTTTCAAGGAGGAGAATTGAAGGAGACAGCTATGGGATTAATTTTGAGAGATGCCTTTGCTGAAATGTCTCATAAAGTATACATGGAGAGCAAGGGCACGAGGAGATAGAGAACTCTCTGGGCCAAACAATAAATCAGAATTTCCATAGTTTTCCTCTGATAGTCCTTATTGAAAAATTCGTCTACTGCTAATGGTGTCAAGTGGCCCTGGCAGCCCTCATTATTGTACCAAAAAGCAAAACAAGGAAAAGGTTTAGGGAGCCAAGTCTAAAAGGAATATCATTTATGTTTCCCAACAATCAGTAAAAACAGATTCTGTTACCTAAACCTTGCAGAACCAAGGGTCCTAATACTCACTTTATTCTGGCGAGTTTGTCCGTCTAATAAAAGATACTGACAGGCCAGGTTCTTTTCTTAGATAAACAGTAAAATAACATGGCTATAAACAGAAAAAAATGGTGAAAACACAAATGTTGGTATATTAGGGCATTCTTGCATTGCTAAAAATAAATATCTGAGACTAGGTAATTTATAAAGAAAACAGGCTGGGTGCAGTGGCTCACGCCTGTAATCCCAGCACTTTGGAAGGTTGAGGTGGATGGACAACCTTGGGTCAAGAGTTCGAGACCAGCCTGGCCAACATGGCAAAACCTCATCTCTACCAAAAATACAAAAATTAGCTGGGTCTGGTGGCACACACCTGTAATCCTAGCTACTCAGGAGGCTGAGGCAGGAGAATCACTTGAGCCTGGGAGCAGAGATACTGCCACTGCACTCCAGCCTGGGCCACAGGATAAGACTCCATCTCAAGAAAAAAGAGAGAGATTTAATCAGCTTATGATTCTGCAGGCTTTGCAGGAAACCTGATGCTGGCATCTGCTTGGCTTCTGGTGAGGCCTCAGGAAGCTTACAATCATGATGGAAGGTGAAGGGGGAGTAGGGATGTCACATGACCAGAGCAGCAACAAGACAGAGCATGGTGCCACACACTTTTAAACAGCCAGATCTCATGAGAAGTCACTCATCACAAGGACAGCAACAAACAGATGGTGCTAAACCATTCATGAGAAATCCACCCCCATGATCCTATCACCTCCTACCAGTCCCGCCTCCAATACGGGGGATTACAATTCAACATGAGATTTGGGTGGAGATAAATATACAAACTATATCATTCTGCCCTTGGCCTCTCTCAAATCTCATGTCCCTCTCTCATTTCAAAATATAATCATGCCTTCCCAACAGTCCCCAAAAATCTTGACTTGTTCCAGCATTAACTCAAAAGTCCAAAGTCCAAGTCCAAAGTCTCATCTGAGACTCATCTCTTTCCATCTATGAGCCTGTAAAATCAAAACAAGTTATTTACTTCCAAGATATAATGGGAGAACCAGCATTGGTTAAATATTCCCATTCCAAAAGGGAGAAATCAGAGAAACCAAAAGAAAGGGGCTATAGTCTTCATGCAATTTCAAAACCCAGTAGGGCAGTCATTAAACCTTAAAGCTCCGAAATAATTTCCTTTGACTCCATGTCCCACATCCAGGGCACACTGGAGCAAGGGGTGGGCTCCCAAGGCTATGGGCAGCTCTGCCTCTGTGGCTTTGCAGCTGGGTACAGCCCTCGTGGCTGCTCTCACAGATTGTTGAGTGCTATGACTTTTCTAGGCACAAGGTGTAAGCTGCTGGTAGATCTACCATCCTCAGGCCTAGAAGGCAGGGGCCCCCTTCTCACAGCTCTGCTAGGCCGTGCCCCAATGGGGACTCTGTGTGGGGTCTCCAACACCATACTTCCCCTTGTCACTGCCCTAGTAGAGGTTGTCTTTGGAGTCTCTGCACCTGCAACAGGTTTCTGCCTGGGCACCCAGGCTTTCTTGTACAGCCTCTGAAATCTAAGTTGAGGCTGCCAAGCATTCTTCAATCTTATATTCTGTGCACCTACATACATAACACTGTGTAGAAGCCTCCAAGTCTTATGGCTTGCATTCTCCAAAGCGGCAGCCCAAGCTGTACCTGGGTCCCTTTGAACCACAGCTGGAGCTCGAGTGGCTGGGATATGGAGAGCAGTGTTCCAAGGCTGTGCAGGGCAGGGGGGCCTTGGGCCTAGCCCACAAAACCATTCTTTCTTCCTAGCCCTCTGGGTCTGTGAGGGAAGGGGCTGCTGCAAAGGTCTCTTAAATACCTTCAAGGCCTTTTCCCCATTTTCTTGGATATTACTATCTGGATTATTTTTAGTTAGGCAAATACCTCTAGCAAGTGGTTTGCTCTGCAACCTGATTGGATTCTTCCCATGAAAATGGGCTTATCTTTTCGAACACATGGCCAGGCTGCAAATTTTCCAAACTTGTATGCTGTCCTTCCCTTGTGAGTTCCAGCTTTAAGTCACTTCTTTGCTCCTATATCTGAGTTGGGCTGCTAGAAGCAGCCAGATCAATTCTTGAATGCTTTGCTGCTTAGAAATTTCTTCTGCCAGGTACCCTAGGTCATCACTCACAAGTTCAAACTTCCACAGATTCCTGGGGCCTGAAGACAATGCAGCCAAGTTCTTTGCTAAGGCATAGCGCATGTGATCTTCGCTCCAGTTCCCAATAAGTTTCTCATTTCCATCTGAGACGGTGGCAGGCCTGGACTTCACTATGCATATTTCTGTCAGCTTTTGGTGACAACCATTTAACCAGTCTCTAAGAAATTCCACACTTTCCCTCATCTTCCTGTCTTCTGAGCTCTCCAAATTCTTCCAACCTCTGCCCAGTTCCAAAATCACTTCCATATTTTCAGATATCTTTATAGTGATGCCCCCATTTCTCAGTACCAATTTTCTGTGTTAGGTCGTTCTTGCATTGCTATAAAGACATACCTGAGATTTGTAAATTGGTAAAGAAAAGAGGACTATTTCCCTCACACTTCTGTAAGCTTTACATGAGGCACAGTGCTGGCATCTATTTGGCTTCTGGTGAAGCTTCAGGGAGCTTTCAATCATGGTAGAATGCAAAGGGGAAGCAGGCACGGCACACGGTGAACGCATGTGATGAGTAGGAGAGAGAGAGAGCAGTTGGGGGTGTTGCCCCACACTTTTAATGAGACCAGATCTCATGTGAACTCAGAGGGAGATCTCACTTATCACCAAGGGAGTGGCCCAAGCCATTCATGAGGGATCCACCTGCATAATTCAGACACCTCCCACCAGCTTCCACCTCTAACACTGGGATTACACCTCAACATGAGATTTCGACAGGGGCAAATATCCAAACTATACCACTTGGTTTTCAGGTCATTCCAGAGCACTAGCTCTACCCTGGCTTAAATCCTGAAAGATATCAAATTTATGCTAGTTTTTGACCAACATAAGAAAACAGGTCAAAGATTTGCTTAGTCGATTGTACCATTTCTGCCTTAACTACTTGGGAGCTACTGGGAATTTCTATTTTTAAAATCAGGTTGTATCAAGATTGTTTGGTGCTTTTTTTTTTTTCTTTTTTTTTTTTTTTTTGTTTGAGACAGTGTCTTGCTCTGTTGGCCAGGCTGGAGTGCAGTGGCGTGATCTCTGCTCACTGCAAACTCCACCTCCCGGGTTCACGCCATTCTCCCGCCTCAGCCTCTCAGTAGCTGGGACTACAGGCGCCTGCCACCATGCCTGGCTAATTTTTTGTGTTTTTAGTAGAGACGGGGTTTCACCGTGTTAGCCAGGATGGTCTTAATCTCCTGCCCTCGTGATCCACCCGCCTTGGCCTCCCAAAGTGCTGGGATTACAGGCGTGAGTCACTGCGCCCAGTCCTGTTTGGTGCTTTTTGACCAAAATCTCTAAATAACTCCAAAAGCCATAAACAGACTATAGCTAGAAAAAAGCAGACAAAGATATTAGAAACCAAGCTTGAGTAACTCAAGTCTTTAATGCTGTCTTACTAGTCTCAGTAATTCAACACGTAGGAAACATCCACAGAAGACATTTTATCAATCAAAACAAAGAAGCTCGGGCAAGCACTGCGATGTGTGCTCACTCATAGGTAGACTTGTTTTTGAAATTAGTTTTCAGTGATATTCATTCAGTGTAAGATTTAGTCTCCATAAACTGAAGCACAGCACAACTTGAAGCTTTACTGGACCCTTGGGAGTGAGAAGCAGTTCTGTAAGGTGTCTGTGATTAAGTAGCAGTTTCATCCTGATTTTTCAAGCTCAGCGCTCTCTACACTTTCCCATGCTTGAAGACAAGATGTTGAACAATTGGCCCAGAGAAGTTTTTCCTCTCATTTATGTAATCTTCTGGTAAGGAAGGAAGGATGTGACTTCAACATGATTCTCCTTCAATCTGAACATGCCAGTGTACCTTCTTTCCCATCCCATTTAATATATACTCTGTGCCTGTTTTTGTTGTTGTTGTTTGTTTTTTGAGACACTCTGGTCTCACTCTGTTGCTCAGGCTGGAGTACAGTGGCATAATCATGGCTCACTGCAGCCTCAACCTCCAGGGCTCAAGCAATCCTCTTACCTTGGTCTTCTGAATAGCTGGGACTACAGGTGGGTACCACCATGCCCAGCTAATTCCTTCAAATTTTTCATAGAGATTGGGTCTTACTTTGTTGCCCAGGCTGATCTCAAACTCCTGGGCTCGAGTCTCCCAAAGTGCAGGGATTGCAGGAGTGAGTCACTGTGTTTGGCCTCCGGGACTATCTGAAGTCTCTTTTTCACAACTCCTGTTTTTCACAGCTCCTGTTAGTTGAGGAAAAAACATCTGGAATTACAGTGTTTACAACTGAAAGGGATGAAGTAGTCATTTAGGCCACGTCTTTAATTTGTTGAGGATTTACTGGAGAGCCAGATAAATGAAGTCCTTTGCATATGGTCATTTGAATATTTATTGGCAAAGCTTGGCCTTTGTCCCCCTGACTTCTCTTTTCATCTTGTGGTGCTTCCAGGATATGGCCACTTTGCTAGACCTGAGTCATAAAAACAATGGGGTGCTAAGACCAGCCATACTATATGAAGTGGTGACAGTTTCCTCACCTAAAGTTGGGTTATCTTTCTAGAATCTTAGAGTTGGAACCCAAATCAGAAATCAACTGTTTGATCCTCCCACCAAGGCAGGTGTCTCTCTTGCAATATTCTTGAGACAATCATCTGGTTTCTGCCTCCTTACTTTCTATTATCAGGAGCCAGCTTCAGGAAATATAACATTTCACTAGAATTTGTGTGTTGTTACATATAGCTAAAATTTACCTTCTCTTCATTTCCGTCCTTATATCCCAACACTGCCCCATGGAGTAACACCAAATGCAAAGACAAACTGTGCTTTCGGCCACAGGACACTCCTTTAGAAGTGTTAAAATACTTATCCAGTATTTCCTCAAGCTTCTTTTGTTTTTTCTCAAAGCTAAATATCTGAGTTGTCTAAACTGTGCCTTATAGGTTACAGTTGCTGGATCCTTTGTGATGCTGAACTTTGGATATATTCCTTTTGGCAAATGACTGTATCCTATTTATCCACTAATTCGACAGATATTTAATAAGCACCTACTAAGTTGACGGAGATTTTAAAAATACAAGCACGTGAATAAGAAAATATACAAAGTGGTATATAACAATACAGGCTGTGGAGAAAAGTTAAGCAGAGCAAGGGGAGGTGGAAAATTTGTGTATGGTTAGGAGCTTGGTGCCTTGCTATTCTGTTAATACTCACAGTGATCAGGAAAGGCCTCACTGATGTAGTGAGCTTTGAGCAAACATGTAAAGGAAATGAAGGAGGAAGACTTGCCACTGTCTGGGGAGAGAGGATTTGGGCATAGAGAATAGCTCCTGAGGCAGAAATAAGTCTGATGTGTTTGGAGAACAGCAAGGTGGCCCTTGAGGCTCCAGTGGAGGGCGTGAGTGGGAGAGTGGGAGGAAGTGAGGTCAGGGAGGTTGTTACGGGCTGAGTGGTGTCTCCCTGGAATTCATGTGTTGAAGCCATAAGCCCCAGAACCTCAGCACATGACTGTGTATCGACATAGTGTCTTTAAAGACCTAAAATGAGGTCATTAGGGTGGGCCGTAATCCAATATGACTGATTTTCTCACAAGAAGAGGAAATTAGGACACAGATGGGCACAGAGGGAAGACCATGTGATGACACAGGGAGAAGAGAGCCATCTATAGCGATAAGCCAAGCGGAGAAGCCCCCAGAGAAGCCAATCCTATTGACACCTTCATCTCAGGCTTCCAGCCTCCAGAATTGTGAGAAAATAAATTTCTGTTGGTTAAGTCACCCAATCTGTGGTACTTTATTATGGCTGCCCTAGAAAGCTAACACAGAGGGGAAAAGGGCCAGATAGTGTAAGACCTTGAAAACCATTTTCAGTTCTTTGAGCAGAAGGGGAGCCAGTGAGGGTTTCTGAGCAGATGAAGGTGATGATTTGGCTCATATTTTAAAAGCATCACTCTAGCTTCTGTACTGAAAGCAGTCTATGGGGAGGCAAGGACAGAAGGAAGAAAACCAGGAGGAGGCTGTTGCAGAAATGTACATGAGGGTGGAAGGCGGTGAGGAGAGGGAAGTTTTGGAATATATTCTGAAGTTAGAGCCAAAAGGATTTTCTGATGAACTGGAATTGTGATGTGTGAGAGAGAAAGGAGTCAAAGATGACCCAAGGCTTTTGGCCACAGCAACTTGGAGAATGGAGTTAACATTCATCGAGATGGAAAGGACTGTCGGAGCAGTGGGCTTTTTTTTTTTTTTCTTCTTCAGCTTTTAAGTTAAGGGGTACATGTGCAGAATGTGCAGGTTTGTTACATAGGTAAACGTGTGCCATGGTGGTTTGCTGCACAGATCATCCCATCACGTAGGTATTAAGCCCTGCATCCATTAGCTATTCTTCCTGATGGAGCAATGGGTTTTAAGGGGGAGGACCAAGAGTTCAGTATGGACACATTAAGATTAAGATGCCTACTCATCTTTGAGTTTGAAATGCCAGCTAGGCTGTTGGATGTATGAATTTAGAATTCAGAGGAGTGGTCAGGGTAAAGATACAGATGGTACTGAGTGAGATCACTTAGGGTGAAATGAGGACAAAAAGGAGGATTTGGAAGCTGGGGACGGTGGCTCATGCCTGCAATTCCAGCACTTTGGGAAGCTGAGGTGAGTGGATCACTTGAGGCCAGGAGTTCAAGACCAGCCTGGCCAGTATGGCAAAACCCTGTTTCTACCAAAAATAGAAAAATTTGCCAGGCATGGTGGCAGGTGCTGTAATCTCAGCTACTCAGGAGGTTGAGGCATGAGAATGGCTTGAACCTGGGAGACAGAGGGTGCAGTGAGCTGAGATGGCGCCATTACACTCCTGTCTGGGCCACAGAATGAGACCCAGTCCCCCTGAACTCCCCACAAGTAAAGGATTTGGGATTAAGCCCTACTGTACTTGGAAATGTTGAGGTTGTTAAGATGAGCAGGAACCAGAGAAGCAAGCAGAGGAGGGGCAGCAAGTGGAGTAGGAAGCGAAAGAGGGTGGTTTCCAAGAAGCCAAGTCGAGAATGTGTTTCATGAGGACAGAATGACTACTGGGTTAATGCTGCAGATACTGTGTGTTTAATAAGATAAGGACTGCGTTGTATTTAGTGATAGAGAAGTCACTGGTGACATTGACAAGAGCCAGTTCAGAATGGTGGGGACAGAAGTATGATTTGAGTGGGCTCAAGAGAGAGTAGAGGAAAGAACTTTGAGTCAGCAATGATTAAAATATTCTTTTGGAGGACTTTTGCTATGAAGGGAGCAAAAAGCTGAAGGTAGCTAAAGGGAAATACGAAGAGAAAGTAATTTTATTATTATTTTTTGAGACAGAGCTTACCCAGGTTGGAGTGCAGTGGTGGGATCACAGCTCACTGCAGGCTCAACCTCCTTCACTCAAGTGATCCTTCTATTTCAGCCTTCTGAGTAGCTGGAACTACAGGCACATGCACCACACCCAGCTAATTTTTTTATGAGCTTGAGCCCAGGAGTTTGATACCAGTCTGGGCAACATAGTGAAACGCCATCTGTACAAAAAAATACAAAAATTAGTGCTTGCTTCAGCAGCACCTATACTAAAATTGGAACAATACAGAGAAGTTTAGCACAGCCCCTGTGCAAGGATGACACGCACATTCGTAAAACGTTTCATATATTTGTAGAAGCACATAGAAAAAAAACACCAAAAATTAGCCAGATGTGGTGGCGTGTGCCTATGGTCCCAGCTACTTGGGAGGCTGAGGTGGGAGAATCACCTGAACCTAGGAGGTTGAGGTTGCACTGAGCCGTGATTGCACCACTGCACTCCAGCTTGGGAATGGAGTATCGCCCATGCTGATCTTGAATCTCTGGGCTCAAGCGATCCTCCTGCCTCAGCCTCCCAAAGTGCTTGGATTACAGGTATGAGCCACCGTACCTAGCAAAGAGGCTTTTTAAAAAATTGAATATGTGACGATATATTTGTATGCAGAGGAGAATGATTCTGTAACAAAGGAAAATGAATAAAGCAGGAGAGGGAACAATTGTTGGAGCAATGTCCTAGAGTGTAAGAGAGAATGGCACACAGAATACAAGTGCAGGAGTTGGTCTTAGATGGCACTAACATCTCTAGCTATGTTGCCTTATAGACAGCCACATGTAGCTATTTAAGTGTAAATTAATTAAAAATGAAGACAATCTAATTTTTTTCTGGGCGTGCTAGGTGGCCCATGCCTGTAATCCCAGTACTTTGGAAGGTCGAGGTGGGTAGATCACCTGATGTCAGGAGGTTGAGATCAGCCTGGCCAACATGGCAAAATCCCATCTCTACTAAAAATACAAAAATTAGGCTGGGTGCGGTGGCTCACGCCTGTAATCCCGGCACTCTGGGAGGCCGAGATAGGCGGATCACGAGGTCAGGAGATCGAGACCATCCTGGCTAACATGGTGAAACCCCGTCTCTACTAAAAAATACAAAAAACTAGCCGGGCGAGGTGGCGAGTGCCTGTAGTCCAGCTACTCGGGAGGCTGAGGCAGGAGAATGGCGCAAACCCGGGAGGCGGAGCTTGCAGTGAGCTGAGATCCAGTCACTGCACTCCAGCCTGGGCGACAGAGCGAGACTCCGTCTCAAAAAAAAAAAAGATACAAAAATTTCCTGGGTGTGGCGGCACATGCCTGTAGTCCCAGCTACTCGGGAGGCTGAGGCAGGAGAATCGCTTGAACCCAGGAGTCAGAGGTTGCAGTGAGCTGAGATCGTGCCACTGCACTCCAGCCTGGATGACAGAGCAAGACTCCATCTCAAAAATAATAATAATAATAAGTTGTGCTAGCCATATTTCAAGTGTTCAGTAGCCACATATGGCTAGTGACTATAGTACTAGACAGCACCAACAAATAATATTTTGGTCATTACAGAAAGATCTGCTGGGCAGGCCTGAGCTGAGAAATGAGGGAAGGCAGACATATGTATGAGCACCTATGCAGAGAGGTGAGTAGATGTGGTGGGGGGAGCTTGTGGAAAGTCTTTCCTGATTTCTTCTGTGTCTCACTTAAGGCTACTCAGGAGAAGTACCTGGAGCTTTGAGGAAAAGGTGCAGACTATATCTCTAGGAGATAAAGAGAGTGAGGGGACACGGGGAAAACGGCAGGATTGCAGGACAACTTTTAAGATCCACTTCAGGCCAGCACAGTGGCTCACACCTCTCATCCCTTTTTTAAAAACTTTGAGACAGGGTCTTGTGCTATAACCCAGACTGGAGTGTGGTGGAGCAATCTCGGCTCACTGCAGCCTCAACCTCCTTGACTCAAGTGATCCTCCCATATCAACTCCACTACACCCGACTAATTTTTGTATATTTTGTAGAGACAGGGTTTCACCATGTTGCCCAGACTGGTTGCAAACTCCTAGACTTAAGCAATCTGCCAGCCTCGGCCTCCCAAAGTGCTGGGCATAAGGCACCACACCTGGCCACACCTGTAATCCCAATACTTTGGGAGACTGAGGTGCGGGAATCACTTGAGGCCAGTTCAAGATCATCCTGGACAACGTAGTGAGACCCCATCTCAACAAAAAAGAATTTTAAAAGTTAGTCAGGTGTGGCCAGGTGTGGTGGCTCATGCCTGTAATCCCAGCACTCTGGGAGGCTGACGCAGGCAGATCACAAGGTCAGGAGATCAAGACCATCCTGGCTAACATGGTGAAACCCCATCTCTACTGAAAATACAAAAATTAACCGGACGTGGTGGTGGTAATCCCAGCTACTCAGGACGCTGAGGCAGGAGAATGGCGTGAACCCAGGAGACGGAGCTTGCAGTAAGCTGAGATCGCGCCACTGTACTGCAGCCTGGGCAACAGAGCGAGACTCCGTCTCAAAAAAAAAAAGTCACGTATGGTGGTTGTATTAGTCTGTTTTCATGCTGTTGTTAAAAGACATACCCAAGACCGGGCAATTTACGAATAAAGAGGTTTAATTAACGTACAGTTCCATGTGCCTGGGGAGGCCTTACAATCCTGGCGGAAGGCAAGGAGGAGCAAGTCACATCTTACGTGGATGGCAGCAGGCAAAGAGAGACCTTGTGCAGAGAAACTCCCATTTTTATTTTTAAGCTATCAGAGCTCATGAGACTTACTCATTATCATGAGAACAGCACGGGAAAGATCCACCCCCATAATTTAATCATCTCCCTCTGGGTCCCTCCACAACGTGTGTGAATTATGGAAGCTGCAAGATGAGATTTGGGTGGGGACACAGAGCCAACCCAGATCTGTGGTGCTCACCTGTAGTGCTACCTACCTGGGGGGCTGAGGCCAGAGGAGCCCTGGAACCCAGGAATTTGAGGTTGCAGTGAGCTATGGTGGACTGCTGCACTCCAGAGCCAGCCCCTGTCTCTAAAAATAATTTTTAAAATATCCACTTTAGGTTAGTGATCTCTAATTTAGGGAGACCAGTCAGCATGCTGTGGAGTTTTTTCCAACTTACGTTCACTGGCATGAATGCACTGTTAGAGTAGACAGAAAGCTGGGGCTCGTCCAATGAGTGGTTCTCTGTCCCGGCTGCATGTTAGAATCACCTGGGTGAGTTATTTAAAAAAAAAAAAAAAAAAATCAGAAGCCTCATCCTTGTAGCCAAAGGATCTGATTGAACATTCTGAAAATGGGGCCTGAGCAACAAACACTCATTTAAAGCTCCCAAGGTGATTCTAACACAGATTTTTTTTTTTTTTTTAATTTGAGACAGGGCTTCACTCTGTTGCTCAGACTGTAGTGCAGTGACGCCATCTTGGCTCACCACAACCTCTGCCTTCCAGGCTCGAGCAATTTTCCTGCCTCAGTGTCCCAAGTGGCTGGGATTACAGGCGCATGCCACTACTACCTGGCTAGTTTTTTTTTTTTTTTTTTTTTTTGGTATTTTTAGTAGAGATGGGGTTTCACAGTGTTGGCCAGGCTGGTCTTGAACTCCTGACTTCAAATGATCCACCCGCCTCGACCTCCCAAAGTGCTGGGATTACAGGCCAGATATGTGTTTAAGAACCACTGAGTTAGAGTAAGAATGTGGAGGAAATGGGCGGAGAAGAGATGAAGGATGGGGAACTGTGTTACTGATGGACATGGGTTCCACAGGTGCAAAGAAAGGCACTTGGGGTTTGTGCAGGGATGGGGGACGGGATCAGATTGAGAAGTGTTCAAGACTGATGAGTGATGAGAGATGGGCTGGGAATTTAGGGCTTCTTGGGTGACAAATACAAACTGGGTAGAGGGCACATGGCGATCTGCCCTGCTGGTCTAAATCAGCACAATCAACATAAATGTAGTAAAAACCATACAGATAATTTTAAATCTTTTATTGACCTTACTAGAAAAGAAACAAGTAAACTTAGTTTAATAGTATGTTTTGTTATCCAATGTATGCAAAATATTATTTCTTTTGTTGTTGTTTTTGCAAATTTCTTTAAAAAAAAATAATAGAGACAGGGTCTTGCTATGTGGACCAGGCTGGTCTCAAACTCCTGGCCTCAAGCAATCCTCCCACCTCAGCCTCCCAAAGTGTTGGGACTACACGAATGAGCCACCACACCTAGCCCCAAATATTATTTCAACATAAAATCAGTATTAACATTACTGAGATATTTGACATCCTTATTTTTTTATAGTTAGTCTTCCAAGTTTGGTGTGCATTTTACACTTCAAGCACATCCCAGTTCAGAGCTGACACATTTCAAGTGCTCAATAACCATATGTGCGGTGGACTATGCAGGTCTAGGTGGTGGTGATGAGGTTGCAAAAGTTGGATGATTTCTACAGAACATTCCTTTCAGAATACAAACGTACTATAATATATTCAATCTTAAGGTAGCTGTATGTGATTATATAGAAATATGTTCTTATTTAACCCAATATAGCTTTTCCAGAAAAGTGTCATGAAAGTCTTAGTCCTATGCTCTGCTAAAGTCCGAAAATTCCATGTCGGCCACACTTATCTAATAGAGATTGGTCTGGCATGAATTTCCTGGTGAACCTGTGTGAGCATCAGCTTCCAGAGGTGTCTGTTTCTTTTTCTGTGTATTCTCGTGCCAGTCTTTTAACACTCCAGTCTGCCTCCTTGCTTTCATCTGTGTGGAGGTGATCTTTTCTTATTTTCTGACAGTTGAAGTTACTCACTCTGGGGGAGAAAGGACGATGGGAAAGCCAGCAACCACTTGCCATGTAAGTGGTAGCAAAGCTGGATTTGATTTATTAGACCTGATATTAGGATTCCAGATTATTGTAAGCAAGAAAGGGCTTGTATTCTTTGTGGAGGATCACGTGACAAGGGATTGGCCACTCTACCGTGGAAATGACTCGAAACTAAGTTGCCAAAGAGGGGGTGGTTGGAGGGCAGTGTCTAGATAAAAGGGCACCAACAAAGATGAAGGAAAGGATGTTATGGAGAGAGAAGCAACAGAGAAGAGTGCCCTCAGACATGCTCGCAGGAGAAAATCAGGAAGTCAACTGGGGAAAAAAAAGTTTGTGTAGATGCCTTCTCTGTCTACGTCCTGTTGCTCAGAGTGGGAAAGAAGCAATCTGATATTTTACCACAGGCAAATATACATGGCTTCATAGATGACACCAAGTGGTGGTAGAATAAAACTGATAACTGGAGTTAAGGAATGAGAGTGTAGTTCTTTTTCAAAAGAAACTGACCTGGGAGTATGCTCTTTTGCTTGCTCAGCTGGAAAAATATTTAAAAGCTCCCTCTTCAAACAGGCAGCTTTGGTAGCCCCAGACCCAGGCGAACTCTTTGTCAGTGTCCAGGCCATTAGGACAGGATTTTAAAACAGGATTCTCACATCACGGCTCTACGTTGGAACACTGAATCAGATTATCTTTATCAGATGGTCTACACTCTATTCCCTCTCTTGTTCGGGTTTTATGCATTTCTGTGCTAGACTTTGAATACATAATTTGTCAATAGAGCACAGATTTTGTGAATCAGGCACATCCATGTTAAACCTGGGTCCATCATTTCCCACATGGTGACATCATGCCTATTAGCTAAGCTTAGACTCTCTCCTCCTCTACGAAATGACGGTAATGCAACGTACTCCCTGGGGCTCTTATGAGGCTCCTGGGGCTATTATGAGGCTTAGGGATGACATCTGTGAAGGGCTTGGCACCAATGGGCATTCAATGAATGCTAGTTGGGTATTGAGACTATGGACTCAATTTAGACAAGGATTTTTCATGCGATTTAGCTGGTTACTATACACAACAAAACAGAAGAGATCACAATGTGATAGTTGGCTAAAACAGTCTGAGTCGTACTTAAGTGAATTCTGGTCGGGGCCTTAGAAATAGACAAAGGAAAAGTGAGAGCCAGGCTGGGACATCTTTAGCAAAAGCTTGCCATGATTCTTGTTAAAGTATTGGGAGGATTCTGATGGGTGGCCTTTAGTCTGACATATTTCAGCCTCCACTCTCTTTCTCATCATCTTATTGAGCTATAATTCACATACCATACAATTCACTCATTTAAATTGTGCCATTTAATAGTTTTTAGTGTATTCACAGAGGAGTGCCACCATCACCATAGGCAATTTGAGGGCATTTTCATCACTTCAAAAAGAAACTGCTCTGCTTCTCCCTCCCCCAGCCCTAGGCAACCACTAATCTACATGCTTTCTCTGTAGATTTTCTCGTTCTGGGTATTTTATATAAATGGAATCATACATTATGTGGTCTTTTGTGACTGGTTTCTTTCACTTAACATAATGTCTTCAAAGTTCATCCATGCTGTATCACGTATCAGTACTTCATTTCTCTTATGACCAAATACTATTCCATTGGATGGTATACCTTATTTCATTTGTCTATTCATCAGTCGATGGACATTTGGGTTGTCTCCACCTTTTGGCCATTATGAATGTTGTTGCTGTAAACATATGTGCATAAGGCCGGGTACGGTGGCTCAGGCCTGTAATCCCAGCACTTCGGGAGGACGATGCCGGAGGATCATGAGGTCAGAAGATGGAGACTATCCTGGCTAACACGGTGAAACCCCGTCTCTACTAAAAATACAAAAAATTAGCTGGGCGTGGTGGCTCCGGCCTGTAATCCCAGCACTAAGGGAGGCCGAGGTGGGTGGATCACGAGGTCAGGAGATCGAGACCATCCTGGCTAACACGGTGCAACCCTGTCTCTACTAAAAATACAAACAATTAGCTGGGCGCGGTGGCGGGTGCCTGTAGTCCCAGCTACTCAGGAGGCTGAGGCAGGAGAATGGCGTGAACCCGGGAGGCAGAGCTTGCAGTGAACCGAGATCGCACCACTGCACTCCAGCCTGGGCGACAGAGCGAGACTCCATGTCAATAAATAAATAAATAAATAAATTCCCTTGAATATGTGCCTAGGAGTAGAATTGCTGGGTTTCAGCCTTCTCTTGGTTTTCCTGTTACAGGGAAGATCAAGAGTTAAGGACTCTACCCTTATCCCCCTAAAAACTTTCCTGTAAGAATCCTAAGTTAATAATGACTGAGCACCTACTACATACCGTCTACTATTCTAGGCACTGGACCGCTTTGCTAGGCACATCTCTCCCGGGTCAAGATGGAGCCTGACACTAGTGACAACTTTTATTCACAACAGGCATAATTGTAGGCTACCTTATGGGAACATCTGGTATGCCCAACTTATAGGGTTGCTTTGATACTTTGAGTATCATACTTTTTCTATTTGCTTGTGTACGTCTGCCTTTAGCTAGAGGCTGTAAATGTGGATCAAAAATAAAGATGTAGGGCCGGGGGCACGGTGGCTCATGCCTGTAATCCCAACGCTTTGGGAGGCCGACGTGGGCAGATCACTTGAGGTCAGGAGTTCGAGACCAGCCTGGTCAACATAGTGAAACCCTGTCTCTACTGAAAATACAAAAATTAGCCAGGCGTGGTAGTGCATGCCTGTAATCCCAGCTACTTGGGCGGCTAAGACAGGAGAATCGCTTGAACCTGGGAGGCAGGGGTTGTAATGAGCCAAGATCGCACCACTGCACTCCAGCCTGGGTGATAGAGGGAGACTCTGTCTCAAAATAAATAAATAAATAAAATTTAAAAATAAAAATAAAGATGTATGACTTTCTTTGTTGTTGTCGCTGTTGTTTTGAGACAGGATTTCACTCTGTAGTCCAGGCTGGAGTGCTGTGGCACGATCCTAGCTCACTGCAGCCTTGAACTCCTGGGCTGAAGAGATCATCTTGCCTCAGCCTCCCAGACAACTGGGACAACAGGTGCACACCATCATGGCTGGCAAATTTTTTAATTTTAATTTTAATTTTTTAGAGACAGGGCCTTGCTGTGTTGCTCAGGCTGGTCATAAACTCCTGGCCTCAAGCGATCCTTCCACTTTGACCTCCCAAAGCGCTGGGATTGCAGGCATGAGCCTCCACACCTGGTGCAGATGTACAACTTTTAAAAATGAAGAGAGGAACTCATGGGCACTACTGGCATACATCTAAGAATAAAATGTGAACAAGCTGGTTGTTGTATTATAACAACTTGGTTAATACAATATGGTATTGATGAGATGCTCCCAACTCATCTTGGAGTAACTGAACGATGCTACCTGACAAGTAGACATGAGTAGGAAGTGGAGGTATACAGGGGCTGGGGTGGGGCAAGGAGGCTTTCCAGGCATGGAGAAAAGTGTAAACTAAGACATAGCTTGTGTGAGAAATAAGCGCAGTACAAGTAGTCCAGTGTTGCTGGATCATAAGGGCTTCTGGGATAAAGAATCTTCAAAGAAGGAGAGATATAATTGCTTAATATACGGCTCACCAATGGGATTATGCAATGATTTATAACTGTCCCCCAGATAGCTGTGTGACATCAGACAAGCCATTAACATCTCTGTGCCTCATTTGTCATCAAATGCTGCGTGGGAATAAAATGTCATGAATTATCTCCTTTCTAAAGTGACACATGAATTGCTGAAAAAAGAAAAATTAAGTTCTAAAGAACTTTCTTTCTTTCTTTCTTTTTATTTTGAGACAGAGTCTCGCCCAGGCTGTCCCCCAGGCTAGAGTGCAGTGGCGCGATCTCGGCTCACTGCAAGCTCCACCTCCCAGGTTCAAGCGATTCTCCTGCCTCAGCTTCCCAAGTAGCTGGGACTACAGGCGCCCACCACCACAACTGGCTGATTTTTTATATTTTTAGTGGAAACGGGGTTTCATCGTGTTAGCCAGGATGGTCTCGATCTCCTGACCTCATGATCTGCCCGCCTCGTCCTACCAAAGTGCTGGGGTGCTGGGATTACAGGCATGAGCCACCACACCCGGCCTAAGAACTTTCTAATATTGTCCTATACGTAGCCAAGTCTTGTGCAGATAAAATGATATAGAGGAGATGTGTTATAGATTAGACTCTAGATTAAACAGGTTAAAGTTAAAAAACCCTTTAAGAAATGAAAGACTTTCTAACTGGCTGGCAACTGATGCCTCAAGGATGCTATGCCACTCATGCGTGACCTGGAGAAAACATTTCCCAAACCCCAAGCTCAAGTCTGCACTTATCCTTCCCCAACAACACCCTTCATGACTCATGGAAAGGGCACACCTTCTATCTAACCGTAAATTCTCCTGTAATAGTTGTTTTGGAACATTTGGTGTGTCTCTGAAGATCGTGGATTGTTCATAACGTTCTGAGCCCATCCAGCCATCCAATAGTACCAATTTCTTCACAGATCATATGGTTACTATGAACTTCTGTAACATTTGGCTGTTTCCAGGTCTTTAAGATCTTAGAGGATGCTCCATCGGGAGCCACATCACGTTTTATTCTGAGATGTACACCAACAGTAGTCATGGGTTCCTCTCTTCCTATCTGAAGGCTGTACATCTTTATCTTTGATCTGCGTTTACTGCCTCTACCTCATGGCAGCCATACACAAGCAAATTGAAGGAGCACGATACTCCCAGTACCACAGCAACCCTTTAAGTTGGGCAAATGCCAGCCAACATATGCCAGCCTCCAGAGCCTTTGCTCTCATTTACAATTTCACATAGAGCAGTAAGGAAGACCAAGAGGTTGCTTTGATGCCTACACACAACTATTCCTAAATAGTGGACTCAGTCATAAACGTATGTAAGCACAAGGAGCAAAGAGACAGGGCATTTCCGATTCTTGCATCCATTTGATTCACCTGCAAGGTTGTCTTGGTTCTTTAACAGTCATCCCCATGAAAGAGCAACAAGAACATGGAAATGAGCAGGGAACAAGGCATGGTGGGATCTGTAAGACCTTAAATGTAAGGGGCACAGAAAGTAAAGACAGAAGCTCACTATGATATCAAAGCACAGGTTTAAATTAAGTAACTGAAAGTCTATGTTCCAAAATTGCTCTAAGATCATACAGCAGTGGATTCTCCATCGCAATGCTCCCTGAGAAAGGCGTATGCTAACACCAGTCCATAGCCATTAATGAAGGGGAGTGAAACTGACCTGTGCTGGTATATCTACTGTTGACTTATGTGGTACAGAGGTTGCCTAAATTATCACTATTTGTGACATAAAAATTTGAAAGTTGTAATACCTACTAAAATTTGCACAGTGGCTATCATTGATGGAATGCCATTTCCCAAATTGAATTCATAGGATAAGGCTGTGTTTGGAATTTAAGTTTTTATTACGAGCGTTGGTTAAGTACAGTTGACCCTTGAACAATGGGGGGGTTAGAGGTGCTGAGACTTTGCATATAACTTTTGACTCCCCCAAATCTTAACTACTAATAGCTGACTTAACTGGAAGCCTTACCAATAGCATGAAGAGTTAACACTTATTTTGCATGCTATATGTATTATATACTGTATTCTTGCAATAAATTATGCTAATGAAAAGAAAATGTTATTAAGAAAATCATAAGAAAGAAAATATATTTACTGTTCATTAAATGGAAATGGATCACCAAAGTCTTCATGCTCATCATCTGCAGGTTGTATAGGCTGATGAAGAAGAGGAGAAGGAGACGTTGGTCTTGCTGTCTCAGGGGTGGCAGAGACAGAAGAAATGGAGGAGGTAGAAGGGAAGTCAGGAGAGGCAAGCACACTTGGTGTAACTTTTCTTGAGAAAAATCCCCTATAAGTGATCTGTGCTGTTCAAACCCATGCTGTTCAAGGGCCAACTGTATTCTGTTTTCATCTGCATCATAATTCTTTACTTCTCCAGTCATGGGTTACCAAATTACTACAGTTTTATTGTTTTAAGTAATATGTTTACGTATTTAAAAAATGATGAATACATATATTACTAAGACAATAAAACTAGACCACCAATCCATAGAGAGTTCTATTTTTCTTTTGGTAAAATAAAACGTCAGAAAACAACCCTACTAGTAGGCCTGTGCACCCACCTTCCTGTGTTCTGAGTGTTGGCTGCGAAAAGCCCACAACTACCCCACTGGATGGAGAATTGTCCTCCGTAGACTTGGGCTGCCTCACTGTAAGTTGCCTTGGGTGGTGTGTATCCACCCCAACCATGGGCAGCACACACCCAGTTAATTGATTGGTGTGAAATCCTGCTTTTTTGCCTTAAGTTGGGACAATTTTCCTGGTGTCATTCTTGTTCCTAAACTTCTTATGACCTCTAGGCCAGGCGCGGTGGCTCAAGCCTGTAATCCCAGCACTTTGGGAGGCCGAGGCGGGTGGATCACGAGGTCAGGAGATCGAGACCATCCTGGCTAACACGGTGAAACCCCGTCTCTACTAAAAAATACAGAAAAAACAAAAACAAAAAAAACTAGCCGGGCGAGGTGGCGGGTACCTGTAGTCCCAGCTACTCGGGAGGCTGATGCAGGAGAATGGCGTAAACCTGGGAGGCGGAGCTTGCAGTGAGCTGAGATCCGGCCACTGCACTCCAACCTGGGGGACAGAGCGAGACTCCGTCTCAAAAAAAAAAAAACAGAAAACTTCTTATGACCTCAGGCTGAGGCCAGACTTCCACCGTAACCATAACTTGCATTTGCTTCTCCTCCTGCCCTTTTCTGCTTCCCTCACCTTCTTGCTAATTTCTTCCTAAACATTCCCTCAATAAACCACTTGCATTAGAACCTCTATCTCAGGTTCTGCCTCCAGGACTCTGTGAAAGCATCCACTAGTCCCAAATGACAGTAAAGATTAAAAAATGTTAAAATAAAAGGATTTAACCGCTTTCAAATAGAGGGCACTCATTTACAAAGTAGTAAAGGATACACATTTAATTATATAAAAATATGATAGATGTTTGGAAATTTTGACATGTAGTCACAGAATAATGTGAAAATTCTATACAATTATTGACATTCAAATAGCAGAAACATAAAAAGTCAAAGGTTGGCCATGGATGACCCTCATCAAGGGCAAATGTGTGCATCTATGCCCTTGTATTTAATGGCAATGAACTTGTCAGCTACATCCTGTTTGACATTTATAGAATGATGTGTGATAATGGGATTGATGAATTCATTAGCATTATGAATCATTCATAAATAGAATCTTTAGCACATTTTGTTAAGTGTGAACTAAAATATGTTGTTTGGAGAGGACAAAGATTACAAATGTTTTAAATTGGGTTCCCAAAGGGCAAGGACAATTAAACAATCACATTCCACCCTAAATGATGGAAAGGTGAAATGTACTTCTTCTCAGTCATGTTATGCTCATGTGGCCAGTTGGGGCAGAGGAGTTTAGGAAAATCCAGAGAAGTACAAAGCTTGAGGAGGAGCATAAAGCTAAACACCAGGCACTGAGTCAGACACTGGACAGGAAGTTCTTTTCTGATTTTTCAAATGAAAAGACTGTACAGTTGAGATTAAGATTATTAATTTATTGATTCAACCAATATTTAGAGAGCTCCTCTTACGTGCTGGGTCCTGTGGTTGTTGCTGCAGTTACAGATATGAAGAGGCAGGAGAGCTCCCAAGCCAAGTATGCAGGATTGTGTCATTTCTCGTTCCATGCTTTTTACTAATCATGTCTGGGAGTTTATAGGCTGTGTCTACATTTGTGTGGTTTCCTAGATATTTCAAATATTTAAAAATATCCAAGCCCTTTCCCATTGCCTTAAACTCTTCAGTTAATTCATATTCCAGAATTGGCACAGGGAAAAAGGGATCTCTTCTTTCTCCCAGGGAAAAAACCCCACAAGCCTATAGTTCTGGTAAATTAATGTGTGAATATTCTTCATTAAATATTCTGTATCTTATTTTTTTCCCCTGAAAAATGAAAATGTTACTTATGCCCCTGAGAGTACTTTGGTGAATATTAGTATCCAAGGTGTAAAATTCTTTGAGATTCTGGGGAACAAGAACTCCCCCATGGAGAGATTAAACGATCTTCTGTTATACATTATAGCGTTCACTATCTTGATATATTTCCTCTTGTTAATCTCTAACCCATCCAATAACCATAGCGACTAGAAATTGCGAATATCTTTTTATTATATCTGATTTCTTGTAACTTTGAGGATTTTATTTTAGTAAATTAAATATATTATTTGTACATGTAATTTTGCTGCATAGAACAATTAGAATTCTGGATAAGTAGCTTGAATGTTATCTCCTAGAGAATAGGAGCTTATTATTTGCTAATATGGCTTATTACATTCTGATGAATATTTTGACTCTAATCTGAGTTGAATTGATAGGAATAAATTTTCCAAGTACTTAAAAATTATTTATGTTGGGTATTTTGTAGTGTTTTCCTTTTTATAAAACTACACCATCCGAGAAGAACTCTCATACTTCTGTGTCTTAACTTGTGGAAACAATTTATTTATTTATTTATTCATATTAGAGATGGAGCCTCACAATGTTTCCCAGGATGGCCTCAAAATTCTAGGCACATGTGACCCTCCTGCCTCAGCCTCCCAAGTAGCTGGGACTACAGATGCCCACTGCTGTCCCTGACTATATGAATTATCTTTATCATTGAAAATTTAGGCCAGGCTAGGTGGCACATGCTTGTAATCCTAGCACTTTGGGAAGCCGAGGCAGGTGGACTACTTGAGCCCAGGCGTTCAAGACCAGCCTGGGCAACATGGTGAAATCCTGTCACTGAAAAAATAAAAAAAATTAGTCAGGGGTGGTGGTGCACACCTGTGGTCCCAGCTATTCAGGAGGCTGAAATAGAAGGATTGCTTGAGCCTGGGAGGTTGAGGCTGCAGTGAGCTGAGATGGCACCATTGCCTTCCAGCCTGGGTAAGAGAGTGAGACCCTGCCTCAAAAAAAAAAAAAAAAAAAGAAAGAAAGAAAGAAAAAGAAAAAGAAACTTGACCAGTGTGTTTGTGCTGGTGTCAGTTTAATGCCTATAGAGACCCTTGGAATTTATGGGATGTTGAATTTTTAAAAATTCATTTGTATTAAGTAGACATTTTATAAAAGAGTAAATACCAACTAAAATAGTAATATTTTATCTGATGTTACCAAAAGGTTCTTCTTTTCAACATTTCATACCTGAGTAAGTTAACTTCTGAGGAATGAATTATATTACCTAGCAACCTCCATCCATCTTACCACATTGTTAAAAGCCTACATTCTGCAAATAATTCACATAATGAAACAATGGGCATAAATTAAGTTACACATTTAATTAATATATATAATTAAATTATATATACCAAGAAACATTAAACTTTTAAACAATTATAACCAAATTCATTGCTCATTTGTTCTAAATTGATATTTACATCTTTATTGTTAATTTCTAAGAAAAGCCTTAATAAGCAAAATAACCTAGGAGTATCCTGAATTAGCAAATGTATATTTTATAGAAATTCTACATTTTATAGATTCTATCACTGCCTCTGTAGTACATACATTTTTATATTTACTGGTTCACTGGTATCCTATAAGTAGCCTGGATTTTTAGTATAATTTATACTACTAGAATTGGTCCTCAGGTGTGCATATCAGAAGACAAACACAGTGATGGTTGACATATAGCAGGCTTTTAGCTCACTAAAAATGCTTTTTTTAAAAGCAGGTTCAAAATTGGAAGCATGAATTGAAACAACACAGAAATAACATGTTTGCTTATAGTGGATAAATTGTACTATTTTATAGAAAACTTCTACAAATTTAAGACAAGTTACTGAGCTTGTTGACAAGTTATGAGGCCATATGAAAAGCAAAGAAACAACGAAAAACTAGGCACTATAAAAAAGTAAAAGGAGGCCGGGCACGGTGCCTCAAGCCTGTAATCCCAGCACTTTGGGAGGCCGAGCCGGGCGGATCACGAAGTCAGGAGATCGAGACCATCCTGGCTAACACGGTGAAACCCCGTCTCTACTAAAAAATACAAAAAAACTAGCTGGGCGTGGTGGCGGGCGCCTGTAGTCCCAGCTACTCGGGAGGCTGAGGCAGGAGGATGGCCTAAATCTGGGAGGCGGAGCTTGCAGTGAGCTGAGATCCGGCCACTGCACTCCAGCCTGGGCGACAGAGCAAGACTCCATCTCAAAAAAAAAAAAAGTAAAAGGAAATTAAAGTTGGTCATTGCAATTTAATTAAGACAATAGTTTGAATGCAAATGAGGACATAAGACTAATTCAATGGAACATTAGAAATTGTCTTGCTTGGTACTGTAATTTATATAGGCAGAAATGGAGACATACTGAGGTTAAGTTTTCATCCAAAGTCACCATTAGACAGTGGCCGAGCTGACTCCTCTTGTTGAGTCTTCTTTTCACTGCGTGACATTGCCTCTTATAAACAGGACGTGGTGCCAGTTAATTGTAATTGCTTAAGAAAAAGCAATTGAAAAAATGGTGAATTGTAATTACATATGGGCTGAAATAACATTAGTATAATCAGGAAGATTTGGGGGAGGAAACACCAATCTAGAACATCTATTTCAACCTTGGCAAGCCGGAATGACAATCTGCAACTTTATTTTTTACCAGTTATCACTTACTGGTGTAATGAAACAAATGCTACCAGTAAAATTTAATTATTAAATCAAATCTTTAAAAAAAATGTGTATACATGTTTAAATCACATTGTACAAAGGAAAGAAAAGGGGTTGTATTGTTTTCAGGCATAAAAGCATTTCCTTCTTCCTTTTAATTTGATGTGAGACCAGCTTGTTTCATAGTCAAATTTGTATGGAAATGCCCAGAGAGGGCAAAACAAGGAGCTTAACAGATGTCATTTTGCTCTTCTATGAAGCTAAATAGAACTGTAGTTTATTGAATGATTTCTCTTAATTCTACTTCTGCTTGAATGTAGATTGGGGGATGGATAGTAGCTGAGTCCAATTTAATTTTTTCGTTTACTCTCCATTTGATTTATTTATATCATATGATAAATTAATCAGTTTGTTTTAATCTACACTCTGTATAGGGTTTACAATAAGAACATCATTTAAAGTATGGAATGCAACTCTTACAGGTTATATATATTCATTTTAGTTTATGAAAATTTAATGTCATACACTTATACATTTAATTATATATACCAAATATTTGTAACAGTTCATCAAGCTTGACATTTTTTGAAACAAGAATAAAATGGCAAGAAAGTCAGAAGAAAAGTACAAAGAATTTTTGCTCCCTCTCCTCATCCATTTGAAAGCAAATTGCCAACACGATGCCTTACGACCCCAGAATGCCTTGGTAGATTACAAATGAAGACACTATCATACTACAAAATACAACCATTGAAATCAGGAAATTAACCTTGATATTATTAACATCAAGCTTGCCAGTTGGCCCAATTATGTCCTGTGTAGAAAGAGGATCCAGTTTAGAATCATGGGCTGCATTTTACTGCCCTGTCTCTTAAGCATTTGTAGGCTTTGGAAAGTTTAAATTTTTTCTTGAATTTCATAAATTTGACAATTCTGAAACTCATGGGCTAGGTATTTTGTGGACTATCTCTCAATATGGATTTGGCTGATTTTGTCTCATGATTAAATCCATGCATCTTTGGCAGGGATATCACAGAAATAATGCTGCTCCCTCATTGCATGCTGTCTGTGGTACACAACTGTGACTTGTTCAATTACTGATGGTGTCTCTGTGATAACTGGGTTAAGGTGGTGATTGCCAGGTTTCTTCACAGTAGTTTATTCTTTCCTCTTTAAGAAATAATAAGTATTGCATGGTGAAGTACTTTAAAACTCTGCAGAAATTTCATTCCTCTTCAAACTTTCATGTTATTCATTTCTTTCTTTATATATTTTCTTTCTCTCCTTCTTCTTTTTTTTTTTTTTTTTTTTTTTTTTGAGACGGAGTTTCACTCTTGTCGCCCAGGCTGGAGTGCAATGGCATGATCATGGCTCACTGCAACCTCTGCCTCCTGGGTTCAAGTGATTCTCATGTCTCAGCCTTCCGAGTAACTGGGATTACAGGCACCCACCACCATACCCAGCTAATTTTTGTACTTTTAGTAGAGACAGGATTTCACCATGTTGGCCAGGCTGGTCACGAGCTCCTGACCTCAGGTGATCCACCTGCCTTGGCCTCCCAAAGTGCTGGGATTACAGGCATGAGCCACTACACCTGGCCGCTTTCTTTATACCTTTATAGATTTGTGGTCTACTTATTTAATGGACTAAAATCCACTACTATGATTATTTATTTTAATGTTCAAATTGTTGCTGTGGTAACACTTTGATTGCTTTTGTTATCTTTTGACATTTCTCTACTATTCTTTAAGTATTTCCTGACTTTCCGGTACAGAAAATATTCTAGGCTCATTTTGTATTTTTTCTTTCCCATCCAGGAATTGGTCATTTTGCTAAAGGGTCCTGTTTCTTTTTAATGAGAATAGTATTTAGAAGCCAAGATTTGGGTGCTAAAGGTACTCATTACTCTTGTGGTGTCACTGCCTCCAGACTGTTTCAGAGGACAAAAACTAAGGAATATATAATAATATGCAGACATGCATCCATGTATCTGTTACTCATATGTCTACATTTATATAAATTTATAAATTCATACCAATTCCTTCCATTTCAACACCACTGAATTCATTCTATTTTTCTTTCATTTCAGTATCTGTAGCTTTCTTCTCTGACAGTGAGAAACCTGGTTCACCAATTATACTGAATATATTTGTTTATTTTATCATACCTGTTTCCCTCCAACAGTCCACAGTATGTGGCTAAGCTTCCATTGCCACTCTGCTCTCCACCCTCCATGGGTGCTGTCTCATTCTACTTGGGCTCTGCTGGCCTCTGCCAGGCCATCCCTGCATGAAGATGCTTTCTTTCTTTTCTTTCTTTTTTGAGATGGAGTCTCGCTCTGTTGCCCAGGCAGGAGTGCAGTTGCACGATCTTGGCTCACTGCAAGCTCCGCCTTCCAGGTTCACACCATTCTCTAGCCTCAGCCTCCCGAGTAACTGGGACGGACTGCAGGTGCCCGCCAACACACCCGGCTAATTTTTTGTATTTTAGTAGAGACGGGGTTTCACCATGTTAGCCAGGATGATCTTGATCTCCTGACCTCGTGATGCGCCTGCCTCGGCCTCCCAAAGTGCTGGGATTACAGGTGTGAGCCACTGTACCCGGCCTTTTTATGGTGCCTTTTTATTTCTTTGCTACTGAGAAATAGTCCTGGACTTTGTGATGCTACCTTACTGTAACATCAACGTTAATACTTTTAAATATTTTCCACAGGTGTTAAGTTATTTTAAGTCATTTGTTGCTTTACTAAGTCAGAGTACCATACATTTTATATGAAGGATAGGGATCCATTTCCTCAAAATATAACTGCTAGTAAGACAGAAGCATAGTGTGATGGTTTATTTTAGGTGTCAACTTGACTGGATTAATGGATACCTACATAACTGGTAAGGCATTATGTCTGGGTGCGGCACACTACAGGAGATTGGTATGTCAGTAGATAGACTAAGTGGGGAGGATCCACCCTCAACACGGGTGAGCACCATCCAATCAGCTGGGGGCCCAGATAGAACAAAAAGGCAGACAAAACGTGAATTTGATTTCTCTCTCTTCTGGAGCTGGAACACCCTCTTCTCCTGGCCTAGGACATCAGAATCCCAGATTTTCCAGCATTTGGGCTCCAGGACTCATACAAGAAGCAGCCCCCTGTGTAATCAGGCTGTAAGCCTCAGACTGAGAGTTACACCATCAGCTTCTTTGGTTCTGAGGCTTTCTGACTTGGGCTGACCGGTGCTGCCAGCTCTCCTGATTCTCCAGCTTGCAGACACCCTATGGTGGGACTTCTTAGCTTCCATGATCATGTGAGCCAATTCCCCTAATAAATTTCCTGTTATCTATCTATCATCTGTCTGTCTGTCTGTCTATCTCTCTATCTATCTATCTGTCATTGGCATCCAAACCAGAGTGACTCCCTCTTGAATAAAGGCTGAATGAAGTGAGACCTTCTGGGTTACACTTCCGGGAAGTTAGGCACTCCTGGTCACAAGATGTTTATGACTGAGGGAACAAGTTAATTATGCCAACTAAATAAGACCCAGAACTTAAGGAAATGTTCTGACGTCCAGATATCTTAAGAACAGACCAGGCAGGGTGGTGCACGCCTATAATCCCAACACTTTGGGAGGCTGAGGGAGGTGGATCACTTGACCAGACTGGGCAACACAGTGCAACTCCATCTCTCCAAAAAAATACAAACATTAGCCAAGGGTAATGGCACACAACTGTGGTCCCAGCTACTCAGAAGGTTGAGGTGGGAGGATTACCTGAGTATGGGACATCCAGGCTGCAGCGAGCCATGATCGTGCCACTGCACCCCAGCCTATGCAACAGAATAAAAAGCATTCTTAGTTTAGGAATAGGTTTCGCTTTAAAGATTATAGTACAACCATAAATTCTTGCTGATATCAATAGGTAAACAAGAGAAGAACGATACTAATAGACTGTTACAAGCTAATCACAAGCCTTTGTATAATAATAAAGCACATTATTCTTAGTCCTAACACTGTACATAAGCAAGCATTATGTTTGACATGAGGGCATTCCTTCTCTTGCTTTTTGAGGACGCCCTACTCTGTAATAAGAGTAGTCTCTAACAAACTATCTTAATTTCACTGTACTCTGCTACTCACACTGAATTCTTTCCTGTCTGAGATCCAAGAACCCACCCCATAGTAAAGTTAAGATTAACACACGGAAGCAGGTCATGGATTATTCAGGTGGAACCACAGGGGACATTTGGTTAGGATTGCATGATTAACGCCCTACCATCTCATGTCGTTGATCAATGGTCACTTCTTTCCTGAGCATTAGCATGTCTCTAAGATTTGCTCGTATCTATCAAATGAATGCAGAATGCCATTAATGTGATAAACTTCAACAGGTCCCACAGAATTTTTACAGTTTATTGTGTCAAGTTGTACTTAAGGCAGATTTTTTACTTTACGGATCAATGATTGGATAGATCAAAATGAATCCTTTAAAGCTATCATTTTTGTCAGTTTGCTGCAGTTGTCTTGCAGGCTCAATGAAATTGTGTTTCCTAGAGTCCAAAAACCTGGGAGGTGACCACCGACTCTTCTAGATGAGCTGGTGTTCTCTGGTTAACTACCTGCTCATGTTCATTCCATGAAGGAGAGACCTCCCTTTTTGACTTTGAATACCGCTGCTGACGATTGTGCTTCTATTTCACTTTGTGGAATGCTTGAGGTGATTTTTACAGAATTCTTTTTGGAAATGTTAGTAGTTGTGGGACAAATGGCTCATTGTTAAACCTGGAGCTGGAAGGCCTGGATTTGAATGTAGATATTGCCAGTTATTAGCAGCATGACCTCAGTTTCTTCAGTAAAATAGGATATTATCATTGTCTGACAAAGTTTTTTTCAGCCTTAGTTAAAACAATGTTAAGTTAAAGTCATTTCAGTACTTGAAAATGCCATGCAAGTGTGAGGCACTATAAGTATTTTGTAAAAAGTCATTTCTTTAAAGGGAAGATAATTCATGAAGAAAAAATTCAAATGAAAGCAAAGTAATAAATAAAATTACCTTAAGAACTGATGAGAGAATTCTGATTTTGTAGATGGAAATTTGTTTTTGAATTTAATGAATATACATATATTTACTCCTTTAAGTAGCTATTTGATGTTTCAAAAAGATTCAAACATTTTAATTGCAAAAAGTCTTTGCCTTGCTTTAAAAGCAAGTTTAACTTCAGGGACAATATGCCTATTCATTACCCAAACCTTTCCTAAGCAGTAACAGCCTTAAGAGTCTATTAATGTAAGGGGGGGTGTTAAGTCTTATTCAAAATGAATTGAACCCCTGACTCTAAGTCAGCTAGTTTATATTCTAAGATAATGAAAATTAAGAACAATGATTTAGTGACTCCAGAAGACTCAATCAAATATGATCAGAAAAAGGCCAATTATCGTAACTCTTTTAGCCAGTAGTAAGTTCAGAATATGTCAAATTCTACATCTTGGAAAAACTGTGTTGACTTCAGCAGACAAAAGAAGTTTTCTTCTCCCATTAACAAACCTTCTAAGTTAGACAAGAGGAAGAAGCATTTAATTGGCATTATTCTAAAAATAATCAAACAATTCAACAAACACATATTTTATAATGATTTTCTATTAAAATAGAACTGGTTTTACTTAATTGGTTGTAATTTAAAGTTCAAAATCTTAAAAATATATTTGTTGTAAAAATTTCACCAGGTTCTGTGTTATCTCTTTTCAATTTTCCTTGAAACAGTTGCTCATTATGATATTTAAATTCTTGTGTCTTACATTTGAAAATTAGTACTGATTTTTAATACAAAAAATCCTATTGAAACAGCTTAAAATCTTAGCAAAGTCTTTTTACTTTTCATAATATATGTTATACATATTTTATATACAAATAAATAAACATATATATATTTTTTAATTTTAAAGTTTTTGAAACAGGATCTTGCTGTGTCACCCAAACTGGAGTATAGTGGCACAATCTTGGCTCACTGCAGCCTCTGCTTCCCAGGTTCAAGTGATTCTTCTGCCTCAGCCTCCCAAGTAATTAGAATTATAGGCGTGCACCATCATGCCTGGCTAATTTTTGTATTTTTAGTAGAGACGGGGGTTTCGCCATGTAGGCCAGGTTGGTTTTGAACTCCTGACCTCAAGTAATTCACCCGCCTCAGCCTCCCAAAATGCTGCACCCAACTCTGTATAATATACTGTAATAGTCTGTACAAACAAAAGCATGTATAGAATTTTGGCATTTGTGTTGAAAATATGGCCACAGATTTCTGCTTAGGTACGTGGAAAGATCACCTTGTATTCTAGTTTTAGGTTTCAGCAATTTCACCACTGACCATTTTATTGAAATCATATAGTGCTGTAGGTAGTCAGATAATCAGATGCCACTTAAAAGGCCTGAAATACTTGGGGTTGCATAATGGGAATGTATACACTATGTTGCAGGGTAATTCCAAAATTTGGGGGAAGGATTAGTAAAATGTTTCTCTTGTCAACTGAATAATGATGAGGTTCATAAATTTGGAAAGGTGAGCTTTGTTTTTTATAAAGAATTGCAGTCCTCACGTGGCCATTCTGACAAGGTAGGAAGTGTAGCCTCCTGCCAGAAGCCAGAAACAGGCACTCTGAGGGAAGGAAGAATAAGACAGGAATTTATACTGAATGAGGTAGCTGAATATACATTTTTGTTTGTTTGTTTGTTTGTTTAGACAGAGCCTCGCTCTGTCACACAGGCTGGAGTGTAGTGGCACAATCTCAGCTCACTGCAACCTCCGCCTCCTGGATTCAAGTGATACTCCTGCCACAGCCTCCTGAGTAGCTGGGATTACAGGCACCCGCCACCACGCCTGGCTTATTTTTGCATTTTTAATAGAGATGGGGTTTCACCACATTGGCCAGGCAGCTCTCAAATTCCTGACCTCAGGTGATCCATCTGCCTCGGCCTCCCAATTGTTTGTTTTTGAGACAGAGTCTCACTGTTGCCCAGGCTGGAGTTCAGGGGCCCCATCTTGGCTCACTGCAACCTCTGCCTCCCAGGTTCAAGTGATTCTCATGCCTCAGCCTCTCAAGTAGCTGGGGTTACAGGCGTGTGCCACGAAGCCCGGACAATTTTTGTATTTTTAGTAGAGATGGAGTTTTGCCATGTTGGCCAGGCTGGTCTTGAAATTCTGGCCTCAAGTGATCCTCCTGTCTCAGACTCCCAAAATGCTGGGATTATAGGCATGAGCCACCATGCCCCACCTGAATATACATATTTAATCAGCTACAGGAAAAGGCACAAATATATGAAAGGAGAAACATGCACATACACAGTTGAGCTTCATGCCTGTCCATGGGCCTCATGTTCAAAATATGGTGGCATTAGTATAATCTGAGGATGGAGTTTTCAGCCCTCTGACTGAAAAGGTGAAGCAGGGAACACAAAAACTCTTACTATGCATCCTCTATAAACTGGCCAGAGCCATTTCCTGTTCGATGTTCTCTTGTCAGGAAGGAAAGCTGAGTGGTCGTTTTGTCAAAACTGCAAAAGGAAGGACAGTCACAAGGTTGGTGGAAATCACTGGTGGAGCCAGCCTTTCCCGAGGGCTGGTTTCTGTTTAACCCCTAAGAAAGAAAGCCTCATGGCTGTTGGCAAGGTTGCAGGGGAGGTGAACGAGGCATGTTCAATCTTCCATGTTATCATGGCCAGGAGCGCAGTTTTCAAGGTTTCTCTGTGGTACCTTTCGCCAAGAGATGGTTCTGTTCAGCTGGTTGGGGGACTCAGGATTATATTTTTATTTCTCACTCTTAAGGGGAACATCAACTTAGTGTCTTGTCCATGAGACTGAAATGTCTTCCAGTTGTCTTCAAGAAGAGTATCCTCATTTGAGTTTCCCTGAAAGCAGAGGGTCTAAGACAAATATGTGGGCTCAGGTAGTTTCTTTGGGAGTGAATCCTAGGAAGCAGAAGTGAGAGAGTAGAGGCATGGGAAAACGTGGAGTTATTGAGGTATAGCTACCTCTATGGACAACTGGGGCTCCATTCTGTTGAAGAGTTGCTAAGAAACTTTGTGGAATCCCTCAGGGATGTTTTAGGGAAGGACAGGGAGACTGGGACACCCATCTATTAATTTCGTGTCTCCCATTGATTATGGGTTTTGCTAGAGACACTTTGGCACCATGCACTTCTAAGTGTGCCTGTGTAGGGAAGAGGCGGGGTGCGTTGCTTTGAGTGACTGCAGAGAAAGTCCAGATTGTGAGATGCCACAGCACAGCTTGAGGTGGGATGCTGGTTACTTGCACAGACTTGTCCTTCACAGCTGTGCTGAAATCTGGTGGCCAAGGGAAGTGGTTGAGGCACCGCAAGTGTCTGCTACAGATAAGAGAAAGCAAATAGTATAAGAGAAGTTGTTATCCATTTATTTCTAATAGAGTTAAGGGAATGTCATAGCTGTAGGGTCACGGTCTGTATAGAGTGGTGTATGACATGAGAATGTGCTACCCCAAAGTATGCCAAAATAAAGATTACTTTGAACTGATCATTTTTAGACACTAGACACAAGAGAAGTTTTGAAAACACAAAAATTTCTCTTTTATAAGGGAAACTTACACCTATAAAGAAAAATCTCCATTTGTAAGTGTGTCTCCCTCTCTGTACCAAGAAGGGAAAGATGATTAAATTACTAGAGACCCATCCACCTAAATCTGCATAACAAGCCTTACTCTTCTTTACTGTGCTTTTTCTGCTCACCTCCCCATTACTGGCCTTCCCAACACCCTTCTTTCTTTGTTTCAGCAGAAGTTGGTACTTAAGCCTGAATTCTAAGTCATCTCTTGGAGATTTGCTCATTTCTTTGGGTATCTTCCAGTATACATGAGGTATATATGTTATTAAACTTCTGTTTGCTATATTATGCAGCCACAAAAAAGGATGAGTTTGTGTCCTTTGTAGGGACATGGATGAAGCTGGAAACCATCATTCTCAACAAACTACCGCAAGGACAGAAAACCAAACACCACAGGTTCTCACTCATAGGTGGGAATTGAACAATGAGAACACTTGTACACAGGGCAGGGAACATCACACACCAGGGCCTGTCATGGGGTGGGGGGAGTGGGGAGGGATAGCATAAGGAGAAATACCTAATGTACATTACAAATTAATGGGTGCAGCACACCAACATGACACATGTATACATATGTAACAAACCTGCACGTTGTACACATGTACCCTAGAACTTAAAGTATAATAATAAAAAAATAAAAATAAATAAACTTCCTTTTGCTTTTCTCTTGTTAATGCGTCTTCTGTTACTGGGTCTATCTCAACTAAGAACTCTAAAAGTTAGAAAGAAAATTATTTTTCCTCCCCTACAGTTTAAAATGAGAGTTAAAGGCATTTTCTTGTATTACACAGAAGAGGAAGAATGCTGTGATTTTTCATGATTAATGATGAGTATCGAAACTGATGTCTTTCTGTAATGGCTGCAGCCTAATTAGCTATCCTGATTTGAAGAAAGCAGGTTTTCAGAAACACAGTGTCATATGTTCCGATCCTAAGTTCATTAAGTAACCACTGATCTGCAATTTGGTATCCCAGATGGACCTACCCTCAGGAAGTGAATGTCCTGTGCGAATGGCCATTTTTCAGATAAAGCTCCCAAGATATGGAATAGTGTTGTAGGGAAAAACTGGGTTCTTGTCATGCGACCAGGAAAATTTAGACATGCGGATGCATTGTAGGGTGAGTAGGGCAGGGTTTATTGAGTGAAAAGAAAACGGGAAAGAGGAACTCTCAGCAAAGTGAGAGTCCTGCCAGCAGGTCTCTTGCCTCACAGACTGAATCCCAGGTCACCACCCAGGAACTGAAGAGCCCAGGCTCCTCCCTGCTGCAAAAGGTGCGGACTTCCCAAGGCTCCACCCCGTCCTCTCGGTGCACAGGTGGGCATTATCCAGAATCAGTCGGGAAAGGGCAGGTTTCATCTGCGACCAGCAGTTTGGTTTTTCAGCCTTCAAGCTGTTTTATGCTTGGAGGTGGGGGCCCTTTCACCAGGGACCCATGGCTGGCTTCTGTCTCTATCAATAGCATATTTCAGTGCAGGGTTGAGGCAGCCTCTTGGAGGCTTATGATCATGTATCAAATTCTTATCCCAGAGAAAATCAGAGACGTGATTTGAAGGGTTATTAGGGTAATTGCATCTGAGATTTTGAATAATCATCAACAGTCACTTAATCTGCATCCCTTATTTTATAAAAAGGCTAGTAGACATTAATAATTGACCTAACATCAAATAGTTTGTGAATGGACAGGCTGGAACTCTTCAGACTGGAATTCAGTTCAATACTCTGCAATGGCATCATAGATAATATGCATTTGTCAATTTGCATAATCAATATTTTATTTTTGTACCATGCAGGGTCATTGTTTAAGTACACAGTGATATACTTCCTGACCTTTAGAATTTTAAATCACTAGGCTTAGTGAAATCCCCAAACACATTTAAAAACTAGTAGAAAGGCATATGAATGCAAGCATTTGGAGTGTTTTGAATACCAAAAGCCAAAACCAGTGCAGGTAAATGACAAGCATCATTTAAAAAGAATGTCTGAACAGCTGGCTGAATAAATCGGCCAAAGCTGAAACACTCTTTTCCCTTGTCTGTGAAATTTTTCTTCCTAGAAGTGAGGGACTCCCTTGAGGGAAAGAAGATAACAGGTAAGCATATTCACTGTTTGCCACGTCTAGAAATAAAATGCTGCATATGTATTCATATGTATGATATATAACACACAACTACACTTTTTTTTTTTTTTTTTTTTTGAGACAATGTCTCTTTGTCACCCAGGCTGGAATGCACAGGTGCAATCACAGCTTATGGCTCACAGCCCACCTCTTGGGCTCGAGATCCTCCCACCTCAGCCTTCCGAGGAGCTGGGACCATAGGTGTACACTACCATGCCTGGCTAATTTTTAATTTTTTTGTAGAAATAGGGATCCCACTACGTTGCCCAGGCTGACCTTGAATTACTGGCCTCAAGCAATCCTCTGGCCTTGGCCTCCCAAAGTGCTGAGATTACAGGTGTGAGCCTCTGCATCCAACCACAAGTAAACTTTTGAATCCAAGGAGACACATGGTGTGGGGTCCAGACTGCTGTGACCATCCTATGTCAGGGCAAGTCTAGCACTTCACTATTTCTGAAACATGGGCTGGTCTTGGTGGCTCATGCCTGTAATCCCAGCACTTTGGGAGGCCAAGGCGGGCGGATCATCTGAGGTCCAGAGTGCGAGACCAGCTTTACCAACATGGTGGAACCCTGCCTCTACTAAAATTACAAAAATTAGCCTGGCATGGTGGTGGGCTCCTGTAATCCCAGCTACTAGGGAGGCTGAGGCAGGGGAAACGCTTGAACCCGGAGGCGGAGGTTGCAGTGAGCCGAGATTATGCCCCTGCACTCCAGCCTGGGTAACACAATGAGATACTATCTTAATAAACAAACAAACAAACAAAGGAAAGAAAGAAAAAGAAATTTCTGAAACAAAAGAACACACCAGTCCCTGAAACTGGATTTCATATAAGTGCTTTGTGACTTTGGTTTATACTTTTGTTGCTAGGGACATGGAATTTCCGTTTTTACCTCCAGCTTGGAACCAGCCGTAAGCCAGTGTCTCTCAATGGCTAGCCAAGAACATTTCCTAGTCAGTTTGGGAAGGAGACAGAACCTCATTTTCCTTTCTACATTCCCTAGGAGTCACTTGAAGTCCTCGAAGTCATATTTCCCAGGAATAACAAATGAACCAATCTAAACTCAGTGGGGATGATAGACTTTCTTGAGGTCCTCTGGATTTCCTAGACCCAAGGATTGGTATTTGTGGTAGTGGGTGATGCCCACGGGTGAAGAAGACCTGTTACTGTATTCAGAACCCTGAGAGTTCATTCTGTCCTTCACTTGAAGGAAAAATATCAACAGGTAACAGCACCCCTTAGACTGGCTCTTTCTTCTGTGGATGCCCTTTTCTGGCCATGGGCACTTGAAAGAAATCAATGAGAGACCCAGGACATAGGGCCTGGGGAAGGAGTGGAGACTGATGTCAGCTCTTTCCTGGAAAGGTTAACAGAAACTACAAGGCATGATTTGTTGAAATAATCAGGATGAAAATGCTTGTATATGCTAATCTTATTTTTTATTTTATTTTATTATGAGAGAGGCTCTCCCTCTGTCACCCAGGCTGGAATGCAGTGGCGTGATCTTGGCTCACTGCAACCTCTGCCTCTGAATTCATGTGATTCTCCTGCCTCAGCCTCCTGAGTAGCTGGGATTACAGGTGCACGCCACCATACCTGGCTAATTTTTTTTTTTTTCAGTAGAGATGGGGTTTCACCATATTGGTTAGGCTTGTCTGGATCTCCTGTCTTCAGGTGATCCGCCCGCCTCGGCCTCCCAAAGTGGTGGGATTATAGGTGTGAGCCACTGCGCCAGGCCTAATCTTATGTTTTAATTTCAAATATTGTTTTTATAGTTAATGTTCACATCCCTTATTTATTGAATGAAAACAATGCAATGGGTTAGGTAAGTGCTAGAACTAATGCTCTATAATAAACTCTAAAAAACCCTTTCATTGTGGAACATGTCAAGCCTATTTAAAGGGAGTGAGAATAGCATAATGAACCTGGGTACCCATCTAATCTTGCTCCAACGATTATATGATATCAGTTCACAGTCAATTTTATTTGATCTGTATCTCTCTCTCTCCCATCTCAAATTATTTCGAAGGAAATACTGGACATATTTAGATTTACCTTTAATTTTTTTTTTTTTTTTTTAGATACGGGGTCTCACTCTGTTGCCCAGGGCTGGAGCACAGTGGCAAATCATGCATTATTCACTGCAGACTTGAACTCCTGACCTCAAGCAATCTTTCTACCTCGACCTCCCAAAGTGCTGGGATTACAGGGGTGAGTCACTGTGTTTAGCCTAGGCTTACCTTTAATGTTTTTGGTAAGTTATTTTTAGTGTCATTTTGATAAAATAATTATACCTAAAATTTACTAATGTGTTGGTATTGTCTACCATCCAATCTATGATCAAATTTTACTGATTCGTTCATAACTGACCCCAGAATTGTTTTGTTTGAATCACTGTAACTGAGTCTCTATTACAAAGATCATACTATGTTTGTTTTACCTACTTTCCCTTTCCCCTTGTCCTTTTCTTTCTCTATGCATACTTGCTTGCATGTCATTATTTCAGTAAAGGGTGGTCACTAATAATTGATTAACTTCATATCCTAGTCCACAGGGGTGCCTGTCAGGTTGATGAACTTGTTTTTCTTTTAAAGAACCATGATCCTTAGGTTATGCAGACCTCCTTGATGGTGCCCAGAAATTTGGGTAGAGGGATGCAAACAGCTTTGATCACTGCGGGAATTTCAGCTCCCATATACCCACCTTACTCATACAAGTCCTCAGTTTTATTCAAAGGCAGGGCAGATTTGAGAGGTTGTCTCTTCTTCCCTCTTGCCTTGGTCAAGCTTTCTCTGTTCCCGAGTGCTGATGTGTGAGTGTTTGGCTTACTGTGCATCAGGTGCACAGACCTAAATTTGGAGATTCTATAACATCAAGACCCATATGACGTTCACATACTGGATTAGGCTGATGACTCATATATCTCTCTTTTAATGTGTGACCATTTCTAGTCTCTTTCTCCCTCCCCTGCCTTTTTTGTTTGTTTGTTTTATTGGTAATTTCTTGGTTATTAATAGTCTTGTTTAAAGTGAAGTATTGTCATTTAAGTTTATATATCAATGTTGTCATTATTTGTTTATTTGAAACAAAATTTTATGCCAAGACAGTCATGCGATTGCCCACCTGACCTGTTTTTCCACCATCAGTTTTTACTGTGTGTGTCCCTGGATCATCAGGAAGCATTGACTGAGAATCTTTTCCTCTTAATCTGCCTTACTATTTTCTAATGTAGCTACCGATCAAACTTAGTAGTAACCCACTCATTTTGTGTGTAGGCAAAAGCAACTAGGAATAAACAGAAGTTTCCCACAGTGGGTAAATGTGTGGACCTGGGTTTGAAACCTGATGACACTTCCTGGCTATGCCCCCTTGGGCCAGGGATTAACTGCTCTCACTTTTAGTTCCCTCAACCCTCAGGTGCATGTGATTATATTCAGTACCTGATATGGTTTGGCTCTGTGTCCCCACCCAACTCTCCTCTTGTAGCTCCCATAATTCCCATGTGTTGTGGGAGGGGCCTGGTGAGAGGTGATTGAATCATGGGGGCGGGTCTTTCCTGTGCTGTTCTTGTGATAGTGAATGGGTCTCATGAGATCTGACAGTTTTAAAAACAGGCGTCTTCCTGCACAAGTTCTCTCTTTGCCTGCTCCCATCCACATAAGATGTGATTTCATCCTCCTTGCCCTCTGCCATGATTGTGTGTCCTCCCCAGCCACATGGAACTGTAAGTCCAATAAACCTCTTTCTTTTGTAAATTGCCCAGTCTTGGGTATATCTTTTTTTTTTTTTTTTTTTTTTTTTTGAGACAGAGTCTCGCTCACTACAACCTCCACCTCACAAGCGATTCTTCTGCCTCAGCCTCCTGAGTAGCTGGAACTACAGGCGTCCGCCACCACTTCCGGCTAATTTTTATATTTTTAGTAGAGACGGGGTTTCACTATATTGGCCAGGCTGGTCTCGAACTACTGACCTTGTGATCCACCTGCCTCGGCTTCCCAAAGTGCTGGGATTACAGGCTTGAGCCACCACGCCTGGCCTCGGTATATCTTTATCAGCAGCATGAGGACAAACCAATACAGTAATTTGGTACCAGGTAGTGGGGTGGTACTGTAAAGGTACCTGAAAATGTGGAGGTGACTTTGAAACCGGGTAACAGGCAGAGGTTGGAACAGTTTGGAGGGCTCAGAAGACAGGAAAATGTGGGAAAGTTTGAAACTCCCTACAGAGTTGTTGAATGGCTTTGACCAAAATATTGATAATGATATGGACAATGAAATCCAGGCTGAGGTGGTCTCAGATGGGGATGAGGAACTTGTTGGGAACTAGAGCAAAGGTGACTCTTGTTATGTTTTAGCAAAGAGACTGATGGCATTTTGCCCCTGACCTAGAGATTTGTGGAACTTTGAGCTTGAGAGAGATCATTTAGGGTATCTGAAAGAAGAAATTTCTAAGCAGCAAAGCATTCAAGAGGTAACTTGGGTGCTGTTAAAGGCATTTAGTTTTATAAGGGAAGCAGAGGATGAAAATTTGGAAAATTTGCAGCCTGACAATGCAATAGAAAAGAAAATCCCATTTTCTGAGGAGAAATTCAAGCTGGCTGCAGAAATTTGCCTAAGTTAAATTTTAATCCCCAAGACAATGGGGAAAATGTCTCCAGGGCATGCCAGAGGTCTTCACAGCAGCCCCTCCCATCACAGGCCTGCAGGCCTAGGAGGAAAAAGTGGTTTTGTGGGCCAGGCCCAGGATGCCTGTGCTGTGTGCAGCCTAGGGACTTGGTGCCTTATGTCCCAGCTACTCCAGCTATGGCTGAAAGGGGCCAATGTAGAGCTCAGGTTGTGGCTTCAGAGGGTGCAAACTGTAAGCCTTGGCAGCTTCCATGTGGTGTTGAACCTGCCAGTGCACAGAAGTCAAAAATGGGGGTTTGGGAACCTCTGCCCAGATTTCAGAAGATGTATGGAAACGCCTGGATACCCAGGCAGATGTCTGCTGCAGGGTTGGGGCTCTCATGAAGAACCTCTGCTAGGGCAGTGCAGAAGGGAAATGTGGGGTCAGAGCCCCAACGCAGAGTTCCTACTGGGGCACCACCTAGTGGAGCTGTGAGAAGTGGGCCACCCACCTCCAGATCCCAGAATGATAGATCCACTCACAGCTAGCACCATGCACCTGCAACTTGCACTCAATGCCAGCCCATGAAAGCAGCCAGGAGGGAGTCTGTACCCTGCAAAGCCTGCAAAGCCACAGGGGCAGAGCTGTCCAAGACCAAGGGAACCCACCTCTTGCATCAGCACGACCTGGATGTGAGATATGGCATCAAAGGAGATCATTTTGGAGCTTTAAGATTTGACTGCCCCTCTAGATTTCAGACTTCCATGGGGCCTGTAGCCCCTGTGTTTTGGCCAATTTCTCCCATTTGGAACAGCTGAGTTTACCCAATACCTGTACACCCATTGTATCTAAGGCAGTAGCTAACTTGCTTTTGACTTTACAGGCTCATAGACAGAAGGGACTTGCCTTGTCTCAAATGAGATATTGGACTGTGGACTTTTGAGTTAATGCTGACATGAGTTAAGACTTTGGGGGACTGTTGGGAGGGCATAATTGGTTGTGAAATGTGAAGACATGAGATTTGGGAGGGGCAAGGGGTGGAGTGATATGGTATGGCTCTGTGTCCACACCCAAATCTCATCTTGTAGCTCCCATAACTCCCATTTGTTGTGGGAGGGACTCAGTGGGAGATGATTGCATCGTGGGGGTTGGTCTTTCTCTGGCTGTTCTCGTGATAGTGAATGGTTCTCACAAGATCTGATGGTTTTAGAAACAGGAGTCTCCCTGCACAAGCTCTCTCCTTGCCTGCTGCCATCCACGTAAGATGTTATTTCCTCTTCCGTGCCTTCTGCCATGATTGTGTGGTCTCCCTAGCCATGTGAATCTGTAAGTACAATAAAATTATTTCTTTTGTAAATTGCCCACTCTTGGATATGTCTTTATTAGCAGCATGAAAATGAACTAACACACTACCTTAGAGTGTTAGTGTGAAAAGAGGAAATGTTTGAAAATTTTTAGTTTGGTGTCGCCCACACTATGAGCATTCAGTAAATGTGAACTGTAATGCTTACTGTTGTGCTCCATTCCCACAGTCATTTTTGTGTATGTGTTTTGATTTTTTAGACTTAAAAAATACAGTTTTAGATTTATAGAATAATTGAACAGATATTGCATAGAGTTCTATACACCCACCCTATCCCTACTCCTCAATTTCCCTCCACAATTTCCCCTATTATTAACAACTTGCATTGGTGTGGTACATTTGTTAAAATTAATGAACCAATATTGATACATTATTGTTAACTATCGTCCATAGTTTACATGAGGGCTCACTCTTTGTGTTGTACAGTTCTATGGTTTTGACAAGGGTATAATAACATGTATCCACTGACAGGGATCAGAATATTCTACCCCCAAAATATTCTACTTTGTCATAAGAATTATTTTGAGCTGAAGGCAATTTAGAAACAGCAGACTCAGGAAGAGCTCCCTGACCTCTCTTTTCTGCCTAAAAGCAGGGGATAAATTTCCCTTTTCCCATACCTGGAAGAGGAGAACGATTCTCCATTCTTACAACCAGAGAGAACTTGAGTTTGTGTAGCAAATCTCAGTAAACAACCCTTATCTACCATGTATCCCTAGTCACCTTCTCCCAATTTACCACCCCTAGGAACCCGAGCTCCCCCTTTCTTTTGTCTAGTCATGTCTCCACAAGTTATCATCCTTTGCTAAAATGGTGTATTAGTCCCTTTTCACGCTGCTGATAAAGACATATGCTAGACTGGGTAATTTTAAAGAAAAAGAAGTTTAATGGACTCACAGTTCCATGTGGCTAGGGAGGCCTCACAATCATGGCAGAAGGTGAAAGACATGTCTCACATGGTGGCAGGCAAAAAGAGAGAGTGAGAACCAAGCGAAAGGGTTTCCCCTTATAAAACCACCAGATCTCATAAGACGTATTCACTACCATGAGAACAATGTGGGGGAAACCCATGATTCAGTTGTCTCCTACTGGGTCCCTCCCACAACACGTGGGAATTATGGGAGCTACAATTCAAGATGAGACTTGGATGGGGACAGAGCTAAACCATATCAAATGGTATGTAAGCCCCAGGGTCTCACTACCTCTTTGAGTTTCTAGTTCTCTTCTATGAAGCTCCTGTACACATAAAATTAAAAATAAACTTTGTCTGCTTCTTCTCTGATTAATCTATCTTTTTTCAGTTTTACTCTTAAATTCCAGCCACAGAAACTAAGAGGGTAGAGGAAGTTTTTCCTCCCCTACATATTCATTCTAGTTTCATACAGAACAATTTAACCACCCTAAACATACCCTGTGTACCTATTCATCTTTCTGTCCCTCCCCTAATATCTCTGGCAGCCACTATCTTTTTATTGTCTCTATGGTTTTGCCTTTTCCAAAATGTCATATGGTTGGAATCATCTAGTATGTATCTTTTTCAGTCTGCTGTCTTTCACTTAGCAATATGACTTAGCGTTTCATTTTTTAAAAATGCATGTGATTTATAGTTAATGGAAAGGATTACATAGAGCGTATTTTAAGTGAAGACATGGGAGTTGCTTTTGATATTTTTACTTCCTTGATACAATATGAGACTGATGGGAGGGGTTTCTCTTCCAGCACTGAGCAGCGGGTAGAAAGAAAAACATGAGGATTCTGGATTCTCTCTTTAAAAGCACATCCATGTTGAGTAGAATGCAGTGGCTCCTGCAGCTAATCCAAGAACTAGCTGCAACCTGAAAATACAGATTCCTTCATCCCTGGGAGTTTCTGACTCTGGAGCACTGGAGAAAGACCTAGGACTGCATTTTAATGGGCTTCTCAGGTGATATTTACTTATACAGAACCATTTCCTTGGTAGTAAAAAGGAATACTGGCTTTGGTCTCAGAGGATTTGGCATCAAGTCCTCTCTCTTCATTGAAGCACCAAATATTTTTTTAACTCCTCTCATGTGCCAGACCTTGGACCAGGCTCTGGATTGATACAACAGTGAGTTTAATAGTCGTACTTTCTACCCTTTACAAGCTTACACTGGAGAAGAGGCAGGTGTTAAGTAAACAATTACAGAAATAAATCTTATTCATCAACTATGCTAAGTGCTAAGAAAGAAAATACAAAATGCTATAAGAGAGTGTTAAAAAAGGGATCTGGCTCTGTCTAAAATGGGGTCAATGGTTCACTTTTCCCTGAGATAATGACTTTGAACTGAGATATTATTTATGTGACATGAGGGAAAGATGTCTGCCACCCAGGCACACAAGGTCCATATGGCTTGGAACACAAGGAGAGAGAGATGAGGCTGCAAATTAACCACTTGATATCTGTCCTGCAGATAAACAGCCAGGGGCACTGGGTGTCTAGCTATCCTCCTACTCAACTACACTGAAGTTTCTCCCAAATCTCCAAAACATGTTTAGTAATTCTGCCAATTATATTTATCAAGAACTTAATCAGATTGTTAATAGCCTTTTCTTAAAAAGTGTTAGAATTTTAGTTGTTAGTGAATGATTCTTAAAAGGCTGTTCTATCTTTGGGTTAGGGCCAATTATTCATTTGCTGAAAGATATATGTAGAAAAGAAAAGGATCTGATTCTGCATTGCCACTACTTAAGAACTGTGTAATGCTTGAGCTTTTGTCAAGTGTCTGTAGCCTCCTTTCATTTTCACTGTAGACTTGTGGAAATGCATTATTATCATACCAATTGTACAGATGCAGAAGTAAAGGCTGAGAGAAATGTAGAGGTACACTGTGTTGACACAGTGAGGAATTGATTGCAGTGTTTGGCTGTCAGGGAACAGTCAATGTTCTTAGCTAGGACCATTTTATTACTACCATTGTGTCAGTTTTGAGCCCCAGGTATGCATTCTCTTATGGAAGATATACAATCTAGACATACTTATATGAACCCCAAAAATCTGAGGCAGGTCTCAGTTAATTTAGAAAGTTTATTTGCCAAGGTTGAGGATGCACGCCCATGACACAGCCTCAGGAGGTCCTGAAGACATGTGCCCAAGCTGGTCAGAGCACAGTTTGGTTTTATACATTTTAGGGAGACATGAGACATCAATCAACATATGTAAAATGAACATTGGTTTAGTCTGGAAAGGCAGGACAACTCGAAGCAGGGAGCAGGCTTCCAGGTCATAGGTAGATAAGAGACAAATGGTTGCATTTTGAGTTTCTGATTAGCCTCTCCAAAGGAGGCCATCAGATATGCATTTATCTCAGTGAGCGGAGGGGTGACTTTGAACAGCATGGGAGGCAGTTTTGCCCTTAGCAGTTCCCAGCTTGGCTTTTCCCTTTAGCTTGGTGATTTGGGGGGTCCAAGATATTTTCCTTTCTTTTTTTTTTTTTTTTTTTTTTGAGACTGAGTCTTGCTCTGTCACCCAGGCTGGAGTGCAGTCATTTAATCTCAGATCACTGCAACCTCTGCCTCCCAGGTTCAAATGATTCTTCTGCCTCAGCCTCCTGAGTAGCTGGGATTACAGGTGCATGCCAGCATGCCCAGCTGATTTTTGTATTTTTAGTAGAGCCGGGGCTTCACCATGTTGGCCAGGCTGGTCTTGAACTCCTGACCTCAGGTGATCCATCCGCCTCGGCCTCCCAAAATGCTGGGATTACAGGCTTCAGCCACCACGCCCAGACTTTCCTTTCACACTTACATCCCAGGATCTTACTTAATGCTGGAAATGAGGTTCTATGGAGGACTCCCGGTGTTTTTTCTCCTACTCTCCAAAGCCAACCAAGATCTCTTCAGAAATCTTCAGCTCAGCCCAAAGGAGAAATTTCCAAGGTAAATGAATTTTCCTAGAAGTATAAATGATATTAAGAATTCTGCCCATATGGGCTGGGATTATGCTTTATATCCTGACGGACCTTTTTCAAAATAAATTATGTTCCTACTCTCCATTTTAGCAGATTATGAAGGCAATTGCTGCTGAAATGGAACCATGTGGTAAGCCCTGCATTAAAGCAAGTGTAGGTTTATTATACACGTTGGAGACAGTAGGTGACAATGTAGAATTATTTATTTTAAGGGTATGAGACCACTTACCTTTCTTCCTCAATATCCTTCTTATCTCTTGTTATAGTGCTGCACTTTACACTGTAAGAATCATTCCTTGGAATTTGTAAGGCCTTGAATATAAAAGGCCCCTGTTAAAATAGCATGCTACCTAAGAAAAGTAACCCATTAACATCCATTAAGACTTAAGTGTTAATTATAATCATGAAGTTTGGGCTAAATGATTTACTATTCAGAAGCCAAAGGCTTCCGGATTTGTCTGACTCCAAGTACAGAGTCAAAAGTTCAGGTGGTTCTAATAATGCAAAAATATCAAGAAATTATGGGATCTTCTCATTCCACCCTTCATCTTTATCCTAACTGCTACTAGTTCACAATATATTTCTTAGTCATGCTGATTACTGTGAGGTTATCAAGGGTGGTCTACAACGTGGAGCCTCTACTTTCTTTCCAGAGCTTCATGGGAGAACTGGTTGTCTTCTGTGTTTTTCCTTGAGAATTTTGCTTATCTGTTGTGTCTGTCCTAGGTGGCATGGTAGTTGGTCTCAGACAGAGCTGTGTTTTTGTACACTGTCATGGAGAGTGGCATTTATGAAGCATTTTTTGCATACAGTTCTTGTCTTTGATAGTCATTATATTTTGTATTTTAATAAATTATCCTGGGCTGGGTGTAGTGCCTCATACCTGTAATCCCAGCACTTTGGGAGGCCAAGATAGGTGGATCACTTGTGCCCAGGAGTTTGAGACCAGTTGCTGAAACCACATCTCTACAAAAAATACAAAAATTAGCTGGGCATGATGGCACATGCCTGTAGTCCTAACTACTCGGGAGGCTGAGGTGGGAGGATCACCTGAGCCTGGGGAGGCCAAGGCTACAGTGAGCCAAAATCATGTTACTGCACTCCAGCTTGGGCAACAGAGTGAGACCCTGACTCAAAAAAAAAAAAAAAAAAAAAAAAAAAAACCCTGAATTTTTCTCTAAAGAATAAAACATATTGAGAGCTCAGGTTTTGTCTTGTTGAATTCTAAGTCCTATTATTCAGCTCAGTCTTTTTTACGGCCTTGTTGAATTGTCAACAGAGACAGTGGATTACTGATTCGTTAAGTATATATTCTCTCTAGCAGGAAAATGGAGTGAGGAATGTCCTTGCATTTCCACATTACCTGACACCATCATTTTAACTTTATTCGTTAACTTTATTTTGCAATCTGTGCGACTCAAAACAAAAATCTGCCATTAGCTCCAGTTTGGCTCCAAAATAAAACATTACTTTGTTCATTCCTTTTCACATGTTGTATTAAAGTTCTGTCACCGTGCTGATGCTAGGATCCTCACCAGAGGGAAGCGGATGGAGCACATTTTATGGAGGACATAGAGAGAAATTCAGAGCATGAGGAAAAAGGCCAGGCTACATTGGGTTGGACATCTCAGTTGATGATACTGGGTATCTAAGAAGCTTTAGTTTCCCACGTATGGTTAGGATATATGTACCTGGATATGAAGATATAGGAAGTAGAATATAATAAATAATTTTTCCAGTTGACAGCTTTGTTTTGAGAAAGACTCTGAGCAAGTAAAGAGGAGCAAATGCTTATCTGAGTAGAACTTCAACGGTTTTGCTTGTGATAGCCAGTCTCACGCACGTACTTCCTTGGGATTTAACATATACAGACTCGGTTCAGTTTAGAGGATGCTCTAGCAATTTGAGAATCCAGGAAAACCTCTCAGACTCCTTTCACTCAGACAGAAAGAATCATTGAGGGAATGATTCACTCAATGAATAATTCCCAACTAGAATGAAGGATTCTCTAGTCTAGTGATTCTCAATAAGCGTTAGAATAACATTAGATCATCTCTGTCAGAAATGTATGTATTTTAAAATGCAGATTCCTGGGCCCTACCTCAGGCTAACTGGAGCAAAATTTCTATGAAGTGGGGTCTAAGAATATGCATATTCACAGATATGCTAGAAGGTTCTTATTCATATTTTACAGTAGACACTTATCCTTGGGGATATGTCAAACCAGCCAAGTGGGAATGAAGGTAGAACTTTGAGCCTGTAGCTCAAATGGGCTGAGATATTTTTGATAGAGCTTCTTCTTATGGACAAACCAATAGTCACATTAGTAGCAAAAGCCTTCACAAAAATATTTCGACCTGCACAGGTGACATAACTTTCTGTTGTTGTCAACTCCTGATTTGTTCTAGGGAAATTTCATGTTTAAAAGTTCTGTCTGATAGCTAAATGTGCTGAGGCACTGAGTGTACTTTTAGTTCTTGCATTGGAATGTAATCTAATAAAATAAAATTCCATGCAGTTATTTGGATGACATCTCTTTGAATAGCATAGTAGGGCAAATAGATTTGTGTCTATGTATATTATTTATGTGTTGTATTATTAGCAAATATGATAGTATTAGCAAATATGATAGCAAATATGATGTGATAGTTGTATTATTAGAAAATATGTATATTATTTGTGTTGTTTTATTAGCAAATATGATAGCTTTAATAATGATCTAATATTAATTTATACTACTTACTTTTGACAAATAAGTAGAATTGAAGCAAAGATTTGATATTACAGACATTTATCCATCTGCTTTGGAGTGGCAATTGGTATATAGAGAATGGGCTTTAGATTCATGTAGATGTTGGTCTCACCTTTTCCATTTGCTAATTGTGTGAACCTTGGCATATTATTTAGCTTCTCTGAATCTGTGTTTTCTTAACTACAAAAAGAGGACAATAGTATATTACTTCTATGATATAGAAAATCACGGCCGGGCGCAGTGGCTCACGCCTGTAATCCCAGCACTTTGGGAAGCCGAGGCGGGTGGATCAGGAGGTCAGGAGATTGAGGCCATCCTGGCTAACATGGTGAAACCCCATTTCTACTAAAAATACAAAAAAATTAGCCAGGTGTGGTGGCGGGCACCACATAGTCCCAGCTACTCGGGAGGCTGAGACAGGAGAATGGCATGAACCCAGGAGGCAGAGGTTGCAGTGAGCCAAGATCATGCAGTGAGCCAAGGCACTCCAGCCTGGGCAGCAGAGAGAGACTCTGTCTCAAACAAACAAACAAACAAACAAACAAACAAAATCACTTTAAGGTCAATATGGTGGCTCACACCTGTAATACTAACATTTTGGGAGCCTACAGCAGGAGACTTGCTTGAACCCAGGAGTCTGAGGTTGCAGTGAGCTGTGATCGTGCCACTACACTGCAGTCTGGGTGACACAGTGAGACTCTGTCTCAAAAAAGAATGAAAGAAGGAGAGAAAGAGAGAGAGAAAGAAAGGAAGAAAGAAAGAGAGAAAAGAAAGAAAAAAGAGAAAGAAAGAAAGAAAAAAGAAAAGAAAGAAAGGAGAAAAAGAGAAAGAAAGAAAGAAAGAAAGAAAGAAAGAAAGAAAGAAAGAAAGAAAGAAAGAAAAGAAAGAAAGAAAGAAAGAAAGAAAGAAAGAAAGAAAGAAAATGAGTTTAATATAGTACCTGGAACATATCAAATGCTCACGAAATTTAGTGCCCTTCATTGCACTGGAGAAAAGAGTTAGGTGGCGTTTTGTAGCTGTGTATGCTTAGATACAGTTTGTTTTTGATCTGGGAATATTTTAGACTTCATCTTTTCTTTCTTATTCCTATAATTTTCCTTTATTCATAATGCAGTCATCCCTTTCCTACCCATGGAAACAGTGAAATGTAGGACCAACCATGCTGTGTTATTAATTTTGCACAGAGCTAGCTGATAGTGACCTCTCCAGTAGTAGCATTCACTCTTTTGCCTTAAAAAATTTCTCACAAAAGCTCTCCACTAGGCATGAGCATTACTCTTAGTCCTCCCACTGCTTCAGTGTGGCAGTCATCAGTAATATGTACATTTCCAGTTTGGCGCAGGTCTATTTCTCTGCTTTGCTCAGAAGGTACCACTGACCTTTCTGATTAGCTGAGTTGCAGATGATTGAGCTTGCACATATGAGGGACAGTCAGAAAATAAATCTTCCCTGTGTCTGCCTAGCCAGACTCCAAGAATCAGGAAAAATTCCACTGAAAGTCCATAAATCTTCCATTTTTCTTCCTGAAAGCATGTACTAGAACAGTTCTCCTGTCACTACATATGAGAGCATTCCTGTATGTGTGGGTAGGGTTTTGGATGTCAATTTTTTTTATATCAACTGGTAAAATTTTATTTTACAAGCAGTAGGGATTGGATCAAATGATTGTTATACTCCAGAGGAAGTATTTTGTAACCACAGCAAATGCCATTATACATACTGCCGATACAGATTTAATAGACAATACTAAACTGTACAAGAGTTATTTATTTTTCCTTAATCTCAAAGCTATTTTTAATAACACAAAAAACCATATTAACATTTTTTTTTTCCATTAGAAAACATGACATACAAAACTTTGGATGAAAACATATGTCAAATTTCATTTAATTACTGGGAGGAAAATCCACCAACTCTGTCAATACCACCCAAAGTGTTTCAGGCAGTGAATAAAGTCAAAATAATGCATCTTAATAAATTCCAGCTATGAAAAGAACAAACTTAGCATACATAACAGTTTGCTACACAGGATTTTTGACTATTCACTTTGGGAGTTTTTTTTTTAAATCCCCTTTTTTACTGGGTCCTACTACATACCAGGCGCTGTACTTGGCCATCTAGGTAACTAAGAAAAAGTTGGTTAGGACAGAAAGACCCATAAATCAGTCCTTTGGTTACCAAATTCAATTTTTAACTTTCAAACATCCTCCAAGAACAAGAAACCATAACTAAAAATACACACCCTTCTAAGTGTTATTTGATTTCATTAGTAAGTAGCAGGGGTGTTTGGTAAGGTCATGAATCACTATTTTTGATCCATTATTCCAATTAAGAGTACGTGTCAAAAGCTAATTTGTTATTTTTCTAATGAGTTTAAGATTTGGCATTCAGATTGTTACACAGGTGGTTCAATGATTTATCATGAACCCTAAACTGCACACTGCTCAAAACAGCAAAACCGATGTGCATTAAATGAAATAATGGTTTTTGATACATATCTTAAAATTCAATTCAGTTTAGGGTCCAGTGAAGAAAAAGATATCCAGTTACCAGGTGGTAAAGAGCAGAGGAGGTAAACTAGTAAACGAGTAAAGATTATTAGTAGTCAGCAAAGTATTACTGTCTATGTTATCCTTTGAGTAACAAGATGCTAACACGCTTTCAAGAAAAAAAAAATGCTTAAAACTCTGCTGAAGTCCATGAACTGACATCATCCATTCAACACCATTACTTTGTTACATAAACCTGTTTTCTTAAGGTATCACATATGAAGCAATAATTTGGAAATTAGCCAAGCACTAAGCAGTTACAACAGCAGGTAATACACCATCAGTTTTTGAAACACATTTGGCCACATTTCACAACCCATCTGCAGTGTGGATTCTATAGACTCTCACTCAGTTTAAAATTTGTTTCTGGACCTGAATGACAAGAGAATTGCTTTATGAAATTTGCTAATAAGACATTTAAATAGTCTTAGATTCACACCCCTTTTGTTCTAAATGATTTAATCTGACATGCTATATAACTACAAGAAAAATAATTATGTTCAATTCTTAAATGAAAACTAAATGCCAATAAATGGTAACAGATTTGACATGGAATGTTCTAAGATCTTCCTCTACATAATCTGACACTGCAGATTATAAGTTTCAGAGCTTGAAAACTTCAGATTAAGAACCACAAGAAAATTGAGTCTTGATGGCATGCAAGATCTTCCTAAAAATTAACCTAAGACTTAGAAGTCTCAGTATTATTAGAACATGAAGAAACATAACAAATTTGTACATTTTATTCACATTTATTTTTTGCTTTTAGTGTGCTCACAGAAAATTAGAATACCTTAAGCAGGAGTTTAATAGCAATTTTTGTAAGCAAAGTTACATTTCATCTCTAAGTCAAATTGGTCAAAGCTTCTCCAGCATTTACAAAACATGATAGACAAGATGCTACACAAAACCATTGCATCTGAAGATTTTTTCCCTTTATTCTCAAAGACAACTGGAAAATAAAGCATTATCTGCTGTAATCAAAAACATACCACAGTATAAACAGTAACCATTCCACTTATCACAGCTTGGTTGGGTTTAAAATTTGTGTTTAAAAGGTCCAAGATTACTGCAGTTTTACAAAAATGGGCAGGGTGGAAAGTTGCAAACTTCATGTGCTTCTGGATACCGAGATTTGTGTTCATACAATAGTCACAGTGAAAAACACCCTGCAGATAATACATAATTACACTTTATTAAGGCCATAAACCAGCAATAAACAATAAAGCCTATACAACTTGTAGTTCTACTTAATTACTGACTGGTACAGCTAACATGAGATAAGTGAAAAGTTCCTGTGGTTTAAATGAACTCCTAAGACTATAATCATTTTTTTTAAATCTGGGTATTGGTGGTTTTTCTTTTTTCCTCTTTCCTTCTTAGTCAAGACTTGTACTGTTGTAAACCTGCCTCACAAAAATACATGATAATACATTTTCTTTAAAAAAAAAAAAAAAAAAGACAGCCTTTACACCATTTCTAGTGGCACATTATTTTGGCAATGTTATGCACCACATCAGTTTCCCCATTGTGACCCCTATCATTTCATTTGATATCCCTTTTTGACCCACCCATCTCCTTCATGTATGGCCATGTCCATATATGGACAAAGAAAGTTTACATTTTTGAATAAAGATGCAAAGTATGCAAAAATATTAATACTGATGCAAAAATTAAAACATAAAAGAGAAACAAGGCAGAGGAAGAAGGTGTTTAAGCTCTCCTCAACCTGTTGGAATGGTGGTTAACAGAATGATTTGAGATGGGATCTGTGGGGAGGGGAGAAAAAAACAAAAATTTTGTGCTAAAAAAAGTAAAATAAAAAAAGATTGATGTCAAGTATTTGTACTAAGATTGCGGGTGGCAAGAGTTAGCATCCTGCAGTTAGAAGTAAAATTAGAGATTTGGACTGGTCAAGGACAGCATTGATATGTGTGGGGTATGTAAACCACCTAAGCTCTGCAAAAGTACTGAGATTAACTTGTATTTTCCAGACTGAAAACCTACCATGAGTGGGAGGGATGGAAGTGGGCCCTGGAACAACTCCGGAATACATTAAAAGCTTAAGGGGAGAGCAAGGAATTTAGACCATAGAGTTCATCATTCATCATTTTATTCCACATAAAATGGGTGTTTCAGCATGTCCAAAAGCATAGATAAGGTAATTGAGCATCCCAAGAAGTTAAACCAGTTTGCAGTTAGAGAAAGCACTTTTTTATGAAGCTGTCCTAGCCAGGAGGGGAGAGCAGGTCCCTGGGCTCTATGGCCCTAGAAATCTCTAGATGAGTAAAAGAAAGCTTGGCAAAATTTGGGCAGGATCTTCAGACAAAGATTGGGAAAGGCTTTTTTCATCTGTGAATCAGAGTTCCAGGATTTTCCGAGGACGAGAGCAGCTGCATGGCTGAAATGCAGCAGCCCGGAGCAAAGAGAGTGCTCACTGGGGGGGTCACAGCAGGTGAAGCCTACAAATCCAGATGCTAAAATTCAACCAGACCTTTCATACCAGCAGGCCACCATGAAATGACTGCAGGTTTCACTGGAGAGATGAAGTACTTGGCCTGCGAATTGCTTTCTATGTCCTAGACAAGTAATTGCAAGTAAGCCTTGAGATAGCAATTTGATAGCCTTTGACAGCAATTTGACATTGTTATATCCAAGTGTTGGAGTCAGTACACTTGTGCATGTCTTGGACATTTTAGGTTTCATTTTTAGTCTTTTTACTGTCAAACTGGGGGAAAAATTGGCCCTTCATCCCAGATTATATTTATGCTCATTTTTGTTTTTATCCCCGCCCATGCCCACCCACCACACTCCTGTCCATCCTCTCCCTTGCTACTCACATACCCCTAGGAAAAGCTCACTGCATTTAGATCCTGGGTTCTTCTCCTCTCAAGGCACATCACTTACATTAATGCTGAGTGCTCACTTGATGGCAATAATATTTCTTTTGAAATTTTCAAGAATATGACTCTTCAAGAAGCAACAACTAGAAAAAATTAAAAGTTCACATGACTGTCAGAGAAAATGTAGCAGAGGCAGTAGCAGTCCTTGGTGAGAAACACAGGGAGCATCTGGTTGGGCTGAGAAAGTTCATGAGGAACCTTTCATGGAGAAAATGATTTTGCCAGCAGTTCCTTGATTATTATTTAATCATACGGATGGCTCTCTTGAGTTCCTTTAAGATCTGTGAGATAGGTACAAACAAGATTTTATATTCAATAGCTTATACCTGTAAGCAGTACAGGGTTTTAAAAGATTGAACTTTTAAGGCAAAGGTAATTGGTGTGAAGTATTAGCCACTTAACGGAAAATGATAAAATGGTACATGTTTCAATCAGAATTATGAGCTGTGCTCAATGTGGCTGTTTGTAGCTGAAGTTGACTGATCTCTGTACAATGATGGGTTTCTTTGTGGCAGCTAAACTGCTCAGCCTAGAGTTATACAGTCTTCAATGATGATGTTTTCACCCTTTGCTTGGGTCATTGAATGTCTCAGGAAGAGGCATGAAGAGGAATGAGGAGCTTGACCCACGTGGAGATGGGTAGACGTGTTTGCTGAGCTATCAATGAATTGACACATCCAAGGATGCTTTGCTCCCTACAGGAATAATCTCCCATCATGTCTCAAACTTCTCTCCATCTCACTAGTGAAGATGAATGGTGCCTTCCTCTGGGGTAGTGGAGGACAATCAGGTCACTGCCAGAAGACAGCTTTTCACACTCTTGCTTTCCTCGAGAGAATGTAAAACTAATTGGAGTGAGGCATGAAAGGATGAAATTTGCCCAAATTGGCAGGTGTGAACGTCCTTTCTTCACATCAAGTAGAGTCATCTGGGGAAAATTATGGTGCTGTCCTGATGTGAGACTGTTTCTCATTGCACGGTGCTGGCCACTGCATGACACTCTTTACCAACAGAGAAGTGGAATGCTCCTGTGAAAAGAACTGACGGATCTTATTTGGTTCTGGGAAGTGAGTTTCATGACACCATGCTGGAAACTAACTCATTAGCTGTGATCTTGCAAAAATTCTGGCATTCTGAGATAAAGGAATTTGATCATCAATATGTCATATAAAGAGGTTTTGGAGAAGCTTTAAAAGGCACAGTAGATCAATATGAAAATGAAATGTATCCACTAATAAGAATATTCCTCTTGGAGGAGCCAGTAAAAGTGTGTGTGCTTGTGCCTGCCTTTGTGTGCACAGGCACTGTGCATATGTGTGTATGTGCAGCATACATGTGTGTGGTATAAAGAAAAAAAATCTTCTTGCTTAGGAAGAGTTGTATAGAGCCTACTAAAAATTATATAGCCAAGGCTTGTCTCTTAATTTTGGAACGACGAGGTGTTAAAAAGCAAAGGAAATGAACATCAGAGCAAGTGAAATATGAGAGCCAGAAAATATCAATGTGAGTTATGATATCAATAGACCAATGAATTGCCAATGATGCCGAAGAGCTTTATGAGCCTTGGCAGGCAATTAGGTAAGAGTAGTTTCTTCTTGAGTGGCAATTTGAAGTGGTTATTAACTATATACCGAAATTCGATGGGCTAAAAAAACCCAGTTAAAAAGAAAACCATTCATATTGAATTGTTCTTTCTACTCTGTTTAAAAAACAAAAAACTTCATGATGAGCTGAAGTAAGAGATTTTTATACCAAACAAAGATGATTAAACTGAAAGTATGAAACCTTCTATTTTTAGTGAATCCTGACATTCTCTACTGCTAGCATTCCCAGCTTCCAGATAATATGTTCTCCAGTTGGCTGGTTATTGTGCTGTAAATCACATTTCAGTATATCAGCAAACGACGGCATGAACTTGAAGAGCAAAACAAAATCAACTTGGAAAAACCTAACGTAAAACCTCTAAAGTCTAAAGGTAGTCCCTTCCCTTAGAAAATGACTTAATTGATTACAATTGCAATGTATCTTCAAATGTATAGTTTTATTTTAATTTTGTTTATTTTTTATTTGTTTACTTTTTGAGAGAATGGATCTCACTATGTTGCCCAGTTTGGTCTCAAACTCCTGGCCTCAAGTGATTTACCTGCCCTTATCTCCCAAAGTGCTGGGGTTACAGGTGTGAGCCACGGCACTATTTTTAAAGATTAAAATATATTTAAACAATTAAATTTCAAGTGAGGAGAAGCATAGATAAAGTGGAAGGTGATTAAAAAAGCAAGTGTTTGCTGCACTCCATTTGCTGTCCTTTTCTCTCTTAGTTGCTGAATCACACTTATGATAAATTACATTTACAATTCATTTGAAAATGAAGCTAAATATTGAGTTTCAGGGTATTAGAAAGTAGAGGCTACAGAGAAGTACTTTTATCTAAATCAACAGGAAAAGTGAAATTTTTGCCAATGCTATGTGATAACATAGCTTATCACTAGTCAATTTCTCACTATCCACATAAGATTTTGCCAATGGATAGAAATCTGAGGCCGGGCGCGGTGGCTCAAGCCTGTAATCCCAGCACTTTGGGAGGCCGAGATGGGCGGATCATGAGGTCAGGAGATCGAGACCATCCTGGCTAACCTGGTGAAACCCCGTCTCTACTAAAAAATACAAAAAACTAGCCGGGCGAGGTGGCGGGCGCCTGTAGTCCCAGCTACTCGGGAGGCTGAGGCAGGAGAATGGCGTGAACCCGGGAGGCGGAGCTTGCAGTGAGCTGAGATCCGGCCACTGCACTCCAGCCTGGGCGACAGAGCGAGACTCCGTCTCAAAAAAAAAAAAAAAAAAAAAAAAAAAAAAGAAATCTGCCTCCTTACTTTCTGTGTCAATCAAAAATAGTATCCTGACATATTATTTTGTGTTTCACAGACTAGAAATTTTTAGCAACCTGAGGACATGTGACTCGAAAACATGAGCAGTGCCGAGAATTATATTGTCTTCCAGTCTTCATAGCTAAAGGGAGTTAGAGTCGAACAATTCCCAGAACAGCACAGAAAGCTAGAAAATATTAAATTCACAGGCTAAGGCTTTGCCATTGAAAGCTGACTATGGAGATTTTTAGGGTGGGCAGGAAGAACTAATTTCCCCTTCACTGAGATTTTTCTAAGTTAATAGTTAATTAAAATCCTAGATTCTCAACTTCTGCATCTGTAAAGTAAAAGATTTGAATGGATAAACTCTAAGGTCTCTTTCAAATAAAAAGTTTTATCCTTGTATGGCATTATCCGTAATTACACACATGTATAATCTAACTCTATGGAACTACACATTAATTTCCCAAGTGTGATATTTACGGTCTCTTCTGATAGTTGCATGCCATTTGTTAACATGATTTTGACCTTTCCTGGTCTGTGTGGCAGCTGAGCTACTACTGCTATATCCTGAATCAGGGCTTTGGCTGAGCAGGGATGTCCAGGTACATTCCTTATGACCCAGAGAGGCTCATAATTCCCTACAGGAACATTCAAGGGACCCTGAAGAATTATGTTTGTGTTGGTAAATTTCCCCTCATGTGGCCTCCTTGGGAGCAATGAAAGAAGTGTATTTTCTGACAGCTCCAACTTCTTACTGCCTGTGTTTGCTCAGCATTATTTCAGTCATAGGTGTCTGGAAGCCCAGAAAGTGCAAAGGCATCATCACAGCTCCACGAATATATGACCAATACTCTTCAGAGGGGACTGAAGATGGATTAGCACTTTGTAGGCAGAAGTTTAAATCCCAGTTGCAACAGCTGACTGTATAACCTTAGGAAGTTTGACCTCTCTCCTTCATAAGTGGGCACAATACGTTAACATGAGACCATAGTTGTAAATCACCAGGTGTGGTATCACAGAGTCAAGCAGTGTTGTCTTTGCACTGCCCTTCCATGTTGTGTTTATCCTGTTACAAATAAAATGAATTCAACCTGTTAGACTGTCAGGGCCTTCATAACTGGCCTTCTCTTTTGGCTTGAGGCGTGCCATCTGCAGGACTTTGCACCAACTTCAAGAACATAATGTACTTACAAAATACTTGTCAGTGTGGACTCTGAATGAAGTTTTACAGCATTAAAAACAAAAACAGACAAACAATCAGGGCAAGGAACAAGAACAAGCCATTTACAACAGAATAAACACAAATGGTTAATCAATATGTGAAAAAATGGTCCAACTTTATCATCAGAGAGATCCACAATTTAAAAAAATAACAGCTTTGAGATAATTTACATACCATATGATTCGCCTATTTGAAGTGTATACTTCAATGGTTTTTAGTATGTTCACAGAGTTGCACAACTGTCATCATGATTAATTTGGAGTGTAGTGGCACGATCTCGGCTCACTGCAAGTTCCGCCTCCTGGGTTCACGCTATTCTCCTGCCTCAGCCTTCGGAGTAGCTGGGACTACAGGTGCCCGCCACCACCCCCAACTAATTTTTAAAAAAAATTTTTTTATTTTTAGTAGAGACGGGGTTTCACCGTGTTAGCCAGGATGGTCTCGATCTCCTGACCTTGTGATCCATCCACCTCGGTCTCCCAAAGTGCTGGGATTACAGGCGTGAGCCACCATGCCCTGCCGTGGTCATTCCCTTTTTATCCCTTAATCTTTTCTTTCCCCTTAGCTTCCAGCCATAGGTAACCACTGTCTACTGTCTACCTTCTGTCTCTATATATTTGCCTGTTCTAAACATTTCATATACACAGAATCATACAATATGTTGTCTTTTGTGATTAGCTAGTTTTGCTTAGCAAATTGTTTCCAAAGTTTATCCATACTCTAGCACATTCACTTTGTGCCTTTTAAAAAAAATTGAATTTTAAAAAAATTTTTAAATTGGTATAAGATATATCTAATGTAAAATTTGCTACTTTAACCACTTTAAAATGTACAGTTCAGTGGCATTAATTATGCTCATAATGTCATGCAACCTTCACGGCTATTTCCAAAACGTTTTCATCACCCTAAACAGAAACTACAACCATTAAGCAATAACTTTCCTTTCCTCCCTCTTCCCAAGGGTTGGTAACCTCTAATGTCCTTTCTCTCTCTATGTATTTGCCTGTCTTAGATATTTCATGTAAGTGGAATCATACAATATTTATCCTTATGTATCTAGTTTATTTCACCATGTAGCGTGTATCAGAACTTCGTTTCTTATGAATAAATGATATTTTGTTGTATGGATATACCATATTTTGTTTATCTCTTCATCTGTTGATGAAAACTTGGGTTGTTCCTACCTTTTGGCTACTGTAAATAATGCTGCAATGAACATGGGAGTGCAGATACACCTTCACCATATTGATTTCAATTTCCTTTGGATATATACCCAGAAGTGGGATTGATGGATCGTATTGTAGTTCTATTTCTAGTTTTTTGAAGAATCTTCATATTAATTTTTATAGTGGCTGTACTGATTTATATTATCACCAACAGTGTATAAGGGTTCCCTTTACTTTGTATCCTTGCCAACACTCATCTTTCATCTTTTTGATAAAAGCCATTCTAACAGATGTAAGGTGATATTTCATTGTGATTTTAATGAGCATTTCCTTAATGATGAGTGATGCTTAGCATTTTTTCCTGTATCTATTGGTCATTTGTATGTCTTTTTTTTTTGGAAGTATCTGTTCAAGTCCTTTGCCTATCTTTAAATCAGGTTGTTTTCCTTTCATTGAGGTTTTTGAGTTCCCTATATATTTTAGATATTAACTCCTTATCAGATGTATGGCTTGCAAATATTTTCTCCCATTCTGCAAGATCTACGGCTTCAATGCAATCCCATCAAAATTCTTTCATTTTTCACAGAAATAGAAAAAACAATCTTTAAGTTTGAATGGAGCCACAGAAGACTCCAAATAGCCAAAACAATCTTGAGCAAAAAGAGCAAAGCTGGAGGCATCACACTTCCTGATTTCAAAATATGTTATAAAGTGATTTTAATCAATAGATAGTACTGGCATAGAAACAGACACCAGTGAAACAGGATAGAAAACCCAGAAGTAAACACACACACTCACAACTGATTTTCAACAACGGTGTCAAAACATACCGTTGAGAAAGGGCAGTTTCTTCAATAAATGTTATTGGGAAAACTGGTTAACCACAGGCAGAAGAATGAAATTGGATCTTTATTTCACACTGTATACAAAAATTGACTCAGAGTAATTAAAGAGTTAAATATAAAATCTGTCTTTTTGATTAAAGCCATCCTAGTGAGTGTTAAGTAGTATCTCATTGTGGTTTGCTTTGCATTTCCCTGATGGCTAATGATGTTGAGCATCTTTTCATATGTTTATTGGCCATCTGTATATTCTTCAACTGTTAGTGAAAGCGCAAATTGACTTTAAAAAGTCACTCACTTTGGAGGACAGTTTGGCAATTTCATTCATTTCGAGCCAACAAGCCCATTTGTAGGAATTCACCTTAAGAAGATAATGACAGAACGATGAAATGATATGTGCTCAAGTTATTGCAGCCTTCTTTTACAATAAAAAAATTGGAAACATACTCTGCAGTAGAAGTTTTAAAAAATAGTATTTTTTTTGATATACACAACATGATGTACTATGGAGCCATTAAAATGATGGTGTGGAAATAAATATTTCACACATAAAATACCCATGATATACAAGTCAAGGGTTCCTTATACAAAATGCATGGGATCAGAAGTGTTTTGGATTTGGGATTTTTTAAGATTTTGGAATATTTGCATATACATAATGAGACTTCTTAGGGATGGTACCCAAGTTCAAGCATGAAATTTATTTATGTATCATATATACCTTATATCTATAGCCTGAAATTAATCTTATACAGCTTTTTCTTTCTTTCTTTTTTCTTTTTTTTGGAAACAGAGTCTTGCTCTATCACCGAGGCTGGCGTGCAGTGGTACATTTAAGTTCACTGCAACCTCCGCCTCCCAGGTTCAAAAGATTCTCCTGCCTCAGACTCCTGAGTAGCTGGGATTACAGGTGCACGCCACCAGGCCCAGCTAATTTTTGTATTTTTAGTAGACATGGAATTTTACCATGTTGGCCATGCTGGTCTTGAACTCCTGACCTCAAGTGATCCACCCACCTTGGCCTCCCAAAGTGCTGGGATTACAGGCGTGAGCCATGGTGCCTGGCCTATACAACATTTTAAATAACTCTGTGCATGGAACAAAGTTTATATACATTTAGCCATCAAAAAACAAAGGTGTCACTATCTCAGCCACCCATGTGGACAACCTGTGTGGTGGTGTGGCATCACCATCATTCCTGACTCTGAATTTATATGCCACCAATAAACATTCATTTTCTTACACTTATTTATACATGAGTCTTTAACAGTAAAGAATATGACATACCATGAATACAGTGAAAAAATAGCGTGTTCAGGGTAGCTAAGCAGAACAGTAGCATCGCCAGAATATCTGTATCAGCTGTTAAACAATAGCAGCAATGAACAATGACAGGCTTTCAGTCCCCACTTGTGACCTGTTACAACAGGTCAGATGTGGAATTGCCCACTTGTGGCATTATGTAGTTGCTCAAAACGTTTTGAATTTTGGAACATTTCGGATTTCAGATTTTCAGTTTAGGGATGCTCAGCCTGTTCTGTTGAATAAACAGTGTGTCACAGAGAAATATGCCATTTTACCTTTTGTCTCTTACCACTTTTGTGAAAACGTTCACCTTCCTCTCTTTGTATTTGTGTACGTAAGGAGATGTACAGCAGGATGACTGGTAAAAGTGAACAGTGTTTACCTCTAGGTGCTGGAATTTGGGATTGCTTCTTGTTTCTCCTTTGAGATTTTCTCTGCTGTTAGAACTAAAATAATTCAGCCTGTATCATAAGAACAAAAATAAAGCTACTTTCAAAGGAAGAATAATTTTGCTCTGAAGTGTGCCTACCACTATCTCCCCTTACTATTGAGGACCACATCATTTTGACCCTGAATTCCTACTTTCAAACTACAAGAGAATCTCAATAAACTATAGTAACACGGAGAGCTGGTGTAAGAGAAACACAGGAGCTTGTTTTCATTGAATTTCCTTGCAATAATTACACAAGTTTAATTAAAACAAGTAAATTAGAATTGATACACTGGAATCAATATGCAAAAAACAAAATGTGCTTGTTTTACAGGTCCTAATAGGATTCTAAATAGGAACCATTTTCTAGCATTTATTTCTAGCACATCTATCTTTGAATGGAAATTTGTGGGACACGATGAGAGAAATGTAAACATTTCCTATTTTGGCACTTATCATCAGCCCAGAAGGTTCAGTTCATCCAGTCTTGTTCAGAATTGTTCATGCTCTGTCATGAATGTGCTCATTGATATGGTTGGCTCCGTGTGCTCACCTAAATCTCATCTCCAATTGCAATTCCCATGTGTCAGGGGATGGGGCCTGGTGGTAGGTGATTGAATCGTGGGGGTGGACTTTCCCCTTGCTGTTCTTGAGATAGTGAGTGAGTTCTCATGAGATCTGGTTGTTTAAAAGTATGTGGCACTCCTCCTCTTGCTCTCTCTCTCTCTCTCTTGCTGTCAGAGGCATTTGAACCAGAATAACTCCATTTTGAGTAGGGGCTGGGTAAAATAAGGCTGAGACCTACTGGGCTGCATTCTCAGATGGTTGGTTAAGCTTTCTAAGTCACAGGATGAGACAGGAGGTTGGCACGAGATACAAGTCATAAAGACCTTGCTGATAAAACAGATTGCAGTAAAAAAGCTGACCAAAACCCACCATAACCAAGATGGCCATGTGAGTGACCTCTGGTCATTCTCACTACTCATTATATGGTAATTATAATGCATTAGCATGCTAAGAGACATTCCCACCAGCACCATGAGAGTTTACAAATGCCATGGTAATGTCAGGAAGCTTCCTTATATGGTCTAAAAAGGGGAGGAGTCCTCAGTTCTAGGAATTGCCCATCCCTTTCCCAGAAAACTCATGAATAATTCACCCCTTGTTTAGCATATAATCAAGAAATAATAATAAAAATGAGCAACCAGCAGCTCTGGAGTAACCAGTTTTTTACTCCTTTACTTTCTTAGTAAACTTGCTCTCACTTTACTCTATGGATTCACCTTGAATATTTTCTTGCCCAAATCCAAGAGCCCTCTCTTGGGGTCTGGATCTGGACCCCTTTCCAGTAATACTGCTACCACATGAAGAAGGTGCTTGCCTCCCCTTTGCCTTCCATCATGATTGTAAGTTTCCTGAGGCCTCCCAGTCATGCTTCCCAGTAAGCCTGCAGAACTGTGAGTCCATTAAACCTCTTTTCTTCATAAATTACCCAGTCTTGGGTAGTCTTTTTATAGCCGTGTGAAAACAAACTAATATACCCAGGCTGTTCCATATTTGACTAAAAAGCCCCTCTCCACCTTGAATTCCTAGACAAATCCCATTGTTCTACCAAGACTGGCTTTGATTCACATCTATGCTCCCAATATTGTGTAAAAACTGCCTGGAGATCTGTTTCTTGCTTATCTATATTCACATCTCCAGAACTTTGTGCCTGGAATACTGTGAGCACTGTGCCTAGAATACTGGCAGCACTCAATAAATGTTTGTTGAATAAATGCATACATGTGTGCATGCAGGTGGTGGTCAGACTGTAAAAGGCTTTATAAGAAATGCTAAAGAAAGGGAAATCAGGCCAGGTGCGGTGGCTCACACCTGTAATCCCAGCACTTTGGGAGGCCGAAGCAGGTGGATCGCCTGAGGTCAGGAATTTGAGACCAGCCTGGCCAACATCGGGAAACCCCGTCTCTACTAAAAATACAAAAAATTAGCTGGGAGTGGTGGTGGGTACCTGTTATCCCAGCTACTAGGGAGGCTGAGGCAGGAGAATCGCTTGAACCTGGGAGGCGGAGGTTACAGTGAGCCAAGATCGTGTCATTGAACTCCAGCCTGGGCAACAAGAGTGAAACTCTGTCTCAAAAAAAAAAAAAAAAAAAGGGGGGGGGAAATCAGAGTCAGTCACAGGAGTAGTGTCCTATGCTGCCTTGGAGGTAGTCTGTCTGCTTTCTTGATGCCCTCTCCTTACTTGTACCTGTCTACTCTTGTAGCTTTCAGTATAATCCACAAATTCAACACACACACACACACACACGCACACGCACACACAAACCCAACATACACACATATACATACACATATACACAAACAACAGAAAAGAAAACATCACCACATATTTCACATGACCTTAGTTCTTTGTTTAAACGAAAAAAAACTTATAATTTTTCTCACTGAAAAATGAATATATATTCAATGTACACTAGACTATAGAAAAAAAGTATAAAGAAGAAACATCACTTGATATCCCATTACCTACAGATGAACAGTTAGAGTTTTGCTGTCTGTTTTCTCAGTCTTTTCTATATATGCATATATATTTGCATATATATATTTAAGTGGCTGATAGATTAAAAAAAAAAGGAAGTGTTCTTTATTCTTGGGAATATCGGTTGAACAGATTGTACATTTTGTCTTTTGTAAATTTAAGGCTAGCTAGAAACTCTTATCCTTGGGGAAAAGAAGTATTAACAGATCTTTGTGTGGCTTTTACTTCCCTTTTACTAATATAATTCTTTTTAAAATCAAGAGTAAACATGAATGAAGGGTTATAAATTTTGGAAAGATATAACAGAAAGCAGCTGCCTCATGCACCCTCTCTCTTCACTTCAAATTCCTGTTCGCCAAAGCTAAGGACATTCAACCATTTGCACTTTTCTTCACGAGTATCTCCTTATTTTTAAAGGACATGCCTATGTTGCTATTCTGGATTTTTCATTTTTAGTAGTTACCTATTCTTACCATGGAAGATGAAGATTTCCTTCTCTTACATGCCCCCTCCCCACTCCTCCAACCCATGTTCCTTCCCTATGCTCCAAATACTGTTCATCATCATTTTTGTTCAGAGTAGACAACTGAAGACATTGTTCCGATAATCTTCTCATTTTATTTACAGTTATGCTATGTGTCATTCTATTACTTTAATTTTTCTTGTAGAACATTTTGTATTTTTCTGGAGTTTATTGTGTTGCTTTTTAGTTTGTTTGTTGGTATGTTTATTTAGATACTGAGAAAAAAAAAGTTACTCCAATTTTACCAGTGCCAACACCTGGTTTAGGGTGGAATATTTCTGAGAACGAGCTAGAATTCCTAGTAAATTGCTTTAGCAATTTTATGGTAGAATTTAACAGGATGAAGAGCCCACTTTAGAGGTTGGATTTATCTGCCCAGCTAACTGTCAGCCTTATGATGACCATAAACTTTAGCCAGACTTTATTATACCCAGTCTAACAAAGTTATCTAGCCAGCTTTCTTTTTCTTTAAATGTCTCTACCAAAGAAATCTTTTGACTGGCTTTATCAGAAGCCTTTGCTCTTGCAGCAAGTTTGACATAAAATATTGACACTAGCCAGTAACCAATTTGCTTGGAAAGTTCCTTCAACTGTATTGATCATTAATTCTTCCATTTATTTTCCCCAAGAAGTGGAAATGGCCTCTCAATACCTTAAAACACATTGGGTAATCTCTACATTTCATTCTTTACTTGAAGACATCCTTCTTAGAGCACCCTATTTTTTGGCTCCATTGTAGGTTGGTGAATCTCTAGAGTTGCTGCACAGTGATTGTCATGGGGACTTCTTTCACCATCTTCCTGGGAATTCCCTTTCCCCTTTCCTAGACTGGATGAAAGGTGGGTTTCATGGGTGTCTGTGCCCGTCGTAATTGCACTTACAGGGCTCTACATTTGGCTCAGCACTCTGCTGTTGCCATTTTGAAATTCTTAATAGCCAGGCGTGGTGGCTCACACCTGTAATCCCAGCACTTTGGGAGGCCAAGGCTGGTGGATCACTTGAGGCCAGGAGTTCGAGATCAGCCTGGCCAACATAGTGAAACCCCATCTCTACTAACAAAACAAAAATTAGCCGGGTGTGGTGGCAGGCTCCTGTAATCCCAGCTACTCTAGAGGCTGAGGCATGAGAATCTCTTGAACCCAGAAGGTGGAGGTTGCATTGAGCAGAGATTGCGCCACTGCACTCTATCCTGGGCGACAGAGCAAGACTTTGCCTCAAAAAATATATATAAATAAATAAAAAATAAAAAAAGAAATTCTTAATAAATTCTGAACAAGGGGCCTTGTGTTTTCATTTTGCACTGGGTCCCGCAGATTATATAGTTGTTCCTTATTGGACTCCTAGGTTTCTGTCTTTTGCTTCTTTTTTGGCAACTCTCTTTTTGGGGGAGCACCTACCCTAGCAGCTTCCTAAGTAATGCTGTATAAGAGATAAGATTTTTGAAATTTCACATGTCTGAAAAAAATCTTTATCTTACCCTCACATTTTTTTTTTTTTTTTTTACTTTAAGTTCTGGGATACATGTGCTGAACGTGCAGGTTTGTTACATAGGTATACATGTGCCAAGGTGGTTTGCTGCACCCATCAACCCATCATCCAGGTTTTAAGCCCCCCATATGCATTGGGTATTTGTCCTAATGCTCTCCCTCCCCTGTCCCCACTCTTCGACAGGCCCCTGTGTGTGATGTTCTCCTCCCTGTGTCCATGTGTTCTCATTGTTCAACTCCCACCTATGAGTGAGAACATGTGGTGTTTGGTTTTCTGTTCCTGTGTTAGAGTGCTGAGGATGACATCTTACCCTTACGTTCTAATAACAGTGTGGTTCAGTATAGAATTCTCAGGTGGAAATTATTTTCCTTGAGGGTTTGAAGGCATTACTTCATTGTCTTCTGATGTCCAGTGCTTCTGTTAGGAAGACAGATGCTCTTTGATTCCCGACCTGTGGATACGATCTATGTTTTCTCTCAGTTGCAGGTTCGCCATCCACTTTCTGGCAATCAAGCTTGATTGCTGTTGTCTCATCTCATTTCCTTGTTTTTGCAGGTGATTTTTTAAAAGTCACCACTTTAGCAGTATTTTGAGAGACAGCAGATATAAATACACATTTTCTTTTTTTTTATTATTATTATACTTTAAGTTCTAGGGTACATGTGCATAACGTGCAGGTTTGTTACATATGTATACTTGTGCCATGTTGGTGTGCTGCACCCATCAACTCGTCAGCACCCATCAACTTGTCATTTACATCAGATATAACTCCCAATGCAATCCCTCCTCCCTCCCCCTCCCCATGATAGGGTCATGTTTCTTCAGCACAGAGACCTGGTCTCCCTGATCGTTGTGGCTTACAGAAAAACGCGCCCACACTTAAGCCAGAGGTTTCAATTCCCTCCGCAATTTTTCCTGCAGCGCTACCTGCCTAAACATGTCACAGATATGTCAATTCCCTTCCAGATTCTCTATTGTTGAACATTAATGTGTGTGGTTTTAAACTATTATGAATAATGCCATCAATACCCCAAATCACATATTTTTGCATGTTCTTCGTTTTTCCCCCATGCACATTTTACGTATTGTGTTTTGCCAGCGTACCTCCAGAAAAGTTGCTTCTTCCTCAGACTTAGTGTAATTTTACTCAATTTTTTTTTAAAACAGCAAATTTAACAAATGGAAGACATGACAAGGTCATTTGAGCCTCTTTTTATTTGAATATCATTTCTTAAGGTTCAATTCCATCTGTGATAGAATTGGAATACATTTACAACAAGATTATAATATCTGATTATTAATAATTCAGAAATAAGGATGCATTTTTTTGTTATCACTGAGCTTTCACCTTCATGTAGCTCTGTACCCACTTATAAGTATATTTTACAAGCATTTCTCTAAGACTTCCAACCACGTGAGAGTACTCTGGCAATAACATTTTAAAAGCCTCTGTTTGCACTGTGTGCTTTTTAAAGGTAAGAGAAATTTGAGGCACAGGTGGGCAGCCGAGCCCTTGAGAAAAAGCAACAATAGCACCAGGTTTATCACCATTCAGATAAATGTTAGAATGTGGAATGCTCTTATCATCCCCGACATAGAGATCCTTCCAGTGTATTTAGACTGAGGGGTAATTTTATTGTTGCCAGCTGTCAGAAGGTATTGACTTCAATGTATGTGGGAAAAAATTGGACTCCAAAGACATCGTGATTTTCCTTTCTCTCCTGGATGGTGCTGCACAGCCCCACAAGGGGCTGTGGTGGCTGCATACATGTGCAGTAAGTGCACCCAAAAAGGATACATGTGCTCAGGTGTGTATTCTGCCCTCCGAGTTTGCTGTACAAGCTCCCTTGGAGGTAGCTATTGATTTGCTGCCAAATGCAAGGGCAAGAGACTTAATGAACAGATGGCAGCATTTATGCCAAATTATCTTTAATTTTTTAAGGGACTGTATCTTTTACAAATAGTCTGGCAGTGAACTTCAGCTTCACTCATTCTCTCATCCTCTTCAATGTCCAGTTGGTTATTTGGCCTGGCAATTCAACTTCCAAAAATCCCTCGCAATTCAGTTATCTCCTTTCCATCCTGAGCTACCGCTGCTCGTGTTCTAGCTCATGAATTTAATCCCAACACTAATGAGGCTCCCTGCTTACTAGATCTTCCTTTCTTAATAACTTGTCACTCTAAATCCATTAGGTCATTGTTCTTGAAACTCTTAATAGAGAAAATATTCACAAGAGGTTAACTAATAGAAAAGATGGTGAAATGCTCTAGAGTAAGGATGGAAGCTTAATGGAAAACAAATGCACCATCCTATTTTTGCACGTCCTCTCATCTCCTGCTGGGGCCACCCACTGCCACAAGCAACCAAAAGTTCGAGGGCAGGCAAAAGAGCATGGGTGATACCATCTATCTACAACAGTTAGCTTCTTAGGGTACAGACTAGGTGGAGAGATGACATGGTGGGGAAAAGGATATATGGACACCATTCGGCACAGTTGCCTTTTCTGGCTCTTCCAAGCAGAGCACATTTCTCCCTCATTGATATTCCAAGAGAAATATCATTTTGTTGGTCCCTCAACTGGGGCACCTGTGATACTATATTTGTAAATTATTTCCATGTTTAGACCTTATCTCCTTCAGTGAAGAACTATATCTTAATTATGTTCATATCTTTAGTAGTTAGCATTATCTTGCAGACAGTGGTGCCTAATATATGTTTGCTAAATAGAAGAACAAATGATGTCATAGTTGTCCTGGTGTCTTTAAATAAAATAATGGCTAAAAAGAAATCCTTTACACCTGTAATCCCAGCACTTTGGGAGACCAAGGTGGGTGGATCCTGAGGTCAAGAGATCGAGGCCACCCTGGCCAACATGGTGAAACCCCGTCTCTACTAAAAAAACACCTCACCTCCGGGAGGCGGGGCTTGCAGTGAGCTGAGATCATGCCACTACACTCCAGCCTGGCAACAGAGCAAGACTCTGTCTAAAAAAAAAAAAAAAAATTCAGGTCAGCTGGAGTCAGGGATTAGGGGATATAGAATGTAGAAATAGTGTTTTCCTACTTAGAATAGATCATGAGCATAAAAGCACTTTGTGAGATATAATGCTATTCAAATATTACTGGCATCATTTCCATTATTCTGGATTGAACATAAAAAGGAACAAAAGAGAAACAACAAATAGCAGTCAATAGGGAGAATGTTAAATGCGTTGGTAATACCTATTACATGGAGAAAGTTAAAACAGACAAACAAAGGTCCTTATTCAGCTAGGAATGGTGACCAGATCAGGGTCATTGAAGTCTGTTTTCTGTTCTCACCCTGACTCGCTTTGCAGTATTTGGTACATCACTTAACCTTTCTGCGGTACAGTTTTTCCAATCCATTAAGTGTCTATTATAGTACTTTCTCCCTACTCTTGTGCAAGGATGTTTGGGTGATTCATTTGATAATCCTGTAAAGCACTTTAAGTCCCGTAGAGAAAGCCAGGGACACAATATTTTAGCTGGGAGTATTAGTTAGAAAGTCTTTTTGCATTGGTTGAATCTCTGTCTTTCTTTTTTTTTTCTTTTTCTTTTTTTTTTTTTTTTTTGAGACAGAGTCTCTCTCTGTCGCCCAGGCTGGAGTGCAGTGGCGCAATCTCGGCTCACTGCAAGCTCCGCCTCCCGGGTTCCCGCCATTCTCCTGCCTCAGCCTCCTGAGTAGCTGGGACTACAGGCGCCCGCCACCGCGCCCGGCTAATTTTTTTTGTATTTTTAGTAGAAACGGGGTTTCACTGTGGTCTCGATCTCCTGACCTTGTGATCCGCCCGCCTCGGCCTCCCAAAGTGCTGGGATTACAGGCGTGAGTCACCGCGCCCGGCCGAATCTCTGTCTTTCATTTGTAGTTCACTTGCTTTTCTGTGACTTTCCCAGTTCCATCCTTGTTCCTGTACACAATTGCAAGGGTGTAATGATAACCAATTATACATCCCAAATGATGGGGCTATCATCAGATTAACTAGTTGGGTAGATGTAGAAAAATTAGAAAACTGAGAAGATTTTCAGCTTGTCTGAAGATGACTAAGGAAAACACTTAGAGTGGGTGCAGTGGAGAAAGATTATCAGCGGGTGCTGAAATCAATTAGGAACCTCACCGAAATGTTATGTTCATTGGCACTTGGCCATGACATTTTTGCCTTCCTAAGGAAAAATAATAAGTGGCTCCAGCATTAAAGAAGCTTCATAGTTCACATTGCTTGATACATTAAATTTTGAATACATTTTGATGTTGGTCCAGTTTTACAATTTCCTTCAAATGACAGAATCTTTACAGAGGACAATATTAGCACCTCTTCATGGAGCAACTGAAAAACTGCAATAATATCTCCACTATATCCTTTTGGAGGATTGAGAAAATGTGTCGTCCTTTGGAATTCCTAATCTTATTTTCTTCATTTAGGTTGAGGAATAATGTAAGATATTGCTCCACTATGGCTTTGTGAAACCTTTTACTTAAAAAAATCCAGAACATATAAATATTTATCTCATGGCTGAAGTTTTCATGACTGTAAAGAGAAGTTTAAGATTGGATTGTATCTCTAGCCTTGCTCTCTCTCCCCTGAGATCCGGCTTTATTCTTTACAGCAGTAGGTTTGCATATCAAAATGCCAGGTTGACCTAGCTGCCAGAAAGTCCTGAATATTAATCCCACAGCATAATTTATTAGTTTTCCTTTACGAGTTGGTAATTTCTTATTTTCTCTTAAGTAATGCTAATTTCAGGTCCACCCTTGCCACGAGAGAGGTTCTAGGTCCCCAGTGTTATTGTCATACACTGGCATGTATACTGTCATCTCTACTGGCATAATATACTGTTGTTGCTGGTACAGGCTTTCCCCAGAATTTATAGAGATGGAGACAACATGAGGTAGGTATCATCAGTCACGGCAACTCAATTCATAGTTATTGAAGGAATTGTTGAAGGAACTCTTGAGTCAGTCTGTAAGTGAAATCATAGACATGTAAAATAAACACTTACATTTTAGGTTATATAATGATGCTAAATTTTCTTTAAGACATTGGAGAATTAATGTGGGGGGCAAAGAACAGGGCATGACAGGAGAAAAGGGCCTCTCCATTTACAATAAGTATTATCTATTTTCTATTTTATTTTTATCTTTTTCTGTGAGGCATAGTTTTATTAATTTCAGTTATACACCATAGGCAAAAAAATGTTCCCAGTTAGAGATCCTGCCAAGCATCTATAATCAATGTTGAAGCACTGGTGGAATTAAGTTGGTTGCTTTGCTTTTAAAATTTTTTTAAAAAATAAATAGGGTATATGGGCTTGTTGTAAAATAATTCAAACAGCAAAATTGCAAAGCAGATGTCATCTGATGTCATAGCTATTCTTCCCCTAGCTATGCAGTTTCACTGCTTTTGAAACTCCATTCCCCTTTTCCTAGGCTAGCTCTGTTGGGAGCTTTTCAAAAATCTTTTCTCTGTATACACACATGTGTGCATATTATGTACATATGTATCAATCATGTCTTTATTTATATCGCTGCTTTATTTCAGTCAGGCTGCTATAACAAAATGCCATAGATTGTAGCTTAAACAATAGAAATTCACAGTTCTGGAGGCTGGGGAGTCCAAGATCAAGGTGCTGGAAGATTTGGTGTCAGTTGAAGGCTTGCTTCCTTCATAGATAGCTGTTTTCTTGCTGTGTCCACACAAGGTGGAAGGAAGGGCAGAAAGGCTCTCCGAGGTCTATTTTATCAGGGCATTATTCCCACGTGCTTTGCCCTCATCACTTAATCACCTTCCAAAGCTCCACCTCTTAATATCATGATTTTGGGAGTTAGGTTTCAATGTATGAATTTTGGGAGGACATAAACATTCAGACCATAGCAATCACATTATACATATTGTATGTCAAACCTTATATACATAAGATATATCTTTTTAATTTGACAAAAAGGATCACTTTCTATGTCTATTCTGTAATCTACCTTTTGTGCTTTATTATACATTGTCATCATATTTCTGCTTCAGTGTGATAAATCTACTGTATTTACCCTAATGGCTACAAAGTATTGTCCTGAGAGATATCCTAATTTATTTTTCTTAAATGATTCCCAATTGACTGGCTTTAAGTTGCTTCTATTTTCATAGAAGCAATAATTATCATAATGCTACAATAAACATCATCGTACATACAATGTTTTTGCATTTGGGGAGAGTATGTATATTGCAGGAGAAATTCTTAGAAATGGAATTTCTGGGCATATGAATTTTGAGAAATATTGCCAAATTAAAAAGGACTGCATATATTTATTCTCCCGCTAGCACTGGGAAAGCTTTGTTTTTTTCTTTTCAGACAGGGTTTCACTCTTTCACCCAGACTGGAGTACAGTAGTGCTATAATGGCTTACCGCAACCTCTGCCTCCTAGGCTCAAGCAATTCTCCTGTGTCAGCCTCCGGAGTAGCTGGGATTACAGGCGCGCCACTATAGCCTGGCTAATTTTTGTATTTTTAATAGAGATGGGGTTTCACCATGTTGGTGAGGCTGGTCTTGAACTCCTGACCTCAAGTGCCTGCCTCAGCCTCCCAAAGTGCTTGGATTACAGGCATGAGCCACCGCACCTGGCCTGGAAAACCTTTTTTATCCATGTCTTTACCAACATTGGTCAGCTAAGCCAGAAGACAGATGACAGAGGACTGGTCTATTTTTGAAGATTGACAGGGAAGAATGAGACTCTGGGCTGGGTGCGGTGACCCACGCCTGTAATCCCAGCACTTTGGGAGCCCCAGGTGGGCAGACCACCTGAGGCCAGGAGTTTGAGACCAGCCTGGCCAACATGGTGAAACCCCATCTCTACTAAAAATACAAAAATTAGCTGGGCGTGGTGATGTGCGCCTGTAGTCCCAGCTACTCAGGAGGCTGAGGCAGGAAAATCGCTTGAACCCTGGAGGCGGAGGTTGTAGTGAGCCGAGATCATGCCACTGCACTCCAGCCTGGGCAACACAGTGAAACTTGGTCTCAAAAAAGAGACTGATCAATGTTGCTTTGACTTCAATTTACTACTAAAACAGCTAGCAAGAAAGGGAAAGGGTACTGACTAGACCCGTGGGTCTCAACTGTCAACACCTGGAGCTGCAGCAGTAGCATCACCTGAAACTTGTTAGAGATGCAAGTTCTCAAGTCCCATATTAAATCTGAATCAGAAGCTCTGGTGGCAGGGCCCAGGAATCTAGGTTTAACAAGATCTTGAGCTGATTTTGATGGTGGCTCAAGTTGGAGAACTACTGCAGTACAGCTTAATGAAAGTGAGAACGCAGTTTCCCAGTGCTTTCCTTATGCCTCTTGGAGGTGAACTTGGAGTTCTTTGCTTTAGGTTTAAGGTACCCAGGGCTTTGTACTCCCTGCCTGTCACCCCACTGGGGCAGAGCAGAGGACCCACTGGGGTTCAGTGTATTACTTCCATGTAAGGCAACTCTTCTTGTCCCATAGTTATAAAGCTCTGTGTTCTGTTTCTTACTGCATTAGGTGTACTGTGGACATGCTAAACATTAACAAAAATTTGGCTTCTTGTCTATCTGAAAATTGGCCCCTCATTTCTATTTAACATGCATTTCTTTAATTATAAGTGAAGTTGCGCATCTTCTTATTTTTATGGGCCACTTTGCACGTTTTCCTCTTTATTTATTACTTTTCATATTTGTCATATTTTCTATTGGTTGGTTGTCTTTTTAGAAAGAATTAAATTGTAAGAGCTGTTTTAATTCTAAGGAAATTAGCCTTTCGTCATTTGTGTTGCAGATTTATTTTTACCTACTTTGTCATCTATCATTTAAATTTGGTTACAATAAATTTTTGCATCACAGAGAGTTAAGATTTTTACGTAGTCAAATTTATAAGTTTTTATGTCTGAATTTTGAATTTTATTTATGCTTAGATAGATCTTCCCAACCCTAGGATAAAAAAACGTATTTTTTCCTAAACTTTATGGCTTTATTTTTAGCATATACATCTTTGATGGGAATGGAATTTATTGTGACTTAACAACTGAAGTATACACATAAACTTTCATTTCCATTGGAATACCACTGATTGAGATTATAATTAACTTATAGTTCAATAAAAAAAGAGTTTTAACCCAGAGTTTTCCTAACCAAGAACAGAGTATCCTTTTACAGTTACTTATTTTTTTTTCCTTTGGGAGTGATTTAAAGGTTCTTTATATAGCTATTACATACATATTTTATAAACTTTTGGAATGTGATGTTCTTATTATAAGTAACCTTTCTACTAATTATTTGCATATAATAAAGCTCAATTTTTTGTGTATTGATTTCATAATCACCTTACTGAATTCTCATATTATTTTTATTAGAATAGTTTTTGGTGGATTCTGATGTTTTCCAAGTTGATGTGGTTTGGATCTGTGTCCCCACCCAAATCTCATGTTTAATTGTAATTTCCAACTGTTCATTCACTGCGTGTAATCCCCAGTGTTGGCGGTGGGCCTGGCGGGAGGTGATATTGGATCATGGGGCTGATTTCCTCCTTGGAGCTGCTTGATCATGAGTGAGTGCTCATGAGATCTGGTTGTTTAAAAGTGTGTAAAGCCTCCCCTCTCTCTTCCTCCTGCTTCAGCCATATGAACATACCTGCTTCAGCTTTGCCTTTTGCCATGAGTAAAAGCTCTCTGAGGTCTCTCCAGCTGTGCTTCCTTTAAAGCCTGAAGAACTGTAAGCTAATTCAACCTCTTTTCTTCGTAAATTACCCAGTCTCAGGCATTTCTTTATAGCAATGGGAGAAGAGACTAATACACAAGGTTGTAATAATTATCTATGAATAATATAAAGCAGCCTGTTTTTGAAATTAGACTTCTGTTATGGAATGAATATTATGGTGGAATATGACCTTTTGAAAATTTTTCTGTTCTTAAAAAATCATCTTTAATTAAGTAAATTCCATACAACAAAATTGACCAATTTTACATTTGTAATTCTGTTTTAACAAGCATGTAGTACAGCTGTATAATTATCACAATCATAATATAAAACATATCAATCCTTCCAGAAAGTTCTCTCCCACTCCTTTCCTGTCAATTGCTTCTCCCTATCTCTTGTTCCTGGCACCACTAAATAACTTTTGGTCATTGTAGTTTTACCCTATCTAGAATTTTATATAAATAGACTCATATGGTGTGCAGTCTTTTGTGTCTTGCTTTTTTCACACAATGTATCATGGTATGGCTATACAACAATTCGTTTATACTCACTAGTTGATGAACATTTGGGGTGTTTACAACTTTTTGGCTATAAATGAATAAAGAGGCTATTCATGTACATTCAAGTACATGTCTTGTCTGTGTGTATGTTATTATTTCTCTTGGGTAAATGCTTAGGAGTGAGCCTGTTGAGTTGTATTATAAGAGTATATTTAACTTGGGCCGGGTGTGGTGGCTCATGCCTGTAATCCCAGCACTTTGGGAGGTTGAGGTGGGTGGATCACGAGGTCAAGAGATCGAGACCATCCTGGCCAACATGGTAAAACCCCGTCTCTACTAAAAATACAAAAATTAGCTGGGCATGGTGGCGCATGCCTGTAGTCCCAGCTACTCAGGAGGCTGAGGCAGGAGAATTGCTTGAACCTGGGAGGCGGAGGTTGCAGTGAGCCTAGATTGCGCCACTGCACTCCAGCCTGATGACAGGGCAAGACTCCATCTTAAAAAAAAAAAAAAAAAAAAGAGTATAATTTTTAACTTAAGAAACTGACAAACACTTTGTGTGACTCTACCATTTTGTATTGCCACCAGCATTATGTGAGTGATCCAGGTGCTCCACATTTTCACCAGCCTTTTGTATTGCTATCTGCTGAATGTGTCCCCAAAGTCATGTGTTGGAAACTGAATGCCCAACGCAATAGTATTGGGAGGGATGGTCTTTGGGAGGTGATTGAGTCATGAGGGCTCTTCTTTCAAGAATGGATTAGGTCTGTTATAAACATGGCTTCCAGAAGTGGGTTCATTCTCTTTCATTCTTCTACCATGTGAGGACACAGTGTTCCTTCTCTCTGGAGGATACAGCATTCAAGGTACCACCTTGAAAGCAAAGACAAGACCCTTACTAGACAAGGAACCTGCCAGCACCTTAATCTTGAACTTCCCAGTCCCCAGAACTGTGACAAAATAAATTTCTGTTATTCATACATTACCATTTCAGGTATTTTTATTATAGCAACACAAAACCAAGATGGGTATTGTCTTTTAAAAAAAATTCTAGTGAGTGTTTTGTAGTATTTCAGTGCGTTTTTAATTTGCATTTCCTTAACGACCAATGTTGCTGAGCATCTTTGCATGTACTTACTTATCACGGATAGATATTATTTGATGAAGTGTTTACTTGAATTTTTTTGTCCAATTTTTATTGGTTTGTCTTACTGAGTTGTAAAAATTTTTTATATATTCTTGAAGCAGATCCTTTATCAGCTATATGTTTTGCAAATATTTTCTCCCAGTGTCTGTGGCTTGCCTTTTTATTTTTTGAATGATATCTTTTGAAAAGCAAACTTTTAAATATTTTGAAGTCCAATTTATTAATTTTTGCCTTTATAATTTATGCTTTTTAAAGAAATTAAGTGTAACCCAAGGTATCAAAGATTTCTCTTCTGTTTTATTCCAGAAATTTTTAGTTTTAACCCTTACAGTTAGGTCTGTGTTCCTTTCTGAGTTAAATTTTGGATATAGTGTGAAGATGAGGATTAAATTTGTCTCTCTTCTTTTGGCATATAAATATCCAATTTCCCAGCACTATTTGTTGACAATGGTAGCCTTTCCAGAGTGAAATACACTGGCACCTTTGGTGGGAATCAATAGGCCATATAGGTGTAGGTCTATTTCTAGACTCACTATTCTGTTCCATTGATTTTCATGTCAATACCAGACTGTCTTGATTACTTGAGCTTCATACTAAGTCTAAGTGTAAGTTTTATATTAAGCCTGAGTGTAAGACTTCCGACTTTATTTTTCTTTTTCAAAAGACTTTCAGCTTGACTTTTTCTTTTATTTTGGCTGTCCTAGTTGGTTTGCCTTTCTACGTATGTTTTAGAATTTTCTTGTAATTTCTGTGGAAAACACTGCTGGATTTTGGAATTCTGTTGAATCTATAGATCAATTTGGGGAGAATTGATATTTTAATAATTTTGAATCTTTTGATTTATGACCATAATATATCTTTTCATTATCCAGTTGTCTTTAATTTCTCTCAGTAATGTTTAGTAATTTTCTGTCTACATGTTTTACAAATATTTTGTTAAATTTATTCCTCTGTTTTTCATATTTTTACTATATTTTTATGACATTTGTTTAAAATTTCCAACTATTCACTACTTATATATGAAAATGTTACTGATATGTTGACCTTGAATCTTGTGACCTTGCAATTAGTTCTAGTAGATGTTTTGAAGATTTCTTAGAATTTTCTACATAGACAATAATGTCTGTGAATAAAGACAGTTTTATTTATTTATTTATTTATTTTTAATTTTTTTTGAGACTCTGCTGGATTTGAACAGTTTTATTTTCTTTCCAATGTTATACCTTTTCAGTTTTTTCATTATTTTTCTTGCCTTATATTATATTGATAAGAACATTCATACAATGTTGAATAGGAATGATGAGAGAGAGCATCCCTGCCTTGTTAGATCTTAGAATAAAAGCATTCAGTGTTTTGCCATTAAGTATGATACTGTCTTTAGTTTTCTCATAGATGCTTTTGTGTTTTTTGAGACAGAGTCTTGCTCTGTCACCAAGGCTGGAGTGTAGTGGCACAATCTCCGCTCACTGCAATCTCTGCCTCCCCAGTTCAAGCGATTCTCCTGCCTCAGCCTCTTGAGTAGCTGAGACTACAGGCGCCTGCCACTATGCCCGGCTAAGTTTTGTATTTTTAGCAGAGATGGGGTTTCGCCATGTTGGCTAGGCTGGTCTTGAACACCTGACCTCGTGATCTGCCCATCTTGGCCTCCCAAAGTGCTGGGATTACAGGCATGGGCCACCGTGCCTAGCCCCTATAGATGCCTTTTATTGGACTGAAGAGCTTTTATTTTATTTCTAGTTTGCTGCAAGTTTTTTATTTCAATTACAAATGTGTGTTGAATTTTATGAAAACTTTTTTCTGCATCTATTGAGATGATCATATGGTGAGTTCCATTTTAGACAATTGATATGATGACTCATTGTTTTTCTAAGGTTAAACTAACTTCACATTACTAGGATAAACCACACTGGATTATGATGTATTATCCTTTTAATATATTTCAACTGACTGAAGTATTGTTAACATTTTTATATCTATGGTTATAAGGGATATTAGTCTATAGTTTCCTTATAATACCATTACCTTTGGATGAGATAAAAGCGTTTCAGTCGTATTTTAGTTTTTCCACTGGTTACATTTAAGACTTTAAATAAATATACACTTTAAACTCTATTTCTATATATATCAAATTTAAATAATATATTCTGGAGTTTTAATTTTAGGTATGATGGAGTAAGCACACTCCTCCCATCTCTGAGTACACACTGAATACAGCTAACTCATTAAATACAGCTTCAAAACCTGGACATAATGCATATAACAACGATATAAGGACACTGAAAAGTAAATAGTAGCAAGAAGATTGGGAAGAAGACCAGACTTTAAAGTTTTATGAACTGCTAGTTAGTTTATTTATTTTTTAATTTTTATTTTATATTTTTACCGCTGTCCTTTGGCATGGATTCAAGGTAGCCTGAAACTCAAAACCTGGACATAGACGTGGCATGGATAAGGAACAAAGTACAGACAAAGCTCCAGAAGAAGCCCTATACTTTCGACTTAAGCAGTATGAAGTGGGGCTGGGGGTGGGAGGCATCACTTTATATCCAGAGACAGTGAGGGCAATCCATCATTTTTATTTTCTTTTTCTCTATGTTTCCTTGTACCATAGTCCCCAGGCAACCCTGTGGCAATGACAGCAGTGACCTACTGGGACCTGCAAGGGGCTAAAAGTCTGAGTCAGGGGGTCCCTTCCTCTTCATTTGGAGAAGCTTGATCTCAGTAGAGTGATATGAACACTCATTGCTTTTTTTCCCCTCTTTTTATCCTCCCACCAAGTGGCCTCATATGTAGGACAGTTGTTGGAAGAGCATGGTAGAGCAGGATAATTGAAGCCCCAGCTCTTTGGCCAGAGGACTGAAAGGGGAGCCCCAGGAAACTGAAGAGTATCAGCAAGATGTGGTGAGAAAGGAGCTCAGGGAAGTGACTCCCTGAAAGTAGCTTATGAACTCTCAGGCTCACTCCTTAGCTACCCACTTACAGATCTGATTCTAAACAACGTATCAGAGACTTTGAGGTCTGAACTAAGGAATAGATCATCACTTAATTTCCATATTGGCCACTGGGTGACATAAACATGAGACCAATTAGAATAGCACTACAAATGCTTTGAGGGGAAAAAAAACCAACCCAAACCATTATTGCCACTACAACCCGGAAAAAGTCAGTTGGAATTTGTGGCCTGAATCTGACTGAATCAGCTGCTATAACAAAACAAAAATTTCAGCATTCTCCATAGGATTTAAATGAGACCCAGAGTCTTATAACATATTATTCAAACGGCTGTGATAGGATCTAAAGTAACTTGGTACCTTAAGAATAAGAAGAATCTCAACTCATATGGGAAAAGATAGTCAATGGAAGCCAATGCTGAGATGACACAAATGTTAAAATTTTCTGACAAAGTCTTTAAAAGAAGAAAGAGTGAATACATTTGAAATGAGTTGAATGAAAGATAATTTTAGCAAATAAATAGAAGACTTAAAGAACATCCAAATAGAAATTTTAAACTGAAAAACATAACAATCAAAATAAAAACCTCACCAGATGGTTTCAATAGCAGAATGGAGATGGTAGTGGAAAGGGTGAATTCTAAGAAAAATAGAAATTGTACAACTGAGAGGAAAAAGATGAAAAAGAAAACAAATACAGACTTGGGGATCTATGGAACTCTACCACAATGTCTAATACTTGTGTCATCAGAGTCTCAGAAGGAGGAGAAATATTTTGTAGAAAAAAAATATTTGAAGAAAAATGTTTATAAGTCCTCAAATTTGGCAAAATTTTTGTGTAGCTCCTATGGATTCATGGAACTCAGGGAAACCCAGAGAAGATAATCCTAAAGAAATATGTTTAGGTACATCAAAAGCAAACTGTTAAAAATTAAAGACAAAGAAAAAAAAGCTTGCAAGCAGCTAGAGAAGCACAACTCATTACTTATAGCTGAACTATGATTCTAATGACTGTTCATCTCTCACAGAAACCATGAAGGTCAGAAGAAAGTGAAGCAATATTTTTAACGTGCTGAGAGAAAAAAATGTCAACCTAGAACTCTATATACAGTGAAAATATCTTTCAGAAATGAAGGTAAAATAGAGACCACAGATGAAGAAAAACTAGAAAATAATTTATTGCCAGTAGACTTGCTCTGAAAGAACTGCTAAAGTAGGTTTATCAGACAGAAGAAAAAATGATATCAGAAGAAAACTTGGAACATTAGGAATAAATAATATATTTTAACTCTGATATGAATGGTTAGGAAATTGGCACATACATCCTTCTTTCTGATATCATTTTTTTCTGCCAGCATCCATTTTTTCTTAGCTATACTCTTATTTATACATTTCAGTGTTTATAAATTTGCACAATTGTCGAGCCTTACTTCTATGTTTTAATCAATTCAGTGCAAACAATACTTTTATGTCATGAATTCTTCCTTTCTCAAGTTCTCTTGATTATAGCACTTGTTTGGTGGGAATTGGTTATAGAGAAGTTTTATATCCCTTAAGAAGGGCTGTCTATAATCTTTTGACTCACAATTTTTGGATACTAAATGTTGGTATGAAGAAATCTGAGGTCAGTCGAATTTTCCTCCTATGCAAGTGAATTGCTTTTTCTGACTGAATGCTCATATAGTTTTCATTTTTATTCTTAAAGGTAAACAGCATCACCAGAATATATCAAATTGATTGCTGGAATGAATTACCTTTTCCTGAAACACGATGAATCCTTTGATCCTCAGACCCAGGTATTCCTTTATTTCAGGAACATTTCCTTCTATTTAATTTTTAAATATCTTCTGATTGATTTGCTTGACTCTCAGGGTTAGTGAAGTTTATGCCAATTTTATTTGGTCTCTCTTACATATCTATCTTTTAAATTACTTTTGCATCTTTGTTTTTGCTATTTAAGTTTTCAGATTTTTTTTTCTTCTTTTTTTTGTTTTTAAGACAGTCTCCCTCTGTCGCCCAGGCTGGAGTGCAATAGCGCAGTCTCTGCTCACTGCAAGCTCTGCCTCCCAGATTCACGCCATTCTCCTGCCTCAGCCTCCCGAGTAGCTGGGACTACAGGTGCCCACCACCACGCCCGGCTAATTTTGTTTTTGTATTTTTAGTAGAGACGGATTTCACCATGTTAGCCAGGATGGTCTCGATCTTTTGACCTCGTGAGCCGCCCGCCTTGACCTCCCAAAGTGCTGGGATTATAGGCGTGAGCCATCGCGCCTGGCAGTTTTCAGATTTTTATCAGCCTTTCTTCTATGTTCCCGATTGTGTTATAAATTGTATTACATTGTTTTTGTGTTTCTATATTGCGTTTATTTCTATGGTATTTGTATTATTAACTTTTGTTTCTTTTGTGAAATCTGGTACCTTGTTTTCACTATCTTTATTTCCTCTTTACTTTCATATCCCTTCTCACAAAGTTCTCCTTTTCAGATAGGTTTTTCCCTCTTTAGTTTCTTGAGCATATACAGTATTATTTGTTTACCTTTTTTTCATTTCCTGTGGCAATTCTTCTAATACCTATTCTTTTTAAGTGTTTTTCTTCTATATTTATAACAATTCTACAAGTGGTAAATTATACATGCCATCGTACTATGGCCAGGTCTGCTGCTTGGAAAGTCTTTATGTAATATGGAAAGCAAATCTGGAGGTGGGAGAATTAGAAATCTGACATCAGTAGCAGGAAGATTGGATTTAGATGATGGGGAGACACAGGGTGGTTACTTCATTGTGTAAGGCAGAGAATGGGGCTGAGATGTGACATTCTGAGTTGTTAGGAGAAAAAGCCTGAGTGTAAAGAGAGGAACAAGGTTGATCTGAGTAGCAAGGCCCTCTACCCTACCTTACCGGAATAAGCTCATCCATGCACAAAAAGCTCTAGGGAACTGTGCACACTGCCATCGAGTATACCTTTGTTTTGAATGACCAAATTATTTATTTGATCTTGGTTAAGCACACAGTTTTTACCACTGTGAAAACTTGTTCTGCCTCTATCATTTCTGCTGGTCTCCACATATTCCCATTAAAAAAAAAAACAAGCAATAAAAAATATACATAATAAAAATGAAAGCTGATCTTAACTTCCTCCCAATTCACCTCCTTGCTGAGAAGTAACTACTGTTTAACAGTTTGCTGTGTCTACATCTTGACCTTTTCCTGTGTATGCTTATACATAACAATTTTCTGTCTTTACTAATATATCTTTTCAATCTTTCTACACCAGTAAATATTTTTCCACTACAAAAATCACATGTATAGTATTATATACTTTTATTGTATACTATATATTGTACTCATTGTATACTATATATTGTATAGTATTATATACCCATTATTCATTTATCTACTATTCTTGGTCATACATTTGCCCTAAAATACAGTAGTGAACAGTCTTCTATGTGGATATTATGAGAGTTTCTGTAGCATATAATCCTAGAAGTGGATTTTGTGGGTATAAGAATATGGACAAATAAAATTTTGATAAATACTGAGAAATAATACTTCAAAAAGCCTGTTCCAATTTACTGTCTCATTAATCAGTCTATTTTCCCACACCCTTATCAAAAGAATATTATTCTGATTTTTAAAATTTTTGCCCGTTAGATAAGAATTGTGACTCCTTACTTTAAAAATTTGCATACTACCAATTGCAGTGGAATTTCAGCATGTTTTTAAAATATTCACTGACCCATTTCTTTCATAAATTTCTGTCTGCTTTTAGTAACTTTTTACAGTTCTTTTTGATTTCTAGAGGTCCTTTATATTGATTGTTAATTGCTTCTCTATTGAAGATGTTGGAAATACTTTCTCTCAGTCTCTCATTTTTGAATTTTATTTATAATCTTTCCATTATTCAAACTATTTGAACCTTTATGTAGCCAAATGTTTTAACTTTATGGCTTTTATATCTTTGCTTATAAGAATGCTCTCTAAGGTTAAGATGAAGTTTGCCTATATATTTTTTCTAATATGTATGTAGTTTTTAATACTTTTAATGTTTTATTGAGCTTAGTTTTTAATCTGTCTGTAAATAATTAGCCTGTTATTTTGACACTGCTTATTGACTTGTTGGTTCTTTTTCCTCTAATTTGAAATATCACCTGCTTTATCTTTCCATATTGATTTATCTATTCTGGGATGAGTGCCACACTGTTCGTGATATTTAGAATGGTCAGGCAAATCCTTACTCATTATTCCTCTCTTCAAAATTGTGCTGGCTATTTCGTTTCAAGCCATCTTTTTAGAGTTTTGATTGGAAATGGTATCAAATTTATATGTAAATTGGAAGAGAACTGATGAAATGGGAAAGTTCCCTTATCCTCCTCGCAGGGCCTATGACAAGGGCATGACTCGTTTCTTCAGTGCTCCACCGTCCAAAGCGCTACAGGGAACATGCAGACAGTCAGGTCGGGGGCTCTGACCCCATGGCAGCGTCTAGGGTTGAGTGTTTACAACTCCAGAGCCCCAGTGGGCATGTGTTACAGTGTGATCTTTCAGTTTTGCCATCCATAGGTGCTTGTGTTAATCAGCTCAATTAGACCCTCTGCCTTATTGCATGGACAGAGGGCTTTCTGCATCCCTGGGTTCTTGCCATAGAGTATTGGAAAAATCCGATCACACGTGGGCTTGGAGGATGGGTGCAAGGCTTTATTGAGTGGAGGTAGCTCTCAGTGAGGCAGATGGGGAGAGCAAAAAGGGGATGGAGTGGGAAGTTTGTCTTCCCCTGGAATTGGGGCACCCAGTGGCCGGACTCTTCTCCACCTGAATTTCCCATGTTGTCTGCGTCATTCTTCCGTTGATGGCCTGCTGGCATCTGCACGTGTGTTCTTCTGCCAGTGTGTTCCTCTCAACATCCAGTCACTTGTGTGTGCGCCCGCTAGGGTCTCGGGGTTTTTATGGGCACAGGATGGAGGATGTGATGGGCCAGAGAGGTCTTGGAAAATGCAACATTTGGGCACAGAAACAGGAGTGCCTGTCCTTACGTAGGTCCCTGGGCACAGGCCTGAGAGTGAAGCCCTCACTAGGGACACTGCCCTTCTCTATCCAGCATTTCCCTATCTCCCTCCTGTATCACTGATACCTTTTACTATGGAGTCTTCACATCCAGAAACATAATTTGGTCTTCTATTAATTTAGTGCGTCTTTTATTTTCTTCTGTAAAATTTTATAGCGTTCTTTATAATTATAATATACTTTTCTTATTGAATTTAATTATGAACAGGATATACTTTGTTATTATCATGGGATCTTTTAAATACATTCTAATTGGTTATGACAGGTTAAAAAAGCTACTCTTAATTTTTCTGTGTTGATCTTGTATCCCAGCTAAATCCTGGGTTTGTTCTAAATGCTTGTTAGTAGTGCCTCTTGGGTGTTCTAGATGGCTACTCACAGTGTCTGATAAAAATAATAGTTTGTCTTTTTCTTTCTAATATTTACCCCATTTTTTTCTCCTAATATTTCAAGGTTTTCTTTTTTTTGCAGTTTCCTGTAATGATTATTTATTGAATTTGGAAGATCTCCACTGTGGTGTTAATTTCTTAAAAACTTAGTGCTTCTTGCTTGCTCTTATTTGTTGCTGAGGACTTAGATTAAACAGTGTGTTGCTTTTGAAGTGTATTTTCTCAGTCCAGATGAGGGTACCAGTTTGTCTGGCAGTTGATACAAACTTCGCAGGAGCTGAAAACAGAAGTATGACTAGTAAGGTGTGAAGGTGGCTTGATGTCTAGATTTGAGGCTCTCGGTGCTTGTTGGCTGACAGACACTCTCCTTTTCTTCTATTCAGTAGCCACTCTGGTAGTCTGAAACGTCAGAGTTTTTAAGAGAGGGTACTCACAGCCCTAATCTGGGGATAAATATAGAAGATGGAGGAAAGGGGAGTCGCCATTTTACTGGTGCCCCTGCTTAAATTACCTAAAACATTGTCTCATTCCTCTTCTTCCTGCCTCCACTGCCTTTGGATGTAGATTTATTCTGGAGTTCTGTTGGGAAAACACACTGTTTCGGAATGTTTTACTTGTCTACTGAGAGGTTTCTTCAGCTATTTTGGACTATGTTGTCAGTCTGTTTGCTATTGCTCTGTCACTTCTAGAAACTCCTCATTGTCCTGGACTACTGGCAAACCTTGTTTTCAATGCTGTTATGAATTTGCTAATTTATTTCCTTTGTATCTATTGTATTTCTGTACAGACTTTGTGTTAGATCCTTTTCGTTGATTCTTATCCTTAGTTAGGGATATGCCATCTGGACCTGTTAATTTGCTCAAGAACTGAGCGGAGAGGTGGTGGGTGGAGTGTGACACATTACTCACTATTTAATAAAATTTTTTTTTCTATAATAAAGCTCATTATATAGCATGTAAAAAATATAGAAAAGGCCGGGAGTGGTGGCTCACACCTGCAATCCAGCACTTTGGGAGGCTGAGGCCGGTGGATCATGAGGTCAGGAGATCGAGACCGTCCTGGCTAACATGGTGAAACCCTGTCTCTACTAAAAATACAAAAAATTAGCTGGGTGTGGTGGCGGGTGCCTGTAGTCTCAGCTACTTGGGAGGCTGAGGCGGGACAATGGCATGAACCTGGGAGGTGGAGCTTGCAGTGAGCCACTCGGGAGGTGGAGCTTGCAGTGAGCTGAGATCACACCACTGCACTCCAGCCTGGGTGACAGAGCGAGACTCCGTCTCAAAACAAAAACAAAAACAGAAACAAAACAAAACAAAAAAGCAAAACAGAAAAGTAAGAGGAAGAAAAGGATCATTCATAATTCAGTCATGACAATCACTGCTAATGTTTAGATATATTAGCAGTGATATCATATTTTATATATATATAATTTTTATTTATATGTTTTTATACAAAAATAAAAAATTATATGAAAATTTTATTTATATAAAAATATATAATATACTATACATATAATATATTAGATATATTAGAGGACTATCAGTCCTCTCCTGGTGTATATTTAACATTCTTGTGATTATATTCTCTACAGCATTTTGTATTTATATTTTCCACTTACCATTTTAACACAATTCCTGTATCATTAGGGACACTCATGATTAAATCTTTACTTAAATAATTTTATAAGATATTGTCAAATGGATCCTCCAAGGGTAATACTTACTTGTCTTGGGCCATTTGGGTTAATTTGGTATTTAACTCTTTTATTTTTAAGAAGGAAATTCTATTTTTATGCATTATTATTTAATTTTTTGAAATAAAACCTACAATGAAGTGTATAGAGCCTAAGTGTCTAATTTGATGTTTTGATAATTCTTACACTTAAGTAATCATGACCCCAATCAGATACAGCATATTTACCTGACTCACTTTTTAATTTAATTTAATTTCTGAGACAGGGCCTCACTCTGTTGCCCAGGCTAAAGTGTACTGGCACAATCATAGCTCACTGCAGTCTCAAACTCCTAGGCTCAAGGGATCCTCCTGCCCTCAGCCTCCTGAGTAGCTGGAACTACAGGCATACACAACAATGCCTGACTAATTTTTTTCATTTTTTATAGAGACAGGGTCTCACTATATTGCCCTTGCTGGCCTCAAGTGATCCTCCTGCCTCAGCCTCCCAAAGCTCTAGTATTACAGTCATGAGCCACCAGACCTGGCCAACTCATTTTGATAATGTCTAATGATGAACACTTATAAGAAGCTTTTTCATATTTATGTACTTGGACTGTGATTCTAAAAGTGAAATAACTTGGCTTTATTTTACAAAACTTTTAGTGGACTTTATTAAAATCCCTTCCAGAAGTTGGGATCAATTTACATTCCCACCAGTCAGTGGAGAGTGTCAGTGGACACTCCACTCAGTGGAGAGTGTCAATCTTTTTTTTCTGATTCCCCTGACATTTTTTGACTAGCTCTTAGCAGAGAAGATGCACAGTTTCTTTTTGAAAGCAAGTTATGACTCTTTCTGTTAATATCTACTTCCACTCAATCATGGTTTTGTGCGTGTGTGTGTGTGTATGTGTGTGTGTGTGTATGTGTATGTGTAAAGCATCACTGTTTATGCATTCAGTGGCATTGTAACATTTCCTCTACCAGCAATCTTCATTGGCATTGTTTATTTATGCCAGTGTCTTCCTACTGAAATCATGTCTTAGTAGCTCTTCTCTGTCTTCTTTCAAAGACTGTGATATTTCTAGTTACATAGGCTCTAAAACTCATGAGCCCCAATTAATGTCTCTCTTGCCCCAATTGATACCAACTCTTGTTCATTCTGTTTTCCTGGCTCACAGCTCTTCTTTCTCTTTCTCTCTTTCCATTTTCATTCTCATTGCCTTATTTTAGCCCTTTATGACCTCTTATTTAAAAAATTTCCGTAGCTTATACCTATACTTTCTCCCTACGCAAATCTGTCTGACCCAGAGAATTTGTGCTTAAATATAAAATACTTTAGTCTCCACTCAAAATCCTTTTCCTGGGGATGTCAGCAACATGGCAGAATAGGAGACTCCTGACTATTCCATCTCTTACAGACATACAAATAAACACCTACACATGAATTAGTTCTCTCCAAGAGGATGCTAGAATTCAGTTGAAAGTCTCCCACACACTGGAAGACTGAGAAAATACCCACATACAAACAGGTAGGAAAAGCAGAGACACGCTTGCACTAATCCTACCATAAGTACAACGCCTTAAAATTAGGAAGGAAACTCCAACTCCCAGCTTCTTCCAGAGGGTTGAGAGACTTGTACCACATGTATAGCGCCCAACTTTTACAGTTCCTGTGGGAGGGCTTTGATCTTAAGTCACCATGCTTGAAGAACAGTAGGGACAGTGCATTGGAGGATTTTTCTCAAGCACAATGAACAAAGGGACCTTTGAACCATGTGAGGACTCCCAGCTGCTCTAGCCCCCAGGGATCTGCCCAACTTCTAACTTCCCACTAAAGAGGGTTCGGCCTCACACTTTTCAGGGAACTCCCTGTGGCTCTGGCTTCTAACAAGCTGGTATCTGGGAGCCTAATAAGGAACATATAAGGATTAAACTTCTTTGAGTCTAAATCAGAAAGAAGGCACCAGGAGTGCCTTCTTCCCTTGCTGTCTCCTGATATAAATTTCTGCAGTCTCTCATCAGAAAGAGAAGGGTGGACCTCTCCATGTCTGAAAGGAAAAGGGGGCACTCTCTATGCCTCTATCCTGGCTTGCTTTCACGATAAGATCATACAAGGCTCCCCCTACAAGGAGGGTGTGAAACTTCTGCTTGCTTGAACAGGAAAGTGGGCATCACTTGCACTTTCTCCCTTGGCTTGTTCCAGTGATAATTTCAGCCTTACAATATCTTCATGGAAAGAAGTTGGACGCCTCCACCAGCAAGAATGAAAGGGATGGCACTCCTCATGCTCTTTTTCTCAGTTTGCTCTAGAGATAAACTCCTGAAATATTTCATTGGAAGGAGACAGAGGGTCCTCTCCATGACTGAAAAGGAAAGTGAGAAGTCCCTGACCCTTGTTCCCTGGCTTATTTCAGCAATAACTCCATACCAGAAGCCTGTCCCTGCTAGAAGAGTGAGAGACTTTTGCTTGCATGAACAGGAAAGTGGGTACTCTCTGAAATATCTTCTCCGGCTTGCTCCATCAGTAAATGCAGATCTGCAGATCCTGGAAGTAGTTTCTGCAAGCATCAAGCACTCCACCTTTTATAGTTTCCAGCCAGGTACTGGCTTCTAAATTACCTAGATCTTGGAGTTAATGGAGCTCTACATTCCTGAGTTTGCTAAGTTACAGAGAACATAAAGGTGACTTTTAAACTTGCAAAATTTCAGCAACTATTTCCACAGGTCCAAAGTGAGAACTCTGATCAAGAATACAAGTATCTCTCTCAGTCACTCACCTTGGTGTACAGCAGAACAAGTGTGAGATAAACTCTGGCTGTCAACTTTTCTACAAAGAAAGAAGGAACTGGAACATATTTAACACCCTAGCCTCTTCAGCTGCATTCTAAGGAACTGACTTCTATCCCACTTCTCTCAAGGCAATAGCATGACTTGACACTCTCTAACTTCTTGGGGGACACTAAGAACAAAGACATCAGGTTAGATGAGTACAAGGAGTTTAGAGGCACCAGGAATCTCTGGCTGGGCTGATTGGGGAGAAACATCTTTTACATGGGACCAGTCTAACAAAATTGGGAGAGATGATTCTTTTATCTAATGCACGGAAACAAACATGAGAGTCAAGGAAAAATGAAGAATCATGGAAATGTGTTCTAAATATAAGATACATCTCTAGAAGCCAACCCCAATGAAGTGGAGATATGTGATTTATGTGACAGGGAATTCGAAAGGACAGTCATAAAGATGCTTACTGAGATGAGGAGAGCAATGCATGAGCAAACTGAGAACTTTAACAAAGAGATAGAAAATATAAAAATAGCAGCTAACAAAAATAATTGAGCTGAAGAATACAATAATGGAACTCAAAAAATTTAATAGAAGATTTCAACAGCAATCTATATAAAGCAGAAGAAAGAACTAGCAAACTTGATGACAAGTCATTAGAAATCATCCAATCTAACAAGTCAAAAGAAAAAAGAATGGAAAAGAGTAAAGACAGTGTAAGGGACTTGTGGGACACCATTAAATGGAATAATATATACATTATCAGTGTACCAGAAGGAGAAAAAAAAACAGAAAAGGACAGAAAAACATTCAAGGAAATAATGGCAGAAAATTTCCTAAGTCTGGAAAAGAAAATAGAAATCCATATCCATGAAGCTCAATGGACCATTACAGGATAAATTCAAAGAGACACACACCAAGACACATTATAATCAAATTGTCAAAAGTTAAAGACAAAGAGAGAATACTGAAAGCAGTAAGGGAAGAGTGACTTGTTACTTACATGGGACCTTTAGAAGACTGTCAGTGGATTTCCCACAGAAATCCTGAAGGCTAGAAGGGAAAAGAATGATATATTCAAAACTGAAATAAAAAAAGAACCCTGTCAACCAAGAATACTATACCCAACAATCCTGTCCCTTAAAAGGGAAGAAGAGATAAAAACTTTCTCAGACAAACAAAAGCTGAGGGAATTTATCACCATTAGACCTACCTTACAAGAATGCTAAAAGTAGTCATTCAAGCTTAAGGAAAAATTGTTAAGTAGCAACATCAAAATATATTAAAACATAAAACTTTCTGGTAAGAGTAAGTATATAGTTAAACTCAGAACACTCTTAGACTGTAACAGTGGTGTGAAAATAAATTTTGTTTCTAGCATGAAAATTAAAAGACAAAACTATAAAAACAACTGTAGTTACACTAACTTGTTAAGGGACACAAACTAAAAATTACAAAACATGTCAAAAAAACAAATGGAGAGGAATAAAAGTATAGAGTTTGTACAAGTGGTCAAAGTTAAATCATTACCAGTTTAACAAATGATGTTCTTAGCATGTTTTATATAAGCCTCATAGTGGCCAAAAAAAAAAAAATTCCTTAATAGATACACAAAAGATAAAAAGAAAGAATTCAAAGCACACTGCTATAGGAAATCAAGCCACAAAAGACAACCATAAGAGAGGAAGAGAGGAACAAAGAATCTACAAATTGACCAGAAAACAATTAACAAAATGGTAATAGTGAGTTTTTAACTATCAATAATTACTTTAAATGTAAATGAACTAAGTCATCTAATGAAAAGAAATCAAGTGGCTAAATAGATTAACAAAAAAGTACTCAATGATATGCTCCCAACAAGAGACTCACTTCACCTCTAAGGACATCCATAGACCAAAAATGAAGGGATGGAAAAAGTTATTCCATGCAAATAGAAATCAAAAGAGAGCAGGGATAGCTATACTTATATCATACAAAATAGACCTTAAGTCAAAAACTATAAAAAGAGATGAAAAAGGTCATTATATGATGATAAAGTGGTCAATTCATCAAGAAGATATAACAATTGTAGATATGCATCCATCCAATGTTGGAACACCTAAATAGGTAAAGCAGATATTAATAGATCCAAGGAGTGAGATAGACTGTAATATAATAATAGGATAATTAAATACTACACTTTTAACATTGGACAGATCATCTAGACAGAAAATACTGGACTTGAAGTATGCTTTATTTATTGATTTATTTTGAGACAGGGTCTCTTTTGCCCAGGCTGGAATGTAGTGGCACGACCATGGCTCACTGCAACCTCTGCCTCCCCTGGCTCAAGTGATCCCCCCACCTCAGCTTCTTGAGTAGCTGGGACTACAGCCATGCACCACCATTCCCAGCTAATTTTTGTATTTTTTTTGTGGAGATAGGGTTTCGCCGTGTTTCCCAGTCTGGCCACAAACTCCTGGGTTTCAGCAGTTCACCTGGCTTGGCCTTCCAAAGTGCTGGGATTACAAATGTGAGGCACTGCACCTGCCCTGAACTACACTTCAGATCAGATAAACCTAACAGACATTTATAAAACTTTCCATTCAACAGCAACAGAATATAAATTCTTCTCAAGTGCATCTGGAACATTCTCCAGGAGGTATCATATGTTAGGCTGAAAACAAGTCTTAACACATTTAAAAAGATTGAAATAATATTGAGTATCTTTTCTGACCACAATGGCATAAAACTAGAAATCTGTAACAAGAGGAATCTTGAAAAATTCCCAAATATATGAGAATTAAACAGCCTGTTTCTTAATAACCAATGGGTCAAAGGGGAAATTAAAAGAGAAATTAAAAATATCTTAAGGCAAATGAAAATGGAAACACAACATAGCAAAAGTTATGGAATGCAGCAAAAGCAGTCCTAAGAGGGAATTTTATGACAATAAATGCCTACATCAAAAAAGGAAAAATATTTCAAATAAACGTGGGTGAAAATGGGATATCCACATGCTGAAGAATGAAATTGGATCATTTTCTCACACCATATACAAAATAAACTCAAAATGAATAAAAGATTTAAATGTTAAGACCCGAAACTGTAAAGTTGCTTGGAGAAAATGGGAAAAGCTCCATGTCATTGATCTGGGCAATGATTTCTTGGATAGAACTCCAAAAACCACAGGCAACAAAAGGAAAAATAGACAATTGGGATTGCATTAAATTAAAAAGCACAGCAAAGGAAACAATTAACAGAATAAAGACACACCCATGAATTGGGAGAAAATATTTGCAAAAACTTAGACATCTGATGAGAGCCTAATATCCAAAATATATGAGGAACTCAAACCACTCAATAGTAGAAAAACAACCTGATTAAAAACCGAGTAAAAGATCTGAATAGACCTTCCTCAAAAGAAGAGATATAAATGGATAACAGATATATGAAAAAAATGTTCATAATATCTAATCACCAGGGAAATGCAAATGAAAACCACAATGAGATATGACCTCACAGCTGTTAGAATGGCTATTACTTAAAAAGAGGAATGATGAAGTTTTGACGAGGAGGTGGAGAAAGGGAACTGTTTAGTGGTATGTAAATAAGTATAGCTATTTTGGAAAAGAGTATGGGAGTTCCTCAAAAAATGAAAAATCGTATTGCCATATGATCCAGCAATCCCACTTCTAAGTGTATATCCACAGATCTGAAATTGATGTCAAAGAAATATTTGCACTCTCCTGTTCATTGCAGCATAATTCACTATAGCCAAGATGTGCAAAATTCACAAAAGCCAAGATATAGAACAAAGGAATGGTTAAAAAATGTGGCAAATATACACAATAGAATGCTATTTAGCTTTAAATAAGAAGGAAATTCTGCCATTTGCAGCAATATGGATAGAGTTGGAGGACAGTAGATGAAATTATCTAGGCACAGAAAGACAAATGCTATCTGATTTCTCTTATATGTGGAATCTAAAAAAGTTGACCTTACAAAACTAGAGAGTAGAAAGGTGGTTACCAGAACCTGGAGGAACGAGGAAAGGGAAGATGTCGCTCAAAGTGTCTGAAGTTTCAGTTAGACCAGAGAAATAAGTTTTAGTGTTCTATTGCACTTTATGGTGACCACACTAAAAAAAAATGTACGTATATTCCAAGTTTAAAATTATAGATCTTTAACATTCTCACCACAAAAAAATTAGTTAGTGAGGTAATGAATATTTTACTTAGCTTGGTTGAAACTTTAATTAATGTATACATCAAAACAAAATAGCATATTCTATAAATACAGAGGATTATTATTTGTCAATTTTTAAAAATTTAATCTTGGCACTTAGGGCCCTCCATGGTCTTCCATTTTTATTCCTCTCGATCTCTTTGATCAAATTTATATTTTAGCCAGAAAGAACCTACTTGTTATCCTCATATTTGACACAATTCTCTATTGTTCTCTGCTTTAGTCAAGCTTTTGCCTTTTCTGAAGTACTTTTTTCTCCTCCATGATTTTTCAAATTTTGCCTTTCCTTCAAAATTTGGTATAAATGCCATTTCTTTGACAAAATTTTTTCTGTTAAACCCAGAAAAATAATCTCTCTTCCCTCTGAATCATTATAGTACTTTATTAATTTTTGTTTTGAGGGTTATTTTCTTGAGTTATCAAGAAAATATTATTTCTTTCAGTATTATCTTGAATTACAATTAATTCACTGTCTTAACCTCCTTATTGAGTGGAAATTTCTATAAGGGCAAATTCCAGGTTTAACATTATTTATTCATTTTTTTCAGTATCTTGCACGTAGGAGAAAATTGGCAAATAAATGTTTATTGTCTGAGTCGTATTGGGGAGAGGAATGGAATTTGGAGCAAAGGACATAACTTATTTGAATATATTGGAAAACATACCAATCTAGAATTTGTTCTTTAAAAAAATAAGTTAACAAGTGAGATATATAGCAAGATTTAGAGGTTCAAGGACTGACACATTTCTGTGGGATATTCTGGTTCGACTTCCAAATGACCTCTGGGTCAAGACAGTGGAGGTGTTTTAGAGCTTAAAATAGAAGCTTACAGCTCAGTGAAAAAAATATATCCTCCATTATTGCTGCAAATATATAGAAAATGGAATTAGCACATGCCTGTAGTATTTCAACCATGCTTAAAGACAGACTTTCTGTTGCCTTAACCTCTTTGGACCACAGATGGCCATATTAAGAAAATATTTATTAAAAACCACAGAGTTCTATTCTTCATCTGTTTAAATGGTAGATTTTAAGGATATGGTCCCTTCTCTACGGTGCTTTGTGTGCACTTCACATCTTAGCCAGGCATACTGGAAAACTTGTAATATAGTTTTTGTTTATTTTTAACCTTCCTCTCTACTGCCTTCTACTACCACCATTTAAATATACAAAACTGTCACTGTGTGAGATATGGCCATTATGTTGCTAGCTCTTCTATGTTGTTTATTAAATATGTCAACTCCCCATAGTGAATTGGCATTGTTTTGCTCTCCCACTTACTACCAAAGAAATAAAACAAATGCCCCCAAGCAAATAATGTAACACATTAACCCTCATTGCATTACAGAGATGGAAAAATTTATCAATAATAAGAGCTGAGCATAAGGGGAAGATGCTTTGTCTTACTCCAAAGCTGGGGACTCATCCTAGGGGGCACCAGGTCTCTGCAGTAGCTCCCATCTCCTTCTCCATCCCCTCACTCTCCACCTGCACCATTCATCTGAATAAATTAGCCTCACTGAGAAGAAGATGACAGCAAAGACCGCACCTGCAATGTAGTGTGACTGCCAGCTTAGTAAGGGGTTGCCAGGGAAGAGGTTTTTAAAAAAACAGGGGAGGAGAATTGTCAGGGTTTGGCTCCTTGTGAAATTTGCCTGTCAGAACAGATGATGCGTTTGGGCATAACACACTCCAGTTTCTTCTTCTGGCAGTTTCTCTTCCCAGTTTCAAGGCTTTCACAGTTTTGCTGCAACTTATCCCTTTAAGGGGCTTTTCTTCTCACATTTCTCCATTGACTGTTCGTCCACAGAGGTGAGAGATTATGTTGAAATTGTCTGCTTAGGACTGATTTGCTCTACAATCAGGCCAATCAGGACAACAGGCCCCTCCAGCATCTGCCCTCACTGCCCTTGTTTTCAGGACACCATCCCATTCATCCTTCAGTTTGTCTGGAATTGGAGGGGATGTGAAGGTCTGATGTTCAACAAGCCCTGATCAGACTAGTTCAGAGGGGAGTGGGCTTTTTCTGGAAAGGATGTGAATTTTGGAGGTGCAGGGAGAGCAAGGAAACGTAATACAGACGTGATCATGGTGTACTGTTTGTGGGAGCTGCCTTGTCTCTTAAAATCTTGGGAACTTTTCAGTTTGGAATAATGGGTGAGTAGTTAAGGCTAGAATATGAAGTATTCATCCAGAAGTGTTCATTGGCAAATGTTATACTAACTTGTGTCATACAGGTATAGTGTTTCTGCCCATTGAACCTCACCATAATGTTAAGGAACTAAATCTTATTATCCTCATTTTTTAATAATGCAGTTGAAGCACAGAGAAGTCACACAGGTGGTAAGAGTTGGCATTGGGGCCAGGCACAGTGTCTCACGCCTGTAATACCAGCACTTTGGGGGGCAGAGGCAGGTGGATCACAAGGTCAAGACATCAAGACTATCCTGGCCAACATGTTGAAACCCCGTCTGTACTAAAAATACAAAAATTAGCTGGGCGTGGTGGCGTGTGCCTGTAGTCCCAGCTACTCGGGAGGCTGAGGCAGGAGAATCACTTGAACCCAGGAGGCAGAGGTTGCAGTGAGCCAAGATTGTGCCACTGCACTCTAGCCTGGAGACAGAGCGAGACTCGATCTCAAAAAAAAAAAAAAAAAAAAAAAAAAGAATTGGCATTGTAATGAAATCTGGAGCTCTCAGCTCAGCCTGGTCTATAGATTTTTCTAGTATCTAATCTCCCAAGAGGGTAAAATTCCATTTCTAAAGTATCTGGCCTTGCTTTCTTTAAATAATGGATAATAAGGATGTGGGCGGAGCGGGGGAGTGGACCTCTGCGAAGGAAGAATTTAAATATCCAAAGGGAGAGAATGCCTCTTTAGATTTGGAGTCTCTGTGATAAGTAGAGCTGCTCCTTTAATTTTCTTTCAAAGTTAAAATGATAGTAGTGAGTGGAATAAAGGCACCAATCTAAGACCTGTTTTCCAATTCTTTGCTTTCAGCTCTAAAACAAAGAGAATTTATCATTTGCCTTCATATACTGTGCTGTGTAGGTACCCAGAGACAGCAAAATTCCAATTAAAAAAGTATTGATTGCTCATAAATTAATGACATCCATTCAAAATCGATGGTCACTTAATGTCTTTCAGTGATTTTTATTGTGAGTCAGCTCAGCCCTTGTACTTTGCTTATTAAATGTTCCACTATAATTGTATGCCTATTTAACATGGGTGATTCTTTTCCTATTAACATATGGTTTTCGATTTTCATCCAGTTAGCACTATTAGTCATTGCACATGAAAGTTAGTGGAATCTAACAAACTCTAACAACTTCCCTCACCTACTCTCAGAGATAATTTATGTATCCCTCATTCCCCTGAGCCCAAAGTAGGTAAATGTTTTCAATTAAACTGAAGAGAAGAATAGAAGTTCTCCAGAATAGTAAAAAAACCAAAAACCAAAAAACAAAAAACCCACAAAAAACCCCAAACAAATAAACAAACAACCTCTCCCCCCCCAAAAAAGAAAACCCAAAAGCAAAAACAAAACAAAACAAAACAAAACCCGCCAGGAAACTAAAGCATAAAAATGTCATGGGAAGTTATAACTGGATCCATAGGGGATATCATTTCATTGCCTATGAGCAAAATCATCATCTAATGGTTCTCAGAGACATGGGGTACTTGACGTCTGTGAGGGGCCTGTGGAATCCCCCAGAGCATTGTGCTAATTAAATAGGAAAGGGAAGCATATTGGGAAGCCACCAGATGTCAGGCTGAAGTCTGGCAGTAAAGGGAGCTGGCTAAGCTCAAGGAACATACATTTCAGGAGACAGATGTGATCACTGTATGAGGCTTGGGTGAAATTTATCTTCCAGTTCTGTGACTGGACTGGGACTGTGAGGTAACCTGTGGCCAATCAGGAGATCCTTGTGACTAATGTTAATCCTTCAGACTCCTGAGATTTCATCCCACTTCTTTGCATTGGTGTCACAGCTAGAGTCCATGAAGGATAAGCAACCAAGCAGCTTCTGCCTACTTCTGCCTACAGTTCTATTCTGAAGAGAGCTGTTCATTTATTTAGCCAGTATCTACTTTTGGCATTAGTTGCTTTTCAGTGAGGTTGAGGGGCTGGGAAAGAGGGCAGAATTCCAGAAGAGGAATGCATCAAATGGGAACGTTCCTCAGGGACCAGGCTCCTCAGGTTCTGATCCTGGGTCTCTCACACATTGGTTGCAGGTCATTTAATTTCTCTGTTTGTTTGCTTATCTATAAAGAAAGTTGTACCAAATAACACATCCCTTCCAGAGCTAAAATTTGTTCTACTACAGGGTCTAGAATAGCATCCTCCAACTGTTTTGCTCATGTACTTGCTAAAAGAATTTTTTAAAAGGGTATGTACCCCCACATTTTAAAGATGACATGCCATAAATTTAATTAGTTACAAAAGTTGTAGTTTCCAGCATATTGTCTATTGCATAAGGGTTTTAAATACATGTTTTTCAAAACAGTGGATTTAGCTCATTCAGCTTATGGTACATGTCACCACATCACCTACTTAACAAAGTCAGTTCTTATTGTCAGATCATTCAGCCAAATAAGACTTGTTTTCTGTCAGAAAAATCTGACTTTATTTTGTAATTTAAAAAATACATTAACATGCACCCTGCTGACAGTCATCTCATTTTGGAACTCTAATTCTAGGATGAATAACTAATTAGATACTTCGAAAACTAGTAAGCCAGCTAGCTAAAGCAGGGATCCTTGCCATGAGTTGGCCAGCCCTTAATTTCTTAACTTGTCCTTAAAGTACTGGTCCTTAAGAGCAATGTAGTCTCCAATTGTCCCTTTGTTTAGTGGCTCCGAGGTCTGTAAACAATGGGAGGAGCCACCGTGTCAGTTTCAGATTGAATGAGAGATACACTTTTCTTTTGGAAAGTGAGAGAAGGGTCATTATGAGATGGGAGGTGGGAAAAGGAGAACTAGTAGCCTGTAGACACATTATTAGGCAAACTAATTTTAGAAACGATGCCTATGGAAGTTGAGAATCAGGAAATGAATCTGCTTAAAATCACTCTGATGTGTATCCCCTCGGGAGTTTTCATGTATCCCGCCAAGGAGTACACAGCCCAGAAGCACAAATTGGTAGGGGGCAGGATACTCTCCACTGTCATTTCATGCCAAGCATTTCAATAAGGCCAGAATGGCAAGCACTGTCCTTTGTTAGGGCTGGCAGCTCCCACACATGATGCATACTCCCCTTTGAAATGAATTGGCCATCAAGCAACTTTCTGTGATTGAATTCCCAGGTCTGTCATTAGGGTGTTGCCACTTTACCAGCTAACATTTACCGAGAATCTAACTTGTAGGTGCTTCTGGGAACATAAAATATAATTTATGCAATTATGAAGATTCGTATTTTCCAGAAGTCAGGATGCCTAGAGGCAAATAAGGTACTGATTAAAAGCAATGACTCTGGAATCATTTGTCCTAGGTTGGAATTCGGTCTCTGCAATTTTGCTTGTGTTAATGGGGATAGCCTCTGTTTTCTCATCTGTTAAAATAGAAGAAATGATACCTCTTTTATACTGTTTAATGTTTTCTCCATTTCTCCTCGCTCCTGCATCCATGTTTCATCTTCTCTGCAATGATTCATCCTTGTAGACCACATCACTAGGGTTCCCTTGCCAGTTAATTGGCTTCCAATATTTGCAAAAAAGAGGTACCAGGGGAGATTGGAGGGTGAGGAGAGAGGTGAGATATCTTTTCTAGGCCCTCTTTGGGCCATGCCTAACACCATGGCTGGATCCCTTCAAAACCACAGACAACTTTTGTTGATGGTCTTGCCTTCGTGTTTCAAATCTAACTCTACCCCACAGGCTTCTCATCATTTCTGGTCTCTGACCCCAAACCATGAGAATATATTTACTGTGATGTTTCAAAGTTTTTCTTCAAAGGGACCTCCCTCTTCTTTACTCAGTGAGTTCTGGATGTGAGACCAGGCTTATATTTGGAAACTGGGCAGGGGATACCCAGTTTATATTGGGGTGGCTGCTCTACTTTTCTGATCACCCTGATTGTAACAGTTAAACACTACTCTCATTTGCTGCCCACCTATTTTGCCTCTAGGAACTCTGTCTTCTACCGACCACATCCTTATTCCATCCTCTGCCCTCTGTTATGTTGGCTCTGGCATTTCTACTTCTCTTAGCGTGACCTATTGCTTTGCCTAAGCTTCCAAGGGCCATCCTAGCAGTGTACGAGCATTGTTTCCCAGGGTCTTTGTCAGAGTGTCAAATCTGTATTCTGAGAGAGTGTTTCTGTACTAATAAACTCTGCCTCATCCAACTTTACAATTCCCTCCTCTCCCCTTTGTCTAGCACTCTTTCAGGATTCATTTTTGGGGGCATAATCTCCAAGTTCCAGCTAGTCTACATCAACCAGAGCCTGTAGCACCTTTGGTGCTTTCGCTTTTCCTCGAATTGGTCCTTAATCACTCTTAGCCAGTCATTATCTCTTTTAATGAATCAATGGCACTCAATAGCCACCCAATTCCATCCTTATATTTGCCTTTCCCCTCATATATCTCAAAAGCCAGTTAGTGCCCCTCCTTCCACTGGCATCACATCGCAGTGTACAACCAGTGAAAGGTTTAATAATTGCACCACTAGAGCATGCCCGCTGCTATCTATACTCTACCTGCCACTAGTGGTGGGGCCTTTTTGTCAGCCAGCTGGCAGGTGATACAGCTCCAAAATCCAAATTTAGAGTCTTCTTTCTGGGGTAGCTCTTGGCATCAACTCACTTAGATTGGGTTCTTTGGAAAGATATTCTGAGATGAAGAGCTACAGGTAGAAGTAGAAAGTTTATTGGAAAAGTGTTCTTGGGAGATACACTGGTAAGAAAGCCAGGGTGGCAAGATTAGGAAGACCAAGAAGATAACCTCCATCCAATTCAATTGCAAGTGAGGCTCCAGCTGATCCCAAAGAGCCCTCTGGAGCTGAGATGGTCCTTTAAGTTCTCTCAAATGGAAGCAAGGGGGATACACATTTATATCCCTATAGCAGCTAGCCATTGACTGTGGGATCATTCTCTGCAGAAGGAAGTGTAACCTTGGGCAGGAGTTCTCTGTGGCAGAGCCAGTTCCCAGTGTGGGATGCAGCTGTGGACCCTCAGCAATTGGGAACTGGGTGCATTCACCCTCAAAAGAGAATCTAGACAGAGTACAACAGCACTATAGCCACATTGCAGTCCAATTCTCAGTCCCATTGAGAATGCAAAAGATGAACAAGAATGTCTTTTAAACACATTTTCTTCTCTTGTATGTCAATTTTCAGTTCGCAGCCTAGATATTTCCAGTGTAGCAACAAAGACATTCCAACAGTGGTTACAGCAATGGTAAAATTGGACACAAATAAAAATGGAAAGTTTTGACGATTTTAGCTGCATTTAGTTAAATATTGTGTTTATGCTCATTATTTGGCATAACTCCTGTTGTTCTTGAGAGTATTTCAGAATATGCTTATTTAATTTTCTTTCTTTGCCATTTTTACTTTATTTGTTCCACCACATTTACTTTTCTGCAGTTAACTGACAATAAAAACAGAAGCAGAGGCGCTCAGAAGTCTACCCCAAATGTTCCCCAAGCATGGGTTAGTGACTTCAAATACCATCACTTCCATATTACATTTTGTCTCCCTTATATTCCTAATGAGGCTTATCTGCTTTTGGTTCTTAGGAAAAAGTCTGGGTGGAAAATATAAGCTATTCTTGCCCTAGAGAGTCTTGAAGCAAACACTAACATCCACCGTCCAGCCAATGAAACGTCTAAACGATAGGACAGAGAAGCTGTTAAGCTTCACCCCAAATGAAAGTTTGAGTTGAACTAACCTGGACTTGTTCTGCTGACTGGCTGTGCAGTTTTGGTGATATTTTATTAGTTTTTCTTCCCTTCAAAGTTATGCAAAGGTCATGGTCCATCATGAAGTTTTATTTTTAATGTTCTATTTCTTTTTCTTGTTATCAATCAAAGAACATTATTGCCTGAAGTAGTTTTCCCATTAGATTAGGATGTTAATTGGTTGACAGAAATAATTGCTTAAAATGAAAGAACCTCGTTTTGCTGCTCAAAGCCGAGGAGCCTGATACTGTTTGTGATGCAGGCCATTGGTAAACACTGTTGGCCTGTGACCTGTGACCTTTGACCTGTGATTCCCCATTCACTTCTTTTTTGAAAGGAGCAAGATGCCCTTCCTGCCTGGGGCTTTGCTCTGCTCAGCTACACCACCCTCTGAAACATGTGATCTGCATTCCAAATGGTTCACTGACAGTTTCTCTATTACCCAGCACAGGTAGGTCACAGTCATTGGCATCTATGTGAGTGATGAGTTCTGTTTCATCATAAATAACCTGAATATTCATGTCCTAGACTATTGGTGACACTGGAACCTTCCTATTCATGAATACAATACTAAGAACATTGCATATATCTATTTAGCTATAGTGAGAAAAGCCCTCAAATCTCACTCTCAATATTATAGTACCCTCCCACCCATCCACCCAGGATTACTCTGTAATAGGTAAATAATTATCTGAATTTATAAACAACATAAATAATTCTCAAAGATTTCACATAGCAACTACAGCATGAGGTTTGAGTCAATCATTGTTAACAGACACTCTTAAATTCATCTCCAGAGCATTTGGGGAGATTGAGAAAGAAGAAAAATTCTCCTCATTCTAACATTTTAGTCCCAGGGGAGAATATTTGCAGTCAGAAGCTTTAAAATTGCCGGCAGTGGCTACCACGTGTTTCCTGGGAATGTCCATATTCTCTCTGCACAGGGGTGCCTACTTTTTAAAGAGAGATATATGGGGACTAAGCCACAGTTGCGCCCTCCCATTTAACCAGAACTCTCAGAGCCAGAGAATATAGACAGCCCTGGAACATGAGAAGGATTGAGCATAAGCAATATTTCAGAAGCTGTTTAAACATATCATTATCTGGCTTTTCTATTTGAATAATTTGTAAGCAAGCTGCCTCCTCTGTGAACACTTCAGCAGGAAAGGAGAAAGCCGTGTGAGTTATTGCATCTCTACTGCCTGGGACTTGGGGAGACAACATCAATTTTAATGCACTGAAATGCAGAAGTATCTTTGAGGGAATCCCATTTGGATTGGATCTCTTTGAGGGAATCCCTTATTTGGAATAAGACCACTGGAAAAGTCTGGGCTACTTTAAGGAAAGTGGAGAGATGTTCATTTTATGGTACTTAACTTGCATATATTCCAATGAGTGAATAAAGCAAATGTTAGTCATGGTTTTTAGCTAATGTTTTCCAGCAAGATTTGGGAATGGAAATGTGAACAGGAGCTCAGCATAGTTACTTATTGTTCTGTCCTGCTCTGAGCATTGCTTATTTGACACATGATTATGGTGAAGTCTTCAGACTGAGTCTAAGCTACGCTCATCCTTGGATTCCTACACATTTGGGTGTGTCTTGAGTCCGAAAGGAGCCCTTTGAGATGGTAGCAGGGGTCCTGAGTGTAGCCTGTGTCTATTACTTTTCTCTGGATGGCCATAGGTCCTCATCCTAGGCCCTATGAAGAGGGATTACAAAACAAAAATTAAACGTAAAAGAGTTGTTTTCTAAAAATTTTGTAAGGTATTTAACACATGACAGCACTCTTTAAAGGCTTTATTGTAGAGTACTGCCAGATCCACCTGGACCTAGCTATGAGGGAGAGTTGGAAAGGATGCCAGTCACACCTTGTGGACACTGACGCTCTTGGTGTCGGCATGAATTGTGCTATGCCCTTTAGGCAAAGAATTGATGGCTGCCTGGCAACTTTTCCGTGTTATCTCTATGACTATTGGTTCTCAACTAGTGGAAATTTTGCTTGCCAGGGGACATCTGGAAATGCCCAGAGATATTTTTAATTATCACAACTTGAAGGGGTGTCTGTGATTGGGGAGAGTTTTGCCCAATGAAGGGATGTGTTTGCTCAGGGTGCTTGGGCCTACTTACAGCATGGCAAATAGATTTTATGAACAAAGACCCAAACATGGCATTTTTATGACAAGCCTTGGAAGTCACATTGATTCACTTCTGCCACAGTCTGTTGGACAAAGAAGTCACAAGGGTCCAACTACTTTTAAAGAAAGAGGACATAGCTACTGCAGGTTCATGGGAGGGATATCAAGATTGCATTGTAAGAAAAACAAGCATGTTGGGAGATATTGCTGTGGCCATCTTTGGAAATTACAATCTACTGTAAGTAAAACAAGAATCAATCAATATAAATGTAGGCTTGAAACACTTCTCTTTTTTGAACCAAAGATAAAACTGTAAAGAAATATAGAGATACATGGAAGGATGATGTTAAATCAATACAAAATGGTCAGTGAGTTAAAAGTTACAGGTTCTAGGAGACATGACTGGTGAATACAATAATAGTTTATTAATTTTAATGTTCGCTTCAAATTTTTGATTCTTCGGAAAATTGCTTTGGTCCTCCCACATATATAGGTCCATATATATAGCTGCCATTGGTGCTGTAAGTCCAGAGCAGTTTTGCAAAATAGGTTTTGTTTCTAGAAAGATGCTATTTTTCTTTGCCTGTTTTTAAGCTGCTGCCCAATAGAACATTTTTTTTTTTCCTGGTTGAGAAAAAAACTGGATATGATTAATATAAGAAAACTGGACAAGACACTGTGTGGTATTAGTTGGTAATCAGACAAACTTCTTGCTGTGGAGCACACCTTGCTTTGATGTCATTTGTCTCCATTATGGGAATGAAAACTTCTCAACATATGACTCTTGAGCAAACAAAATGAAGAACTCTGAAAAGATGCATGTAGCACATACGCTTGAAAAATCAGGGAGAAAGCAACATTAGCAGAAAAATGTTCCTTCTGTTTCACCTGAGATAAGTAGCCTATGAAATCTTGTAATCATTGAAATCATGTATTTTTTTCTTTTTCTTTTCTTTTTCTTTTTTTTTTCTGATACAGGGTCTGGCTCTGTTGCCCTGGCTGGAGGGCAGTGGTACAATCACGGCTCACCGTAGCCTCAATCTCCTGGGCTCAGGTGATACTCCTGCCTCAGCCTCGTGAGTAGCTGGGACTACAGGCATACATCACCATGCCAAGCTAATTTTTTCATTTTTTTTTGTAGAGATAGAGTTTCACCATGTTGTCCAGGCTGGTCTTGAACTCCTGGACTCAAGTGATCCGATTGCCTCAGCCTCCCAAAGTGCTGGGATTCCAGGCATAAGCCACCACGCCCAGCCTGAAATTATAATTTTCAATAGAACTATTGGCTATTGTTAGATTTGAATTTCACAGATTGAGTCAGGTAAACTCATTGGTGCTTATTTTGCAGACTGTACTATTGGTCTCAGCATTGAACTTTTAGAGATTTCTTAAATGATGTTATGGGATTATCTTGCACATTGACATTATAATAAATTCCTTCAAGGGCAGCCCTTGACTGAAGTAATTTTCATAATTACATTGACCTGAAAAAATATCCTTGCAAGAGACACAGTGCCCATATATCAAAGAAATACAAGTATTGATCATCATGTGAAGGGAGGACTGTGCCAGTGTTGGCTGCTGAAGGTGGGAAGATCTACAGACTCTTTTTGTTAGAAACTGTTGCAGATTAGGTTCCCCAGGAAACAGACTCTGAAACAGAGTTTGTGTGCAGGTTTATTGGAGGAGTGCTCTTGGGATCAATACTCTGGAAGAATAAAGAAAGTAGAATTGGGCAGAGGGAGAAGTTGAACTTTGATATAGTTGCAACAAAGGCCTCAGCTTATCCCACAGGCACAGTTGGGCTAGCCCTAGAATGAACCAAATAGAGGTTAAGGGGTCAGTACCTTATACATTGATGTTGACCATCATTGGACGTGGGCTGACGCAGAGGAAGGGTCGGAACTTTGGGTAAAATGACTCTTTTTTGACACTGGCAGTTCTTGGAATGAGGCTCAGCTGAGAATTCTCGGCAATCAATGTTTGCAGCAGCTAGGGGAATAATTGTCTCAGTTCTGAAGAGGGCACTCCTTAGCATCTACTGCAAAGGCTTATTTGAACTACTGAGGAATACAGCACAATTAATATAAACCCAGGTTCTCAAATGTAGATTATGATAAAAGCCTTATTTTGAAGGAATACATTTTCATTTAAAACCCATCAGCATCAAGCCCAAGATCTCTCATACCCATTAATATCATCAGGTGATACTGATTAATTCCATGGCAATGAAATGTTAGATTTGTGCCATTTCTAGAAGTTCTTGTGTAAGATGCTTCAACTTCTGCAGATTGACAATAGTTCTCATACATAGTGTGAGATGAATGCATCTCCAAGATAGAGATGTATGCATTCGGGATGAATTTGTTAATAATCATAAAGACAGTTTAAAACATCAAATATGTTTGTTTTTAAGGTCCTTTGTCCTGCTGCTGAAGGTCAAATTGGTTAGCCTGGGGTTAAAGCTAAAAGGCTGTGTTGTAAATGTACTGTTCTACCTCTGTATGGAAAAATTTCAACTTGCCATCTCAAGAGAGCCATCACAGATGTCTCCTAAGAAAGAACTGGTTCACATTTTGGCTTTAACACCATCAGAACGATCTGATTATAGATTCTCATCCATAAGGAGACAGTATATAGTGGTTAAAAGCATAGACTGCTCAATTCAGGGCACAGTTCTGTCATATTTTTTTCCTTAGTGCCTTTGGGAAAGTCAAACTCTGTGTTTCTCAGTTTTCTCATCTCTAAAAATGGGTATAATAATATTATTACAATTATAGTACCTCCCTCATTGCATTTTAAAGATTAAATGATAAACATATGTGCATGACAGAGGACGTGATTTGCAGGTGTTTGCTATTATACTGCTCAGTGTTTTGTTTTGTTTTGTTTTGTTTTTTTAATAAGAAGGAGCCAGCTTTTTCTGTGTTAAACTACTGTTCCATTTGCCAATGCTGGAGGTGCATCTTTTGCTATAAAGAAAAAAATAAAAAGAATAACGTTGATTGCAACAAAAGAAAGTAGTTTTGAATAATCTTGGAGTTGACATTTGAAGATTTTCCTTAGTCCTGTCCGTGTGGATCAGGAAAAGACATAAAAGAAAAAAAAACCCTTAGTTTAGATCTTTGCTGAAAGAGGGCGAGATTGGGAATTTACTCTTGTGAAAAACCTATGTGTCTCACATCTTTGATATATTATCTCAGTTAAGCATCAGAACTGTCCTATGAGGTTGGTACTGTAATTTTCTCCTTTCTACAGACGGAAAAAAAAAAAAAAAAAAAAAAGACAACAAGAGGTTATGAGTAGAAACCAAAGCAGAGTTTGGGATGTGAAGAAAGTCAGTCAGTGTGATGTTAATTGCGATGCTGCACGGATAGACCCCTGCATGTAATCACAGTCTGACACGATGTGTACAGAGTACAGATGAGCCAGAGGACTTTCCACGTGATGACCAGCTGCAAAGGTGTTTCTCTTGGGGTGACAGCAGAACCATTAGCTTTACTTTCTCTGAGATCATCTTTTTTGGGGAGTCGGGTTAGCTAGTTATTTCGATAGAATAAAAAGAATGAAAACTCATCTGGCTATATAATTACTAAGTTATTGGGCGTATGTCTCTTTAAAAATGTAACGCAAAGCCATTCTTGTGAAACCGTGTTTTTGGTGCTCCCACCCCATGCACTGTTAAAGATTAAGTTGTCTAAGCAAGAGAAGGTGTTAACATTTTTGCCAGAGACCCCTGGGAATCAATATATTTTTGTTTCAAGTCACCTTGTATTGTAGTTCTCTCTGGATGTTTGGAGAAAGAGGAAAGGCTAGAGGACAGAACTTTTGTGGTGAAAATTACTCCACTGAAGACTTGTCTCTATCTTTTCTGCTTCAGAACTTTATGTTGATTTAGTGTATCGGCTTGCATTTTTAAAAACTATAATATGGAATAGAACTACATTTAAATCAGAGAGAAAAAGATACATATGTGATTTCGAAATTTCTAAAATTTTACATTTGGACAGTTCCTCTGCAGTTGCTCAGTTAACATATTTTCTTTTTCTATAAATAAAATGACTTGCGATCTTCTCTCTATTCTAGGAAGTCTGAAAGCTATTCCCAAGGAGTAAATCTTGACAGAAAAAGAAAAGCAAACTTTTTTGGGGAAAATTGTGAAAAAGAGTATTAAATTATTTAAAAATAAACTGATCTGGAAATCATGGAGGAAATGATGTTTATGCTGTGTTTTAAAAACAAAAAAGACTCAGTGGATATGCATGGTCCTCTGCATTTAATAAGCTAAAGAGGTTCAGATGGAGGATGATACAGTATAATTAAAATAAAAGAAGGAAATGAGCATGAATCAGTCAGGGTAAATCAAAAGAATAAAGACATGAAAAGGCTTTTTTGTATATATGAAACCATTTTTCAAAAAGAATTATGTGGCTAGAAGAGAGTAACAGTGAAAAAGATATGTAGAAAAATTTCTAAAATATAAAAAATAGTATGTTTACACAGCCGATACATTTTTATATAGTAAATATACTAATATCAATGCCCTTCTCCTGGTTCCGTTGAATACAAGATTAATGCAAAATATTTTTTAAAAATGTATCCTCTTTTGAGCTAGTGAAAAGTGACACTTTTTTTTAAACTAAGTCACTTAGAATTATGACCAGATGGTTAAAGAAGATAAATTTTAAGAGTTGATTTTTCAAATTTTAAAGGAAACTGCTGTTGGTTTTTAGTGCGATTCAGTGAGCTTCATAGTGCACATTTGCATATGAAAAATGCTTCCATAATATTGTAGTTAATTTACTGGCAAACGGCTCGAATATATATTATGGGTTTACAATGCCAAAATACCCAGTTGATTTGATAAAGCTACAAGTACATTTTGGAGTTGAAGAGAAGGGAGTAATAAATCAGTTATCTGTCAACTTGCAGAACAAAGAAAATCCTTACTTACTTCTCTATTCCCCCAACTCCTTTAAATTGGTTGAATTCATATTGTATAGACAAAATGTGATTGCATTAGTGATTAGTTATTGATTAATCATCTTATAGAGGTTAAATTATTTGATTGCTTTAATTAGTTGATTTTTAAAAAATTGCCAGTGAAATCCTTGAGAAACACTAGACCTACGTAAATAGAGCCCGAGTACATACTCACATAACATTTAACTAATATTTGGACACACTATCAAGGCATCTTGCTAAGGTATTGAAATAATGACTGAATTCTCCAACCACTGAAAAAAATGAGTGATGAACTAATTATGTAAAAATGCCTTTTATCCTGCATATGTGATTAAATGGGTCTGTTATTTGAATGAAGGAACAGACCTTTCTGGTCATACTATCCAAATCATTATCATGCAGGCACAATTTTTGTTACTTAAATGTAATTTTGTCAACTGTAGACATCATTGTTGCTTCTCCAGCATTAATTCCATCACTCCCCTGTGATAGAGCAGCTGCTGACCTGGATAATTGACATGATCTCCAGCTTCAGAATTGGACTCTAATTGGCTCAGCCCAAAATGCAATCCTGTCTCCCTGGTCCCAGTAATTGTTTCAGGAGTGTTGCATGACATGAATGAACTGTTCTCATCAGAGTGAAGACCATGATGTTTATTCAAAGCTGTCTTTCCTTTTGTGTGGTGTGGTGTGTTGATGTGAGGCCTGGAATTGCTATAGATACTTTGCTGTCTAGTCTCAGGATAAAGCTGACACATCAGGGTGTGCAGAGATCTGTGAATTATAGAGAAATAGACTGGAGATCTGATGAAACTATGCCAGAAGCCTAAATGTCTTTCGAACTTCATGAGCCGATGCATTCCATTTATTATTAGTCAGTTTATTATGTTATGTTATAAATGTTTATTATATTTATATAACTTACTACATTATGTTATAAATATTTATTATATTTATTAGTCAGTTTGTGTTGGGCCCTCTAGTATGTACAAATGAAATCATCCTAAGAGTTTCAATGACTCAACAGCACCATGGCCAGGACCTGTTATTGGTCCTTCATCTTCACTTCCCTACACAAAAACACTAATATGAGATTATTTTCTCTTCTAGCTGCTTCTAAATTGAGTTTGAGATACAGAGAGGTGTGAAGATAAAGAAAGCTCTCCATACCTTAGCTTTGAAAAAAATCTTCAAATATTTGGATGTAGTGCAATTTATTTAACTATTTATTTTGAAATAATTATAGATTTATAAGAAACTGCAAAAATAGCACCTAGAGTGCCTTGAATCCTTCCCTTCATTTCCCCCAATGGTAAATAATATATAATCACAGTTCAATATCAAAACAAGAAAACTGACATTGGTGTACTACTGAGCAATGTTTTGTTTTATTTTATTTTATTTTATTTTATTTTATTTTATTTTATTTTATTTTATTTTATTTTATTTTTGAGACAGAGGCTCTCCTCTGTCGGCCAGGCTGGAGTGCAGTGGCACAATCTCGTCTCACTGCAACCTTCACCTCCTGGGCTGAAGCAATTCTCCTGCCTCAGCCTCCTAAGTAGCTGGGATGACAGGAATGTGTCACCACATTGGGCTAATTTTTGTATTTTTAATAGATACGGGGTTTCACCATGTTGGCCAGGCTGGTTGTGAACTCCTGACCTCAGGTAATTTGCCCATCTCGACCTCCCATAATGCTGGGATTACAGGCATGAGCCACTGCGCCCAGCCCAGTGTTTATCTTTTAGTAGAATGATTTTTGTTTTGAGAGAAGTTTTGAAATAAACACTAATAATTCATTCATTCTTCTTATAGCTGGCACATCCATTTTAGTAGGTTAGCATATATATGCTATATATGTGTGTATATGTGTGTATATATATGCCATACATATGTATATATGTTTGTTAGTACACACATGTCTTCATGCAAAGATGCATATATATATTTAGAGGATCAGGGTATTATTCAAATATTTAGATTAATACATTGTAAATAGTTGTAGCTTTTTTTGGACTTATTACTAAGCACATCTGTAATTTATTTTATTTTTATTTTTTAATGTTTTTGATACATAATAATTGGATATATTTTCAGGGTACATGTGGTTTTCTCTTTGCCTTCTAGGACACCAAAACTGAATAGTGCGTCTCTTTATGGTTCCCTAATATCAAGTAGGGTTCGCTCATTCTTTTTAATTATTTTTTCTTTATTTTTATCTAACTGAGTTATTTCAAAAAGCCTGTCTTCAAGTTCTGAGATTTTTTTTCTTCTGCCTGATCTCATCTATTGTTGACGTGTTCAAGTGTATTTTTTATTTTACTTAGTGAATTCTTCAATTCCAGGATTTCTGGGGTTTTTTTGTTTGTTTGTTTTAATGATATCTATCATTTGGCAAATTTTAAATTTATGTGCTGATTTGTTTTTCTAATTTCTTTGTATTGTTTATCTGTGTTCTCTTCTATCTCAGTAAGTTTTTTTTTATATTATTTTTTTCCAGACAGAGTCTCATTCTGTTGCCCAAGCTGGAGTGTAGTGGCATGATCTTGGTTCACTGCAACCTATGCCTCCCAGGTTCAAGTGATTCTCCTGCCTCAGCCTCCTGAGTAGCTGGGACTACAGGTGTCTGCCACCACACCCAGCTAATTTGTGTATTTTTAGTAGAGATGGGGTTTCACCATGTTGACCAGGCTGTTCTTGAACTCCTGACCTCAAGTGATCTGCCCACCTTGGCCTCCCAAAGTGCTGGAATTACAGGCCTGAGCTACCACACCCAGCCTATCTCACTGAGTTTTAAAAATATCATTGTATTTATATTCCTTTTGGTATACATACCCACCAATGGGATTGCTGGGTCAAATGTTAGTTGTTTTAGGTTCTTTGAGAAATCTCCAAACTGCTTTTCACAGTGGCTGAACTAATTTACATTCACACCAGATGTGTATAAGCATTATACTTTCTCGGTAACCTTGTTAACATCTTATTTTTTGAATTTCTATAATAGTCGTTCTGACTGGTGTGAGAGAGTATCTCATGGTTTTCACTTGCATTTCTCTAATGATTAGTAATGTTGAATTTTTTTTTTTTTGTATACTTATTCACCGTGTGTACATCCATTTTTGGGAAGTGTCTGTTCATGTCTGTTTCCCATTTTTAAATGGGGTTGTTTGTTCTTTGCTTGTTAATTGGCTTACATTCTTTATAGATCCTTGATATTAGACCTCTGTTAATGTATAGTTTGCAAATATTTTCTCTCATTCTGTAATTTGCCTGTTTACTCTGTTGATAGTTTCTTTTGCTGTGCAGAGCTCTTTAATTAGGTTCTATTTTTTTTTCTTGATATTGCTTTTGGAGACTTATAAACCATTCTATCAAAATGACACATGTATTTGTATACTCATTGCAGCACTATTCACAATAACAAAGGCATAGAATCAACCTAGATACCCATCAGTGGTGGACTGGATAAAGAAAATATGGTACATACACACTGTGGAATACTAAGCAATCACACATACACAAAAACAAAATCATGTCCTTTGCAGCAACATGGATGCACTTGGAGTCCATTCTCCTAAGCAAATTAATGCAAGAATAGAAAACTAAATACCATGTGTTCTCACTTACAAGTGGGAGCTAAGCATTGAGTACACATGGACATAAAGGTGGGAATAATAGACACTGGAGACTACTAAAGGAGGGAGAGAGGAGTGGAGCAAGGGATGAAAAATTACGTATTGTGTACTATGGTCGCTACCTGGGTGATGGGAGCATTTGTACCCCAAACCTCAGCATCACACAATATACCCATGTAAAAAAATGCACATGTACTCCATGAATCTAAAAGTTGAAATTATTTTAAAAAGAATGAGTTCACCTAGATATATTGCTATTTTAAAATAATTTGATTTTTTAAAAATTTAATTTTTAAACTAACAGTGAAATTAACTATTTTTGGTGTACAGTTCAAACAATTTTAACACATAAATAGATTTGAATTACCATATTATAAACCAGATGAGACGTTCTGCTGCCCTAGAAATTTCCCTTTTGCTCTTCCTTTGTAGTCACCCCTTTATCTCTCCTCCATCCTCTCAACCCTTGGCAAATACTGACTTATTTTCTGTCACTCTAGTTTTGTGTTTTAAAGAATGTCATATAAACAGAATTATAAAGGGTGTACACTTTTGAGACCGACTTTTTTCAGCAGGCATGTTTTTGACATTCATTCAAGTTGTTGCATATAAAAGTAGTTCATTCTTTTTCTTTTTTTTTTTTTTGAGACGGAGTCTCACTCTGTCACTCAAGCTGGAGTGCAGTGGCGTGATCTCGGCTCACTGCAGGCTCCGCCTCCCAGGTTCACGCCATTCTCCTGCCTCAGCCTCCTGAGTAGCTGTGACTACAGGCACCCACCACCATGCCCGGCTAATTTTTTTGTATTATTTTAGTAGAGTCGGGGTTTCACCATGTTAGCCAGGATGGTCTCAATCTCCTGACCTCATTCTTTTTTATTGCTGAGTAGTATTCCATTCTATGGATGTATCACAGTTTGTTTATTCATTGATTTGTTGAAGGGCATTTGGGTTTTTTTTCCAGTTTTTGGTGATTAGCACTAGAACTGCTATAAAATTCATGTACAGATTTTACTGTGAACACAAGTTTTGATTTCTCTGGTTTAAATTCCAAGGAATGGAATTGCTTAATCATATGGTAAGTATATGTAATTTTATCAAAAAAGTTAAGTTGTTTTCAAGAGTGACTTTACCATTTTGCATTCCTGCCAGCAATATACAAGAGTTACAGATGGTCTGTCTCCTTGTAAAAAAAATTGTTTATTTTTAACCATTCTAATAGATGTGTGGTGATATCTGCTCATGATTTTAATTTGCATATCCCTAACAAATAATGATCAATGTTAAATATCTTTTCGTGTTCTTTTGAATCATCTGTATACCTTCTTTGGTGAAGTTTCTGTTCAAGTCTTTGACTTTTAAAATTGGATTATTTTCATACTGGTGAGTTTAGAAGGTTCTTTATATGTTCTGGATACAAGTACTTGTTGGATATGATTTTCAATATTTTCCCTTAGTCTGTAGCTTATCTTTTTAGTCTCTTAGTGGTGTTTTTCACAGAGTAAAAGTGTTTAATTTTGATGAAATATGACCTATGAATTTGTTTCTTGTAGAACTAATGCTTTTGATATAATGCCAAAGAACACTTTGTCTAATTGAGGTGATAAAGATTTTCTCCTATTTTTTGAAATGTTCTATAGTTTTACATTTTGATTTAGGTCAGTGATTTTTTTAAGATAAATTTTCTGTGAGGTATAAGGTTTGAGGTTCATTTTTTATATATGTATGTACAATTTGTCCAATCATTTGTGGAAATGTTGATCTTTTCACAATCTGATTGCCTTTGCACTTTTGTAAAAGAAATCAGTTGGCTCAAGGGAATGAAAAGACAAACCACAGACTAGGAGAAAATATTTGCAAAAATATACCTGATAAAGGACTGTTAACTGTAGTATACAAATAACTCTTAAAATTCAATAATAAGAAAACAAACAATCCAATTTAAAAATGAGCAAAAGGCCTGAACAGTCAACAAAGAATATATATTGATGGAAAATTAACATAGGAAAAGATGTTTCGAGTCACATATTGTTTAGGAATTGCAAATTAAAACCATGAGATATGGCTCTACACCTGTTTCCTGTCACTATAGACATCTATTAGAACAGTTGAGATTCAAAACACTAAACACAAATGCTGGTGAGGATGTGGTGCAACAGGGATGCTCATTCATTCATTTCTGGTCAGAATGCAAAGTGGTACAGTCACTTTTGAAGACAGTTTAGTAGTTTCTCAAAAACCTAAATGTACTTTTATCATACAGTTTAGCAGTTGTGCTCTTGGTAGTTATACAAATGAATTGAAAACGTATATCCATGCAAAATCATGTACACAGATGTATTTAGCAAGTTTCTTCATAATTACCAAAACTTGGTAGCTAACAATTTTTTTTTTGTTTGACAGAGTCTTGCTCTGTCACCCAGGATGGAGTGCAGTGGCATGATCTTGGCTCACTGCAACTTCCGTCTTCTGGGTACAAGCAATTCTGCCTCAGTCTCCTGAGTAGCTGGGATTACAGGAGTGTGCCACCATGCCTGCTAATTTTTGTATTCTTAGTGAAGACGGAATTTCACCATGTTGGCTAGGCTGGCCTCAAACTCTTGTCCTCAGGTGATCCACCCACCTCAGCCTCACAAAATGCAGAGATTACAAGTGTGAGTCACCATGCCCTGGCCTCAAATGTTTTTTAATAGTGAGTAGATAGATAAACTGTGGTATATTCAGGAAATGGAAAATTATTCAGCATTAAAAAGAAATGAGTTATCAAGCCATGAAAAGATATGGAGGAAACTTCAATGCATATTACAAAGTTAAAGAAGCCAATATTAAAGTATTATTTGTTGTAGAGGGTCCAACTATATGACATTCTAGAAAAGGAGAAACTATGGAGACAATAAAAATATCAATGGTGCCAGTGGCTTTTGGGTGTAGAGAGGGATGAATAAACAGAGAATTTTTAGAAAAAAATCAATTGTCCATACATGTGGGAGTCTACTTCTGGATTCCATTCTGTTTCATTGCTTTATGTTTATTTATTTATTTATTTATTTATTTATTTGAGAGGGAGTCCCCCTCTGTCACCCAGGCTGGAGTGCAATGGCACGATCTCTCCTCACTGCAACCTCCGCCTCCTGGGTTTAAGCAATTCTCTTGCTTCAGCCTCTTGAGTAGCTGGGATTACAGGCACCCACCACCATGTCTGGCTAATTTTTTTTTTGTATTTTTAGTAAAGATGGGATCTCACCTTGTTGGTTAGGCTGGTGTTGAACTCCTGACCTCAGGTAATATGCCATCTCTGATTCTCAAAACGCTGGGATTACCGGTGTGAGCCACCATGCCCAACCTGTTTTATGTTTTTATCCCTCCACCAATACCATAAGACAGCTTTATAGTCAGTCAGACTATTTCATAATATAGGTTTATAGTAGGTTGTCCATAGTAGTGTTCCTAGTGTTGTGGATTACTTTCAACTGTTCCTTTGATGTGAAGTTTTGTATCACTTCTTCTAAGTCATCTTCATCCTTTTTGTCACTACTGCATTCCTTATTTATGTCAATAAGTTTACCTTCTATGAGTTCTTCTGGCTACATATCTGGAGTTCCTTGAAAGCAATAGTGTATTAATCTGTTCTCATACTGCTATAAAGAAGTACCTGAGACTGGGTAATTTATGAAGAAAAGAGGTTTAATTGACTTACAGTTCTGCTGGCTTAACAGGAAGCATGATTGAGGCCTTAGGAAACTTATAGTCATGGTAGAAGGTGAAGGGGAAGCAATCACCTTCTTCACATGGCAGCAGGAGAAAGAGAGCAAAGGGGGAAGTGCTAAACACTTTTAAACAACCAGATCTCGTGAGAACTCATTCGCTATCACGAGAACTGCAAGGGGGAAGTCTGCCTCCATGATTCAGTTACCTCCCACCAGGTCCCTCCCCCCAACACATGGGGATTACAATTTGATATGAGATTTAGGTGAGGACACAGAGTGAAACCATATAAAGCAGTGTCAGCATTCTGTCATCAGCTATTTCTTCTATAATTCCATCGGTGTTGCATTCAAATTTCACTTCACTTCTTTCTGTGCTTTCACCTTTGTTGGACAATGTTCTCTTTTCATTATACATTTAAAAAATGTCACATTAGTTTATCACTGGGAGACCAGGAGACAACATGACTACATGCTTTGCTATTTGTGCATGAATTTCATAATAGATATACAGTGATAATCACTGATAGATATTAAAATAAGCTATTGACAGTCATGTATCATGATGCACATCTGTTATTATGTAGTGATTTGTGGACTGAAATGCTGCAAAACTTGCACTTTATGGAATTATTCACAACTTGTATACCACAGTAACTGAAATTTGAACAGAATTATATGGTTTGGCTCTGTCCCCACCCAAATCTCATCTTAAATTCCCATGCATTGTGACAGGGACCCAGTGAGAGGTAATTGATTCATGAGGGCAGGTCTTTCCTCTACTGTTTACCTGATAGTGAATAAGTCCCATGAGATCTGATGATTATATAAGCGCAAGTTTCTCTGCACAAGCTCTCTTCTTTTGTCTGCCACCATGTGAGACATGCCTTTCACCTTCTGCCATAATTGTGAGGCCTCCCTAGCCACATGGAACTGTAAGTCCATTAAACCTCTTTCTTTTGTAAATTGGCCATTCTCAGGTATGTCTTTATCAGCAGTGTGAAAACGGACAAATACAGTGTTCAGAGGGAAATTTATGGCAATAAATGCTCACACTCACAGACCAAGAACAGCTGACTTTGAACACGGTTCACACGAAGACTTTGAACAGTTCCAATATACATGACTTTCAGCTACAACTGTTAAATTAGATATATCCGTCTCCCAACAATACTGTTCAAATTTCAGTTATTATAGTATATAAGTTGTGAATAATTCCACAAAGTACAAGTTCTCTAGGGAGTTCCAAACTTTCCCACATTTTCCTGTCTTCTGAGCCCTCCAAACTGTTCCATCCTCTACCTGTTACCGAGTTCCAAAGTTGCCTCCACATTTTTGGGTATCTTTTCAGCAGCACCCCTCTCTGCTGGTAACAATTTACTGTATTAGTTTGCTTTCACACTGCTGATAAAGACATACCTGAGACTGGGCAGTTTACTAAAGAAAGAGGTTTAACTGTTCCATGTGGCTGGAGAGGCCTCACAATCATGGTGGAAAGTGAAAGGCATGTCTCACATGGTGGCAGACAAAAGAAGAGAGCTTGTCCTGGGAAACTCCCCCTTATGTAATTATCAGATCTTGTGAGACTTCTTCACTATCATGAGACCTGCACAGGAAAGACCTGCCCCCATGACTCAATTATCTCCCACTGGGTCCCTCCCACAACACATAGGAATTCAAGATGAGATTTGGGTGGGGACACAGCCCAATGATATCAGCTACATTCACAAATTTTGATATGCTGTATTTTCATTGCTGTTCACTTCAAATTATTTTATAAGTTTCTTTGAGTTTTTTTTGATCCATGGTTTACTTAGGAGTTTGTCTTTCAATTTCTAAAGGTGTAGAATTTTTCCTGTTATATTTCTGTTATTCATTTCTAATTTAATTCCATTATTTCAGAGAACATTCTTCATATGATTTAAGTTCTTTGAATTTGTTAAGATTTGTTTTATAACCCTGAATATAGCCTCTTTTTTGTATCTGTTCCATGTGCATAGAAAGAAAATCTATTCTGCCATTGTTTGGTAGAATGTTTTATAAATATCACTTAATTACAGTTGTTAGATGGTGTTGGTCAGTTCTTTTATATCCTTGATGACTTTCTACTATGTCTATTGCTTGTTGAGAGAGGAGTTTTGAAGACTCCAATTATAACTGTGAACTTACCTATTTATTCTTTCAGTTCTATCAGTTTCTGCTTCATGTATTTTGAAACTCTGTTCTTAGTTGCATACTCTTTTATCATTATGTAATTTGCCTTTCTATTCCTGATTTTTAAATCTCTGAAGTCTATTTTGTCTAATGCTAAGTCTACTACTGCAGCTTTATTTTGATTAGTATTTTCATGATATATCTTTCTCTACTGTTTCACTTTTAAATGATATAGTTCATTGCAATGAGTTTCTTGGAGACAGCATATTATTAGATCATTACAAAAATCCATTCTAACAACTTCTGTCTTTTAAGTGACATACTTGGATCATTTATATTTAATGTAATTTATTGATGTATTCGGGTTTAGGTTTACCATTTATTATTTGTTATATTCTATTTCTTGTCTTTGTATTCCTGCTTCCCTTTTCCTGCTTTATTGTGTCTTATCTGAACATTTTAAAAATCAGTTTAATTCATCTAATATATTTTTACTATTTTTATATAGTTTATCTTATGATTGCTGTAGGAATTATAATATATAGGCTTAAGTGTTTGCAGTCTACTTAGAACCAATTTTTTCTACTTCAGATAGGATTCAGACAATACCACATAGATTCTAAAATGATTACTTTCTTAAAAAACTGGATCTTTGATTAACCATGTAATGTAGACCCATCCTGATAACTTTTCTTATGTTTTAGAAGTATATTACCCAACATACAGATATTTGGTAAGTTAAATAAAAATACTATTTTACTCTAAAGTTTAAACAAATCTATTATAATATCACTACTTTATACATAAGCTATTTGTTAAAGTAATTTGATATGTATAGAACAGAGGCTTATTAATATTGAATGTATTTATGAAGACAAAATTTGATTTGCAGGGATTTTCCCCCTCCAAATAACTGAATAAGTGAGTGAATTAGCATCCACTTAACATAGAAAATGAGTTTTCTGTGAATTAAAATTTATTCATAGAAAAACTTTCATTTGTGATACTTCTTATAATTAGTTTCTGGAAAAAGCAAATAAGCCAATTATGACTTTATGTTGTAGTTAATAAAAATGTTGTCTACCTTTTAATTTCTAATAATATTTTAGAGCAGGAACTGAAAGTGTGGCTTTTATTACACAATAATAATTAGCATGTGTGTGTTGCTTATTTTCATATTTTAATTGCTACTTCTAAACAACTATATAAAATTAATTCCTTTTTAATATGAGAAAACTGACAAATGGAGAAGTTAAGTAAGTTTCCCAAGATCATACACCTTGAATAAAAGAGGCAGGATAAAAATTGAGTAGTATGGCTTCAGAACTCACACTGTGAAGCACCATGTTGTCTGATCCTTAGTAGAAAGGGCAGTAGTATTTTGGTATTCTCAACTTAAGAATCTTTAAAGTTATTATTATTTTTTTATTTGTTATTTTTGAGACAGAGTCTTGCTCTGTCGCCCAGGCTGGAGTGCAGTGGTGTGATTTCGGCTCACTGCAAGCTCCGCCTCCCTGGTTCACGCCATTCTCCTGCCTCAGCCTCCTGAGTAGCTGGGACTACAGGCGCCCACCACTGCGCCCGGCTAATTTTGTGTATTTGTTTTTAGTAGAAATGGTGTTTCACTGTGTTGGCCAGGATGGTCTCGATCTCCTGACTTTGTGATCCACCTGCCTTGGCCTCCCAAAGTGCTGGGATTACAGGCATGAGCCAATGCAGCAGCAAAGAATCTTTAAAGTTATTTTTAAAAAGAAGGGCAGTATGTTGTATGTGTATCTTTGTGTGAGTGCCAGTGTGTGTGCTATGTATGTATATTTCTGTATAATTTTTTCATCACAATAAATTTCTAATTTGGTTAAGGATTTTGTGTTGCTTCCATAATGAGAAAAAGATTCTATCAGGCATTAGTGTATTCTAATGCTTTGATGTTTACTTTCAGGCTTCCCTTTGATCTCTTTACATATTGGTATGTGTACAAATAGCATGAGACAACCATGTCTTGAATGCCACATCTAAGAGGGGCCACAAGATTACAGTCTTAAAACTTTAATGAGCAGAACCCAAGTTGGTAACATTATGCATGTGATGATAATTGCTCTCTAAAGTGGATGTTTTCTCATGCCATTCTCCGTTTTTTTGAAAGCTTAGTTTAAGAACACTATACACCAGCAGTTAAATGACTACTTTATTCTCTTCTGCCTTATTTCTTTCCCATTCTTTTTCAGATGTTGTTTTCTGTAAATACTGATCTGAAAGGAAAGGTTCAGAAAATCAAATTATTGAATGTTGCAATGTCTGAGAATCAGTACCAGATTTGCTGGTATAGAATATGTAAAAGGACATTCCCATTATAGACATATGCTTTTCTTATTCTCCAGTAGAAAAATAGGAATATATTAGGCACTACATTCTTCAAATAATTTGAAAATTCTACTATTCTAACACATGATATGAAACATCTTAATAAGAAATTGAACTTAGGATGATAAATCTTTTGTGAGAAAATGTGCCTACAGATATTAAATTTCTTTCATTCATCACTTACCTAATCCCTGTCCCTTTCTAGATGTTGACAAAACAGAAAATGACAGGTGATTCCTTTGCAATATTTACAATGCTTTGACATTTATTTTCTTCTTTAATAATAATCATCGTCGATGAAAATTTCTGAGACAAATTTTTCCCCACTATCTAAACTTCAGTTTTTATTTCCTGCCTATTCATCAGCTAACTCTCTTTTAAATTATTTCATTTTAGTATATGTTGGACTTTTAAAGATTGGCTTTAATATAAAAATGTACATAATTTCATGGTAGGAGAGTTTTCACAGATTGGGTGGAATCATGCAACATATTCTTTTAATAGGCATTTAGAAAAAGAAATCTTAGTACACATTCATATGTACACTAAATAAGAGTTCTAATATTTTACGTGTTTGATAAATATGATGATACTGGAAAGTACATAGCAATGGCAGTCCCAGTTAGACAAACTTTCCATTATAATTACACTGGCCACAAAGACAGTTTGTTTACATGGCATTAAAGAGCATCTCGTGCTACACCATTGCTAAATCCTGAGCCCTAGGTTTTCATCAGTGTCAGTTATAATCCATTGAGATCAAAGGTGAAGGTGTGCCAATGAAATATCACTCCTGAGCTTCCATCGTGGCAGACAGGAGGCAGGACTAGACTGCAGCTCTGACTCAGGTGGACAGAGAAGCATGTGGTAGCTAGCATCATGAATTTTGGCTCCAGAATGACTGCAGGAATAAATCATGAAACCCGAGAGGACCCACAGACCCTCTGAAGAAGGTGGATTGCTCCTGAAGGACCCAGGAGACACCCCAAATACTGTGAGTGCCCAAACTATGGAAGTGGGAAAGGGAAATCCTCTGCCCCCAAACACACGCCCTGACTGGGGAATTTGAAGGTCTAGTTTACAGGAGACGATCCTGACCTTACCTGGAGCTGAGTCAATTTAGAGAGCTGGGCAAGATGCAGAGGTACAGGAAGCCGTGGGAAAAGCCCTGTGAGGTCAGTGGGTCCCCAAGGCCATTCTTGCTTGGTATTACAGGGTTTCTTCAGGAGGGTTGCCAGAGGTGCAGGGAAAATGCCACAAGGAGAAGGAAATCTCCAGCTGAACTTTGTGACAGTTTGAACTGATCGAGAAGCCTCCTGGCCAGAACTCGTGTAAGGGTGTGAATCTGGCATGCAGACTCCGGAGGCAGCCATAATGCCCCTACATCCATAACTCCATTGACCTGGGAATGTCACCCCTATCTCCCACAGCAGCCACAGCAAGACCCACCCAAAGTGAATACTACATCAAGGAAATGCCCTGTGGGACAAAAGAATCTGAACAACAGCCTTCAGCCTTAGACCTTCTCTCTGACAGAGCCTATCCAAATGAGAAGGCACCACAAAACCAACTCTGGTAATGTGACAAAACAAGGCTCTTCAACACCCCCAACAATCACACTAGTTCACCAGCAATGGATCCAAACCAAGAAGAAATCCCTGATTTCCCTGAAAAAGAATTCAGGAGGTTAGTTAGTAAGATAAAAGGGAGGCAACAGAGAAAGGCAAAGTGCAATGCAAGGAAATCAAAAAAATAATACAAAAAGTGAAGGGAGAACTATTCAGTGAAACAGATAATATAAATAAAAAACAATCAAAACTTCAGGAAACGTTGGACACACTTACAGAAATGCAAAATACTCTGCAAAGTCTCAGCAATAGAATTGAACAAGTAGAATAAAGAAATTCAGAGATCAAAGACAAGGTCTTTAAATTAACCCAATCCAACAAAGACAAAGAAAAAAGAAATAAGAAGATATGAACAAAGCCTCCAAGAAGTCTGTAATTATGTTAAACAACCAAATCTAAGAATAATAATCGGCATTCTTGAGGAGGAAGAGAAATCTAAAAGTTTGGAAAACATATTTGTTGGAATAATCAAGGAAAACTTCCCCAGCCTTACTAGAGACCTAGACATTCAAATACAAGAAGCACAGAGAACACCTGGGAAATTCATTGCAAAAAGATCATCACCTAGGCACATTGTCATCAGGTTATCTAAAGTTAAGATGAAAGAGAGAATCTTAAGAGCTGTGAGACAAAAGCACCAGGTAACCCATAAAGGAAAACCTATCAGATTAGCAGCAGATTTCTCAGCAGAAACCCTACAAGTTATAGGACATTGGGACCCAATCTTCAGCCTCTTCAAACAAAACAATTATCAGCCAAGAATTTTGTATCCCGTGAAACTGAGCATCATATATGAAGGAAAGATATAGTCTTTTTTTCAGACAAACAAATGCTGAGAGAATTTACCACTACCAAGCTACTACTACATGAACTGCTAAAAGGAGCTCTAAATCTTGAAACAAATCCTGGAAACACATCAAAACAGAACCTCTTTAATGCATACATCTCACAGGATCTATTAAAACAAAAATGCAATTTAAAAAACAAAAACAAAAATCAGAAAACCAAGGTACACAGGCAACAGATAGCATGATGAATGGAGTGGTACCTCACATCTCAATACTAACCTTGAATGTAAATGGCCTACATGCTTCACTTTAAAGATACAGAACTGCAGAATGCATAAGAAGTCACCAACCAATTATTTGTTGCCATCAAGAGACTCACCTAACATATAAGGACTCACATAAACTGAAAGTAAAGGGGTGGAAGAAGGCATTTCATGCAAAGGGATACCAAAAGTGAGCCACAGTACCTATTCCTATATCAGACAAAACAAACTTTAAAGAACAGCAGTTAAAAAAGACAAAGAAGGACATTATATAATGGTAAAAGGCCTTGTCCAACAGGAAAATATCACAATCCTAAACATATATACACCTAACACTGGAGCTCCCAAAATTATAAAACAATTACTTATAGACCTAAGAAATTACTAATAGACCTGAGCAACACAATAATAGTGGGGGACCTCATTACTCCACTGACAGCACTAGACAGGTCATCATGACAGAAAGTCAACAAGTAAACAATGGATTTAAACTATACTTTGGAACAAGTAGACTTAACAGATATATACAGAATATTCCATCTGACAGCTGCAGAATACACATTCTATTTAACAGCACATGGACCTTTCTCCAAGATAGAACATATGATAGGCCACAAAAAGAACCTCAATAAATTTATGAAAATTGAGATTATATCAAGCACTCTCTCAGACCCCAGTGGAATAAAACTGGAAATCAACTTCAAAAGGAACTTTCAAAACCCTGGAAATACATGGAAATTAAATAACTTACTTCTGAATGATCATTAGGTCAAAAACAAAATCAAACTGAAAATTTAAAATATTTTTTGAATTGAATGATAATAGTGACACAACCTGTCAAAACCTCTGGGTTACAGCAAAGGTGGTGCAAAGAGGAAAGTCCTAAATGCCTATATCAAAAAGACTAAAAGTGCACAAACTGAAAATATAAGGTCACATCTCAAGAAACTAGAGAAACAAGAAAAAACCAAACTCCAAACCAGTAGAAGAAAGGAAATAACCAAGATCAGAGCAGAACTAAATGAAATTGAAACAAAGAAAAACAATACAAAAGATAAATGAATAAAAAAGCTGGTTCTCCAAAAAAGTAAATAAAACTGATAGACCATTAGCAAGATTAGTCAAAAAAAGAAAAGAGAAAATCCAAATAACCTCAATAAGAAATGAAACAGGAGATATTACAACTGACACCACAGAAATACAAAAGATTATTCAAGGCTACTATAAACACCTTTACATGCATAAACTAGAAAACCTAGAAGAGATGGATAAATTCCTGAAATGACACAATGCTCCTAGCTTAAATCAGGAAGAATTAGATACTCTGAACAGATCAATAACAAGCAGCAAGATTGTAATGGTAACTTAAAAATTACCAACAACAAAAAAAGTCCAGGACCAGACAGATTCACAGTGGAATTCTACCCAATATTCAAAGAAGAATTGATACCAATCATATTGACACTATTCCACAAGACAGAGAAAGAGGAAACTCTCCCTAATTCATTCTGTGAAGCCAGCATCACCCTAATACCTAAACCAGGAAGGGACATAATCAAAAAAGAAGTCTACAGACTGATATCCTTGATGAACAAAGATGCTAAAATCCTTAACAAATTACTAGCTAACAGAATTCAACAACACAATCAAAAAGATAATTCACCATGATCAAGTGGGTTTCATACCAGGGATGCAGGGATGGTTTAACATATGCAAGTCAATAAATGTTATACACATAAACAGAATTAAAAACAAAAATCACTTGATCATCTCAATAGATGCAGAAAAAGCATTAAACAAAATCCAGCATCTCTTTATGATTAAAGCTCTCAGCAAAATTGGCATACATGGGACATACTTCAATATAATAAAATCCATCTATGACAAACCCACAGCCAACATAATAATGAATGGGGAAAAGTTGAAAGCATTCGCTCTGAGAACTGGAACAAGACAAGGATCCCCACTCTTGTCACTCCTCTTCAGTGTAGTACTGTAAGTCCTAGCCAGAGCAATCAGACAAGAGAGAGAGAAAAAAAGGGCATCCAAATTGGTAAAAAGGAAGTCAAACTGTCATTTTTTGTTGATGATATGATCGTTTACCTCAAAAACCCTAAAGACTCCTCCAGAAAGCTCCTAGAACTGATAAAAGAATTCAGCAAAGTTTCTGGATACAAAATTAATGTACACAAATCAGTAACTCTTCTATAAGCCAACAGTGACCAAGTGGAGAATCAAATCAAGAACTCCACCACTTTTATAATAGCTGCAAAAAAAAAAAAAAAAAAAAAAAAAAAAGTAAGAATATACCTAACCAAGGAGGTGAATGACCTCTACAAGGAAAACACAAGGAAAACTAGAAAACACTGCTGAGACCGGGCACGGTGGCTCAAGCCTGTAATCCTAGCACTTTGGGAGGCCAAGACGGGCGGATCACGAGGTCAGGAGATCCAGACCATCCTGGCTGACCTGGTGAAACCCCGTCTCTACTAAAAAATACAAAAAACTAGCCGGGCGGGGTGGCGGGCGCCTGTAGTCCCAGCTACTCGGGAGGCTGAGGCAGGAGAATGGCGTGAACCTGGGAGGCGGAGATTGCAGTGAGCTGAGATCCGGCTACTGCACTCTAGCCTGGGCGATAGAGCGAGACTCCATCTCAAAAAAAAAAAAAAAAAAAAAAAAAGAAAACATTGCTGAAAGATATCACAGATGACACAAAGAGATGGAAACACATCCCACTCTCATAGATAGGTAGAATCAATATTGTGAAAATGACCATACTGCCAAATACAATCTACAAATTAACACGATTCCCATCAAAATACCACCATCATTCTTCATGAAATTAGAAAAAACAATTCTAAAATTCATATAAAACCCAAAAAACAGCCAACACAGCCAAAGTAAGACTAAGCAAAATGAACAAATCTGGAGGCATCACATTACCTGATTTCAAATGATATTATAAGGCCATAGTCACAAAAACAGCATCGTACTTGTATAAAAATGGGCACATAGACCAACGGAACACAACAGAGATCCCAGGAATAAGCCCAAATGCTTACAGCCAACTGATCTTTAACAAAGCAAACAAAGACATAAAGTGGGGGGAAGGATACCCTTTTCAACAAATGGTGCTGGGATAATTGGCAAGCAACATGTAAGAGAATGAAACTGGATCCTCATCTCTCACCTCATACAAAAGTCAATTCAAGATGGATTAAGGAGTTAAATCTAAACCCTGAAACTAAAAGTTCTAGACGACAACATTGGAAAAGCCCTTCTAGACATTGACTTAGGCAAGGATTTCATGACCAAGAACCCTCAAGCAAATGCAATAAAAACAAAGATAGATAGCTGGGACTTAATTAAACTAAAGAGCTTTTGCATGGCAAAAGGAACAGTCAGCAGAGTAAACAGACAACCCACAGAGTGGTTGAAAATCTTCACAATCTATGCATCTGACAAAGGACTAATAATATCCAGAATCTAGAACAAACTCAAAACAAACAATCCCATCAAAAAGTGGGCTAAGGACATGAATAGGCCATTCTCAAAAGAAGACATACAAATGACCAACAAACATATGAAAAAATGCTCACATCACTAATGATCAGGGAAATGCAAATCAGTAATACCACAGTGCGATACCACCTTTCTCCTGCAAGAATAGCCATAATCAAAAAATAAAAAACAGTAGATGTTGGCATGGATGTGGTGATCAAGGAACACTTCTACACTGCTGGTAGTAATGTAAACTAGTACAGCTACTATGGAAAACAGTGTGGAGATTCCTTAAAGAACTAAAAGTAGAACTACCATTTGATCCAGCAATTCCACCACTGGGTATCTACCCAGAGGAAAGAAGTCATTATACAGAAAAGATACTTGTACACACAGGTTTATAGCAGCAAAATTCACAATTGCAAAATCATGGAACCAACCAAAATGCCCACCAATGAGTGGATAAAGAAACCGTGATACATATATATATATATATATACACACACACACACATTATATATATATACATATACACACACACATATATATGTATATATATGAGATGGAATACTACTCAGTCATAGAAAAGAGTGAATTAACAGCATTTGCAGTGACCTGGATGATATTGGAGACTATTATGCTAAGTGAAGTAACTCAAGAATGGAAACTCAAACATTGTATATTTTCACTGCTATATGGGAGCTTAGCTACGAGGACACAAAAGCATAAGAATGATACAACGGACCTTGAGGACTTGGGAGCAAGGATGGGAGGGGGGCGAGATATAAAAGACTACAAATAGGGTGCAGTGTATACTGCTCGGGTGATGAGTGCACCAAAATCTCACAAATCACCAGCAAAGAATTTACTAATGTAACCAAATACCACCTATACCCCAATAACCTATGGAAAAAAAAAAAAGAATAAAGAAAACATTTCTGTAGCAACAGTCCAAATTAATAGCTACAACAGAAGTGTAGTTGCCAGGTAGACCAATGGGTAATGCATTCCTTCACTTGCAAGACAGCCTGCTTATAATGCAGAAGAAAAATGTAATAGTTGGGATAGGCTAAGTTAGCCTGTGGCAACAAGAAACTCCATAACTTTAGTGGCTCACAATGGAAAAGAGTATTACTCGTTGCCATTACATGTCTATCAGCTCTGCTCCACTCAGGCTGTTGACTCAGAAGCAGGAAGAAAAGATCATAAACTGCAGGGGCGGAGCACTAAAAGGAGTTGGGAGGAATAATATTTGGGGAACAGTAATACAGTCTATTAGAACAACTAATAGAATTATCTCTCTGAAGAGTCCCAGGCTGAGTCAAAAAACCAGGTTCCACTTCTTTCCGGCTGCCTAACTCTTAATCCTTGGACAAATTAACCTTGAACCTCTCTGAGCTTCATTTTCACAATCAAGAAAATAAGGGGATGGGGTCTCATGACTCTTAAGGTGCCTTCCAGCTTGGAAGCTGTGTGATGAGAGGCTCCTGATGGCTAAAATGGGGACTTTCTTAGACTTTCTCACCAGCCAGGACCTGGAGCATATCACCAAAGTTTTTCTCTAAAAACTCTTCTGAAAGACAAATATCACATCTTCTCACTTATATGTGGAAGCTAAAAAAAAAAAATTGAACTCATGGAGGTGGAAGTAGAATGATGGTTACCAGAAGCTGGGAAGGGTAGCAGAGAGCGGGTATAAAGTGGGGATGGTTAATGGGTACAAAAATTATAGTTAAATAGAATGAATAAGATCCAGTATTTGGTAACACAATGGGGTGACTATAGTTAACAATAATTTATTGTATATTTAAAATAACTAAAAGAGTGAAATTGAAACAGCCCTAACACAAAGAAATGATAAATGCTGGAGGTGATGGATACCCCAATTATCCTGATGTGATCATTACACACTGCATGCCTATATCAAAATATCTCATGTACCTTATAAATACAAATAATTATATACCCATAATAATTAAACATTTTTTAAAAGAAAAAAAATCACTCCTATATACATTAATTTATCTGACCTAAGCAAAAAGAGCTAGGTTTTATGCAATTTTCCTTTTGTACCAGTGAGATAAAAATTTCATTTTGAACAAAGGTGGAAAGGTGGCCAGGCATGGTGGCTCTTGCCCATAATCCCTGCATTTTGGGAGGCCAAGGCAGGTGAATCACGAGGTCAGGAGTTCCAGACCAGCCAGACCAACATGGTGAAATCCCGTCTCTACTAAAAATACAAAAAAATAGCTGGACATGGTGGCGGGCGCCTGTAACCCCAGCTACTTGGGAGGCTGAGGTAGGAGAATTGCTTGAACCCGGGAGGCAGAGGTTGCAGTGAGCCGAGATTGCGCCACTGCCCTCTAGCCTGGGCAATAGTGAGAGTCTCCGTCTCAAGAAACAAAAAAAGGTGGAGAGGTAAGCTCTGACAGAGATAGCTAATCTGATCTCTGATTTTTTTTTGATAAAATCCTTGATTGCTAATAATAGTCACATCATTTTTTTGGTGTAAATTTTTCCTCTTTCTGATATTGTTATCAGAACTTTCAGCAAACATACCCTTCTTCACATGATTTTCCAGTGTAATTCTGGTTCATAGACTTAATCACACAATATGAATTATTTAAATCAGCAAGAATTATGAAGGAGGAAGCAATCTCAATATTTTCCTCTTGTTCTCAGAATAGTGCACACTTTCCCTGCCCTCTGTTTTGAAGAGAAGATGGAAGATGTGGATATTAAATCCAACATTGAACACAAATACTGTGGCAAGGCAGTCAGTCAATAAGGATTGATAAAAATATATAGGGAAGTAAATTGTATAATTTCTTTGACCATCATTTAAATTATTCAAAAATTAGTTGACAGTATTTTTATTAGATGTAAATTTTTTCTTTTAAGAGTTGGAAAATTTCAGACCAAAGGAGAAGCACATAGAGTCAGGTTGAAATAATTAACACATAGTTTAGACAACCTTTGCATGCTTGCATAGCCCAGAATATGTTAGAATGATGCTTTGTGTTGAGAATAGTGGGTAAGAGATTATTGCCATCCGGGAGGAGATGAAGATGGGGAGATGGAGAGACAGATAGACGAACAATTAATTTGACAACTGTAGATATGTCAAGTTGTACAGGAAGACAAAGCAATTAATTTTTAATCCTGACCGAATAGCTGGGAAGGAAAAAGAGGAAACATTGTGGAGAAAAGCACAAAAGTCTGAAGGCTGGTGCCAATGACCTAGAAGTAGAGAAGAATCCAGTGTGCCTAGAAAATAGAGTGTCAGATAGAGCAGTAGGAGAGGGCCTAGGTGATGTGCTGTGAAGACAACCCTGGATGCCAAGCTGGTGAGTTTTTGCTTTTTTTGGAAAGGATGAGATGTAGAAAGTGGGGTGGATGAGAGATGTTATCACTAATGGTCTCTCTTATTGGTGAATAGACATGAGTTAGTTTTGATCAAAATGCTGAATTTGATAGACAAATTTATTGATCAAAAATATCTGCTTGATAAGGAATATAGTTTATATCAAATCTCTTTTCTTTCCTTTCCCTTCCTTTTCTTTTCTTTTTTTTTTTTTTTTTGAGATGGAGTTTCGCTCTTGTTGCTCAGGCTGGAGTGCAATGGCGTAATCTCTGCTCACCGCAACCTCCGCCTCCCGGGTTCAAGTGATTCTCCTGCCTCAGCCTCCCGAGTAGCTGGGATTACAGGCGAGCACCACCACAGCCAGCTAATTTTGTATTTTTACTAGAGATGGGGTTTCTCCATGTTGGTCAGGCTTGTCTGGATGTTCCGACCTCAGGTGATCCACCCGCCTCGGCCTCGCAAAGTCTGGGATTACAGGTGTGAGCCACCACGCCCAGCCAGTTTACATCAAATCTTATTTTATATTAGACTCCATGGGTTTTCACCTCCCATCTCCTCCCAATATGTTACTTCCAGATAGTGATTTATTAAAAAAACAAACAAACAAACAAAAAACCTATAAATTTGCTTCTGTGACTGATTCTGTGACATTGGCACATACACATGTGCATACAAATAAAACGAAAGAAAAGAAAATTGGGCACAATAAAATATGTTTTCCATACTAGCTTTCGAGAAAAAATTGAAAGAAATTATTCAACCGCTACATACAAAATTGAAGCAGCAAGATAATTTCATGCAAAAAATTTTCTCCTTATCAAGACATGTTATGCTTTTAAGGGAAATAAATATATGTCCTAAAGCCGTAACTTTGTCCTACAGAGAATCTGAAGAAAGCCAGTTTTTCCATGATGATGTTATCCAGAATTTAATTACATAATTAAAGAAGACTTGCTATGATTAGGAAATATTAAGGTATTTAGAACAAGATAAATTGTAGTTTTAAAAAGAAATTCATACACTTCTGTAGATGCCCGAAGGCTTTTATGCACATGCAGAGCTTTAGAACAAATTCATTCAAGCACTTAAATGGTAAATAATCCTAACATGTGAATATCAGTTCATTCCTAAAACATCACTGTTTTTATGGAAGTTTGAAATAAGATTAAACCAATTTTTATTTAAGACCTATAAATAGTTTTGATTAAACAACCAAATTCTCTTTCAAAATAAAGCTAATGACCACAAAGAATGATGTGTATGTAAAGGAAAATCTTCAGCATTCTTTTGCAGCTGTGTGCTGCTTGGCTGGTAGAGGGCTTTCATACGAATTTGGACCTCTGCCAATGGGCTTGCTGCGATGCATGATGTACAGACACCTGCACTGATAGCCATAAGATTCATGCTGTTGTATCAGTGTCATAGCTCACAGGCCTAACAAGTAAGTACGAACCTAGCAAGGAAGAAACACATTCACACTCAAAAAAGACTAGCTGGGGATCTGATATTTCTTAGTTTGTATCCTGGACAGAAATCTCCCATACAGAACTCTGCTGGCAATCCAGATTTGAGCATCATCTTTTCAACAAACATTTGAGTTCTATGTTCTAGTGAGGAGGAAGCTGTAGACAGCATGGGCAAGGCTCCTGCTGTGAGGTAATGTATAAGACAGACATTAGTGAAATAGTAAAGAGGGAAGTAAGATCATTACAGATTGTGACCATTACTATGAAGAAAATCAGCAAGGTGATACCTAAGAGAGTTACCAGGGCAGGGCCTTATAGAGAAAGTAATAGGAAGAGTAAATAAAATGATACAGTTGAGGATAAGACTTAAGGATGAGAATGTGCTCGACATTCAAAAAGCCATGAAAAAAGAATTCCAGAGGAAGGGCAAAACTCCTGCAGGGGAAAGGAGCTTTCATTTGTTCAGCAAATACTGTTATGCAAAACCTAAGTGGAAAGGGACAAGGAGCGAATAAATTCATGATCTGATTGCTTTTGTTCAGCAACTATCTTGGCCATATCCTGAGACTATGGAGTGGCATTGATGGCACTTATATTTCAGCGTCGCTTTTGTAGCTTATGTGTCCTTTGAGACAGCTTGATTTTTAAGAATCAGATGATGTTAGTAGCTAGAACCCCTTCCCAGTGGGGGTAAAAGATTGGGAGGTGGAGCAGCACAGGCAGGAATCCCAGATAAAAGTGTGGTTTGCATTTTTCCTAATCTTTTCCGGCTGGGAGTCTTTAATTTTGACAAAGAAATGCAGGCAATGACATATTTAGCCATTTTGAGAATTCTTATCTTGTTTCTCACCTAGCTACTCCCAGTGAGAACTATCAAGCACACAAGACATTTGCGTGAGTTGTTAATATTACTGAAGACATAGGGTAATAGAAAGGGAGGTTACAGCTCAGCTTTATAGCAGATGAACTGTTCAGCTGAATATTTCACATTCTGCTTCTATGGAGTCCCTTGAGCATTTCCATCAACTCAGATTCTAGGTTTCTTTCCCTTCTCTTTTCTTCTTCCTTTTAAAAAATTAAAGAAGTTTTAGTTGATGAATAATAATTGTATATATTTATGGGATACCATGTGATGCTTTGAGATATATATACACACACTGTTGAATAATTAAATCAAGCTAATTAACGTATCCATCACCACCTACTTATTATTTTGTGTGTTTGGTGAAAACATTTAAAACCTATTCAACAATGTTGAAATATACAGTACATTATTATTAACAATGGTCACCATGCTGTGCAATAGTTTCAGTTAGACAGGGGGTATAAGTTTTAGTGACCTTCCCTTTTAACTGCTCCCAGCAACTCCAACAAAACCCTGCTTAGCAGCCTTTAAAGTTGCCAACATTTACTCCTTCTTTCAGGGCTCAGCACTGCCGGTTGGAATGATGGTGGCTGTTGGCTTGGTGTGACTTGAAAGCCTAGCCTGCCCCAGAGTATTTCCATCAGTGGTCAGACAATAGTATCTGCAATTCTTACTATGACAGCCCTTCTTCTGTCTTACTCATGACCTCCTGAAGAGCCCTGAGTCTGCTGCCCAGAAGAAGAAAACCTCATAACGAATTTTCATGCCCCATCAGCCATTACGGTCTTTTTTTAAGGGAGAAATAATTCTTCAGGTTGGTTGGAGAGCAGAGACAAAGAAGGGGAGGAATGGAAAAATAGCCCAGCCTTCTACCAGGAAAGCAGCATGATCCATGACGGGTCAACCCTGAGGGCTAGGGTAACAGTGGGAATATGTTTAGATATAGGACAAGGTGACTTTGTAGGTATAGAATGGAAGCAGGAACTCCAAAGTATAGGTTTGTGCCTGTGTGTGGTACATACTGTGCATAGGAGAAAGGATACTGGCTTCACAGCTTTATGTATGGCTGCCTCTAATCCTATAACCCAGACTGACTCAGTGACCTTGCCTGACCTTAGAGGAATTTTGCAGACGGACTACCTCATGAGCTTACCAAAGCAAAGTAGCTTGGATAATTCTATATTTTAGCTAGAGGCAAGAATCTGTACTAAGTATAAAGGTTTGCTGCCTTCTTTTTTATTTGCCCTAACAAATTTTTATATTCAATATAATCTATATTTTTCCCCCAGAAGGACTCAGTAGATTACCTCCTTAATATTGATGTATTTAAAATTCTAGTTTTAGCAGAGAAGGGTTTCTTTTTAGTCTTTCCACAGACAGGTAAAATGCTGAATTAAACATGGTAAGGAGTCCAAATAAAAGGAATACAGATTATTTGGTATCTTATTTATCTTCAGAACATTTAACAATCCTCTTTCTTTAAATAGGGAACTTGTGGACCGGGCGTGGTGGCTCACGCCTGTAATCCCAGCACTTTGGGAGGCCAAGGTGGGTGGATCAGGAGGTCAGGAGATAGAGACCATCCTGGCTAACACGGTGAAACCCCGTCTCTAGTAAAAATACAAAAACAAAATCAGCCGGGCGTGGTGGTGGGTGCCTGTAGTACCAGCTGCTCGTGAGGCTGAGACAGGAGAATGGCGGGAATCCGGGAGGCGGAGCTTGCAGTGAGCCGAGATCGCGCCACAGCACTCCAGCCTGGGCGACAGAGCCAGACTCTGTCTCAAAAAAACAAAACAAAACAGAACAAAAAAACCCAAAAACAACAAAAAAAGGGAACTTGTGAATCATTGAGATTGGGATGTAATAATTGATATGTACATTTATGACTTACTTTTAGGGTTTTAAAAATTATGATTTTATCTTGATTTCCACCTTAGTTTACAAATTTTGGAAAAGCCGGCATTGATTTTCTTATACATGTGAAGAAAACAATCATTTCTGAATTTATGTCCAAAATGTAAAGCATACTGAACGGTATGAAAATAAAAAGTGCCCTGAATCCTTCTATTACTACCCAGAATGATCCACTATTAATGGTCTACTTTCTTCTTGTATTTTTTCTATTCAGGCATATTAGTGCATATATAAATATACACATTGACATACTTAAAACGTGTATATATTGATACCTAAAACAAATTTGTAATATTCTGAATAAGCAGTTTTAAAAGATGCTTTGTCACCTAACAATTGTCATTGGGTGTTTCTCATAAACATGAATTTAAAGCATCCAGAGGATAAGAACATATGGAGGCCCCATATTTTATTTTACCACCCCATGCTGTTGGGCATTCTAGTTGTTTCCAATTGTTTGTTATTTACTATAATATTATAATTAATATTTTTGAATATAAAATTTATATTTCCCTTTGAAATAATTAATGGGTCAGAGGGAATGAATGACCATTTAAAAGTATATATTTAATGCATATTTTAAATTTACCTCTGGAGTCTATCAGTTTCTCTCTTCATAGTGTTTCTCTCTTCATAGTTTCTGTCCTCATAGCATCATTTCATTGTATTATCATGGATACCAGGTAATATGATGCTATGAACAACTTAGCCAGTTTTCTGGGCAAAGCTGTCATGGTTTTTAAAGTTATTATCTTTTTATCCCCAATTGCTACATTATTACCTCCATAAGAAACACTCTTTTTCCTTCCCCTTTTTAAGTCTTGAAAAATAATCATAATACTTGCCTCATAAAAAATTGGGAAATACAAATGTGCATAAAATGCTATGTAAGTATTGGGAATTATTGTTTTTAAGCCATTATGGTGATAATGAAAAATCTGCATAAATGATAATCAGTTGCAAAGAACATATCCTATGCTTCGATATCCTAATCTTAGACAGATGCTCCTGGTGCCCACGTTGCCTTTATTCAGCTCTCTTCTGATTTTAACCACAGTGTGGTAGACAGTTCGTGAAAGCTCATATTCTTCTCTTCCTGCCAGGATGTTGCTGGAAGCTCTTGCAGCTGTCTCTTGCATTCTTCCCCAGGGTCTTTTTCAACACAGAGATCTCCCAACTGTCTTGAATTTTGCTGCCTAAAAGTGCAGGGATGGGGAGGGATTAATGCCCAGAGGACACCCTTCAACCAATGGGAGATGGGAGATAGTGAAAAAAATGTTCCAATTTCCTATATTTCTGGTAGACAATTCTGGGAGGCATTCCACGTATGCTTCTCAGAGCTTCTGGCAGAGTTCCACTCTTGTTGCTTACAGCGGAAACCTCAGTAAAGCACCATATAATGTCTTTTCTCTCTCTGTGTCTGACTCTCTCTCCTCCCTCATTGCTGTTTCCGAGGATCGGTTTGGAAATAAACTAACTGCAACCAAATCTTTGTTCTAGACTCTTCTCTGAGGGAAACCCTAAGCACGATATCATCCCTTTCCCTTCTTCTGCAACAATGCAGAGTTCTTTCCCCTTCCCTTGGAGAACATTCAGTTAACTAACTCAGCCATTGAATATTGAGGGTCAGTCCTATGCCAGGCACTGCTTTGTGGAGGATGTGAAGACAGACTCAGATTCTGGCCATCTTGGAGCTACATTCTAGTGGAGCGGGCAGAAAATGAGTACAATAAGTAAGCAAAATGTTAGACTTCAGAAGTGCTAAGGGGAAGAAAGGCAGAATGACTGGGGAAAAGGATGCATTGCGGTTTTAGATAGGATGGCCAGGAGAGGCTTTATTGAGAAGGCCTCATTTGCACAAATATCTGAAGAAGGTGAGCCACATCAAGATATGTCGGAAAAATATTCCATCTGAGGCAATGGCAAATGCCTGAGTCCTAAGGTAGGAGTACGTCTGGAACATTTAGGAATATTGAGAAGACCAGTGTGGATGAAGGGAGGTGAAGGAGAAGGAGGTGCTATTGCCAGAGAGGAAGCAAAGTACTAGACAGGTCACGTGGGAACCTTAAGGTCTTTGGTATTTACCTTAAGTTTTAAAATTTATTTATTTATTTATACTTTATGCCGATCTACAGTGACAGGGAAGCCATGACTCTATCTATTGGGGTCTTCAAATTGATATATAATAGTTGTACAGGCCAGGCATGGTGGCTCATGCCTATAATCCCAGCACTTTGTGAGGCCGAGGCAGGCAGATCACAAGGTCAAGATATCAAAACCATCCTGGCCAACACGGTAAAACCCCATCTCTACTAAAAACACAAAATTAACTGGATGTGGTGGTGCGCACCTGTAGTCCCAGCTACTCGGGAGGCAGAGGCAGGAGAATCGCTTGAACCCAGGAGGCAGAGGTTGCACTGAGCCGAGATCACACTGCTACACTCCAATCTAGTGACAGAGCATCTCAAAAAGAAAATAGTTGTACATATTTGGGAGTACATGTGATGTTTTGATACCTGTGTAATGATCAAATCAGGGTAACCAGGATGTCCATCACCTCAAACATTTATTTTTTCTTTGTATTGGAAACATTATCATCCTTTTTTTTTTTTTTAGCTATTTTGAAATATACAGTAAATTATTGTTAGCTATAATTTCCCTACTGTGCTATCAACTACTATAACTTATTCCTGCTCTCTAACTGTATATTTTACATTTGATGGGGAATTACTGAAGAATATTGAGCAGAAGAATCTCAAGGTCAAAAGGATTATTCTGGCTGCTATATGGAGAATAGTCTTCAAGAGAACAAGGGTGGAAGGAGAAGCCAGTTATGAGTTATTGCAATAATCCAGGAGAGAGATTATAGTGATTTGAACCTGGGTCTTAGCAGTGGAGGTGGTGAGAAGTGTTGAATTCTATATATTCTGAAGCTAGAGTTGACAGAATTTGCTGACAAATGAGGTGGAGGATGTGAGAGAGGTAAGGAGGCATAGACGATTCCAATGTGTTTGGGCTGAGAAACTAAAATAATTACGTTTGCCATTTACTAAGTTGAGGAAAGAAGCAAGAAGAGAAGATTGGAGGGGTGTATGGGAGCTCAGTTTTCCACATATTAAACATATTCCCTATTTATTACTTTCCAGGAGGAATGTCAAGGAAAATAGGTGATTGCATATATGAATCTGGATTTAAGAAACAAGGTCAGGACTAGATATGTAAATTAGGGAGTCACTAGTATGTAGATGATATTTTGAAACATTGGAACTGAATGAGATTTGCAAGGGAGTATGTATAATAGAGAAAAGAAGAAATTCAAGGATGATATATGAATTTTCTAGAGCTGTCATAACAAAATGCCACAGATTGGATGGCTGAAACAACATAATTTTCTTGCAGTGTTGATGGCTGAAAGTCCAAGTCGAGGTGCCAGCAGGGGTGATTTATTTGGAGGCCTCTCTCCTTGGCTCACAGATGGCTGCTTTCTTGGTGTGTTTTCACATGCCCTTTCCTCTGTGTGTGCATATCCCTGGTGTCTTCATCATTCTATAAGGATACCAGTCATATTGGATGAGGGCTTCTCCCATATGCCTTCATTTAACTTTAGTATTACCTCTTTAGAGGCTCTATTACCAATATGGTCATATTCTAACATGCTGGGGGATAGGGTGTCAACATATACATTTTTTGGGGGAACACAATTCAGTCTATAACACATGGATATGTTGGACATGCTGAAATTAGGATGAAGGGGAGATAAGAAAAAATAATCAAATAAGATTGAGATGGAGAGGATAGAGGGGTTTAGAGAAAAAATTGGAAATATATGAAATAAAGTACTTTGAAAAAGTAAAAGGAAACAATTGTGTCAGAGGCTGCTGCTACGTCAAGTAAGATAAAGACTAAGGATTGAATATTGAATTTAGAAATGTGGAGGTCACAGTTACCTTGATAAGATTAGTTAGTGGTAGAGTGCTGGGGGTGAGCATCTAACTGGAATGGATTCAGGATTAAATAAAGAAAAGCCAGAAGCAAGAAATAAAGACAGCTCTTTCAAGGAGTTTTGAAAACCAATTGCCTAAGAACTTCATGTTGGAGACTTGAATTTCAGCTTCATTAATGGAGAGGGGCAAGATTGGTGAACTCACTGATGTGCAGGAACATGGAGTAAGCTTCACAAAATTAGCTAAAACTTGGACTTCCCACTCTAAGATGGTGTGGAGGGCAGAGTAATGGCCTCCTGAAAATGTCCATGCCCTCATCTCCAGAACCTTGGATAATCTTTGCCAGACCTTATACTCAGAACAGAGAAATGCATAGACTAAGGATGGTTAAAATGAACTCTCTCTACAGGAAACATCCAACAGAGACATGTTACTGCCCTGAGCTCTCCAGAGGGACTCTTTTTCCTTAACCTTGCTTAAGCCTGCCAAGTTAGCTTTCTTTTTGATTCTGTGGGCTAAACAGAATCTTTCCAACAATTTTTTTGTTTACCTAAGTTGGCCAGAGTTGCTTGTAAGGAAAGAGACCTCAGTGACACACTGTTCCTTCCATCTGGAACGCCTCGCTGCAGCCCAGTTTCACTTTCAGGTTCACTCCAAGTGTCCAGTCTGTTTTACTCTATGGACTTGATAGTGTGATGGTTAATATTAGGTGTTCACTTGACTGGATTGAGAGATGCCTAGATGGCTGGTAAGTGTTGTTTCTGGGTGTGTCCGTGAGGGTGTTGCCAGAGAGATTGACATTTGAGTCGGCGAACCGGGAGAGGAAGATCCACCCTTAATGTGAGTCGGCACCATCCAATTGGCTGTCAGCGCAGCTAGAACAAAGCAGGTGGAAGAAGGGGGAACAAGCTCCCTTGCTGAGTCTCCTCTCTATTTTTCTTCCCATGCCAGACACTTGCTCCCACTCCTGTCCTTAAACGTCAGACTCCTGGTTTTTCAGCCTTTGGCTGCAAACTGAAGGCTGCACTGTCAGCTTCCCTGGTTTTGAGGCCTCCCGACTTGGACTGAGCCACTACTAGCTTTTTTCTTTCCCCAGCTTGTGGACGGCCTATCGTGGGACTTTGCCATGCAATCGTATAAGCCGATTCTTCCTGGTAAAGTCCCTTTTATATATACATATATTCTTTTGGTTCTGTCCCTCTGGAGAACCCTAATATAGATGGGGTTGTCTACTTTATCTTTTTCCTGGAGACTTTTCCTTACTGATTGACTGGATGGCAAATAAAAAATTGCTCTAATTTGTTCAGGTGCAGTGGCTCAGGCCAGTAATCCCAGCATTTTGGGAGGCCAAAGCTGTACAATTACTGGCATCCAGAAGTTTGAGACCAGTCTTGCTACAAATAAATAAATAAATAAATAAATAAATAAATAAAAATAAAAATTAGTCAGGCATGGTGGCATGTGCCTGCAGTCCCAGCTACTTGGGAGGTTGAGGTGGCAGGATCTCTTGAGCCCAGAAGTTGAGGCTGCAGTGAGCTGTGATCGCCTCACTGCACTCAGTCTGGGTGACAGAGTAAGACCCTGTCTCAAAAAAAGAAAATTGCTCAACTTTACTACAGTGAACTTCCACTGTTAGAACTACAGTTGGATTTTTCTCTCCTAACACCTATTCCAGCCATTGTGGTAGGGAACCAGGAAACCAAATTCATATATCCTGCTCTCTGCTGATGGGGATAGCTATCAAAAGACCATCAGTTCAACAAAATGCTTTAGCAAAATGAGAGCAATGTTAAATTGTTCTGTTTTAGAGTGGTATGTATATCAGAAGTTGATTATCACAATAATTCTTAACAAACCACAAAACCTCAGTGGTTGATAACAATAAGCATCTATTTAGCTTATGAGTCGACAGGGTTCAGCTGATCAGGCCTGGGTTTGGCTTTTCCCGTGTGTTTACTGTCAGCTGTAGGTTCAGTAGGTGACTCTGCTGTCCTTGGGTAGGCCCTTTCACAAGTCTAGGTGGCTTCTAAGGTGGCCTTGGCGGGGATGACTGGGACAGCTCGCTTCTGATCCTTGAATCTCTCATCTTTCTACTGGGACGAGAGGGGCACTTTGGTCAAGTTCTTATGGTAGTAACAGAGGGTAAGAGCAAGCATGCCAAGTTCTTATGGCAGTAGCAGAGGGTAAGAGCAAGCAAGCTCAAGCATGCAAGTGCATCTCAGGCCTCTGTTTGTGCCACATTTGTCAGTTGTCTCCTTGGGGCAACTTAGGTCATTCTAGCTCCAGAGCTCCCAACCAGTTAGCCAAGACTCACTGGACCTGCGACAGAGCTCACCTATTCCCTCTGCCCAATTCTGCTTCACCGAAAGCAAGTCCTATGGCTGAGTGCAGAATGAGAGAGCACTATCGAGCTATATGCACATAGTATAGAGACAAGGAGGACTGACAAACTGGAAACATTATTACCTTTGATCAACCACAGGGGTAAAATTTCTTATTTCTTTTTCTTCTGCATTTGTGTTTTATGATCTTTCTACAGTAAATACCTGTAGCTTGGTTAATGAAGAAAAGCTTCCAGGCAAGAGCAGATTGAAATAATAAAAAACTTAGGAAAAATACCCTTGGCTATCACACTGGCTAAAATACTTAGTACTGAGTGAGAAGATAGCTTGAGCCCAGGAATTTGAGGCTGCAGTTAGCTATGATTGTACCACCGCACTCCAGCCTGGGTGACAGAGGAAGACTATCTTAAAAAATAAAGGAAGAAAAATCTGTAACTCACAATCTATTCAATAAAGTGCTGTTCCATTGATTGTATTGATTATATGGGCAGACTTAAGAGAATGTGTGTGTGTGCAGGCAATGAGGTAGTGTTTGCGTGTGTTTGTGTGGATGTGGTTAAGATTATGTGAAAACAGATGAAAAGGTTACAATAAGAAAACATTAGAAAAACCACTCATTCTTTTTTCTTTTTTTTTTAATTATACTTTAAGTTCTAGGGTACATGTGCACAACGTACAGGTTTGTTACATATGTATACATGTGCCATGTTGGTTTGCTGTACCCATTAACTCGTCATTTACATTAGGTATTTCTCCTAATGCTATCCCTCCCCCATCCCCCCATCCCACGACAGGCCCCGGTGTGTGATGTTCCCTGCCCTGTGTCCGAGCGTTCTCATTGTTCAGTTCCCACCTATGAGTGAGAACATGTGGTGTTTGGTTTTCTGTCCTTGTGATAGTTTGTCGAGAATGATGGTTTCCAGCTTCATCCATGTCCCTACAAAGGACATGAACTCATCCTTTTTATGGCTGCATAGTATTCCATGGTGTATATGTGCCACATTTTCTTAATCCAGTATATCATTGATGGACATTTGGGTAGGTTCCAAGTCTTTGCTATTGTGAATAGTGCCACAATAATTATATGTGTGCATATGTCTTTATAGTAGCATGATTTATAATCCTTTGGGTATATACCCAGTAATGGGATGGCTGGTTCAAATGGTATTTCTAGTTCTAGATCCTTGAGGAATCATCACACTGTCTTCCACAATGGTTGAACTAATTTACACTCCCACCAACAGTGTAAAAGCGTTCCTATTTCTCCACATCCTCTCCAGCACCTGTTGTTTCCTGACTTTTTAATGTTCATCATTCTAACTGGTGTGAGATGGTATCTCATTGTGGTTTTGATTTGCATTTCTCTGATACGAGTGACGATGAACATTTTTTCATGTGTCTGTTGGCTGCATAAGTGTCTTCTTTTGAAAAGTGTCTGGTCATATCCTTTGCCCACTTTTTGATGGGGTTGTAAATTTGCTTAAGTTAATTTTTTCTTGTAAATTTGCTTAAGTTCTTTGTAGATTCTGAATATTAGCCCTTTGTCAGATGGGTAGATTGCAAACATTTTCTCCCATTCTGTAGGTTTCCTGTTCACTCTGCTGGTAGTTTCTTTTGCTGTGCAGAAGTTCTTTAGTTTAATTAGATCCCATTTGTCAATTTTGGCTTTTGTTGCCATTGCTTTTGGTGTTTTAGTCATGAAGTCCTTGCCCATGCCTATGTCCTGCCCTCATTCTTTTTTCTCAAGGAACAAAAAAGAACAGTCAAAAGCACCTTGTCATGTTTAAAGCTAATTCATTTTAGGTCATGGTGTCTCTTATTCAAGAGGGAGAAGTTTCAAGAAGCAATTTAGATAATATTTTTTCTTAGTCTTAATTTTGATCTAAAGCTTTCTGATCAACAGTGCCCAAATAATATCCACTGCTGGGTAGTGACCCAAAGATTTCTCACAGAAAGCCTGGACAGTCAGCACTTTGGATAACCCAAGGCTGTTGTTCTGTTCCACATTTCCTCCTTGAATTTCCACATTGAGGAGCACAACAGAAATTTATTTTCTCAGAGTTCTGGAGGCTGGAAGTCTGAGATCAAGGTGTCTATAGGATGAGGGCCATGGAGGAAGGATCTGTCCCTGGCTTCTCTCGTTGGCTTGTAAATGCCCTTTTCCCTGTGTGTCCTCATATCGTCTTTCTTCTGTATTTTCTGTGTTCACATTTCCCCTTCTTGTAAGAACATGAGTTGTATTGGATTAGGACCCACCTAATGGCCTCATTTTGGCTTACTTACTTCTTTAAAGACCCTGTCTCCAATATGGTTTACATTGTCAGGTACTAGGTGTTAAGACTTCAACATATGAATTTTTGGGGGGCTCACAATCCAGCCCGTGACAACCTGTCTTCATCAGAGTCTGTTTGCCCTCAGGAGCCAATTCTAAACATAGTGATAAAATAAGGTTCATGACCTCTTTAGCAGAGGGATTTGCCTAAGTAAGTCAGTCTGAGTTGAGACTCCAAGACCCACATATCCACAGAGATGGGATCTTCTCCAAGCCCTATTGAATTTTCTAAATCTTTACATCTGTTCCTTCTCATTGGTTTCTGAATGCAAGTTCCACTTCCGTATATTGTAGTCTATCTGGGTGGTGACTAGATAGTCTGCTTAGCTGTTAAAAAACCTCTCTCTCCTTGGGTGGATGCTTTCATCTAGGGTTAAACATCGGAATCACTATGGAAGTGCTTCAGAAAAAAAGACAAAGAAAAGACGTACTTTTATTCAACCAAGTAAACAAATAAACAACTTTACAAATGAGATTCTGACACAAATTCTAATTAAAAGACCAATGCCTCCCCTACCAAATGTTGACTGAGATCTTACAAAAAAAGAGTGACGAGCATTGTCACTTACGTGTTAACGAGCAGCAGCACCTTCAAGAAATTGCTGTTGGAGTCACTACTCAGATGGCAATTAAATATTAACAACAATTAAGATTGAGACTGGCTTTACCACCTCCCTATGCAATTAAATAATAATGACTGTTTACTAAATGCCAATAATAACTCTACAAGGTAGATATTATTTTTAATCCCTGTTTTTCAGATAAGAAAACCAAGTCTCAGGGTGTCTGTCTTAGTCTGTTCAGGCTGCTGTAACAAAATACCATAAATGGAGTAATTTATAAATAACAGAAATATATTGCTCACAGTTCTGTAGTCTAGGAAATTCAAGATCAAGGCACCAGCAGATTCAGCGTCTGGGGTGAGGAATTTTTCTCTGCATCATAGATGGCAGCTTCTTGCTGTGCCCTCACATGGCAGAAGGGGCAAACAAGCTTCCTCAGGGTTTTTCTGTAAGGGCACTAATCCAATTCATGAAGGGTTTGCCCTCATGATCCAATCACCTCCTAAAAGTCCCACCTCTTAGTACTATTGTGCTGAGGATTAGTTTTCCACATATGAATTTTTGGAGGAAGGAAACATTCAGACCACAGCAATGTCTAAGTAGATTATTTAAGTCACATAACTAGTAAATAGTTCACATAGTGTTTGAATTTGGATATGCCTATAATTTAAGCACATCCTTCACCACCTTGCTATACTGCTAGCTGTTTTCCTCTAGCTTGTATCTGTAGCCAAGTGGTTAGTCCTAACCTAGCTAGACTAATTTCTGACATCCAGCCCCACCTTGCCAGACCATTTGGAATCAGCGTGTCTTGAGGAAAATGCCTCCATGATATGACACAGCTACTGACTCCTGTAAAATGTCTAGCCCTCAGCTTCTGCTCTTCTTTTGTGTTCTTGTGTCTGGCTTGCTACGTCTTGTCCTACTGCCTATGCTTTGCATTTTAAAGATACCTTCTAAAACACCTACAAAATTTTCAGGGGGACTAAAATTTTCATTTCCAAAATACTCAATGAGTATTTTATGTTCTAATTTAAAATGCTTTCAATAGTCACCTCTTAGGAAAATCTGGCTCTTAGTGCAGAAAAGGAGTATGTAGCAGACATCTGTCCAATTACAGTATCGATAATAGAAAAGCTTTTAACAATCTACACCTCATAATATGTTAATGCAGGGAAATACTTCTTAGCAGTTTTTATAGAATCTTGTCTTTTGCACAATAAAAGGCAATTCTCCATTTCAATGCAGATATTGAGTAAATGAAAATTGCCTTTCTAAGTTTCAGAGGACAGAAGAATAAAGATATTTGGCTTCAGATAATTGCTTACACTGTTGGTGAAAGCCAGAGTTGTTTCTTATAATACAATAGCGACTGCATTTTAAATAACACAGATGGGTTTCACTCTATGCATAGATAAATAGTTGTATGGAAATCAAATTTTTGTAAATGAAATTACATTTTAAAAACACAATTCTCATAAATTACTTATAATTTTTGTAGCAAAATGTTTTTTGCAAAAATAAGTGCTCAGTATTCACTATATAACTTCAGCTATTTAATTATGGTAATAAATTTGTTTTAAAAGGAGGCAGAGCATGATGGCTGAATAGAAGCCGCCACTGATCATCTTCCCTGTAAGAACACCAGATTGAGTAACTACCCACAAAAAAAGCACCTTCATAGGATCCAAGAATCAAGTGAGCAATCACAGCACCTGGTTTTAACTTCATATCACTGGAAGAGACACTGAAGAGGATGGAAAAGATCGTCTTGACTTGCTGATGCCATGCCTTCTCCATCCTCTGGCAGTGGCTGTGTGGTGCGGAGAGAGCATCTGTGCACTTCAAGGGAGAGAGAGTGCGGTGATTCTGGGACTTTCCATTGGAACTCAGCGCTGACCTGTCACAGTGGAAAGCAACCCTGGGCAGAACTCAGCCAGTGCTCATGGAGGGAGCATTTAGACCAGCCCCAGCCAGAGAGTAATCACCCATCCCAATGGTCAGCACCTGAGTTCTGGCTTCTGGCAAGCCTTGCCACTGTTGGCTAAAGTGGTCTGGGGTTCTAAATAAACTTGAAAGATAGCCTAGACCACAAGGACTGCAATTCCTGGGCAAGTCCTAGTGCTGTGCTGGACTCGGAGCCAGTGGACTTGGGAAGGCATGTGGAATGCCGGGTCAGCCTAGGGACTCCTTGCACCGCCCCTCCCACAACCCTAGATAGCACAGCTCGCACCTCTAAGAGAGACCCCTTTCTTCCACTTGTGAAGAGGAAAAGAGTAAAGAGGACTTTGACTTGCAACTTGTGTACCAGCTTAGCCACAGTAGGATCGGGTACCAGGCAGAGTCTTGAGGCTTCTATTACAGGCCCTAGCTCCTGGATGACACTTATAGACACACCCTGAGCCAGAGGGGAGGATCTAGTCCTGGCAGGATTCATCATCTGCTGACTAAAGAGTTCTTGGGCCCCGAGTAGTCAGCAGTGGTAGTCAGGCAGTACTCGCATGCGCCTTGGGTGAAACTCAGAGACGATTGGCTTCAGTTGTGACCCAGCACATTCCCAGTGTGGTGGCTATGGGGAGAGACTCCTGCTTGAGAAAAGGAGAGGGAAGAGGAAAGGGGACTTTCTTTTGCAGCTTAAGTACCAGCTCAGCCACAATGGGGTAGAGCACCAAGGAGGCTCTTGGGGTCTCCAATTTCAGGCCTTGGTTCTTAGATGGCATTTCTGAACTTCACCTGGACCAGAAGGAAGCTCACTGCCCTGAGGAGAGAGTCCGAGGCCAGGCAGTATAAGCTGACTGAAGAGTCTTGGCCTTGAGTGAACATCAGTGATAGCCAGGCAGTACTGACTGCTGGCCTAGGGTAGTGGTGGCCATTGAGAGACTCCTCTGCTTGTGGAAGGGGGAAGGGAGAGTAGGAAGGACTTGATCCTGTGGCTTGAGTGCCAACTCAGCCACAGTAGAATAGAGGACCAGGTAGATTTCTAAGATTTCTGACTCGAGGCTTTGGATCCTGGATGGCATCTCTGGACTCTCTCAGGGCCTGTGGGACCTTGCTCCCCTGAAGGGAAGGACACAACCTGGCTAGCTTTGGCAGCTGCTGATTGTAAAGTCCTAAGGTCTTGAGTGAACATTGGTGGTAGCCAGGCAGTAGTTACCATGGGCCTTGTGCAAGACCCAGTACTGGGTTGGCTTCAGATCTGACACAGTGCTGTTCCGGTTGTGGTGACCACAGGGGCTTGTGTTACCTCTCCCCCAGAAGCTCAGCATAGAGTGAAAGAGACCCAATTTATTTGAGAGAAAGTAAGAGATGACAACAAGAGTCTTTACTTGGTAATCAGAATTCTTCTGGATCTTGTTGAAGACAAGGTGGTATCTCTGAGTCTGCAAGAGCCACAGTGTTACTCGAGTAGGAATGCCCCCTAATGCAAATATGGCTTCAGTGACCAAAAACTTAGATTATAACACCCAAGTCTCTTGGAATATCCGGAAAGCCTTCCCAAGAAGGATAGGTACAAACAAGCGCAGACTGTGAAGATTACAATAAATACCAAAGTCTTCAATGCCAAGACATCAGTGAACATTCACAAGCGTTAAGACCATCCAGGAAAATATGACCTCACCAAAATGAACCAAATAAGGCAGCAATGACCAATAATGACAGAGATATATGACTTTTCAGACAGAGTTAAAAAATAGTTGTTTTAAGAAAACTCAACAAAATTCAGGAGAACACAGAGAAAGAATTCAGAATCCTATCAGATACATTTAGCGAAGAGATTAAAATAATTAAAAAGAATCAAGTAGAAATTTGCAATTGAAGGTTGGACATGGTGGTTCATGCCTATAATCCCAGCACTTTGGTAGGCCGAGGTGGATGGATCACTTGTGGTCAGGAGATCGAGACTATCCTGGTCAACAGGATTAAACCCCATCACTACCAAAAATACAAAAATTAGCTAGGTGTGGTGGTGCATGTCTGTAATCCAAGCTACTTGGGAGGCTGAGGCATGAGAATTGCCTCGGGAGGCAGAGGTTGCAGTGAACCAAGATCACACCAATGAACTCCAGCCTGAGCGAGAGAGTGAGAGTTTATCTCAAAGACAAAACAAAACAAAAAAAAGCAATTTGCAATTGACATGCTGAAGAATCCATCAGAGTCTTTCAGCAGATTTTTTTTGGTTAAGTTTTTAATTTTTGTGAGCAGTTAGTAGGTGCATATATTTATGGGGCACATGAGATATTTTGATACGGCACTCAGTGTCTAATAATCACAGGGTAAAGGGGTATCCATCATTTCTGGCATTTATCTTTTGTGTTACAAACAATTAAATTTTATTTATTTATTTATTTATTTATTTATTTATTTATTTATTTATTTTTTGAGATGGAGTCTTGCTCTGTTGCCCAGGCTGGAGTGCAGTAGTGCGATCTCCACTCACTGCAAGCTCCACCTCCCGAGTTCACGCCATTCTCCTGCCTCAGCCTCCTGAGTAGCTGGGTCTACAGGCACCCGTCACCATGCCTGGCTAATTTTTTGTATTTTTAGTGGAGACAGGGTTTCACCGTGTTAGCCGGGATGGTCTCAATCTCCTGACCTCATGATCTGCTCACCATGGCCTCTCAAAGTGCTGGGATTACAGGCATGAGCTACTGCGCCCAACCTTCTTTAGTTATTTTTAAATATACAATAAATTATTATGGATGTAGTCACACTGTTGTGCTATCAAAATTCTAAATCTTAGTATCAAATACTGTATTTTATTAATTCTATCTGATTATATTTTTTTATGCCTTAACCATGCTCACTTCCCACCACTCCCCACTATCCTTCCTGGTCTCCGTTAACTATGATTCTACACTCTATCTTCATGAGTTGTATTGTATTCATTTTTAACGCCCACAAATAATTGGGAACATTTATCAGCAGAACTGATTAAGCAGAAGAAAGAATTAGTGAGCTTAAAGACAGTCTATTTGAAAATACACAGAGGAGACAAAGAAAAAGAATAAAAAAGAACGAAGCATTTCTATAATAGCTAGACAATATCTTCAAAAGGGCAAATCTAAGAGTTATTTATCTTAAATAAAAGGTAAAGAGACATGGAGTAGAAAGTTTACTCAAAGGGTTAATATCAGAGAATGTCCCAAACCTAGAGAATGATGTAAATATTCAAGCACAGGAAGGTTATAGAACTCCAAGTAGACTGAACCCAAATAAGATTACCTCAAGATATTTAATGATCAGACCCTTAAAAGTCAGGGATAAAGAAAGGATCCTAAAAGCAGCAAGAGAAAATAAACAGGCTAGGTGTGGTGACTCACACCTGTAATCTTAGCACTTTGGGAGGCCAAAGAGGGCAGATTACTTGAGGACAGAAGTTTGAGACCAGCCTGGCCAACATGTTGAAACCCTATCTCTACTAAAAATACAAAAATTAGCTGGACTTGGTGACACATGCCTGTAATCCCAGCTTGGGAGGCTGAGGTGGGAGAATTGCTTGAACCCAGGAGGGGGAGGTTGCAGTGAGCCAAGATCATGCCACTGCACTCCAGCCTGGGCAAAAGAGTGAGACTCCATCTCAAAAAAAAAAAAAAAAAAAAAAAAAAAAAAAAAAAAAGAAAGAAATAAATAAATAAAAGAAAAGAAACAACACACAATGAAGTACCAATACATCTGATAGTAGAGTTTTCAGGGAAAATCTTGCAGGCCAGGAGACAGTGGAATGACATATTTAAAGTGATGAAGGAAAAAAATTTGTATGCTGGAATGATATATCCAGTGAAAAGATCGTTCAAACATAAAGGAGAAATAAAGACTTTCCCAGACAAACAAAATATGAGTGACTTTATCAACAACAGACCTGTCTTACAAAAAATACTAAAGAAGTTTTTTAATCTGAAAGAAAAGGAGATTAATGAGCCATAAGAAATCATCTGAAGGTATAAAACTCACTGGTAAGTACACAGAAAAACACAGAATAGTATAACATATTGTGCATAAACTACTCACATCTTAAGTAGAAAAATATGAGTGTGCATATGAGTGCATAAACTAATCATATCTTAAGTAGAAAGACTAAAAGATGAAACAATAGAAAATAATAGCTACAACAACTCTTTAAGACATAGACAGCACAATAAGATATGAATAAAAACAACAAAAAATTAAAGAGTGGAGGGATAAAGTTAAATTGTAGAGTTTTTATGAGTGTTCTCTTTGCTTGTTTGTTTGTTTATACAGTCAGTGTTAAGTTGTCATCAGCTTAAAATAAAGGGCTATAAGACATTATTTGCAAGTCTCATGATAACCTCAGATGAAAAAATATATAACAAATCACAAAATATAAGAGCAAGAAATTAAAACATACCACCAGAGAAAATCACCTTCACTAGTATGAAGATAGGAAGGGGAAGGAAGAAAGAAGGAAGAGAAGACCACTAAACAACCAGAAAACAAAGAATAAAATGGCAGGCATAAGTCCTTACTTATCAGTAATAACATAGAATGAAAATGAACTAACCCCTCCAGTCAAAAGACATAGAGTGGCTGAATGGATTAAAAAATAAGACTTAACAATCTGTTGCTTACAAGAGAAATACTTCACCCATAAAGACAGAGATAAACTTAAAGATTTTCTGTGCAAATGTAAACCCAAAAAATAAACAGGAATAGCTATACTTACATTAGACAAAATAGATTTTAAGACAAAAACTATAAAAAGAGACAAAGAAAGTCACTATATAATGATAAAGGGGTCAGTTCAGCGAGAGGATATAACAGTTTGAAATATATCTACACCCAACACTAGAGCATTCAGATATATAAAGCAAATATCATTAGTGCTAAAGGAAGAGCTAGATCCCAATACAACAATAGCTGGAGATTTCAACACTCAATATTCAACACTGGACAAATCTTTCAAACAAAAAAGTCAACAAAGAAACATTGTACCTAATCTGAATTATAGACCATATGGACCTAATTGATATTTACAGAATATTTTCATCCAACAAATGCAGAATACACATTCTTCTCAGCATACGGATCATTCTCAAGAATACACCATATGCTGGATCATAAAACAAGTCTTAAAACTTCAAAAATTGAAATTATATGAAGTGTCTTCTCTGACCACAATGGAATAAAACTAGAAATCAACAATAAGAGGAATTTTTGGAAACTATACAAATTAAACAATATGCTCCTGAATGACGAGTGGGTCAATGAAAAGATTAAGACAGAAATTTAAAAATTTATTGAAACAAATTATCATGAAAACACAACATATCACAACCTATGGGATACAGCGAAAGCAGTATGATGTGGAAAGTTTATAGCCATAAGTGCCTATATTTAAAAAGTAGAAATACTTTAAATAAACAATCTAACAATGCATCTTAAAGAACTAGAAAAGTGAAAGCAAATCAAATCCAAAGTTAATAGAAGAAAAAAAAAATAAAGATCAGAGTAGAAATAAATGAAACTGAAATGAAGAAAACAATACAAAAGATCAACAAAACAAAAAATGGTTTTTTGAAAAGATAAAATTGACAAACCTTTAACCAGACAAAGAATAAAAGAGAGAAGACCAAAATAAATAAAAGCAGAGATTATGAAAGAGGCATTACAACCAACATCACAGAAATTCGAAGGATTATTAGAGGTTACTATGGGCAAGTATTTGCCAATAAATTGGAAAACCTAGAAGAAATAGATGAATTCCCAGACATTACAACTTATTACAGTTGATCTGTGAAGACATTCAAAACCTGAACAGACCAATATGTAGTGAGATTGAATCTATAATGAAAAAATTTGTCAGCAAAGAAAACACCAGAACCCAATGGCTTTATCACTGAATTTTATTCAACATTTAAAGAACTAATACCTATGCTACTCAAACTATTCCAAAAACTAGAGGTGGAGGGATTACTTCCAAACTCGTTCTATAAGGCTGGTATTACCTTGATACCAAAACCAAACAAAGACACATCAAAAAATTAAAAAAAGAAAAAAGAAAACTACAGGCCAATATCCCTAATGAACATTCATGCAAAAATCAAACACTAGAAAACAAAATTCAACAACACATTAAAAAGACCATTCATTATGACCAATTGGAATATATTCCAGGAATGCAGGGGTGTTTCACATACATAAATTAATCTATGTAATATACCATATCAATAGAATTAAAGACAAAAACCATACAATCATTTCAATTGATGCTGATAAAGCATTTGATAAAATTCAGAATTCCTCCATGAAAAAACCCTAAAAGAACTGGGTATAGAAAGAACATACCGGCCGGGCATGGTGGCTCACACCTGTAATCCCAGCACTTTGGGAGGCCGAGGCGGGCAGATCATGAGGTCAGGAAATCGAGACCATCCTGGCCAACACGGTGAAACCCTGTCTCTACTTAAAAAAAAAAAAAAAAATTAGCCGGGCATGATGGTGGGCACCTGTAATCCCAGTTACTCTGGAGGCTGAGGCAGGAGAATGGCATGAACCCAGGAGGCAGAGCTTGTGGTGAGCTGAGATCACGCCACTGCACTCCAGCCTGGGCAACAGAGCGAGACTCTGTCTCAAAAAAAAAAAAAAAAAAGAAAAAAAAAAAGGAAAGAATATACCTCCACACAATAATAGCTGTGTATGACAGACCCACAGCTAGTATCATAATGAATAGGGAAAATCTAAAAATCTTTCCTCTAAGATCTGGAACATGACAAGAATGCCCACTTTCATCACTGTTATTCAACATAGTTCTGGAAGTCCTAGCTAGAGCAATCAAAAAAGATAAAGAAATAAAGGGCATCCAAATTGGAAAAGAAGAAGTCAAATTATCCTTGTTTGCAGATGATATTTTCTTATATTTGGAAAAATCTAAAGACACCACCAAATAGCTATTAGAACTGATGAACACATTCAGTAAAGTTGCAGGATACAAAATCAACATACAGAAATCAGTAGGATTTCCATATACCAACAGCAAACAATTTGAAAAAGAAATTGAGAAAGTAATACTATTTAAAATAGCTACAAATAAACTTAAATATTTAGCAACTATTTTAGTTAACCAAAAAAGTGAAAGATCTCTGCAATGAAAAATACAAAACACAGATGAAAGAAACTGAAGAGGCACAAAATATTGGAAAGATATTCCATGTTCATGGATTGGAAGAATCAATATTGCTAAAAGGTACATAATATCCAAAGCAATCTATAGATTCAATGCAATCTCTAGAAAATACCAATGACATTCTTCACAGAAATAGAAAAAATAATCCTAAAGTTTATATGGAACCACAAAACACTCAGAATAGCCACAGTTATCCTGAACAAAAAGAACAAAACTAGAGGAATCACATTACTTGACTTCCAGTTACTACAGGGGTATAGTAACCAGAATGGCATGAGACTGGCATAAAAACAGACATTTTGACCAATGAAACAGAACAGAGATTCCAGGAACAAATCCATGCATTTACAGTGAACTTGTTTTCAACAAAGGTGCCAAGAACCTACACTGGGGAAAGGACAGTCTCTTTACAAAATGGTGCTGGGAAAACTGAATATCCATATGCAGAAGAATAAAACTAGACTCCTGTGTCTTGCCATATACAAAAATTAAATCAAAATGGATTAAAGAGTTAAATCTAAGACCTCTAATTATAAAAATACTGCAAGAAAACATTGAGGAAACTCTCCAGGACTTTGGGATCTGGCAAGGATTTCTTGAGTAATACCACACAAGCCTAGGAAACCAAAGCAAAAATGGACAAATGGAATCACATCAAGTTAAAAAGCTTCTGCACAGCAAAGGAAACACTCAACACAGTGAAAAGATAATGCACAGAATGGGAGAAAATATTTGCAAGTGATTTACATGACAAGGGATCAGTAACCAGTATATATAAGGAGCTCAAACAACTCTATAGGAAAACATCTAATAAATCAATCAAAAAATGGGCAAAAGATCAGAAGAGACATTTCTCGAAAGAAGACATACAAAATGGCAAACAAGCATATGAAAAGGTGCTCAACATCACTGATCATCAGAGAAATGCAAATCAAAATTTCATGAGATATCATATCAGCCCAGTTAAAACGGTTTTTATCTAAAAGACAGACAATAACAAATGCTGGTGAGGATGTGGAGAAAGGGGATCTTTGAATACTTGTTTGTGGGAATGTAAATTAGTACAGTCACTATGAAGAACAGCTTGGAGTTACCTTGAAAAACTAAAAATAGAGCTACCATAAGATCCAGCAATCACACTGCTAGGTATATGCCCAAAAGAAAGGAAAAAGATCTCTGCATTCCTATTTTTTTACAATTATTTCCAACTTTCTTTTTAGGTTCAGTGGGTACAGGTGCAGGTTTAGTACAGGGATATATTTTGTGTTGTAGGGGTTTGGTGTCCAGTTATTTTGTCACTCAGATCATAACTATAGAAGTCAATAGGCAATTTTTCAATCCTCCGCCTCCTCCCAACCTCCCTGCTCAAGTAGGTCCTGGTGTCTATTGTTCCCCTCTTTGTGTTTGTGTGCACTCATTGTTTACCTTCCACTTAGAATTGAGAATATGCCATATTTAGTTTTCCATTCCTGGGTTACTTGACTAAGGATAATGGTTTTCAGCTCTGTCAGTGTTGCTGCAAAAGACATGATTTCATTCCTTTTTATGGCTAGGTGGTATTCCTTAAGGTATATGTACCACATTTTCTTTATCCAATCCACGATTGATGGGCATTTAGGTTGATTCCATGTATTTGCTATTGCAAATAGTGCTACCATGAACATACATGTGCATTTATCCTTATGATAGAAGCATTTATATTTCTTTGGGTATATACCCAGTAATGGGACTGCTGAGTTGAATAGAAGTTCTGTTTTAAGTTATTTGAGAAATCTCCAAAATGCTTTTCACAGTGGCTAAACTAATTTACATTCCAACCCCCAGTGTATAAGCATTCCCTTTTCTTTTCAACCTTGCCAGCATCTGTTAATTTTTGACGTTTTAGTAATAGCCATTCTGAGTGGTGTGAGATGGTATCTCATTGTTGTTTTGAATTGCACTTGTCTAATGATTAGTGATGCCAAGCATTTTTTGGCATCAAAAAATTGTTGACTGAGTGTATGACTTCTTTTGAGAAGTGTCTGTTCGTGTCTTTTGCCTATTTTTAAATAGGGTTGTTTGAATACAGCCAATAATAATTTATTGTACGTTTAAAAATATGTAAGAGTGTAAGAATAATTTGATTCTTTGCAACACAAAGAAAGGGTAAGTGGTTGAGGAGATGGATACCCCATTTTCCCTGATGTGATTATTATGCATTGTGTGCCTGCATCAAAATATCTCATGTACCTCATAAATATTCACATCTACTATATACCCCCCAAAATTTAAAAAAGAAACACATATAATATACATATAAAGTACACATATATATCTTATATAACTTTGGGAGAAAAACAATACTTAAAAACTATAGTGTTTCTAAAAATTATAAATTTCTAAAATTATAAATATAATGTTTGATATTTGAAAAATGAATGTATTGAATTTACATGAACTAATAATAGATCATTATGTCTTGAAGTGGGCAAAGGCTAGCAACCATAAAAGGAGAAAATAGAAAACAGCTCGTTAACTTTAGTTAAGGACAATTTTATATTTTTGTTCAAATAATCCTGTGTAGGGTTCAACTTCTTTCTTAGGAAGTTTTGGTTGAACAATTTTGTGCTCTATACTGTGCTATCATATTCCATTAAGTGTTTCTGTTGAAGCAATTTTCAACTCTTTACTGAGCGAGTCAAAAGTTGAATGTCATACTCTCTTTCTTTAAAATTGACCCAAATCAGTTCTCAGTCATGAATTAAGACTAAAACTTTCAACACTGTATCCTATCCTTTGGTTAAATAAATGAATGGGTGATGAATAAATATAGCATGGTTACTGTGGCAAATCTTTTGAAAAATTATCTCATTATCAAGGTCAAATCAGAATTTTAAAAGGAAAAATATCTTTTACATCTGTAAGACACAAAGTACATGTATATTTTTATTGTTCTTAACTAGCCAGAGATTACATATTATATTATCTTAAATGTATTATAACAAATAAATGCGGAGTCGCATTCATTTTAATTTACAAATATTTTGGTGGGTTCAATGGTGGTCCCCCCAAAAAGATATGTCCATATCATAACAGCAATAATCTGTGAATGTGAACTTATTTGTAAAAAGAGTCATTACAGAAATAATTGAGCCTCGAAGTGAGAACATCCTGGATTTTCTGAGTGGCTCCTCAGTCCAATGACGAGTTCCTTAGAGCAGAAGAGGAGGCCCAGAGACCCGGAAGAGAAAGCTGTGTGATGACAGAGGCAGAGCTTGCAGTCATGCAGCCATGAACCAAAGACCACTTGGAACCACCTGAAACTCGAAGAGGCAAGGAAGGTCTCTTTTCTAGATGGAGTGCAGCCCTGGGCATAATGCCCTAGTAGCACCTTGGTTTTGGACTTCTGGTCTCTAAAATTGTGACAGAATAAATTTCTGCTGTTTTCAGGCACTAAGTTTTTGATAATTTGTTATAGCAGCCCTCGGAAACTAATTTATATATCAAATAGGCAGAGGACCAGTATGCCAAAGAAAACAAATGATTTGTTGACTCTTCATGCTGAGTAGTGAGGAAGAAAACAAGCTATCTGGCATGTTCATCTCCTGTGCTCTCCTCTAAAAGGAGATAAGTCTTACACCTGTATCTACTATCAAGATATAAAATTTTTCATTGTTAATTTTTTATTGAGATATAACATCTATCCTATAAAGTACCAAAATCTCAGGTGATAATTTTTACATATATATTTATGTATTTATATGTTCAAATTTCTACACACGCATACAATTGTGTAACTGTAACCACCACTCAGTTGGACATAGAACATTTCCAGCATAAAAGAAAGTTACCTAGAGTCCATATCCTGTCAAATCCTACCTGCCCACAATCTTCTCCCAAAAAAATACTTCGATTTTAATACAAAAATTAGCCAGGTGTAATGATGCATGCCTGCAGTCCCAGCTACTTGGGAGACTGAGGTGAGTGGATTGCTTGAGCCCAGGAGGTAGAGGTTACAGTAAGCTGTGATCACACCATGGCACTCCGGCCTAGGTGACAGAAGATTTGTGACAGGGTCACCTGTCTCAAAAACAAAACAAAACAAAACAAAAACTCATTCTATTATTAATAGAAATGAGATCATACAGTTTATATTTCTTTGTGTCATTATTTGTCTGTAATGTGTTGTCTGTATATGCTCATTATTATGTGTGTAAAAATCATCCATATTAATTATATTAATCAATAGGTCTTTTTCTTTTTAATTAGGGAGGTGAATATTCCACAAAATGTTTATTCTACTCTTAACCTACAGTTGGGTTGTTTCTAGTTTTAAGCAATTGTAAAAAAAATTGCTAAGAATATTTTGGTCTTATATCTTAGGGACATATGGGTTTATTTTTCTTGGGTATATATGTAAGAGTGAAATTATTTGGCCATTGGATAGGCATATATTTAGTTTTTATAGGTACTATTAAGAACTGTTCCAAAATTATTGTATCAATTCACACTTCCATCAACATTGCATGAGAGTTCCAGTTGCTCCACATTCTTGCTGACACAATTGTTTGCCATTTAAATTTTAGCCACTGGTGGGTGTTTAGTGGTATCTTATTTTGTGTTTTAATTTGCACTTCCTTATTGAATAATTACATTGAGCATCTTCCCATATGCTTGGGCTATTTTAATATCCTCTTTAATCAAATGCCTGTTTGATCCTTTTGCCCATGAAACAGTTTTTTTTTGTCCTTTATATTATTGAAAATTCCTTTCTGCTTTAGTGAATCAGGGACATAAATAGTGACTATTTCATGGGTAGAATTTAATTTTTCCGTGCATTGGTCTATTCCTAGAGAGCTTTAAATCTTGCTTCATTGTGCTCACCTTTTTATACATCATGGATTTTGACTCTGGTTCTTTAGTTTTCCCATTTCATTTTAGTCACCAAAATGCTTAAAACTAGAGATCAACTTTCTTAGCTGCAAAAGCTTCTAACCTTTCAAGAAGTTCATACTTTATGAAATTGCACAGCAAGCATTTATTTTTCAGATCATTTTTGAACATTACTCCTAAATTAATAAAGTATTCTAATGCTGCTTTAGTATTGATTACAATAAAAAGGGCTTGAAATATAGCTGTTCTTTATGCATAAAAGACCCAGCTAGGACCAGTACTGCCAGAGAAAAAAAGTCATATTGAATGAAAAAAGTCATATTGAAAAAAGTCATATTGAATTTCCCTACCTAAAAGATGTCTCAATCTGAATTTATTTGGCTACACTAAAGAATGCAGTATATTTAGTTTTCCATTTGCATGATGTGTTTGTGCTATAGATGATATTTTAAATTGAAAAGTTTATTTTAAATTATTTTTACAGTGAAGACTGTTTTCAGCTCTTTTTATATTGTGCATAGTTTTTTAATGTAATCTGCTAGCATGTGTTTTGTAGACTGTTTAATGACTGGATGTCTTCCTCCAAATTTTGAAGTACAAAACTAGTGTCTTTTTTTACTTGTACACCGTTTTAAAGTCTATTAAAATTGTCATTTGACTTTTTTTCTGTTAAAATATGCTTTCTGAATACAAAGCTATTATTACATTGTCTGATATCAGAATGCATAATTCTTTGGATGAGTACATAAATTATACATTCTGTAGATTGATCAATTAAATATTAATTTTTAGTAATATAACTGTAATATTATAATGATGGTATTGTTAATAATAGTAATCGATGAGAGAATAAAAGATTTATATCTTTTATTGTTAACGTTGCCACCCAAAATTAGTGTTAGACAGCTGCCCCACCCTGCTCCAAATGCTCGGAATTTCCATTCTTCATCCAGTGGGATTTCGTAAACTCCACAGAGACTCTTCCATATTTTTTTCTACTTTTAAGTTGTTGTTTATTTCCTTAACACATCATATATGTTATTAGAGAATAAAGCAATTGTAAGTAATTAAGAGAATAAACTGTTTCTTGGTTGTTAGAATAGCATGGTATGTATTTATATCCTGGGGCCAAGAGACCCATCTCTATTTAAAATAATGTATTGTGAACATTCAGTATTATATATTATAGAAAAATAAATCCCTGAGGAATAAATAATTTGCTATAAAAAGTTTTATCTTCCTAATTTAAAAGGTTGATACTAAAAAGCCAGAACTCAGATTTTTTCCCCTTCTAGATTTTTTTTTGTTTTCTTCTGTTGTTTTAATGGAGAGAAAGAGAGAAATTGCCTACTACTGATTTAAGCATATGGCCTCATCTTGGGAGCAGTCCCAAGGTTTTGACAAAAAGTGTAAAACATTAAAAATAGGACTTTATGTGCTACTTTTTGGGGCTTGGCTAGAGGACAGGACAATTACACAGTGGTTTTATGAGCCCCCCGATGTGTAATATTTATCTTTATTTGCTCTTCATTTATATTTAGTGCATGTTGTAAAACTGTGTAAGGCTATGAAGTAACTTTAGAAGTTATAATGGGCAACAGCTCTTAATGGAGACTTTTTTTTTTTTATTTTACAGATTCACTTTGAAGAGTATTAAAGACACGTTCAGCTGAATAAAGCAGACTGTATGTATCATAGGCTTAATTCATACACGTAATAAAATCTTTCCATGTGCTTGCAGAAATAACACAAAGATCAATAACCGGAAGGAAGCCAGAGGGATGAAAATACATGGTAGATTAAGATTGTTTTGCACAAGACAAGAGAAAGAATATTTAAAGCTTGCTGACAGATTAATATAGTCTGCTTTGCATTTTGTCTGCTATATTACAAAAGGGTCGCATCTATTCTCAGAATTATAATCAAAGCCACTGAAGGAGAAAAGTAGGCATTTAGAAAAGTGAACCTACTGGATGACTAAGGACCTTCAGCAAAGTAGTAGATTCTCAATAGCATGTTATCACTCTTTACAAAGATCTCATCTTCAAGTTTTGTTGGACAACTATATGTGTAGCCTGTGAAGTTCTGATAAATAATGATGATACATGATACCAATTTCTTTAATTCTTGCCTTTAAAAGATGTTGCAAGATAAAACAATGCAATAACTGGTTCTTGATATATTTGGCATTTAAAAAATACACACTTAGTGGAAATCACTCTAGACATTTAAAAGTAACATTGAGCTTATGAATATTTGCATATGAAAAGTGAAAAGAAAAGGATCATCTTAAGTGTAATAGTTCCCCATTGATAGCGTGAGTTAGGACAGTTGGTCTGGATGGCCTTGTGAGTATCTCCTGCCTTCATCATAGCTCCACCTCTTCTTCCCAGAGTTTTGCGAGAGATATCATGAGATACGAGAAAACATTTGCAAGATAAGGCAGAATCTTTCTTTGGTCAAGGACATGGAGATTGGGCAGGCTGAGTTTAGCAACTCAAGTTTAGTGATCAATGGCAAATAATATCAGGTCTCCATGTTAAGAAGTAATTGTGAATTTGAGATGCCAGAGAGCTCATGCTTGGTTAAAGGAGCAACTATTGCTTAATTCCAATGTATGATTTTCAATCAATTTCCAAGAATTTCCTTGTGTTTCGGTTCTAAACAGTCTGCTGTTAAAACCATGGGTACACGTTGGATGTTATGGTAATACAAAGGAAATGGTTAGACAATACAACTGTTTATGGAAGTTCCTGTGGTCCACCTACAAAAGACAAGTTGACAATCACAGTGGCTGCTGTTGTCAATCCTGGACTGTTGTGTGCTGCAGCATTTTCACCCTGGCCATTCAACACAGTGCATGGACATCATGTCTTTCCACTGATACTTTTTTAAAGATAGTTTTTATATAACCAAATCCTCATTCCATTTATAATGAGGTACCATAAATGAATTACCTGAAACAATATGTTTGTCTGTTATCTTTCACTGTTTCTACTTCACATTAATTTTTAGCTATAAAATTGATAAACTGATGCTTACTACTATCTCTTTCCCTCTTTTACTCCTTGGTTTTCAAATTTTATTTCAATGTCAGAGAATTTCCTTTACTAGGAACAATGTATTACAACACAATATTTAAAAATAAACTACTTAAATTTGGATGCCAATAATAATAATACAACTCAATGGAACTTGAGTTGTTAAACTCAGCCTTCCTGCAGTTTGATAATTGTATTTCAGAGCTACCTCACCATGACTTCCTTGCAACTTTTTTCCCTATAGACAAAATTGAAGCTGAATTCAGGAAGTTCCAGGGGGCTTTATACTTGCTGTTAATAATGTTATTGCTTTATTGATCAACTGTGTGAGTAGAATAGGCATAATTTTTAGTACACTTAACCTATCGTCAAAGTCAAGATCATAAAGCCTTCCAGCAACATCATAACCTTGGTTTTAAAATATCCCTTTTGAAAACATTCATTGAAATAGCACCTACTGTGAGTCAGGTAACAGGAAGAGTTGTAAAGAAGAAGAATATGCATTCTCCACCTTCACAGGCTAGTGAAGGTGATGGTGGATACAATTTAAATGCAGTCGGAAAATAAAGATCATGTAATGTAACATATTTTGTACATTGACAGTACATTGACAAATGATTTTATACTTCGAACAAACTCATCTCAATATTTCAGTTTCTAACTATGAGACAATTTCAAGCAACTGAGTATTTTCTCTTAAGAATCAAATTTCTAATGTCTTATGTACTGTCAATGTGAAATTCATAATACTGACTCCACTTATCCCCCATGCTGGAATGCTTATATATTGAATAGTATTTAGATTTGACAATTACATTGGTAATTGTCTTGATTCCAAGGAAAGCATAGAAACATTTTTAAAAATGTAAGATAAAAAATTCAGGAGATAAATGTAATCATTCCTTATGTTTTTACAGTCATTGTCTTTCACTGGCTCTGAAGTGAGTTGTAACAAACATTCTTTACTCCTGGTCTTGATACCAGTTCTGGCTAGGATGAGGAGGAAATTAGGAGTTTTATTTAACAGTTTCTCTAGGAAGCAGAATGTCATTATAACAGATACTGTCCTGGCAGTCTTTATCTTGAGCAACCCGTGCATACCTGTGTTGAGGTAGCCCAGATCATGGGGTTGGCTTTGTGCCGCTCCCATGTGGCTTTGTGCCACTCTGTCTTTGGCACTCCAGTGTCCTGTAGTGCCAGAAACCCAATCTTGAATTCTAATCTGTGGTACTAAGACCCTGATGTTTTCCTCATGGTGCATGTCATCCTTCCCATATGACCAGTAACCTGTTACCCCTCTCTGAGAATCAGCAGGAGCCAGTCTTGTCATGTATACCCATCTTGGCCCATGCCATCTCTTTTTCTTCTTTTTCTTTTTTGAGACAAAGTCTTGCTCTGTTGCCCAAGTTGGAGTGCAGTGGTATGATCACAGCTCTGCAACCTTCACATCCCAGATTCAAAGAATCCTTCCACCTGAGTCTCCCGAGTAGCTGGGACTACAGGTGCGTGCCACCACGCCTGGCTAATTTTTGTATTTTTTGTAGAGCTGGGGTTTCATCATGTTGTCCAGGCTGGTCTTGAACTTGATCAGCCTGCCTTGTCCTCCCAGAGCATCTCATCTTTTGGATTGGACCTTCTTGAGTAGTTGGATCTATGTGAGCCAGGCTGACTACCCTATCTGACTTTGAAAAAAAAAAACAACATTAATTTGTTGGCTACTCCTACAACAGGATTTAGTATCCGGTACTCTTTAATGTGGACTTCTCCTCCCTTCTCTGGGTGATAGTGAGGTCATCGTGTTCTGTGTTGTAACCTGTCTGAGAGTCAACAATATTTGCAGAAAGTCCACAGTGTTTTAGAGGCTTTTAGAACAGAATTAGAATCCCGGAACTACCAGTTGAGTGGAGCTCCCCGGACATCAAGCAGTCTCACTGCCACAGGACCGTTTTAAGGAAATTAGCAAAATTTCAAGGTCAAAATCATTTGGCAAGGAATTCTTTTCCCTTGCTTACATCTAATTGGTCTCTACCCATGAGATATGCTCATATAGAATTAACTTCAGATTTTAAAAATATGGAATATGTGAGTTCTGGTTTTAACTGCTTCCTTGGCAATTAAACGTCTCTATTGGGAAAATATAAAGTTATACACATACTTACTGCAGGTATCATCATTTTGGAACTTGTCAATATTGTGTACACTGAAGTGATCACAGTTGAACTCACATTTCTTATTTGTGTTTTGGTTTCACACAACTTTTTGTCTCATAAAAAGGTGGTTGTTGAAAATTTTGAAGCATGACTTGAAAGTTTTACAAATTATTATTATGACTTTAACTGAGAAGGAAAAAAAGTGGAAAATATTTAAAAATTAGGAAACCCATGGCTTTAAATTAAAACTTTGGGATTCTCATCCCTATAGCACTGCTCTTGACTAATCTAAATACCTATAATAATACGGGGTTTAAATGTGAGCCCTTCTCTGGCGTATGAGGGAACTGATTAACTAGAGGCATTTTCTTTGAATTTTATGCTTGGCTCCAATATAGATTTTATTGGATCCTCTTCCTAAGCTACCATCCATTGTGTTAGAAACATATATCACTCACTATAGCTAGGCAGCTGTGAAATGAAGTATAGGATCAACTCTGTTTTTCACTCTGTTGAGGAAAAAAATTTTTTTTAAACCTCTTATTTCACATTCTTATAACTTTTGGGGAAAACCATTCTATACCCCGTGAAAGTTATAGTTTCTCAGTTTCATTTTCAGACCTGGGTGATCCCCTCTTCTGACACACATATAATTATGTTCTACATTCTGAGGATTTATTGAGTGTACTGCTAACTGGTCTTTAAACTATATTCTTCAAATCCTGCTTTTGCTTGAATAATGTCATCTCTATCTTCAGCATATATTAATGACTGGAATATTAAAAGAAATTTGCCTGAGAAGTACATTATGTTTAAAAGCTATTCGATGCTATATATATGATATTTCCTGGTGACATGGCTTGGCTCTGTGTCCCCACCAAAAATCTCATCTTGTAGCTCCCTAATTCCCATGTGCTGTGGGAGGAACCTGGTGGGAGATGATTGAATTATGGGGGCAGGTCTTTCCCGTGCTGTTCTCATGATAGTGAATGGATCTTAGGAGATCTGGTGGTTTTAAAAACAGAGTTGCCCTGCACAAGGTCTTTTTTTGCCTGCTGCCATCCACGTAAGATGTGACTTGCTCCTCCTTGCCTTCTGCAATGATTGTGAGGCCTTCTCAGCCATGTGGAACTGTAAGTCCAATAATCCTCTTTCTTTTGTAAATTGCCCAGTCTCAGGTATGTCTTTATTAGCAGTGTGAAAATGGACTAATGCACCTGGCATTTAAAAAAAGTACTATATTTATTGCATATAAGTGAAAATTTATAAAACTAACTATGTTAGTAAGGATAGAATAGGTTAGGCTTCTATGAAAATAGCCATGAAATGTGGTTTAAGACATACAGTGAAGGTTAAAGACAAAAACAGATTTATGTAATGATCACATAAATTCTGTTAAGGCTCAGGGAGTTTTCAGAGTAGCTCCTCTCTCTATGCGATGACCTCTGTCTCTGTGATGAGAGGTCACTTGCTTCTTGTGGTATTTCCATTTCAACACATGGTTTCTACAGTTGCCTTTGATAGAGAAGATAGGTTCTTGAATGTCTCAGCCTGGAGCTGACCTGCATTACTTCTACTCAGTTTTCACTGTCTAGAACCAGGTTTCTCAACTATGGCTGGGGTGAATAATTTGTTTTGGGGGACTCTCCTTGCACTGCAGGATGCATGCCAGTGTCCCTGGTGTCTACACACCAGATACCAGAGATGTCCCCTCTGGCTATGATAACCAAAGATACCTCTAGAGGTTGGGGTGGGGTTGGCAGTGAATGGAAAAATTGCTTTTGGTTGAAAACCACTGAACCAGAGGTAGTCATTTAGCTCTAACTGCAAGGTTGTTTCGGGAAGAATGGTCTTCTTGTGTTTACAGGAAGGTGAGGAAAATCAGACATGGATATGCACTAGTAGACTGCAACATATTAGCTAATGGAAATACAGACTTTTCATCATTTCACTATGTATCTAAACATATGAAAAATGTTACTGTTTCAATTTTAACATACAACAAAACAAATAATACGGCATGTCCAAAGTAAATTAACAATTCTGAGCAATGAACTAAATTTTATTAAGTTGTAGAAAGAAACATTTGTAGTAAAAATATATTAAAAGAATTATTTAAAGAAGTTGAAATAATAATTATTGTATTTGACTATAGGAAGCTTAGGAAAAACACTAGCAAATAATGTAAATATGAGCATTAGAAAGAGCAAACTAGTGTGACTATAAAAACTTGTTTAGCATCTCTGAACATAAGTTTAATATTGAATACAATTTGTTATTAGTCATTAAAACAACCTCTTCTGGGATAGCCTAGTTCAGTGTATACTTGTTTACACATGTTGACCTTGGTAATATGCTTTGTAAATGTGTTGCCAAGTTGTATTTATTAGTCACAGACTAAAGAATATATATTAGTCACAGGATAATTAGAATGCTTTCAGTTATAAGGCTAGAAACCTAGTGGAACCATCTTCTGGCAGACACACACACACAGGGAGAGAGAGAGAAAGAGAGAGAAAGGAATTTTTCAGAAAGAGCTTTTGGTTTACAATAACAAAGCTTTGTTTATTGTTCATGTTACATTCTGGCTGTAGCTGTCCTCCATATATCTTCTCATTCTGGGGCACAGTTTTAAGGAGCAGCCCCTGTCTTAGACTTGTGGAAGAGGAAAAAAATAATCATAGAACAAGCTGATGGATCTTATGGTCTCTACTTGGACATATCATATATTCCTTCTGCCCATATTCAATCAATTAAAGCAAACCATATGGCCACGCATGCTGTCTGTCAATGGGTGAGGGAAGTATCTCCTTCCACGGGGAGGTGCTGCCAGTGACATGACCATAGGAGGGATATAGGTCCTCTTACAGAGAGGACAAGAGATCATTGTGAACAATAATATCATCCATCACAGATGTTGAGATGGCTCACTGAAGATAGGGACAGAACTAGAACTGGTCACAATTGCAGTCATCTCTGCTTCTCTTTGTTTTAGCTACATTCTTTCCAGCTATGAAGAGGAAGTCAACAGCAGTCCTAGATTTATACTTCCCCAATTAGCAAAATAAATAAATAAATAATTAAATTAAATTAAATTAGAATGAAATGACTTCTCTTTGCTTTACAATAACATGACTGACCATTCCCATGTGTCTAAAAGTAGTGTGGCTAAAAGTACAGGAATGAGATTTCATCTGGCCCATAGTTATGTCTTGACTGGATGAGAAACATTTCCCTAAAGGGGAATATTTCCCTAAAGGAGGGCAGGGGTACAGGTACTGGGAAGCCCAGAAGCTGTGTAAAGTGGTGACTTCACCGAAATGCAGTAGGACAGAATATAAACAGACAATATAAAAATGTGAGTTTTTCATCTTTCTTTAAGTTTGTGCTTCCCTATTTCCATAGTTATACAGAAAGTTTTGTCATAATAATCAAAGGGTAAAATTTACAGAACTCAAAAATCAATTTTGGGGAAAAATGGTTCCCCACGTGTTCCTTGTAAACCTATGAATAGGGATCCAGAACAGTAGCAGCTTGTTACTGCATTAAAGTTGTAATATTGTTAACTTGGCAAAGAAGAGAACTTTAAGTTGCTTTACTCTTGCTTCCAACTACTATTGATTTTTTTTTCAAAAACCCTTTGATGTACTGAGATTTTTTTAATGTAGAGAGTTGAAAAAGGATCAGTGAACCAACAATTATATATTGTAGCCATTTGTAGGTATGTCAGAGATAGAGAGAAGCTCAAATTATAGTAATTGACTTCCTAGAGCACATTTGGTAATGTCTGGAGATATTTTGGGTTTTCAGAATCAGAAGGGAGAATGCGATTTCTGTCTAGTGGGTAGTCTCATAGATGCACATCCTACATTATACAGGATGGCCCCTCATAACAAAGAATGGTCTGTCCCCAAAATGTCGATAGTATCCAGGTTGAGAAAGCCTGCATTAGGGAGTTCTGCTGAGATCAGGAAGCTCTGGACTAGGGTAAAATGAAAATTAAAAAGGATATAGATACCAGAAATGAACCCATGGGGGTGTGTGCCTGATTGGGTAAAGCCCATAAAAGACGTGTCCTGAAATTATCCCCTCATCTTTTTGTTTTTGCATTTCAATTTCAGTCCATAATTGGCCATGCTTTCTTTAATTGATTGAATCCTAAGAATTCTATTAGAATTAGAAGGAATCTTAGAGATAACCTAGATCTTGGGCAAGGAAAAGTAAAAATATCTTCAATGACCAGACTAGTAACCAAATATGTGATATGGTAAAGTTAAAGAGAGACTCTGTCAACTGAGAAGGCCTCAGATAAACAATATTCTGGCAGCAGTAAACATACCTGCTACCCAGATCTTGATTTCCAATACTATTTTCCAATAAAAGGAACAAGGGCTCTTGGAGAAATGCCTGATTCTAGGACTGGGGCAGAACATATGAAATAAGTATCAATCTGGAGCATCTTAAGGTGCTGGAAGTAAAAAAGTCCTTAACAAATAAACCAACCTACATTGATAGGGTATGTCAAAGGAGAACAAGAGCCAACAGAAAGAGCTGCAAATAGCAAGAGCTACAACAATTCGAGCACTAAAATAAAGCAGTATTGGATTATAACCCAAAGTATAAAATAAATATCCATGAGTCTATACTGATATAAATATGTGATTTTATAAATTAATAAATAAGGAAGAAGAGACAATTCTCCTATGCAGAAGAATTTCAAATATAACTCCCCACATCTGACGTGTGAGCTGCACAGAATTATTTCTTTCTAATGTGTATGGTGTGGAAAGATGAGGGGGGAAAGTAACTTTACAGTGGAACATCCTGACTACATTAGCCAGATGATCAAGGTCAGCATCAAAGGTCATAAATCATGTGGATAGTATATACCCTTGATATGATGTGATGAAACTGTTACTTCCTCTGCATACCCCTCAACTCTAGTCTACTTATGGGAAAAATATCAGATAAATTCCAATACATGAGCATCCTACAAAGTACTTTGCCAATACTACTCAAAACTGTCAAGGTCATCAAAAACAAGGAAAAGTCTGGGAAACTGACACAGCTCTGAGGAGCCTAAGGAGACCTGATGACTAAATGTAATGGCGTATCATGGATAAGATCCTGGAACAGAAAAAGGATATTAGGTAACAAATGAGGAAATCCAAATAAACTATAAACTTCAGTTAACAACAATGTATAAATACTAGGTTGTTACTTGTAACCAATGTAGGAAGCTGCTTGTATTAGTCTGTTTTCATGCTGCTAATAAAGACATACCAGAGACTGGGCAATTTACAAAAGAAAGAGGTTTAATTGAATTAAAGTTCCATGTGGCTAAGGAAGCCTCACAATCATGGCGGAAGGCAAGGAGAAGCAAGTCACATCTTACATGGATGGCAGCAGGCAAAGAGAGAATGAGGAAGATGCAAAAGCCCCTGATAAATCCATCAGATCTCATGAGACTTATTTACTACCATGAGAACAGTATGGGGTTTGGATGGGGACACAGAGCCAAACCATATCACCACTATGACAATAATCATAGGGGAAACTGTGTGCAGGGGATATACGGGAAGTCTGTTCTATTTGATCATTTTTTCTTTAAAACTATTCAAACATTGTCTATTAATTAAACCAATTAAAGGGAGGGGTAGGACCTATGAGATCCTAGAAAATGAATGCCCTGACAGTTTAACATTTTGCAGGTTGATTAAAAACAATGGAATTGACTTGCAATGAAATTCAGTCCATAGATGCCCAATTTGTAATCTGTAATCTAGTTGATCTCCTTTATTTTGCAGATGATAGGACAAGAGCCTCATCATTAGTAAAGGGTTTACAGAAGCTGCACCATGATCAATTGCAAAAATCAGCCAACTGAACTTCCTGGGCGGCGCTCTCTTCTCTAAGTAGCCTCTGCTGTGGGTGTGCTGCTTTGCTAGAAAAGGGTGGCAGCTATTAGTGACCAGAACAGTTACTTTTTGATCTTCATGTTTAGATATGTTTGACTAGACTGACACTGAAGCTTATTATACAAAACAAAAATGAGAAAACAGAATTCTACACACAGCAATGTTCTTAGAAGAGCAGTTTTAACAACTGTCAAATATTTTTAAGAAACAAAGGAATAGTACTTCTATAACTTGTCATGAATTTTGCAGCAGCTAAAATTGGTGGAGCAGTAAGCTTACTTTTTTTTTTTTTTTTTTACAATGATGATGAGATTAGGATAAGTGAGAATTCTGGGGATTTAAAAAAATCTGGTATTGTTTAAATAATACAAGATAAACTATTTAAGTAGGAGTCATAAAATGCAGACTAACTCCTAACTTAGCCAAGCTATCACCTTCATGACTTTGGATATGAGCAGAGCCTAAGAAGTGAGAAAAATGATGCCAATATACATACTCTTATCTTGAATACCCTCATGTGGTTGAATACTCAGGTTATGAATGCACTTTAGATGAATTGATAGTCTTATAAATGCACAATGAGTATAGTATATAAACATAAAATATATTCTTTAGTGTTATTCATCTTTTAACATGGGAATATTCCATATTAATCATCAGTTTGAAAATTGACTCTTTTAGTTTGAAAAATTGGTTCTAGTCTTATAGATTTTTCCAAAGTTAATTATTTATTTCTTTTTAATAGCATAGTTAATGGAAAGAAAATGTGATTTTTTTTTTTTTTCCATCATCAAATCAAACATTTGGAATTTCCCAGACTGGTCTAAGTTCCCGTTTTCTTTCTCTTGTATTAAAATGGGTAGTAGTTTTAAGAACACTTGTTATGGATTATCTCAATCCTTAATATAATCCTCAGAGGATGAACCATTATTTTCCTGCTTTAAATATGTGGACACTGAAAGTGACAGTGAGTGAATGGCTGTCTGACTCCAAGTAAGATCATGTATTTACCCTCTATGTTCTATTGACATATACTACAGCTGTTTACAAAAATTAAAAGCTGATTATATCATATTTACTTCAAACCCTGCAACAGTTTCCCAGTTCTGTTAGGAGCAGGACTCAGGGAAATCTTCTATGAACTCCCTGGTGCCCATCAACAGGCCCAAGAGGAGACTGGAAGGCCTTGATTTATGGCCTTGCTCTTCTTTTTACTTTATAAAATTGGTCATGCATTCAATTATATATTTGATTATTTGTGTAATATCTTTTATCACATAGTCTGTAAATTCTCTCAGGACAGGACCATATAATTAATTGTTGCCTCCGTGGTACCTAGAACACTCTCTGGGACATAGTAGACCATGAAGAACAGTCATTGAATGAATGAATGGGAAAGGGTAATTTATTTACATGTGACAATATAGCATTTAAATGGCATAGTTTAGACCCTAACTCTGCCTGTAGTCCATGCAAGATACTGACATATAGTAAGTTACCCTGTTACTTTAGTAATAAGTGTCCTTGGATAGAGCTCTGGATTGTTCTAATTAAATCTATTCTTCAGTCAATGACATGATAGTGGAGTGTATGTGTGTCAAAGTTTATTGACTATTAAATTATGGCAATTTGAAATGTGTGTGATACTTTCTTAGAAATTCTGTTTGCCTTATTTTGTAAAAAAATAGAATGTAGTTGATGATAATAAGAGGAATAAAAACTGATCTTGTCTGCTAGTTGTGTGCGGGGGGTGGCAGGAGGAAAGTTTGGAAAAAATTAATCTCCTTCCTTGGTAAAGTAGATGTAGTGGGTTGGATAGTTGTATAGTATAGTCTCCAAAATTCCCATCTACCCATAACCTCAGAATGTGAACTTATTTAGGAATAGCATCTTTGTTGATGTAATAATTAAGATGAGGTCATATCAGATTATGGTTGGCCATAATTCCAATGACTGGTGTCCTTATAAGAAGAGGTCAAAACACAGAGACACACACAGGGAAGATGGCCATGTGATCATGGAGGCAGAGATTGAAGTGATGCAGCCATCAGCCAAGGAACAACAAGGACTGCCCGTGGCCACCAAAGGCTATGAGAGAGGCAGAGAATAAATTCTTCAGAAGGGATCAGCCTTGCTGACACATTGACTTTGGGTGTCTAACCTCTAGAAGTGTGAGAGAACAAATTTCTGGTTTATACCATCCAGTTTATGATGGCTTAAACATCAGAAATTTTGTTATGGCAGCCGTAATTCCAAGAATTCTCTACTAGGAAGCTAATATAGTATGTTTGATCTCCCATAATTTGGAAACATCATTATCTATAGCCTGAGTAGAAGGCCCCCACATCCCAGCCACAGGACGTGATGCCCACTCCTCTCTTGCTTCACCCCACTGCACGCTCTCACTGCATCCCCACCTGAAACCAAAGTTCTCCTTTCCCATCTGCAGAACCAGTCGACGCTGGGCAGGAATCGCCATGGACCTTCTGCACAAGCCCAAGGATGCCGAATTTGCACGATATGAACAAAGGACCCAGGCGATTGAATTTCACTATTTATCAGAGAATGGTGAAGTTTTTCAGTGAAGGGGACAGGATGTAAAGAGGTTTAAGAGAAAGGACTGCAAGGAGTGAGTGGGAGAAGAGAGTCAGGGGACAGAGGGCTCTTCAAAGGTATCCTTTTAGGGCCTACACTTGAAGACTTACTAATGTTTTGGCACATGGGTATGATATCAGATACCCACCCTCCCCTTTTCAGTTTTCGAACCAGTTCTTGAAATTAAAACCTCTTATGTGGTTGGCGCAGGTTTGGAGAAAGGCAGATGAGGGGTATTCTGTAGAGACAGGAGGTTAACCACCTTCTCACTCCTGGCAGCTATCCAGTGGGAAATAGCAATTCTTCAGGTTTAAACAATGGTAGAAGGTGGATCTACCATGATTGATAATAACTCATATGAAGAAAAAGTGTGGTCAAGGCCACAGATTTTCTCTCCAGAGTACGTGTCTCAGGTGATGCTCTGAGGGACAGAAAAGGGAGTATCTTTCCACATGGGTTTTACTTTTGGCAAACACAAAACAACTTTCCAAAGCATATGAATATTACCTAGAGTCAAAGAAATCATTCTTACTTTAGAAAGACATAGTTTAGCCAATAAAAGAAATGCAAATCAAAACCACAACGAGATACCATCTAACACCAGCCAGAATGGCTATTATTAAAAAGTCAAAAAATAACAGATGCTAGTGAGGTTGTGGAGAAAAAGGAGCACTTATATACTGTTGGTGGGAGTGTAAATGAGTTCAGTTATTGTGGAAGGCAGTGTGGTGATTCCTCAAAGACCTCAGGACAGAAATACCATTTGACCAAGCGATCCCAATATTGGGTATACACCCAAAGGAATATAAATCATTCTATTATGAAGACGCATGCACACATATGTTTGCTGCAGCTCTATTCACAATAGCAAAGACATGGAATTAACTTAAATGCCCATCAATGATAGACTGGATAAAGAAAATGTGGTACATTGGCACCGTGGAATACTATGCAGCTATGTAAAAGAATGAGATCATGTCCTTTGCAGGGACACGGATGGAGCTGGAGGTCATTATCGTTAGCAAACTAACACAGGAAAAGAAAACCAAATGTCATGTTCTCACTTATAAGTGGGAGCTAAATGATGAGAACACATGGACACATAGAGGGAAACAACACACACTGGAACTTTTTGGAGGGTGGAGGGTGGGAGGAGTGAGAGGATCGGGAAAAATAACTAATGGGAACTAGGCTTAATACCTGGGGGATGAAAAAAATCTGTGCAGTATAAACTCCATGACACACATTTACCTATGTAACAAACCTGCTCATGTACTCCTGAACTTAAAGGTTAAAGTAAAAAATAAAATACAAAAATTTAACCCTAAGTTAATTCCAAGTCCACTCTACTAACTAATGACTGTTCCTAGGAATTACTTGTAGCACCTTCATGACCTGGAAATTGGATAAAGTAATTTTTTGTCAAAATCCATATTACCTGGCACCTGGCACTTGCGGCCAGGACGGAGGGAATAGAGTTTTGCAAAGAAAAGAAAAGTTTCCCCTCCAGTAAGTTAAGTGAATCTTTTCAACCACTTATTGTTTTATCTATCCCATGGCTGATGGGAAAGACTGAAGAAATATGTGCCTTACCCAAAGGGAAAGTCATGGCTGTCTTTTACAGCGTCAGAACTTGATGGGATTTTTAATGTTTTCTCTATTACTGGTTGAAGCAGAGCCTGAGTGGGTGATGGAATAACTTATAAAATACAGGAATAAATCCATCTAGCCCAAGAAAATCACTGAAGAGCAAGATATAATCAGCGTGAATATTTCCTCCTCTAATAACTGCATAAGGAGTTTATTGATTGAGAGAAGGCAGAGTAAAATAAATATTTTCAAGAATATTTTCAAAAGATTTCATGAGATGATGATTTCGGATATTGCATATCTGCTTTGTCTGGATAGCAAACATTTTTGTCTGGAAAAAATCTCCCATTTTTCAAAAGCTATGTATGGGTTGGTTTGTGCTAACCAATTCTCTTTTCACACCCATCCATTTGTCATGTACAGGTTTGTTTATCTTCGGATTTTCTAAGGATTCTCTTTACTCACTCTGGCTCCATAATGCACTGTCCTTAACAGACAAAGAATCTGCTACTGACTCACCATGAGTAGCTTTTCCAGTGGCGGTAAAGGAAAGATGCTCAAATTAAAATCCATCGTTTCCAAGACAGCTATTTAGGGTTAAAGCTGTAGCCTTGAACCAAGCAAAAGGGGCATTTTTTTATGCAAAAGTCAGACACTGAGCAATGAGTGGTGAGTTTTAGTCAACTGTTCTTTGATTTATTCATCTACTCATTTCCCATAATTATCAATTATGTTCTAGGTCAGTGGTTCTCAAACTCGGTTGAAATTATAATTTCATGTTAGTCTTCAAAGAAGATGAAACAGTGAGGTTTGGGTACCTCATTCCAGAGATCCTGATTTAATTGTTCTGAATTGAGTCTGGGCATCTGTCACTTTAGAAGCTCTCTTGTGTTTTCAGTATATAGCCAGGTTCAAACATTATTGTTCTGTGTGCTGGATACAGTGGTGAAACATACAGATGGTGGTCTTGCTCACAAGAAACTTATGTTCTGGTGTGAAAATGAAGGGCCATAGACAGATGAGTAAGGTGAATTCATATAATGCTAGGTTCCATGGAGAAAATAGAAATAGGTGAGAAGGATAGAGAGGAACAAAAGGGGGGGATATTTTTTAAACAGAGTGGTTCATAGGGGAGATGAGGAATGAGCAGAAACTTTAGTGTGTTTATTGTGCTCAAGAGAGGAGAAGCAGAGAAGAAACATTTTTGCTTTAGAAATAAATCAAAACACATACATTTCATCCATTTTAGTGATAAGAGCTTCATTATTCTTACAAAACTAAGTCTCAGGACTCTATGTTAATAGGTCAATTGGGGGTACAAAGATGAATAAGGAACACAAAACTCTCAATCTAGTACAGTACATAATTAACAAATTTGATATAATTTGGAACATTCTAACGTGGTGGTGGTGACATGAAGGAACTTTTGATCCATCAGTGGGTTTTAGGCTTGTTTTAGCATATTCAAGGACTGTTTACTCAGCTTGTTTTCTATTTAGCACTCCTTTCACCTTAAGTTTGGCTTTTGCCTTTTAAATTTTAGAAGGGTGTTTTAAATGGAATTTCGAACTGATGAGTGTTAGGTGATTGTACTGATCTTCGAGTAGAATTGATCAAATGAGTAATTTAGGACAAAAACATTCACTTCTCTTTTGCTCTGAACTTTGCTAGGCACTGTGGTGATTCAAAATGAGTTAGATATAGTTAGTTACCTGGATAGATTTAAGGAAGAGTAAATAAAACAGAAAAGAATGTAATCACAATGCAAAATTAAAAGTGCAATTATAAGGAATGCAAACAGTGTGTGGGCGAGCGGAGGAGGGAGTGAAGAACTTCAACTGATAGTAAACCTGGTATTGACATCCAGGCTACCTCAGGGGGCCGGTGCTGGTTCTATTCATACTTATTCCACAAAATGATATGTCCAGAATGGTGTGGTTTTTGATGAAATCTGATTCCCAAGGAGATAAATTAGGTCATTAGTTAATTAAAAAAAATCTTGGGAGCCAGTTAAAGAAATGCTTATCTCTAAATAATAAGTATATTCATTCTGATTTTCTTTCTAGATGGTCTTTTCTTTTTGTTGCACTTGACTTTCACTTCAGAAGCAATTCTGGGTGATTTTTAGTTGTTCATTAACATCCCAAGATAACACATTCTGTGTTTAGCTTTTACAGAAACTAGGAAAAGGGCTTATAGAGAAAAATACAGATGAAAGCAGGAGTTGCATAATAATAGTAATTTCACAGCACCTTTCCCCCTTGGCATTTAAAACATCTTGCAAAATACAAACAAATATACGAGAACTCCCAGTGGGAAGGTGGCAAAATTCATAGCCTCCATTTATAGATGAGTCTTCCCAGAGAATCTCGGAAAAGAAAAGTGAGGTGATATGATGATTTTATAGCTACCCTAAAAATATCCTTGACGGAAGAGCCTTCTTACGAGAAACCAAATTTTGTACACAGTGACTGTTGGTAATGGACACATTTATTACTGATTATAACAATAGCAAACCTTCCATATTAATATTGAAGGTTTAATATAATAGCAATATTAATATTTGCTGTTATCAGTGTCATTCAGTACTTGGTTAAATGATAAACTTCCAGATTGAATCTTAATTGTACATACTTCAAAGTTTTCCCCTCTTACTTGGAGTTATTCTGTATTTAATACTTGATTCCACTGTTTTATGAATTGATTTTACCCTACCGAACTGACTGTAAGATCAGTGTGAGAAGGGGATTCTCCTAATACACAGCTTGGTCTTCAGAACACAGTAGTGTTTTTTTTGTTTTTTTTTTTTTTTTTTGGAGACAGAGTCTCACTCTGTCGCCCAGGATGGAGTGCAGTGGTGCAAGTAGTACAATCTTGGCTCCTTGCAACCTCCATCTCCCGCGTTGAAGTGATTCTCCTGCCTCAGCCTCCCAAGTAGCTGGGACTACAGGCACCTGCCACCATACCTGGCTAATTTTTTGTATTTTTAGTAGAGATGGGGTTTCACCATCTTGGCCAGGCTGGTCTCAAACTCCTGACCCACCTTGGCCTCCCAAAGTGCTGGGATTACAGGTAAGGGCCACTGTGCCCAGCCCAAGAACATAGTACTTTTTGAATAAAGCAAACTCTTTTGGAACAGAATGTTGAACCAGTAAACAAACAAACAAACAAACAAGCAAACAAAAAATAACATTTTTTTTCCTCTTATGAGACCACTTACAATTACTTATCACACCAGTGACTCTGGTCTATGTCCTTTTTGAGTTTACCTTTTAGGCTTTTATAGATTATTTTCTAGCCAGTTAAATCACTCTCTAAAAAGAATTCCTTTGACATACAAACCCAAGGAGATCTTTTGGTGGCCTGGTGTTGGTTTTTAGTACCTGCCAGCTCCCTTCTCACTTCCTGTGATGGCCATTACAATCTTTTGTACTGTAGTTAGTATTCTGTCTCATAGTAAATCCTTTCACTCTCAACGGGCAGCCTTAAATTTTTCCATGTAGACAATACTGAGACCCTTTGTACTCTTTACACTTTCCTTCTTTTCTCCTTTAGATAGCTTTCTTTCGTTGTTCCCACTTACGAATTTAGCATCCCTAATTCAGAAATCTGAAATCTGAAATGATCCCAATCCAAAACTGTTTTAGCCCTGACATGACGCCACAGTGGAAAATTTTATACCTGAATTCAGGCGATGGGTTGCAGACAAAGCATTCTTCCATGCACAAAATTATTAAAAATAGTGTATAAACTTACCTTCAGGCTATGTGTTTGTGTCGCAGACAAAACTTTCTTCTGTGCACAAAAGTATTAAAAATAGTGTATATAATTACCTTCAGGCTATGTGCATAAGGTATATATGAAAAGCAAAATAAATTTCATCTTTATACTTGGGTCCCATCCCAAAGATACCTCATTATGTACAGTCACATGTCACTTCATGATGGTTATACATTCTGAGAAGTGTATTGTTGGGTAATTCTTGTAGCTGTGTAAACATCACAGAACATCATTACATGAACCTAGATGGCTTAGCCTGCTACACACCTAGGCTACCTGGTACAGCCTATTGTTCCTAGGCCACAAACCTGTGTAGCTTGTTACGGTACTGAATACTGTGGACTATTATAGCACAATGTTAAGCAATTTTGTGTCTAAACATGACAAAAATAGAAAAGGTACAGTAAAAATGTAATATAGTGTTCTGGGACCACTGTTGTATAAACACATTCTGTTCCTAACCAAAATGCTATATGACACATGACTGTATATGCAAATATTTGAAAATCTGAGAAAAATCTGAAATCCAAAAGACTTCAGATCCCAAGCATTTCAGATAAGGGATACACAACCAATATAAGATGTTTTATTTTTTCTTTTTATTGTGTCTTGAACTAATCTTGGATTAACCAATCACCTGCCCCTGAAGCTAACTCCATTATCATTTACCCTCTTCTTAGCAGTGACAACATCTTTCTTGCCTCTGGACTCCCTTCTAAGATTACAGCTTTCTACATTTTAACTCACCTGCTCAAGTACTTCTAACTCAGCCCACTGTGACCTCCCACGGATTGATGACACTTCCCTGAGTACTCATCAGTACCTCCGGTCTGTCTCCAATTCCATTGTTTTTCTGATCCATCTTGTTAATCATTCCCTTGCAAACAGTCCTCAACTTCCATGCCTCTTTACCTGTATTTCAGCTTCTTCATCTGTAAAATGGGGATAATAGAAGTGCCTATTTCATGGGGTAGGAGGGGTGAGGGTTTAATGAATTTATAAAAAAATGCTTGAAACAATGTCTGGTACATAGTTAGCCTTGCATAGGTGATTATAATAATGAGGCTGATTATTGCTACTTCTTAGGAGTTTCAATTGCCTCCCAATTGCCTATAGTGATAAGACTTGAACTCCTTATCTTGGCTTTCATGCTTTTTCTTTCCTACCCTCATCTTCTTTGCTGCCACTCCACATACCCCATACCACTGTATGAGTCTCTCATCATTTCTTAATAGACTGTTTCACATCTCTGTCCCTTTGCATCTTCTGTTTCTTCTTCTTAGAATGACTTCTAGTACTCCTTTGTCTAGCTCATTTCAGTTGATCCATTAAGACCTGCATTAGTTATCTATTGCTGCATAACAGGTTAGCCCCAAAATTAGTGATGTAAAACAACAGTAAACATTTATCTCATGCAATGGTCCAGGAATTCGAAATTGGCTTGGCTTGGTGGTTCTGGCTGAGGGTCTCTCAGGCAGTTGCAGTTAAGTTGTAGTTAATTTGAAGGTTTGGTGCTGACTTTGAGGTTCCGCTTTAGGTTCTGCCTTGAGGGTTGCTCTCTCACATGGCTGGCAAGCTGGTTGGCTGTTGTCAGGAGGTCTCAGTTTCTCAATGAGTAGGTTACTTCTTAGGGCTGTTGAGTATTCTTACAACATGGAGGCTGGCTTTTCTTAGATCAAGGGGAGAGCAAGTAGAAGTGGAAATATATTTTATGGCCTAGTCTTGGATTCCACACACTGTCATTTCCTCAGTATTCTACTAGTCATCCAGGCAAGCCCTGACTCATTGTGGGAGGGGACTCCACAAAGGCTTGAAAGCCAGGAAGCCAGATTACTGGGGTCTAACAACTTTTCTGAGATCTTCTCCCATTACTCTAGGCAGATTTGTTTGCATTTATCTTTTTGGTGTCTCTGTGGAAGCACTTGTAGTGTTCGGGAGTTTATTTGTGTGGTTGCTGTTTACATCTGCCTTTTTCACAAAATTAAGAATAATGGGAAGGCAAACGCTATGCAATTTCATGTCTGTTTCCCCTGGGCCTATTCGTAGCCACAAAGTGGGGATCCAACAGGTGCAGATTTCATTGAATCAAATCATTACATGTTTCTGTTCAGCATTGAAAATCTATCTTCTAGGCTGGGTGCAGTGTCTCACACCTGTAATCTCAGCACTTTGGGAGGCTGAGGTGGGCGAATCACCTGAGTTCAGGAGTTCAAGACCAGGCTGGTCAACATGGCGAAACCCCGTCTCTACTAAAACAAACAAACAAACAAACAAACAAAAAATTAGCTGGGAGTGGCGCCTGTAATCCAGCTACTTGGGAGGCTGAGGCAGGAGAATTGCCTGAGCCCAGGAAGCAGAGGTTGCAGGAGCCAAGATCATGCCATTACACTCCAGCCTGGGTGTCAGAGTGAGACTCCATGTCAAAAAAAAAAAAAAAAAAAAAAAAAAAAAAATCTATCTTCTAGGATAATAGTTTCCTGAAATGAAAAATACTGTGTAGTCACTGTTGCTTTTTTTCATCTTGAGAACTAAATTATATTATGTACTCACAATTCTTCATTTTTTTAGAAAGAAAATCTTCCATTGTGTTCAGGTTATTACTTGAGCCAAAACCTATAATTTTCCTTTCCTGTGAAAAAGAGCCAATCTTCTAGTACATGATATTGTCTACCTTCATTTTGTCCAGCTCAAGTGAGATTAGCTGGGTGAGGTCTCTCCCACAAAACAACAATTTTGTCCAGTTCACTGCAAAAGCTCAATCTTCCTTTTCTACTTGAGACTTTGTGAAATTATAGTTTCATTTATTTTAAAAAAGATAAAAAGTAAAGTTAACAGTGATGGAGGTTTTGTGGTCAGGTATTTTCTAGAAATATTTTATCAAAGAGTAAAACAAGCAAATAATGTGTTTCTCTTGAGCTTTCAAATGCTAAAACTAATCTGAATAAGAGTAGGTTTGAGATTTAATTCTAGTGATCAGGATTGGAAGCATAATCTCAAGCTTTTACCTTTCACTCTAGTGCGCTGAAGTGAATTCGTTTTCAAACCTGAACACCTCTTTACATAACACAGCCTTAGTTTAAAGGCACAATTGACTGTCGCAAAAGAAGCAGTAGGTCTACAATTCATCCATTCAGTTACTCAACAAATATTTATCAAACACCTAATATGCCCTCAGATGGGTTTGTTAGTTTTCCCAAGTTTGAATATTACATAGGTCCACTTTAACTTACATTTCACATTGTCAAAGAGAAAAACAAAATGCACCTTACAGAATTTTCACTGTGTTCTTCTTTCCGTCTTGATTTTCTTTCTCTTACTGTATTCTAGACTTATTTTTCAGGATTAGTTTTAAAGCGCTCCCTATTAAGACATACCTTGCAGTACAACATTATGTAGGAGATATGATGGGTAGATTCATTCAAAAGCACCCTCCTCCGTGCCTTTCTGTACTATAGAAGCCTCTAAGAGAAGTACTTGAGTCATCAGCTTCCCTTATAGATGGAAGTGGCCATGTGGCAGAGTGTAGATTAATGAATTATAGGTGAAAGTACTGCAAAAAGCAGCTATTTGCCTGCTTTTTCCTCTCTTTCTTCCTGCTTAAAATGTACAAATAATGCTAGGTAGGACAAGGAGCCTCTTTGTGACTCCAAGGACGATAATCCCACACTAAAGACGGCAGAGCTGGCAAATAGAAGGGCCCTGGTTCTTTGATAATTTTATTAAAGAAATACACCAGCCCAGACTATCTCCTTCTTGATTATTCTATGTTATAAAAATAAATTCTTTAAGCAACTATATATTGAGTTTTCTGTTACTTGTAGCTGAATGAATACATTTAACTGATATACTCTTTAATTACATTCACTCCAGACTTTGTTGAATTTAAAGTGCACTCTCTTTAAGTTTAGGATGTTGGAAAAAGCCCAGTGGGTTGGATATCCTCCCATACTCCTTCCTGTCCCTCCCCCCTTTCTTCCTTACCTCCTTCCGCTTTAAATTCTACTGTTAGACTACAACTAGAACTTAATGTAATAAATTCCTCTGAATTTTTCTCTTGAATATGTTATGTATTTAAAAAGATGTCTATAATTATGTATGATATTTTCCTAAAGCCTTATATAATCCTCTAAAAGAGTATGCTTGCCATCTGTATGGCTTCATGGTTGATTTTCTGTCATGTAGGAAAGATGAATCTCCAAGACTTAGTTAAAGGTTTCACAGAATAAATATGAATAAATATACAAACATATTTTCAAAATACTTTGTGTTCACAGCTACAGCATTGCCTATTGTTTTCTCTGGAGACAATAAGTTGATATTTGTTGACTATTTGTCCAAATAGTAGTGAATCTTGGTGGTATACAATCAACATTTCAAAGATCAAGGCTCCAGTTTCTAGTTTTATTCTATTATGAACTTGAGAAGTTGTTTAAACTTACGATTTTTTTTTGAGACAAAGTTTCACTCTGTCACCCAGGCTGGAGTGCAATGGCATGATCTCAGCTCACTGCAAACTCTGCCTCATGGGTTCAAGCAATTCTCCTGCCTCAGCCTCCCAAGTAGCTGGGATTACAGGCATGCACCACCACGCCTGGCTAATTTTTTGTATCTTTAATAGAGACAGAGTTTCACCATGTTGGCCAGGCTGGTCTCAAACTCCTGACCTCGTGATCCGCCTGCCTCAGCCTCCCAAAGTGCTGAGATTATAGGCATGAGCCACCACGCCCGGCTTACTCTTAATGATTTCTAAATAGAAATAAAAATATTTGACTTAGTCTCCCTGGTAGATTGTTGTGAGAATCAAAAAAGGAAATGGATTGGAATAATGTACTATATAAATGCAAAATATAATACTATTAATTGTTACTAAAAATTCCAGAGTGTGAATGCCAGCATTACTTCAAATCAGGGTTATTTATTTGCTATGCATAAGCATAGATTTTAATGTTTTCCTATACTTTCCATTTGGAGGGTTCTATTAGTGAGGACATTAAAGATTGAAGGGAAAAAATACTTATTTCCCCCACCCTACTTCCAGCTCCATTTCGGAGGTGAATTTCTTGCTGAAATTAGTGTGTGGGGCAGACGAAGCATGGTGAAACCATTAGCATACTCCTTTCCAGGCTGTGATTAGTCTACTAAGAAAATCTACCTCTTGTGAAGTCTCCAGCCTCCAGGAATTACCAGGAGAGAAAAATGTTCTAAGGGAGAGATGAACTCTCACAAAAGTGAATGCATGGAACATATTCACCTCCTAGGAAATAGAGAAGCAAGGATACCAGTTCAAAGGGAATGGAACCAGCCATAATCATATAAGAAGCCAAAACATCAAAAGAGAAAACTTTCTTGCTAATTTTTCACTGCTTCAGTGATTCGTTCTAGCAAGGTGTGTGGGGAAGAAAAAACAAGTCTGGAGTTGGCACTCCCTGCAGCTGAAGTTTCTCTAAGTAGACTGTGATGGTTAATTTTTTGCGTCAACTCAACTGAGTTAAGGGATACCCTAATACCTGGTAAAACATTATTTCTGATTGTGTCTATAAGGGTGCTCCTGAAAGATACTAGCATTTAAATTAGTAGACTGAATAAAGAAGAGCTGACCTCCCCAATGTGGGCAGACATCATCCAATCTATTGAGGTCCCAGCCAAACAGAGGCCTTCAACTGCGAGTTACATCAACTCCCCTGGCACTTAGGCCTTCGGACTGGCCTTTCTTGGTTATCCAGCTTGTGGACAGCAGATCATGGGACCTCTCAGCCTCCCTAACTATGTGAGTCAGTTCCCATCATAAATCTCTTATAAATCTATATGTCTTATTGGTTTTGTTTTTCTGGAGAATGCTGACTAATACATAGGCTATAAAAAAAGAAGTATATTCAAGATAGAAGTCTTACACGTTGACCCCAAAAGCATATAGATACAAGTGCTTCTTTGAGGACAGGGAAAGCCAGCATGTGACCTGACTTACAACCCTGTTAAGTCTGGAGGAGAATAGAATTTCCTCTTTTAGAATGTGTATTCCAAATCCTCGTGACCTCTGCCTGAAAAATTTGCTTTTATATAGGGTCTCTCTGGCCTATGAATAAATGATTATTCGTATCATTTATTCAGATAATAATTTTACACTGGGTTGCCTGTGGATAAAGTAAGTTTTTTGTTATTAGTCATGCTTATTTTTGTGTTAAGTATATGTATATGGACTTAGAATGTGGTATACTAAGAAATCTAGCTGAGCTTTATAGGAGAATATGTTTAACTGGATCATCTCTTCAGATCATGTAAATAGTTTATCTTATTTAAAGACAAAATGTTAAATATCTTTTTTCAGTTACATTTTAAAAGCATGTCTATTAAAAGATTACTTTAAATCACTATATGTCAATTGAATAAGTGATTTTTTAATGAAATTAAGCTCTATTCATTTCAAACTCTAATATATTTACATTTAAATTGCATTTCAGAAACAATGAAAAAAACTGTCTGAACAATATATTATGAAAGGACATAATTTTAAAATATCAATATATTTTACTTAATTTCTTCTTTCAAATTCCATTCTTACAGCTGACCTCTTCCCTGGTTTGGAGCACTATAAAGATTTGCTTTTTCATGTAGACCTCATACAAGAGTATATTAGTCTGTTTTCATGCTGCTGATAAAGACATACCTGACACTGGATAATTTATAAAAAAAAAAGATGTTTAATGGACTCACAGTTCCATGTGACTGAGAAGGCCTCACAATCATGGTGAAAGGCACGTCTTCCATGGCAGACAAGAGAGAATGAGAGCCAAGTGAACAGGGAAACCCCTTATAAAACCATCAGATCTTGTGAGACTTATTCACGAGAACTCTATGGGGGAAACCGCACCCATGATTCAGTTATCTCTCACTGGGTGCCTCCCACAACTTGTGGGAATTATTGGAGCTACAATTCAAGATGATATCTGGTTGGGGACACAGCCAAACCATATCACAGAGTGTGCATGTTTCTTGCTGAAAGAAAATGACCTAAACATTCTTTACTCATAATATGATATTTGGAGCAACATCATAGCAGATTTTTGTACTTTAGCGTCAGGATGTCTCAGTGTTTGTTAATAACTAATAAATGCTCCATATAGGTTAACAGGCTTGCTCAGACTATAAAAATTGAAGAGAACCAACCTCATTCAATTATTATTGCTTTTTTACATGTAAGAGATTATGTCTTTAGTAAATATCTTTTCTATAAGTAACTATGAAATCTATATATTTTCTTGTGAGTCCTCAATTCTCTCAGACAGTGGCTGGTGAATAAACAATAGTCCACAGGAAAGAATCAGTTATGACTTTGGGGGGCTGAATCAAACTCTTCCCAGATAACCTACACAAAATAAAATTATAATGGCTGAATACATCTAAATAATTTATCATAATTGATAACTGGTTTTTAAGAAATTGATTAGATTCAGTTGGCTTTTAACATAGAATGTTATTTGACTGATAGAATCAATTGTTTTTCTTCCCAAAGTGACTTGGGATATTTGGGTATAATTTTTGTGACTGGCATAAAAGCTAGACTTGGAATTAGGAGAATCTATATTAAACTAGAAGAGAAAGTTTTGACCCCAAGAATAGTGATAATATTTGAATCATGTATGCTTCTTTTTAATTTTTAATTATTTATGCATCAATTGTGTATTTATGCAGTTCACCTCATATTCCAGTATTTTTTCTTTTTTTTATTATACTTTAAGTTCTGGGGTACATGTGCAGAACGTGCAGTTTTGTTACATAGGTATACACGTGCCATGGTGCTTTGCTGCACCTATCAACCTGTCACCTACATTAGGTATTTCTCCTAATGCTATCCCTCCCCTAGCCTCCCAGCCCCCGCAGGCCCTGGTGTGTGATAGTCCCCTTCCTGTGTCCATGTGTTCTCATTGTTCAACTCCTAGTTATGAGTGAGAACATGTGGTGTTTCGTTTTCTGATCTTGTGATAGTTTGCTGAGAATGATGGTTTCCAGCTTCATTCATGTCCCTGCAAAGGATATGAACTCATCCTTTTTTATGGCTGCATAGTATTCCATGGTGTATATGTGCCACATTTTCTTAATCCAGTCTATCATTGATGAACATTTGGGTTGGTTCCAAGTGTTTGCTACTGTGAATAGTGCTGCAATAAACATATGTGTGCATGTGTCTTTATTGTAGAATGATTTGTAATCCTTTGGGTATATACCCAGTAATGGGATTGCTGGGTCAAATGGTATTTCTAGTTCTAGATCCTTCTTTAAGGATTCTTCTTCAAGAATTGCCACACTGTCTTCCATAATGGTTGGACTAATTTACATTCCCACCTACAGTGTAAAAGTGTTCATGTTTTTCCACAACCTCTCCAGCATCTGTTGTTTCCTGACTTTTTAATGATCACCATTCTAATAGGCATGAGATGGTATCTCATTGTGGTTTTGATTTGCATTTCTCTAATGACCAGTGATGATGAGCTTTTTTTCATATGTCTGTTGGCTGCATAAATGTCTTCTTTTGAGAAGTGTCTGTTCATATCCTTTGCCCATTTTTTGATGGGGTTGTTTGCTTTTTTCTTGTAAATTTGTTTAAGTTCTTTGTAGATTCTGGATATGAGCCCTTTGTCAGATGGATAGATTGAAAAAATTTTCTCCCATTCTGTAAGTTGCCTGTTCACTCTGATGATAGTTTCTTTTGCTGTGCGGAAGCTCCTTAGTTTAATTAGATCCCATTTGTCAATTTTGGCTTTTGTTGCCATTGCTTTTGGTGTTCTAGTCATGAAGTCTTTGCCCATGCCTATGTCCTGAATGATATTGCCCAGGTTTTCTTCTAGGATTTTTATGGTCCTAGGTCTTAGGTTTAAGTCTTTGATCCATCTTGAGTTGATTTTTGTATAAGGTGTAAGGAAGGGGTCCAGTTTCAGTTTTCTACATATGGCTAGCCAGTTTTCCCAACACCATTTATTAAATAGGGAATCTTTTCCCCATTGCCTGTGTGTATCAGGTTTGTCAAAGATCAAACCTGATCTTTGGTGGTAGATGGTGGTAGATCACACATGCTTCTTTTGTCAACTTCGGATCTCTTGTTCTATTCTTGGTGATGATGCTGTCAGTTTTACTAATGACGTCAAATCTGAGGTTCCAAAGCAGCTTTAAGAGTGACTGTATCTATGTGTGACTGCTTCTCTACTTCTGCAATGGAACATTTTGGGTAGTTGTTTTAAGAAATTCCTAAAATAGAATTTTCCCCTACTGATTTAGTTACATCATTGAAGGTAGAACTCAATGGCCAGTTTTTTTCCCCTGCATAAACATGCACACACAGTTAGATAACTTTATGACACCTTTTTTTTTTCACTCAACAAATCGTTACTGAACTTGTGCTAGGCCCTTGGCCCTTGGCAAGATTTTGGGAATATAAATGTAAATAAGACCTGCTGCTTGCCATTGAAGAACTCATTGTTTAGCTGAGGAAACAGACACCTAAATCGTTGACCATAATATGCAATAATAAGTGTTGTAAAGTATGAACAAAGTGATAGTCATTAAGAGTAACAGCCGTAAAGCCATATGTAGTTTTAGCTATATATAGATATAGCTCTGAGACATGAATACACATTAAATTCTTTCAAAAAAATCCCACGAGGCTGAACAATGTTATACAATGATGCTTAAAAATTTTTTTTGGAACACATGCCCTCCACAAGGCACATATTAATTGTCTAGACTCGAGAGAATTCAAAGTGAGATAGTTATGAGAATACAACAATGAGAAAAAGAACAGAGAAGTCTCTGTAATTTTGGAATAGGTGGAGGTAAGATGAGGGTAACTAAAGAGACAGTGTTTTCGCTAGCCATATGGGTAGAAACCTAGACAAAGGCAAGTGAAAGATAGAGACTATTGATCTTGGCAGGGAAGGTACAGTCATCATGATGTCTGATGGTCTTGCCAAAAGCTACAATTTCATGGCTCAGTAGGATTAGTTGGGCAGGAGAGTTTGAAGATACATATATAAAGCTTTAGAAGAGAGGGAGTTATATATTTTTGAAGATAGTAGGTAAGTAATATTAGGACATCTAAGCAGATTGTAACATTTTCTGTGGACTATTGAATTTTTCACTGTCTACATTTAGTGGATTTTTGGAGGGCAGGGGCAAAATATGCTATCACATCTAATCCATAAATAAGATGTGGACAATCCTTTGCAGAATATCAACAGTTGCTTCACATTGTCCTTGAAGACAACTGCATGAATACTTGTCTTTGTTGCTAGCTGTGATGAATAATAGCTAAGAAAAATACAGAATCCCCAAAACACAGTCTCTGTGTTTCTCAACATCCATGACGAGGAGCATGAGAAAAGGTGGCATGAATGGCTGCCATAAGGGCTTCCTAGCTCTCATGCTATGTCCCGCAAACTGTGATTTTAAATTCAAGATTAATTTCTTTGGTTTTTGTGTACCAGGAAAGTCACCTTTTCCTCAGAACACAAACAGCCCTGTCCTAATCCTATAAGCTTGGGAAAAAGAAAAGTTAAAGGGCGAGGTAGGAATATGATAAGAAAATTCATCCATTCATTCATTGATCCAACAAATATTCATTTTGGAAGGTTCAATGGCATGTAGGTCTCAAGGGAGTCAAACATTCCTGGATGTAAATAACTAGAGAAGGGAGTTGGTAATGATGGGAGATGGTGATTGGAAGAAAAGTGATTATTGAAGTGAAGCTGTGAGTGGAGTGCTGTTATTGGTAATCACAAGACCTAGAGCAGTGTCTTCTAGTATTTTTTTTCTGTTGTGGTGCATATAGAAAATGAAAATATTTATATAGCATATATGTCTAGGAGTTGCAGGAGACTGCCTGAGGCCAGGAGTGATTGACTGGGGACTTTAGGTGCTCCCATCCTGCTCAGCATCTGTGAGGGGTCAAAGGCTCGACACCTCATGGACTTCAGTTGGAGAGTTTGCTTGGCGCTATGGCCGTGGGAGTGGATGGCTGGGCCAGAATGAGGAACCAGGAACTGAGAGGCCAAGGTGTTGGAAAGCTTATACACATAGAAATCAAGTCACCAAGGATTACAACAGAGGCTGTGTAGGAGACAGCAACAGGACTCAATCAAAAAATAAGATCTTCAAGGAGGGCTGCAGATAACAGCAACAAGGAAGGATGGCTGTCTGATTGTATTCGTTTGCTGGGGCTGCCTTAGCAAGTACCGTAGGCCAGGTGGTTTAAACAACAGACATTTATTTCCTCACAGTTCTGGAGTCTAGAAGTCCAAGATCTGGGTGTTGGCAAGGTTGGTTCCTTCTGGGACCTTTCTCCTTCACTTGTAGATGGCTGTCTTCTCCCCTCGTCTTCCCAGGGTCTTTCCTCCATGTATGTTTGTGTCCTAATAGCCTACTCTTATAGGATATGAGTAATATTGGAGTAAGGCCCACTCTAATCATCTCATTTAATCTTAACCACCTCTTTAAATATCCCATAGCCAAACACAGTCACATTCTGTGGTACTGGGAGTTAGGACTTCAACATATGAATTTGAGGGGGGTCATGATTCAGTTTATAACAGCAATGATGTGAGCCTTAAGGTTGGGGAGGGTATAGGGAAGAGGGAGGGAGAATTCTCTGAAAGGGGCAATAAAGAGCAACGAGGACACCTACTCCACCTCCAGACCTAGGAGGGAAAATAGCCATTGCTAAAGAGGAAAGCAGAGAAAAACCATATCCTCGGGGGAACGAAAAGGTGAAGGGAAGATTGGGAGAAGAGGGTGACATTGTAGGGGATTTTGTGGCTGGGGATATGGTGACGCACCTCACACTTTTCTGACTCATCGTTGTTGCATGTAGACACAAAATATACCTAGGAGATGGGGTGTCTTATATGTGCTTGTGAAAAGTCTTCTCCTGCTCCTCCACCCTGGCTCATTCACGGAGTCTCTTCCTTCCCAGGGCCCCTGAGAGTTACACTTTGCACCATCTCAATGGTGCAGTCCTCTATAAATATGCTGATATCTGCACTTTCTGAAGCTTTCCAGGTGTAAAAGTAGTGTTGTTTCCTTCTTTTGTGCACAATGAGCCTGACTCACACTGGGCTTCTTAAAGAAATGGGGGTAGGCCCCTCCTCTACTTGGAAATGTGCTTTGTCCCCTGGACCTTGGTTTCAGGTGCCTGCCCCTTGTGAAAAAAGTGCCTTCCTCCACCTTTGGCCTGTCGCAGCTCCATTCATTTCTTGCAGGAGTGGTCTCTGCACCCAGGCTGGATAACAGACACCGTATAGTCCTCCTCAGTGGCTCTCTTTTTCTCCAGGTGATTATCTCTGTCTTTTAGGTGAGCATGAAGGCTGTAGGGCAAATTAAATCATAAAGACTGAAATATCTTGGGCCTAAAACCAGTTCATCAAGCACATGCAGTACTTGATCCCTAATAGCTGATCCAGCTTGCTCCTCTGCTTGGTCTCTGTTCCCCTGTTACCCTCTTTTCACCACTCAGGTCTCAGTGAAACACTACCCCTTCTCCAAAAGACCTTTCCTGACTACTTTGCTGAAAGAAGTACTCCACTTCCCCTCCACAGTCATTCTCTGTCACGGGAACCCACTTTATTACCTCCCTGTGACAGTCATTCTCTGGAATTATTTTGCATTTTTCTTGCTCATGTTCTATGACCCTCACCCTATTAGGATAGCTCTTGTGTCTGGTTCATCAGTGCCTAGAACAGTGCTTATCACATGTTATTTGCTCAACAAATATTTATCAGATGAATAAATCGATGGTTCATTCATTGGAAAGCAGTGAGCAGCACTGGCATGGCCTTTGGTTTTATCACCCAATTTTTTAGTGAAAAAATGTTTTTTAATCTGATTTATTTTGAGCCCCTTTTACTTTTATTGAAAGCCAATTTGCATTTGAACACTTGGTCTTGCTAGATTGAAGCATACTCTAAAACTGACCTGATTTACTCATAATACACAAAAATCAGTAAGTCCTGAGACTTTGTATTATTTGTTTCATCTGTGGCATCCATTCTGCTTTCTAACTAACTTATCATAAATATCTTTTTGTTGTCTCCCAGTCAGTAGCCCAGAGGATCTGGAATATTCTTCAGATTGCCATTCTTGATGTTCCAGTGCCCAGAAGCAAATGGACACTGATGTGCTTGACAACAACCTCCCGTTGTAACCCTATCAGTAATTGCCCTTCCTATGTGACCCACCGGGGGTTTAGGTAGGATGTGGGCTGCAGTGCTAACTCTGATATTTCCATGGTGGGTTGGGGAGCCTACCATTGCCACTTCATTCTAATTCATGCCCCTGGTTTTTCCATACAAGCCTAACTCGGAGATACTGCAAATTCATTTCCAGCCCACCGCAATAAAGCGGGTGTTGCAATGAAGCAAGTCATACAAATGCTATTGTGTATTAAGTGTGCAATAGCATTATGTCTAAAAAATATGCATACCCAGCTGGGCATGGTGGCTCAAGCCTGTAATCCCAGCACTTTGGGAGGCCGAGGTGGGTGGATCACCTAAGGTCAGGAGTTTGAGACTAGCCTCGCCAACAAGGCAAATCCCTATTTCTACTAAAAATGAAAAAAAATTAGCTGAGCATGATGGTGTGCACCTGTAATTTACCCCAGCTACTTGGAAGGCTGAAGCAGGAGAATTATTTGAACCTGGACGTGGAGGTTGCAGTAAGCCAAGATTCTACCACTGCACTCCAGCCTGGGTGACAGAGTGAGACTCCATCTTAAAAAAAAAAAAAAGAAAGAAAGAAAAACAAGCATACCTCAATTTAAAAATTCTTTATTGGTAAACAATGCTAACAATTATCTGGGCCTTCAGCGAGTTGGAATTTTTTTTTTTTTTTTTTTCTTCAAGAGGGTTGCATCTTGATGCTGAGAGCTTTGAGCCGGATTAGGCTTTGATTTATGGGACTGTTGTGGTGGTTTGAGTTTCTATCCATACCACTCAGACTTTCTACATATCAATGATAGGCTGCTTCACTTTTTAAAAAATCATTCATGTGTTCACCAGAGTAGCACTTTTAATTTCCTTCAAGAGCTTTTCCTTTGCATTCACAATGTGGCTGTTTGATGCAAGAGGCCCGAGATTTTAGCCTGTCTCTGTTTTCCACATGACTTTCTCACTAAGCTTAATCACGTCTAGCTTTTGATTTTAAGAGAGAGACATGTGACTCTTTCACTTGAACACGTAGAGGCCATTGTAGGGTTATTAACTGGCCTCATTGCAGTATTGCTATGTGTCAGAGAAGAGGGAGGTGTGAGGAGAGGGTGAGAGATTGAGGAATGACTGGTTGGTGAAGGAGTCAGAACACACACAACATTTACCAATTAAGTTCACTGTTTCATATGGGTGTCATTTGTGGTGCTCCCAAACAATTACAATGACAACTCAAAGATCACTGAGTGTAGATCACCATAAAAGAGACACTAATAATGAATGAGTTTGAAATATTGTGAGAATTCCAAAATGTGAGACAGAGACACACAGTGAGAAAAATAATGCTAATAGACTTGTTCAATGCAGGGTTGCCACAAACCTTCAATTTGCAAAAAATGCAATAAAGCGAAATGCAACAAAACAAGGTACACCTGTATTTGCTTTTGGCCTTTTTTGCCTTGCCTCCAATTGAAAATTTGGAGAACGACCTTGTCTTTCACGACTAGTTGACAGCTGGTGTTTAGACGACTCCCAGTTCCTCATTCCATCCTGATTAATTTGGACCTTGTTAACGATGTGACCGGGTAGGACTGGGCTTGAATTTATTCTCCATACTTTGGATTTGATGTTTTTTTCATCTTCATGGAGCCAGCTCTCCTATAAGTATCTCTCAACTTCACTTACTTTGGTATGATATAGGCCCTTCATCGAGGCTTCATCTCTTCAAAAGAGTTCCCAGCATGTTTTCCTGCTTATGAGTAATTCCAGTCACAAATTCACCCAGCCGTCTCCTATAGAAACAGGTGTTCTAAAAATCAAATACAGAGAGATGTCAAAGATAGAATACATTAAAAGAATATAAACTTACAGCTTATTTTCAGAAGATTGACCTTAATGGAATGTTAAGCTTTGTGCAGGTATTTAAATAACTGGCGTAAAATTCAATGTTACGCAGACATTTATCATAAGAATACCAATAATCAAATTAAGTCCCTGAATAATAAGAGCTGCATGCTGTTATTAAATTAAATTATGGTCGCTCATTCCATCTGTTTCCCATCACCAACATGAAAATGGACTTTTGTTTCGTAGAAAGCTGGATAATTTATTTCAGTCATTGATGGAGTAAGTCAGTGTTTATCTTCATGAGTTGATATTAAATATTAACTAATTATAAAAATTATTAATGCTACTATAGCAAAGAAACATTCCAAGATAAAGAGAAGGAAAATCCCATAGCCAGACTGGAGTCAAAGTAGTGAGATACAGATAGTATCATGTGTCCAAAGTCAAGATATTCATTTGTTCTGTGGATGCATCATTTGAAAAAAGTCCAGGAAGGTAGTCCTGAAAGTTAGGGTCTTAGCCAAGGGGCAACCGTGTTTCTTTTATTTCTGACACTATATGCATATGAGAGCACCTTTGGGTGGATATTTCACTATAATAAGTGTAAAAATTATTAATTCTCAAGACTGATTACAATGCATGTATCGTATTGAATCATTGTATGCATATCAAATATTTAAACCAAATAAAATATATTAGTCATACATTTAAAAATGTGAATAAAATTTATTTGCCTAGATTCTTTCAAATTGGAAAATTTTTATAATTAATAAACCACTTTAAGAATTGTAAAATACTGAAGTAGATGCTCATCACTCACTATGGGTCCTGTCTGTGGAATAAAACGCAGTTCTTTCTGCTTCATTCCTGTTGGTGGTTTGTTTAGCCTTCTTCAAGAGGGAGACATAAAAATTAAGTGAACTACTGACATATTGGAGTTATGACAGTTGCCTATTTTGACCTTGACTTCCAGTATAATGTTAGGTAATTAGACTAAGAGGAGTCTTTTATAATAACATATATCAAGCAACATGTGACTCGATATTGACAGGAAATGTTATCTCTTGTGCCTATGAATAGGAAGTTATTTATAAGGAATAGAGTAACAGGAAAGTCTTCATGTCCCCAAACATACTTCTTCAGTGGCCAACCATGGAATCTGAGATGCCGCCATCGTAGATGCTTCCCCTGGGTGCTGATTCCATAGGTCTTGGTAGCACCATGAAATGAAATAGCACCAAGGTTTAACTTGGAGGCACAGGTATTTCCAAATACCTGGAACTCAGAAATCTCGTCTTATACTTTCTGTTATTCCTTATAACACCTAACCACATGGTAGACTTACAGGATATGCAATATTGAAAAAAATGTAACAATGAAACTCTTTACAGTCTTTGCAATTATCAAGACACTAAGAAGTTAACTATGTTATAAAAGAGAAAATCTTTTGACAAATTGCAAGAAAAAATAAAAGGGGCGTCTGCATTAGGCAAAATTCATTCACTTATCCATTTATCAGGCATTCGTTAAGCACATAACAGGTCCTCAAATAGCAATATACAGTTACACTACAAGGAGGATAGGTGCTATCCTAGCAGTAGGTTTGCACAAGGCTGACATTCAGGTGGTACTCACAGGAAAGCCTGTATTAAATGTTAAAATTATTAAAGTACCTCTTTACTGGTTGATAGTCACTGTTCCAGATCCTCTAAATGACCCTTTGTTGCCCTGGCTTCTCTGATCCCTTCCTGATATAGTTTTACTGTGTCCCCATCCAATCTCATCTTGAATTGCAGTTCCCGTAATCCCCACGTGTCGTGGGAGGGACCAGGTGGAGATAATTAAATTGTAGGGGCAGTTTTCCCCATCTTGTTCTCGTGATAGTGAGTTCCGATGGTTTTATAAGTGACTTTTCTTCCTTTTGCTTGACACGTCTCCTTGCTGCTGTCATGTGAAGAAGAATGTGTTTGCTTCCCCTTCTGCCAGATTGTAAGTTTCCTGAGGCCTCCCTAGTCCTGTGAAACTGTGAGTCAAACCGCTTTCCTTTATAAATTACCCAGTCTCCCGTATATATTTATTAGCAGCATGAGAATGGACTAATACAGTAAATTGGTACTGCAGAGAGTAGGGGGGCGGAGCTGCTGTAAAGATACCCAAAAATGTGGAAGCGAGTTTGAAACTGGCTATCAAGCAGAGCTGGAACCATTTGGAGGGCTCAGAAGAAGACAAGAAAATTTGGGAAAGTTTGGAACCTCCTAGAGATTTAGAGGGCTCAGAAGACAGGAAGATTTGGGAAAGTTTAGGACCTCCTAGAGATTTGTTGAATGGCTTTGACCAAAATGCTGATAGTGATATGAACAATAAAATCCAGGCTGAGGTGGTCTCAGATGGAGATGAGGAAATAGTTCGAAACTAGAGCAAAGGTGACTCTTATTATGCTTTAGCAAAGGGACTGGTGGCATTTTGCCACCAGAGATCTGTGGAACTTTGAACTTGAGAGAGAGAATTTAGGGTATCTGGTGGAAGAAATTTATAAGCAGTAAAGCATTCAAGAGGTGATAGAGCATAAAAGTTTGGAAAATTTGCAGCCTAATGATGCAGTAGAAAAGAAAAACCCATTTTCTGGGGATAAAGTCAAGCTGGCTGCAGAAATTTGCATAAGTTTTAAGGAGCCAAATGCTAACCACCAAGGCAATAGGGAAAATGTCTCCAGGGCATGTCAGAGACCTTTGGGGAAGCCTCTCCATCACAGACTGGAGGCCTAGGAGGGAAAAATGGTTTCCTGGGCTGGACCCAGGACCACCCAGTTCTATGCAGCCTTGGGACATGGTGCCTGGCATCACAGCTGCTTCACCTCCAGCCGTGGCTAAAAGGTGCCAACGTACAGCTCAGACCGTGGCTTCAGAGGGTGCAAGCCCCAAGGCTTGATGACTTACATGTGGTGTTGAGCCTGTGGGCGCATAGACGTCAAGAACTGAGGTTTGGGAACCTCGACCTAGATTTCAGAGGTTGTATGGAAATGCCCAGATGTGCAGGCAGAAGTCTGCTACAGGGGCAAAGCCCTCATGGAGAATCTGCCAGGGCAATGCAGAAGGGAAATGTGGGGTTGGAACCTCCACACAGAGTCCCCACTGGACCACTTCCTAGTGGAAATATGAGAAGAGGCCATTGTCCTCCAGACCCCAGAATGGTAGATTCACTGACCACTTGCACCATGCATGTGGAAAAGCTGTGGGCACTCAAAGCCAGCCCATGAATGCAGCCAGGATGGGGGTTGTACCCTGCAAAGCCACAGGAGTGGCACTGCCCAAGGCCATGGGAGCCCACCTCTTGCATCTGCATGACCCGGATGTGAGACATGGATTCAAACAAGATCATTTTGAAACTTTAAGATTTATTGACTGCCCTATTGGATTTTGGACTTGCAAGGGGCCTGTAGTCCCTTGGTTTTAGCCAATTTCTCCCATTTGGAACAGGTATATTTACCCAATGCCTGTACCTAGGAAGTGACTCACTTATTTTTGATTTTACAGGCTCCCAGGTGGAAGGGGCTTGCCTTGTCTCAGATGAGACTTTTGGCTTGGACTTTTGCGTTAATGCTGCAAGGAGTTAGGACTTTAGGGTACTGTTGAGAAGGCATGGTTGTATTTTGGAATGTGAGGACATGAGATTTAGGAGGGGCCAGGGGTGGAATGATAGGATTTGGCTGTGTCCCCACACAAATCTCATTTTGAATTGTAGTTCCCATAATCCCCACATGTTGTAGGAGGTCCCAGGTAGAAATAATTAAATTATGGGAGTGGCTTCCTTCATCCTGTTCTCATGACAGTGAGTTTTCATGAGATCTGATGGTGTTATAAGGAGCTTTACCTCCTTTCCTTGGCACTTCTCCTTGCTGTCACCATGTGAAGAAGGATGTGTTTGCTTCCCCTTCTGCCATGATTATAAGTTTTCTGAGGCCTCCCCAGCTCTGTGGAACTGCGAGTCAGTTAAACCTCTTTCCTTTATAAATTACGGAGTCTCAGGTATGTCTTTACTAGCAGCTTGAGAGTGGACTAATACACTTCCTTAGGATTCCCTGTGCTTCATTTTGGTCCAGTAATTAAGATTTGACATCTAGTATGCTACCCTAATCCCAGCACAATTCTGATTGGTTGGTACCAACCTGTTCTTAATTATTTTAAATATTATTACCCCTTTGTACCTGGTGGAAGAGTGGTGGTTCTCAAGCTTCTATTACTCTTTAGGATCAAAACAGCTGACTGAGTTCACCCAAGAACTCTCAGATTATGACCCCCCAGGTGGTTATAATCTGCAGGCTGGTTAAGAATAGTGTTGTTAGAGGAATGTAGCTGAAGGGTATGGCCTGTTATTTGAAAGGGACTCACCAGTTACATAATGAGACCCTTGTTTGGGGAAGGAGTAACTCTAAGCCAGTGGGTCTCGATCTTGGCTGCCTATTGGAATGAAGAATAAGGAAAAAAAAAAAAAACCAATACCAGGATGTTATTCCAGATATTCCAATTTAATTGGACTGGAGTGTGGCCTGGGCACTGAGGTTTTATTTATTTATTTTAACACTCTCCATCCATTTTAATGTGCAGCCAAGTCGAGACTCACTGCTTTAAGCAGAGAATAAACCAAGTTAGAACACCTAGCCTTGAGAGTATGTATTAGAGGCTTGAAAGTAGAAAAAAAGGATATATTGATAACATATGTGTATGTGTGAGACAGAGAGCAAGAGACAGAGCGAGAAAGCATGTAAACTAAATTAACTAAATAAAGGGATATAGTATAAAATGACTCAAAGGTAGATTTTCTTAAGATTTTCCTAGATCCTAGCAACTGCATTGTTATCATTTGGTTTTCTTTAATGTGTCTCCAAGTGATTGACAGATTGGACAATTCTGATCATGAAGATTCTGGTCTCTAGGAGTCCAGAATGTACAGAGCATTATTAAAACAGCTCAGCTTACTAATTACAACTTCCCTCCCTCTTTGCAGCTTCTTTTCCTAACTCTGCACTGCAGGCCCAGTATATTTTGTAACCCCCCAAATCTCACTTGCAGACAGAATTGTGACATCAACTCTTTATTTTCTGGTGTGGTTTGGAATTAAATCATGGTGAGAACTAATTTCACAACCCCGGGGCAAGTCTTGGCTGTTTGAGTAACTCTTAACTTTGCAGCTTTAATAAGTGCTCATTGTCTAAATGTATGCCAATTTCTTGGAACTGAATTTCTATTTTGAATCTAACTTTGTACTGTCAATACCCTCCAGACAAATACCACCAGGAACACACCTGTAATCAAATAAATTGAGTTTATAATTTATTGCAGAAGGAGAACATATACCATAGGAAACTATGGGGTGTCTCAGACAGGGTGTTAGAAAGACCCTCTTACAGGATTAGGACTTTGGTTGAGTGATGTCAGAGAGGGTCCACAAAGCAGGTGTTCACTCTAGATTGAACGCTGTCAGAAAGTGGGGGCAATTCTATAATTGGGTATCTTAATGAATCTTATTTATAGAGATGGCCGGGCGCGGTGGCTCAAGCCTGTAATCCCAGCACTTTGGGAGGCCGAGACGGGCGGATCACGAGGTCAGGAGATCGAGACCATCCTGGCTAACACGGTGAAACCCCGTCTCTACTAAAAAAAATACAAAAAACTAGCCGGGTGAGGTGGCGGGCACCTGTAGTCCCAGCTACTCGGGAGGCTGAGGCAGGAGAATGGCGTAAACCCAGGAGGCGGAGGTTGCAGTGAGCTGAGATCCGGCCACTGCACTCCAGCCTGGGCGACAGAGCGAGACTCTGTCTCAAAAAAAAAAAATAAAAAAATAAATAAATTTATAGAGATGGTAGATTAATTATAAAGTAGCATTCACACATTTTGGCCAAAAGAGGAGATATCTGGTATTTTGTGGGTAGTGTAGTGACCTTGGTTTTATCTTTCCTTGGATAAAATTATGAAGTGGACTTGTTTTACCTCGGTTTATCATGGTCTCAGAGTAATCTCGTTTGATGTTGGTATTCTGTGAGACTGTTTATGTTTAACAGGAGAATAACTTGACGTAACTGTGTGTGCTAGACCAGCTTCTGGGGGCCAGGGCTGCCTTTCCCCTGCTACTTCTCAGTAGTGTGCTTTTTTGTTGTTGTTGTTATTGTTGTTGTTTGTTTTGGTTTTTGACAAAGTTTCACTGTCATCCAGGCTGCGGTGCAGTGGTGTGATCACAGCTCACTGCAGCCTTGACTTCTTGGGTTCAGGTAATTCTGCCACTTCAGTCTCCTGAGTAGCTAGGATTATAGACATGCACCATCAAACCCAGTTAATTTTTTGTAGTTTTTGTAGAGATGGGGTTTCACCATGTTGCCCAGGGCTAGTTTCAATTCCCTGGGTTCAAGTGATCTGCCCACTTTGGCTTCCCAAAATGTTGGGATTACTTGCCTGAACTACTGTACCCAGCCCTGCATGGTTACACTGCCCAAAATCCCAGTTTCTTTCTGAAACTAATGTTACAGCTCTTTTACTCCTGTAGTTCAACAAGTTCCGAGTTCTTGTACCACGACTGAGAAGAATGAGGTACACAGACACCAGAAAGTGAGTAAGGCAGAATAAAATTTATTGAGCAACAAAAATGCTCTTGATGGTGAGAGACGACCTGAAGGTGGGTTGCCAGCCATGAGGCTAAGTCTAGGGATATTTATGGGCTTGAAATGGGGAAGTGCGTGCTGGTTGGTCTATGGGTATGTTTGAAAAAGCACCATTCAGAAATAAGCACAATAGTGTAGAGGACCTATTGGGGAAGGGTATGCATACGTAAAATAGGTGAAGGAAAAGGACCAATTTGGAGAGAGCATGCCAAACGGAATGCTCTCAGTCTGGTTTGTGGATTTACACTTTGGTTTTCAGGTTTTAGATTGTCCTTGGCTTGAAGGTTGAGTTTCCCTGGGGACCCATCCCTTTCTGCCTAGGAATTTACCTGCTGTGGTGATGGTGGTTCTGTAGCCACTGCAGAGGATGGGATAAAGTTCTGAAAGCCTAAAAGCTGAGCTCACACTGCAGCCTGCCACTTTGGTTCTATCTTGTCAAGCTTCCTTCCCAATAACTGAATGGGGCCCACTGTTACCAACTCTTACTTCCATTAAACTTGTTCTAACAACCTTACTGAACAAGCCAGTGATTCTGCTGGCCCAGTCTGTGAAACTCTGGTAGTTGCATGAAGCTTGTTGTGGTGACCAGAATTCCTCTTCTTTTCAGCACATCACCACCTTCTGCTGGCTGTGCAATGCTCTCCATCCTACAGGACTCACATCCAGGTGAGTTTATGTGAGAAGAAACCCCTGTTTTATTTTTTGAGACAGAGTTTCACTCTTGTCACCCACGCTGGAGTGCAATGGTGCAATCTGGGCTCACTGCAATCTCTGCCTCCCGGATTCAAGTGATTCTCCTGCCTCAGCCTCCTGAGTAGCTGGGATTATAGGCCTGCACCACCACACATGGTTAATTTTTGTATTTTTAGTAGAGATGAGGTTTGAACATGTTGGTCAGGTTGGTCTTGAACTTGAACACTTCAGGTGATGTGCCCAACTTGCCCTCCCAAAGTGCTGGGATTACAGGCATGAGCCACTGTGCCTGGCCTGAAACACTTATATTGAGTCAAAATTTGTCTCTTTAAACCTCTCTTCTAACTTTGTTTTGTTTCTGCATGACAGCCCTTTAGCCTTTTTATTGATTACATGTTGGCTGAATAAATAAATCGTCTCCAAAATACCAGCATTTAGTAATATGTAGCCCTTTCTTTTGTTTAGGAAGCTTGGAATATTAAAAACAAATGTGAAATATATGAAAAAGGAATAAGGAGGAGGCATGGGGCAGATGTGAAAGAAAGAAGGCAATTTTAGAAAATGGAGATAGTGGTAGACAAACTTTCTTTCTTTCTTTTTTTTTTTTTGAGACAGAGTCTTGCTCTGTCACTCAGGCTGGAGTGCAGTGGCGCCATCTCAGCTTACTGCAGCCTCTGCCTCCTGGGTTCAAGCCATGCTCCTGCCTCAGCCTCCCGAGTAGCTGGGACTACAGGCACCCGCCACCATGCCTGGCTAATTTTTTGTATTTTCAGTAGAGACGGGGTTTCACTGTGTTAGCCAGGATGGTCTCCAACTCCTGACCTCATGATCCACCCACCTCGGCCTCCCAAAGTGCTGGGGTTACAGGCGTGAGCCACCGTGTCTGGCCCATGGTAGACAAACTTTCAACAAAGAATGAGAAACAAAGGGAATCATGGGGCCTTTACAGTTGCCTAATCTTTCTAACTCAACTTCCTGCTTGAAAAAAAATTTCCTGTGACTCTGCAATAATTACACAGTCAGCCAGGAATGCTGGATGCTCACATCATAGGGAATATTAAACAGAAAAACAATAATAAAAAGAATGTGTATGACAGGAAGAAAGAAAGCAATATTAGAAGCATCCCTGCAAAGAGAACAGATGCAAAGATTTTTCCATTGTTGTGGAAAGACACTTGAAATGCAAAAACAAGGCCAAATGACTCGCTCAAGGTCACCTGAGACCTCAGGGTAGAATGAGAGAGTAAATTATTGTCCCACTCTATCCACCAGACCATGACGTCTCAGTAGCAGTGTACCCGCAGGCTAAAGTCACGTGTTGCGTAGTTAGCACGCTGCTCCCGGCCAGACTTGAAAATAGCAGAATCACTGTTTTAGGAGAAAGATTTAAAGCTGTCATTAAAGAATCCAAGTAGCTGTTTTTGTAAGTACATAAATATCTTTAGTATGGGGAGGCAGAATTAGGTCTTGATAGCCATCTCACAAATGTTGACTATAAATGTTTGGTTAGAGACAAGTCTGGCTAAAAAGGAAATAGAATATTTATGAACGGTCATGAAAAAGAATCTCTGCAAGGTTCACATTTAGACAACAGTGCAATGAAGGCAATCTTATGAGTTATTCAAGAGAATCGTCTTGGGAACAAGATCTATGGTGATTCTGAGAATTACCTATATAAATAAAGTCAAATTGGGAAGGTGGGCCATTCTGTTTTTACACAGAAAAAATCATTTGGGTTTCTAAGACACTATCTAAGATGTACTACAATGGAGATTATCACTTGCTTATTTTCTTGAAAAACAATTAACATAGTAACATAGAAGAGTAGTGGCCAATAGCTTCCAAACCAGAAGGAACATTTATAGAAACACACACACATATAAAGACTCCACAAGTTACTTACATTACTTTTATAGTATTCCTAATTATTATAGTGGTTTGAAAGAGACCAAATGTAACATCTAAATACAAAAGATTAGACTTATAAATGACAAGGTTTTACTGACCCCAATATTCTGTAAGGTTGAAAACAAAGTACAATTGATTTTAATGATATGCCTGACATAATGCAGGTCTTTGTTGTACTTTCTATCAGATTACAATTCTGCCTGTCTTGAAATAATAATGGCATTCTTTATGAAGTCATTTGATTAACTAGAATCATGAGCTTTGCAGGAGGAAATGAATAGTGGCAAGAATGACTTGCTTTCTGAGTAAACATAGCCTAGAAAAATGTTTTCCTGGGAGAGCACTCTCCATTCTCCACCTCCGCTGGTGTGTCCTCTGACTAAGTAGTTCGTGTGCTGCACCACTGCCCAGAATATTCTTAAGACAGCCTCCCACCCCACCCCACCTCATCATGCTCTTCCAGGACAGCTACAGGAAGAAAAGGAGATAACAGAATCTAATGATGTCCCATAACATCTCCAGTCAAGGTGTGAACATGAAGCTCCAGTGAGTAATGTGGTGTCTCACATCTATAAATGCCTTATGTGTGACTAATGCATTCTTGAGACATGTCCAGGACAAGTAGAATTAAGTCTTGATGGCTGCCTCTGATGATCACACCCTCATCAGCAGTCTGATCTATGCTTTGTTTGCAAACCCGGACCTTGTTGTGGCCTGCAACTCCCCACGGGCTCTCTCCCCAGCTGTCAGGCCTCTTCTAAAACACACTTCCCCTTTAGAGAGGGCCATCTTCACTCCTGTTAGAACCTCACACCCCGAGAGACTTTCCTCTCACCAGCTGGTTTTGACTGTGGCAGAAATGTTGTTGACATAGCAGATGGTCTTGATATTTCTGAAAACCAGCAACATCGTTGCCATTGCCACCCCCACACTCTTGGCTACTGTTTCTCCTTCAAGTAATTTGGGTCATTTTTAGCAAACCTGTATGTTCCAATATTTTTTCTTAAATATCAAAACGGGGACAGTGTAAGGCAAAAGTCTCCTTCTAAAATATAGACCAAGGCAGAATATGAGGGCTCTTTCACAGAAAACTCAAAAGCTGAAATACATTCTATTTTTAAACATAGATTCTTTGATGAATTAAAATGAGCAAGAAGTGAGCAGATTTTAAATATTTGTGGTCTGAAGTATCAGGCAGTCAGGTGTGGCTAATGGATTGTGCTACAAGAAGTAAAGTCATATATTCATGGTGTTTGAAACCTTTTAAAACCATATACCAATGAGTAATGTATATTCTTAACACAAGATGACTTGAGAGAAGGGTGAGTGCAACTGGATTAGAGATTATTCCTTAGTAGTAACTCTAGAGCCAAAGCAAATCAAAGGCACCATAACAACGTGATGACTTGGGATCCAATCCAGTCATCCCGAAAAATTAAAATCAGACTGATTTATTATTTGCTCCATGCAGGCAGGCACTGTGAACAGTCTCTTAAACTCACTAAATAATGGTCTAAACAGCTCTGCTTCATTTGGGAGATATCTGTACAATTTTGGAAAATGCTTATTCTCCTGGAAAGGACTTTCACACAGATGGGATGTAAGCATGAGCAGTGGAGGTCCTGCCAGGTTCAGTCAGCCTCTTCAGTCAACATCACTATCCAGGCCTGTAGCACTCACAATTGAGAGTGTCATTTGGATTGGCTAACAAAGGACAGGTGAGAATTCTGCCTCCAAAATGTCACAGTTAAAACACAGCTTACTAGATACAAATCCTGCATTCTCTTTTTTTTTGTTTTGTTTTGGATTGCAAAAATTTATTAAAATTGGAGACACTGTTTTAATCTTCTTGTGCCATGAGACTCCGTCAAGCTGTCTACAAAGAACATTGGGAGGCTGAGGATCACTTGATCCCAGAAGTCTGAGGCTGTAGTAAGCCTCAAAGGGCCACTGCACCTCAGCTTGGGTGAGGCAAGGCCCTGTCTCAAAAAATAAGAGATTTTAGCCACATTTTCAGACTTCAATTAAAATGCTACATGGGAATGCAGAATATCAGATCTTTTATTGTCATCAAGTAATCAGTGAGAGAAAATCTTGCATTCTCACAGTAATATCAATGATCCCTACAGCAGTGAAATGTGGAGCTAATTGATTCCTTTGAATGCCAAAAGCAGGGTCCTAAGGATGAGAACCCAGTGGAGTTCTCCCTCAAGTAGTTTGGGTCATGGATGGGGTATATAAAAAGAATGGAAGGAATCTGTGAAAGTGTAAACATGGCATGTCCCAAGTAAGGCAAGCTGAGTGAGGAACACCAATTTGGGCGTCAGGTGTATGGTGGGGTGGGATGGCAAGAGGACTCACGCATGGCACAAGAGAGTAGAGAGGGTAATGAAGGGATTGTCATGAGAAGCTAGGGGCGGAGAAGCACTGGGTACATGATGTGTTATAATTTCTAGTTCCTTCTTGCTTTGTTGACTACATTAGTAGGGTCTCCAAAGGAACAAGTACTTGAAATAAAAGGTTCTTTTCATAATGGAAAATGACTTACTTATAAAAAGTATTCTGTAAACCCTACCATCAATCTGGCTTATCTTCAAGCACAGAAAAGCAAGATAAGAGAACTGAGACAATGTGAAAAACAGTTAATAACTAGATGAAATGGACACCAAACCAATCAGAAGAGACCTAGAGGTAATTTGCTAGATAATGGGGAGGTCAGGAGGACCCAGCAGTGGTGTGGGAGGGGATTTGGGATAATTTTAAGGGTACCAAATAATTTCAATATGTTAATACAGAGTCACACCAGCTAAATACAAGCCCTGAAGATAATCAACATTTCTTATAAGTCATGTCTTATAATAGAAATATTTAATAAAGTTTATAGAGCCAAGGAAAGAGCCCATATCTGGGACCCTTCTCACTTGTTAAAGGCTCCTTACTCATTATCAACCTACATCTGTCAACCAAGTGAAACAAGTATAAAATAAGAATTCTCCTACATCTTTCCTCATTAATGGAAGACAGTAGCTTCAAGGAAAAAGTATAAAGATTCAGCAAAGGGTTTAAATACAGGCCACATTTAACATAGGTCCAGTTGATTTGATCCTTTCAGATCAGCCTCTGAATTCTTGTTTACCAGTAAATACATATTTTGTATTAGTTCATTTTCACACTGCTATAAAGAAATACCTGAGATGGTAATTTATAAAGGAAAGAGGTTTGATTGACTCACAGTTCCATATGGCTGGGGAGGTCTCAGGAAACTTACAATCATGGCAGAAGAAAAGTGAGAAGCAGGCATCTTCTGCACAGGGCAGCAAAATGGAGGTGGTACAAGCAAGGGAAATGCCAGACACTTATAAAACCATCAGATCTCATGAAACTCACTCATTATCACAAGAACAGCGTGGGGGAAACTGCTCCCGTGATCCAATTACCTCCACCTGGTCCCGCCCTTGGCACATGGGAATTATGGGATTAATAATTCAAGGTGAGATTTGGGTGGGGACACAGAGCCAAACCATATTATATTCAGAACAGATGTTGAGCCCAGCTGTGGAAGCTGTGATTGTTACTGGAACTTTAGGACCCTTGACGGGTTTAAGAATAGTGCCAATTCTTCTAGAATGTGTTTGGGTTTCAAAGCATTTTGAAAACATTTGGTAGACGTGCAAACATACCAAATGTGTAATTGTCCCTGAAAGCAGGCATCTAATTGACTATTTAGTGACAACATAACATGGGCCTCATTTCCCAAGAAATAGTAGGTGGTCAAAATTTTAGGAGAATATACTCCACAGAAACTCACATAGCATAGCTCAGTGATATGCCTACAAATCTTGAATATTAATTTCTCTTTCCTCATGAAAAATGCATCTATCCATATACTTATAAATATTTTTTCTTTTTTAAGCAGAATACTCAGTCAACTTGTAAAAGAATAAATAATTCTACATAAAAGTTTTAAAAATTGCTTTAGAACAACATGTCAGTTGGAAACAATTCATAATTTTTCACAAACACATTTTTTTTGTATTTAAAACAAAATATTTAACAAACTATGCCATATATGAAAAATGTGTATGAAGAGGTTGGGTTAGTCTCAAAGTAACCTGATGGTAAATCATGCCTATCAGAGGTAGATTTCAATATCGGAAAAAACTGTTTTCTAGGATTTTTGTGCCTCTATTTCACAGACATCCCACCTGAGTTCTAAATTTATTTCTCAAAGAAACCAAGCTCCTGAGAGAGAAATGATACTGTGAGGTAAGAGTTCAGAGGAAAACATACACAGATACACCCTCACAAATCACACTGTCATCCCGCCACTGTGCAGTCTACTAGAACTTCAGGTGGGATGAGTAAAAATGTAGAATTAAAGTGATTGTTTCAAAATCATAATGATTAATAAACAATTCCTAAAACAGTATTTTAAAATTCATCTTTTATGAACCTGTGTTTTTTTGCCTATTTTGGTATTACAGATATCCGCTTACACCCCTCTTGCATTTCACCAAAAACACTTTGATTTTGTACTGTGGCAGACAATCTAAGGAAATACATTTTATCTCTTCTACCTGTTTTTTCCTTGCTCTATTTCAAGGCAGAATTCACGCTTTGAAATTCCTTGCCACATGGATGTTAGTCTGGCAGAAAACATAAGCAATCTTAAATCCAAAGCTTTTTTTGGCTTTATATAAAAATCTCAGCCTTTTAGAAGAAACGGAGTTCCAAAGTTGGTGAGAAGGGGAGTGGTTCTGAACGCAGGGAAAGAGTTGAGTCAGAATGGGAAAGGGAGAAAGGACCTCAAGCCCTGCAGTCTGGCAGTTCCAGAGACAGTGACCAGACCTTAGAAAGGAATACTTCTGTGGTTCCCAGCCTTACCCAAATCCCCATCCCTAAGTGAGACCCAGAGGCTGTGTCACTACACATAAAGAGACCATAATAGATGTATTCAGTAGCAGAGCAAAAAATTAAAGGATCTTAGAAGGATCTTTCTGCTGTTTTATCCTTTTCTTTGCCTTCTCAGTGCCTTATCTGGGAGCATGTGTCTATACATGTGGGTGTATGCGCCCTACGTGTGTGCATGCATGGTGGTGGGATTTAGAGGATGGGGCCAAGCATGAGTAGGAATTCCAATAGAGTGAGTCACAAAGTTGAACTAAGTTGATTTAAAGAAATAAAGACATAATAGTCTTTCCATACCAAAGTGTATAGACTAAATTGATCTTGGCCATAGTTGACCATTAACGATTATACATAAAGAACCAAACCTCCTGGTTTGAATATACATGGAAGCCATTGATTTTTCTAGGAAGTTGAGTACATTATGCTTATCACGTATACCTTCCAAAAAGTTACCTCATGTCAAATTGTGCACAAAATACATCTGTTTCCTACCTTGCCGAATGAAGTTGCTTATGGTTTTGAAACCTTTCCGCTTGGAAAGGTGCAGTGGATGTTACTCTGCTAAATCTCAAAATGCACTGATACACTCCACAGATGTTTGCAGCCAGTGTTTACATGTGCTTACCAGTGTTTACATGTCTTCCATCTACCAAGCACTGACCTTGGCTTTGGAATATGGTGCTAAATGGCATTATCCAGCTCCCAAGGCACTCTGAAGCCTGGGACAGGGAATCTACTTCACTCCCAAATTTCTTATCCTATGGACGAACCCTTGTAGTTAACAGAGACCAGCCAACAAACAGTGCCCCATACTGGAATGTCAGAACGGGAAGGAGAGGGAAGATCCCAAGTGTCTTGTGTTGTGAACCTCAAACTGTGAAATCTGGCAGCACCAGGGAAGAGTCCTTAGAAACAATGGCTCTGTGGTTCCCAAATTCTCCCAAATCCCTATTCCCCAAGTGTAACCAAGTGAACCAAAGAAATGGTCATCCCTCTCACTTCACCTGGAGATGAATTTGTGCCTAGGGCAGATACTGCTTCCTGTTCCCCTCATGATGTCAAAATGCAAATAGCAGGTATGATGAAGATGAGCATATGATAGAAATTAGACTGTATTTCACAAAAATATAATCAAGTCTTTATATTTCAAAATAAACTTACAGATCCACCTAATGTGACTGCAGATAAATTTACATTATGTGGACCTACCATTTCCTAAGTATTTGCTATGCTGCTTTATAGCTTTGTCAAATGTCTCTTCAGTCTCTTAGATGGGATTATTGTCATCTAGAAATAGCTCCCGCTTTTTTAAAAAAGTCATTCAACAAAGTTATGAAACTACCAGGAACTGGATCAGATGGTGGGGATTAAGGATGAAGGCCACCCTCTCTGTTTATCTTAAACTCAATAGCTTTTCTTGATTATATTCACATTTTTTCAACTCTTCATTTAAAGAATACTTTTTTTTGAAAAAGCATTTAGTTATGATTCAGAAATATAGCAATATAGTAAGAGAACATATATATATATATATATATATATATATATATATATATTTTTTTTTTTTTTTTTTTTTTTTTTTGAGATGGAGTCTCACTCTGTCACCCAGGTTGGAGTTGCAATGGCGTGATCTCGGCTCAGTGCAAGCTCCGCCTCCTGGGTTCAAGCGATTCTCCTGCCTCAGCCTCCTGAATAGCTGGGATTATAGGCGTGTACCATCACAGCCAGCTAATTTTTGTATTTTTCATAGAGACGGAGTTTCACCCTGTTGGCCAGGATGGTCTCAATCTCTTGACCTCATGATCCACCTGTCTTGGCCTCCCAATCCCTCCTGGGATTACAGGCATGAGCCACTGCACCTGGCTGCTTATAGATTTTTTTTTTAGGAGATACCCTAAGCCAGTCTTTTGCCCTGAAGACTTTTCTACTCTGCAGTGTTTATTTTTCTGTTTCAAGATGTCTGCAGCAGAAAGAATAATGCAAAGTTTCAACAACAGTGCTATTCTAAAAACAATCATATGAAAAATTCAGATTCCTTCAATAATGACTACCGTGAAAAATAAAAAATTCAGTCACGCAGTTGGTTTTTTTAGTCTTGAGACTATCAAACTGTATGTGACTGACTTTCACTAAATTGACTACTCACTGTTGAATGACATGCCCCTGAGCTAGGGCAGCCTGGAAAATTGTTTTCAAAGCTTTTGGGACTCTTTCACTCCAATTTTTAGCACAGCTCCAAGAATGTCTACTTAGCTACCAGGCATCTTCTAGGGTATAGACATTTCTGTACAAAGGACTGATCACCCTCTTCACTGAGCCCTCTCCAGAGTGGGACTTCAGTTGCTTATTGTAAGAAACCTAGTCTTTTAAGTCACTTTTCACTTCCTTATAATTCATGGGTTTTCTCACTTCAGTCCCTGTCAGAGGCCAGAATGCTTTCCTTCCATTCTTTAGCATCTTCATTTGTCTACAGTTATTGTTCAAAGGTAAGCTAGAAACTGTCCATAGGAAGAAATGTATGATGTAGTGCATGACACTATAGTCATGTGCCTCATATGGTTACTGTAGCTCACAGAGCATCAATCTTAGTAGGTGATCAATAACTGGTGGAATAAATAAAGCAATGATTGAATGACAATATAACCGAAGAATCAATGGGCAATGTGTATAGGAGTTACTAAGTATATTAGTCCATTCTCACACTGCTATGAAGATACTACCTGAGACTGGGTAATTTTTAAACAAAAGAAATTTAATTGACTCACAGTTCCACATGGCTGAGGAGGCTTCAGGAAACTTGCCAATATGGAGGAAGGTGAAGGGGAAGCAAGGCACATCTTCACAAGGTGGCAGGAGAGAGAAGGAAGGGAAAGCACCACACTTTAAAACCATCAGATCTCCTGAGAACTCCCCTACTATTATGAGAACAGCATGGGGAGACTGCCCCCATGATCCAATCACCTCCCACTAAGTCCCTCCTGCACCACATGGAGATTACAGTGTGAGGTGAGATTTGGGTGGGGATTCAGAGCCAAACCATATCACTAAGTAATCCAATACCATGAGAATTACTTAAATATATTTTACCAGATTGCTTTTTTTTTGAGTAAGAAATGTTTTCAATTCTGATGTTAGCCAACTTAAGATGTTGTATTGTTTTCCCCAGTGATCAAGCAGAAAACAAAATGCTCAAAAAGGATCAGAGAAGAGAGTTCAACAAAGGAATTGTTTAGAATCATGTGGGTGGGGTTAAGTGCAGTATTATATCAAAGAATAGTGCAGTGCTTTGGAGTCAGAAAAAGCTGGAGTGCTGAGGGGCAGGGGGAGGAAGCAGTTAGTGACTGGAACGTAGAGTGGCTGCATGAAGAGGGCCACCCAGTAAGAAGAGTGTCCTTGGATAGGAGGCCAGAGCTGGCTTGTGATGACTTGCCAGGAAGGTTGCTGTTGGAATAAAAGTGCTTACGTCATTCTGCACTAAACTTTTAATTCCCTGGCCAGTGTCTTCCATTGGCCAAACTGAAAGCTGGAGGGCAAGGAAGCTTGTTGGTGCAGGCCCTAGAAGTTAAAATCTTGGATTTCAAAGGAGGGTAGTGAAGGTTGGAAAGTGAATCTGGTGGGGGTGGGGGCAAACCCCAAATACCCAGGTGCCTTCTCTGTTTATTAGCTGAGGTGGTTAATTGGTGGTCTTCAAAGTATTGACAGTTTCCTTCCAATCTTTATTTGTGCAGGATAATACCTCTTTCAGAGGTAGGGAAAGCATAATGGAAAGAATAAATTTCAACCATGAAATTCCATGCCTCCTCCCTCACAAAAGGTATTGTGACAGAAAAGAAATGCAGAGCTTCAATTCATTTTGTAAGTACCGCCTGCTAACCGATTGCGCCAATGGAGCCACAGCATTCAATTTATTTTAGATTCCTAGTTAGCATAATTTGTAGAAAATCAAAGCTACACAGTAGTGATGTCTCTCGAATTTGTTTGGTAAGAGGTCTGAATATTGTCCATATGTGTATTAGGCTGCTCTTGCATTGCTAGAACAGTACTTATGAATATCCCACACATGGATATCCCAGGTTTTAACTTCAGATGTCTGATCGCATTGCAGAACACAGTAAATCGTCTTGTCTCAGAGAAAATCCTAGAATTAGGTAATTGGCATTGATACAATTGACCTAAAAGGGAATTGTGGAGTAGAGGTTTGCTTGCAATCTCTTTAAAATAGCTGAGTCTGGGTAATTTATAAAGAAAGGAAGTTTAATTGTCTTAGGGTTCTGCAGGTTGTACAGGAGGCATGATGCCGGCATCTGCTTGGCTTCTCGAGAGACCTCAGGGAGCTTTTACTCATGATGGGAGGCAAAATGGGAGCTTGCACAACACATAGCAAAAGCAGGAGCAAGAAAGAGTGTGGTGGAGGGAGGTGCCACAGGCTTTTAAATGACCAGATCTCGTGAGAACTTATTCACTATGGCGAGGACAGCATCAAGGAGATAGTGCTAAGCCATTCATGAGAAATCTGCCTCCATGATCCAGTCACCTCCCACTAGGCCCCACCTCCAACATTGGGGATTACAATTCAGCATGAGATCTAGAGGGGACATATATCCAAACTATATTAATACAATTTTTTTGCCATATATATTTAGAAAGAAAAGTGTTTTCAATTTCTGTGTTTTGAAAAAATGCATTGGGTTCCCTAAAAGTGCAGCCTGATGCATAGATTTTTAAATACATCTCTAAGGACATGACACAAGCAGGATGACACAGGAGAAGAAACTAAGCAAAGGTGTGGTTATAGCTGAGCTGTGACTTCAGCCTGATGCCGTTGGTAACTCTGGAGTGTGAGTGGTGCACAAAATTAACCTGCAAAGAGGCTGGCCGCATCATCAGTCCTTAGCTGCAGCTATTCCAATGATGATGGAAGCTTAGGTCTCAGCTATGTCCAGGAAAAGGGGCTCTCCGTGGCCAAGGCCAATTATCCAGAAGACGGTGCATCCATGAGCCACCGAAAACCCACACTTAGGACAGCTTGGAGATGGGTGCCCAGATGCACACCAAAGGAGATCTGGGTGGGGCAAAGCATCTACTAGATATATGTATGTTTGTAGGCAGAACCCTTCTCACCCTTGAATATCACCAGCTTTTAACTTCAGAGGCTGAATATGTCTGACCATATTGCAGAACACAGTAAATCAGCTTGTCTCAGAGAAAAATCCAATACAGCAATTAGGTAATTGGCATTCATAAGGTTGACCTGAAAGGAAATTGTGAAGTAGAGGTCTTGCATTACAACAGTCTTCTGAAGCCTCCAATTAATAGCCCCCTACCATCCATCATATTTTTCCCCCTCCTCATGGCTTACTCTTCCTCCTTTTTATCCCTTTCCACTCATCCAGGGGTTGTTCTGAGACCCAGTCCTACCTGGCTTTACTATCACAAGGGTACTGATTGATATGGTTTGGATTTGTGTCCCTGCCCAAATCTCATGCTGAATTGCAATCCCCAGTGTTGGAGGAGGGGTCTGGTGAGAGGTGATTGGATCATGGGGGTGGACTTCTCCCTTGCTGTTCTCGTGATAGTGAGTGAGTTCTCATGAGATCTGGTTGTTTAAAAGTGTGTAGCACCTCCCCGACCCCACTTCCTCCTGCTCCAGCCATGTAAGATGTAACTCCTTCCTCTTCACCTTCCACCATGATTGAAAGTTTCTTAAGGACTTCTCAGTCATGTTTTCTGTGTAAAATGCAGAACTGTGAGCCAGTTAAACCTCTTTTGTTCATAAATTACCCAGTCTCGGGTAGTTCTTTATAGCAATGGGAGAAGGAACCAATATATTGCTACTAAGATGTTAACTGAGATGGTAACTGATAAGATGTAATCAGAAGGACGTTAAAATGTTTATGACATATATACTAATCAATCAGTAGTAGCCAGTCAGACCATTCTATGGTTAGAGCTTCCTTAATGAGCCAAGTATTAACCGTTCTTTCATTGCCAAGTCATTAAGAGATAGAGTCACTGGAGGAGGTACTGAGACAGCCCAGGTAGAGTGGAAGGGCACTGGGTTTGGGGAGGCTCAGGGCATAAGCTGATTAACCTGCTGGAAAGTATTTCATTATGACTATACCAGTACCTACTGACTAAATATCAGCCCAGAAGAGTTGCTTCTGATATAATATGTTTTCATTGTTATTGTTGTTGTTGCTTTAAGTAAATCCTAAATAACTGTGACTTTGAATCTTGGCAGTTCCTGGAATCACAGAAGAAGTCAGAACTTCTGTGATTCCAGAAACTGCCAAGGTTCAAAACTCATAAGACCAGTCCCAGATACAATTATAATCATAGCTGTAACTTAACACTAAATGAAGATTATCATGAAGCTTTTGCATCTAGTATAAAACAATATGTTAAATAGGAACACAGAAACATACTTATTGTTGTAAGTCATTACTTTTTATAATTGCATTTTTTCTTCAACCTTTATTTTAAGTTCTAGAGTACACGTGCGGGATGTGCAGATTTGTTACATAGATGAATGTATGCTATGGTGGTTTGCTGCACAGATCAACCCATGACCTAGGTATTAAGCCCAGCAACCATTAGCTATTCTTCCTGATGTTCTACCTTCCCTTGTTCCCCCTCACAGGCCCCAGTGTGTGTTGTTTCCCTCTATGTATCCATGCGTTTTCATCGTTCAGCTCACACTTATAAGGGAGAATATGCAGTGTTTGGTTTTTGTTCCTGTGTTAGTTTGCTGAGGGTAATGGCTTCCAACTCCATCCATGTCCCTGCAAAGGACATGATCTCATTCTTTTTTATGGCTGCATAGTATTCCATGGTGTATATGTACCATATTTTCTTTAACCAACCTGTCAGTGATGGGCATTTGGGTTGATTTCATGTTTTTGCTATTGTGAATAGTGCTGCAGTGAACATATGAGTGCATGTATCTTTATAATAGAATGACTTATATTCCTTTGGGTATGTACCTTGGAAAGGGATTGCTGGGTCAAATGGTATCTCTTCCTCTAGGTCTTTGAGGAATTGTTACACTGTCTTCCACAATGGTTGAACTCATTTATATTGCCATCAACAATGTAAAGGCATTTCTTTTTCTCTGCAACATCAGCAGCATCTTTTTTTTTTTTTGACATTTCAATAATTGTCATTCTGACTGGCATGAGATGGTATCTCATTGTGATTTTGATTTACACTTTTCTAATGATCAGTAATATTGAGCTTTTTCTCATATGTTTGTTGGCTGTATGAATGTCTTCTTTTGAGAAGTGTCTGTTCCTGTCCTTTGCCCAATTTTTAATGGTTTTTTTTTTCTTGGAAATTTGTTTAAGTTCCATGTAGACTGTGGATATTAGGCTTTTGTCAGATGGATAGATTAAAAGTTTTCTCCCATTCTGTAGGTTGTCTGTTGACTCTGACGATAGTTTCCTTGGCTGTGCAGAAGCACTTTAGTTATATACTTGCATTTTGATAGGAAGGTAGATATAAGCCTTCAAACAAGCGCTAACCTTTAAGAAAATGGACAGTAGGTCATCTTAGCTGGTATGTAAGTAGTCAGTGCTTTTTCTGATCCTAGCTTTAATGCACAGTACTGTAATGGACAGTACCGTTAATTTATTTTTTTCTAGCATCATTTATACAAAGTCTCCTACAATCCATCACAGTTGAGAACAGAGTCTAGACAGTTATTATGATACAATTAAAAGGAAAGCTGGCAAATAAAAAAAGAAAAGTGAATAGAAGAGCTGATTAAAATAACAGTATAGTTTATAGGAGGCTTCTCTTAAATTTGTGTTTTCCAAATTTCAGTTTTTGGAAGACTGAAATCACATTAAAATATTTTACTACTGCAAGTCAGCTTTCTTTTATTATAGGTCTAAAGAGGAAAGAGGGAGGGCTTGCATTTACTTCTCCATAGAAAGATTTCAGAAATCTAATTAAATAAATATTATGGCCATGCATTTGAATAGTTTTCTCATCAGCGAGGAAAGAAAATGCTCTATTTCCCTGAAGTCAGACGCTTATGTCACTGTTGAAGAAGGGCAAGTCAACCATCACAGAATGAATAGTTTTGTCAAGTCAGTATCTGATTTGATGGAGTCAAGTTTTCTTAATGGGAACTAAAACTGTGAAATGCACATTAATCCACTCCCTGCACACCATCTTTCCCTTTAAGGTTCCAGAAGAACTCCTATTTCCATTTTAAAGCCATCTGCTATTGCTTTTTGCCAGTGAGTATGTGGATAGATAATTTCTCAGGGTGCAATTAGAGGAACATGAAGAAACTACTTCATGCTATAAAGGGAGCTGAAAAAGCTAAAGCATAAATGGCAACATCTGCATGAGGTATGGAGCCAGGGAGGATACAGAAGCATGCAAATCAGTCATGCACTCTCAACAGAATTCCAAGGTCCAGAAAACAATCTGGGAAGATGTTTACAGAACACAAACTCATCCACGTCAAAGGAGTAGACAAGATGAATAATTGGTCAGGTGCATTCCTGTGGCAAGGAAAGGTAAAAGCAACTCAATCAATTCTGAAAAACAAAACCAAACCAACCCAGGATAAATGAAAAGACTAGTTGAAACATCCTCATCTTGGATTTGAAATGATTCAATTGGTTAACATGTAATTTCATTAAGTCCAAAATCAAGGAGATTGTCTTTTCTTCACTAGGATCATGGTTTTGTTCCTTTTAGCCTCCATGTCACGTCCCCCTCTTGTAAGACCTTGGCAAGTGGGTGTTGCAGCAATTTTTTCCGGAAGTTGGGTTCCACTCCTTCATATGGGAAAGTCACAAGTTTGGCTAGGCGTGATGAGATTTAATTTCACTAAAAGCTTATAGCTGAGGTTGTGTTATCATATTCAATACAAAGGCTGCCTTCTAGACAATTAATGTAACTTTTACATCCTCTTTAATTTGGCTCTAAAATATCTCTTTCAATTACTATAATTATCTGACTGATAACTTCTAACTTCCGGATGGACTGCTTGAAGCATTTTTCACTACTTCAGACTAATGTTGGGAAAGTTCCTCATTAAGTCTTCATTTTAGTTGAAAATCCAGAATAATGCACCCTTGGTCTTATCTTATATATTTTTGTCATTCTAACCTCAGTGCACTGCAATCTTTGGACTTCAAGTCCCAAGCTAAGAATTAAGTCAGAGGCAAGAGCATCTGCTCATGCTGTTTTTGTATCTATGGTGGCCTCTCCTCCTCCTCCTCCTCACACCTACCTACTTTTCCACCTCTTGAAAGGCCTAATTCAACACCCTTTTCTCCCTTAAAGCCTTTCCTAATCACACTAGTATTTATTAGCTGCACTGAGCTGCTCATAGCTGCACTTGTGAGCCTTCTCACCTACTTCAAGGCTGCGGTTCTCACTCTAGCCTGATCAGCATCACTGGGAAGTCTTGTAAACCACAGATGGCTGGGCATTATCCCCAGGGTTTCTGACTTAGTAGGTGAGGGATGAAGACGGAGAATCTGCATTTCTAAGGAGTCCACAGGTGATGCAGATGATGCTTGTCTGGTGCCGTACTTTGATGATCTCTGTTGTAGAGAATGCTTGCTACATTCTTACTCATCCATTAAGACTCCACTCTGTATCATCTTTCCCTGTCAGAATTAGGCCTCTCTCAACCTATACCTCTTAACTCACAAATTATCCCACCTCAATGAAGGTAGGCTAGCAAACTCAGACAGCTAATGCAGCCAGGAAGTTTGCAGATGTATGCATTTGCTGAGACATCAGACATCAAAATGGCCCGTGATCTTCTCAATGGATCATAAACATGCTCACAGAGTAGACACCCTGTTGAGACAGGGCTACACGGTGACCAGGCTTGGGACAAGACAGAGATAAGGCCACACTGCTAACAGGAAAAAGGCTAAAGATCCCTCCTTCTGTCTGCTCCTTTGCCCGTGACACCTCAAACCTAAATTTCACCTTCCTGCCTGCCTCCTAGATAAAAATTAGTAAGCTAATCCATCACAAAAAGAAACCTCGCCTTTTGACGGCCTCCAATCCAGGCTTGTTTCCAGCTTGCTTAAACCCTCCTATACAGATGCATATCCTTATAGGAAGCTCCTCGTGACTTCCTTGAGACAACCTGTAGTTCCTCTGCTGTGTGTCTCTCCTGGGCTGCAGCAGATTCAAGAATATAAAGTCTTTCACCCCAAGCTCCGTTCCTGCTGCTCTCTGCTCACTGGGCTGTGCAGACAGACATTAGGCATGATGCGCCCCTCCTGAAGGAATTCAAAGTAAACACAAATTTAACATTGTGCAGGACAGGCCACAGGGACTATGAGCATGTTGGGTAGGCAGAACGTTGCCAGCTTGCAGGCCTTGCTGAAAGGCTCAAGACCTCAAGGCCTTGCCGAAAGACCCCTACCCTTAAATCTCTGACTTCTCCAACTCTCATCAGTTTTTCTGTCTCTTCTCTGACACACTGAGAGTTGGGTATGAAGAGAGCAGCAAGCATGTTCATTGTTTCTTAAGATGTACAACGTATGTTTACAACCCTTGCCTCGTTTCATTTTCTTTTTTTTTTTTTTTTTGAGACGGAGTCTCGCTCTGTCACCCGGGCTGGAGTGCAGTGGCCGGATCTCAGCTCACTGAAAGCTCCGCCTCCCGGGTTCACGCCATTCTCCTGCCTCAGCCTCCCGAGTAGCTGGGACTACAGGCGCCCGCCACCTCGCCCGGCTAGCTTTTTGTATTTTTTAGTAGAGACGGGGTTTCACCGTGTTAGCCAGGATGGTCTCGATCTCCTGACCTTGTGATCCGCCCGTCTCAGCCTCCCAAAGTGCTGGGATTACAGGCTTGAGCCACCGCGCCCGGCTCGTTTCATTTTCATATCTGTAAGCTAGGCATAGTAGATCCATTTTAAAGATGAGGAAACTGATCTCAGAGACATAGATGTCTTGAACAACCTCACATCAATAAAGTGACCAGCTTCATACAGTAATTAAGAAGCCAGGGTCTGAGCTGAGTTTCCTGTGCTCTTTTTGCTAGAGCATGATACCTAAAGCTCCCAGGAGCATGCAATTGAGCAAAAAGATGCTCTCCTATCCTCTTGGGTGTTTTATTCTCCTTCCCATCTAGACCGTACCATCCTCAGTTAGAGACCGCGTTATGTATTTCTCTGGCATCCTGCCTAGCTGAATCTAGTGGAATGCTGAGCACATAGCAGGCCCTCAACAAGGAGTCACTGACCGATTGAAACTCATAAACCTTTCTCACAAGGAGACAGAGAGGAGAGGCTGTTTTAAAACAGAGGAACTTTTCTATCTTTGTTCCAGCATTGCAATACTAGAGGCTGTTGTTACTTTAATTCTTCAGGGTGCTAGGTATCAAAGCATTTTTCACACTTAGAAATGTTTCTTTTCGTGTTATGGTTTCTGCATTGAAAAAGGTTGGGAGGTTCAAACTTCAATTCCACCTATGTTTTTCTGAAGTTTAGTGAATATTTAGAAAATGCATGTAGAACATTTGGCAGACGCTGTGCTGTGTGGTCCATATCCCGCTTTAAGGAAAGAACTGTTGCCCGGCTGTTGGGAGTACTATTGGCATCAGCCTTCAGCCATCAGCTCCTCAGGGACTGCCTGAGCTACAGTGAGCCGCCTTGCCCAAAGGTGCACTCATTTCTGGAGTGGTCCAGATCCAGGGACTGCTCAGTGAAGGTATAAAATCTTGGCCATCCTGGCCCAACTCAGGACGACCCTGAAGGGGCAGGACTTTGGAGCTGGCCCTGGAGTTGGTTGAAGCTGTCGTTGAGTCAGCATCATGACTCAGCATTTTCCTGCTAAATCCTGCTCCCTTTTTCTCCCTCCCTTAGGTGTTGAACGCAAGGGCTCTTCTCAGTAGAGTGTCTGGATGCCACATTCTGCTTTAGAGTCTGTTTCCTGGGAAACACAACTGGAGACTGAAATAATTGGTGGGCAGTGGGGAGGACAAAGGGCTGTTTTTGGTTCATGTGAAGACGATGAGCATGCTATGAACCCCAAAGAGCTATTGTTTAAGCAAGTAGAATGTGTTTGGCTGTGATGTGTTAAAGCCGACTGTGTTACACAGAGAGTGGGTGAGTGTGTCTGTGACTTTGCTCGGCATTATTCATGTCTCTGCGCCCTTAGGGTGATAAATGGGTGGCTGCACAGGCTGGAGAGGGGCTCCTGAAGGACCCTCAGACATCCTCAGCATTTGCCCAGCGGCTGAATGTCTTTCCACATCTTCTCCCCTTATAGCTAAGTAGACAGCTTCCTTGCTTTTGTAATACTTGTATAATCTTGATCTTTGCAATCCGATGAATAGGGCAGGTGTGCAACCTTACAGCTCTCATGTTTTCTCCTGACATTGCTGGAAATCTCTGAACTTCTGATTATATTAATGACAAGACCTTTTCTTTCATTTTCACCTAAGTTCAAACCTGGTTTATAAGGATTCTAGGTGGTCATTGGTTAACCCTGGGGATCCTTTATTCTTCCCTGGAACTAAGGTAGAGACCTTCCTCTAATTAGCATAGTTTTGGCTGTGATGTCCATAGGGGCAAGCAAGCGCTCTATTTGCTGCTTTGAGTATCCTGTCACTTAGATAAATTTCAGGGCACTCCTTGGCCCCAGGCCTCCCCCTGGAGTTTTCTCAGCAAGACTAACTTGATATATGACCTCAACAAATCCTATCAGCCCTGCCCGGTTTAGGGCTGAGGGTGAAGATAGTTTATAGGGGCAATAACAACAGACATGTCCTCTCCGAGACAGGCAAATAATTTCCTCTCTGCTCCAGTCCAGTACTATTTCCCTTAATCTTTTTAATGCCTGGGAGGCTGTTGCTTCCTTCCTCTGTCCTCAAAGCCAGTTTTCTCCCCTCAAGGTTAATACCCTGAAAAGCGAGCAGGCCTATTGTTTCTGCTTCTCTGGGCAGGCAGCACATTTTCTTTAGTTTCATCTGTCACTGTATTAAAATGGCTTAGGGTTGAAACAAATGACTCATATTCCCTGGCAGTCCAGGTTAAGTGAA